>NC_077232.1:88730350-89930350 GCF_027887165.1 Monodelphis domestica | reverse complement strand
CCCAGCAATGTTTGGGATGACTTGAGAATTGATATTGGCATACTACTGGGCAGATGATGGCAGAGCTATGAGGGTTTCCACTGAGTTTGTACATAAGCAGCCAAGTTGGAGAGAACAGAAATCAAAATCAACTTCCATCTGTCTTTAAAAATTATTATTAAATCAAGGCTTTTGGTTAAATCTGAGAAGGCAGTAGAATGTAGGCTCCTCTAGGGAAGAGGTCATTTCATTTGTGTTTGTGTATCCCCTAGAACTTTACACAAAGTCAGGGCTTAATAAAGATTTATTGAATAGTCTGATTATGTAAAATATAATTTTGTGGGTCTCCAGGACATGCAGAGCCTCAAGAGTAGGGGGGCAGTTTAGGTCAAGAGAAGAAGGGTTTGAGAACTATGCTGAGGACTGTGTCCAGCTTTCTCTCCAAACCCTACCAGGCTAACTGGCAGTCTGGTTTCCATTGCCCACCTCTAGCCTTAGAACCTTTCGTGATTAAAACATATATATATATATGTGTATATTTATATACACATATATATATATATACACATAAACTTAGCAAGCATGAGCATTTTCACATACACAGAACAGATAAAGGGAACTATGAAACCATGGAACTTTATATATACAACTTTTAAAAATGATTATTAAATTAAGATTTTCCAATTTTATCTCCTAAACCAATTTCTGTTCTTTTCTTGTGTACTTTTTAAGTGCTCACTTTTTTCTTTTCTCCTTTTTCATCAATATGAAAATCAACCTACTTCTCTCTGCTCTCGATAACTGTCCCCTGCCTCTTACAAATCCTCTTTTATTCTAAATAAATATTATCTGTATAATTCACACTTTGACTGTATATGAAAATTTTAGTGTTATTCTGAACTTCTAATCCATCACCTCTCTTCCATCATCAGTCTTCTGGTATTGTGATTAGTCATTTTGTATTAATCAAAGTTCTTGAATCCTTAAAAATTGTTTCCCTTCATATTATTATGGTGATCTTATAAACTGATCTCCTGGATCTGCTCATTTTACTCTGCATCAATTCATATAAATCTTTCAGGATTCTCTATATCTGTCCCTTCTATAATTTCTTATGGTTTCATAACATTCTATTATATTTATGTACCTTAATTTCATCAGCAATTCTTCAATAATTGATGAGTGCCTGCTTTGTTTTCCATATTTTGCTTCAACAAAAGGTGCTACTATAAATATTTTTGTACATATGCATCCTGTGAAGATTGAATTTAGCTATCTCCTGATTGTAACAATGAAGATACTTAGCTCTTTCTTGATTGTGAAGATAAAATTGTAATCTCCTGGTTGTAACAATGAAGGTACTTAGCTCTTACTTTATAGTGAAGCTAGAATTTTAAGCTATAATCTATTTTTAGATCTTACCTACAAAAAGGTGTTAAGTAACTACAAAAAGTGAATTAACCACAAAAAGGTGTTAAGTAACCCAAAAAAGTTATAATCTAACCAAAGAAGGTGAGAACTAAAGAATGGGAAGTCCTGGATTGGCTGTGATTGGTAGATGTGAAAATTTAGAGGAGGTGACACAAGAGAAAAAGGTCTTTAATTGGAGGGGAAAAAAAGACTGAAGATTCATTCAGATTCAGACATTTGGATGAGTTTGGTCAGTCAGTCACCAGAGCTTGTAGTGAAGGACGGAGGAGTGACTAGAAGACAGACTCAGAGGAGCGACTGGAAGACCAACACCCAGACTTCTTTTAGACTGTCACCTTTGGTGAGTGAAAAGCTGACTTAGTGACCCCACCTTTCTGGAGGCGTGAAGCCTCCAGGTAAGGCCCAACTTCTTGAGACTCTCTTCTCCTAGCTGGGGCTTAGAAATTCTAACTGTTATAAGAAGAAGCCCGAGTTTGTTTTTTTTTTTTCTTTCTCTCTCTCTCTCTCATTCCTTAACATCTTCCTTCTATTATATTGTATTGTAAATATTGTAAATAAACTACCATAAATCCCATTTACTTTAGTAATTCATTTTGGGATCTAGAAATTAAATCCCTGGCGACCACCTAATTAATAATATATTTCAGAGTCCAACCACAATTTAAATTTTATAATCCTTTCCCCCTCTCTTTCAGATATATGTGTAATCTCATAATCTTTGGGTCAAATGACATTTGTAATTTAGTGATTCTTGTTGGGTATTATTCCAGAAGGGTCAGACCAGTGTATAGTTCATCAACGTGACTATCATTCCCACACCCCTCCAACAACTGTCACTTTGGTTTTTTGTAACTTTTGCCAAATTGATGGCATTAGAGTAAACCTCAGAGATAATGTACTTTGCATTTTTCTTATGATTAGTAATTCAAAGCATTTTTATATTTGTATTTCTTATATCTTGTATCTCTGGTGAGTTTTCAAAACCTTTGAAAACTTTTTCATTGGGCAATAGTGCTTATTCTTACATCTTATAGCAACTCCATATATATTTTGGATATCAGGCTTATATCTAAAAATTCTACTACAAAAACCTTTACCCAGTTAATTGCTTTTCTTTTAATTCTAACTACATTGATTTGAGCAAAGGCAATTTTAATGAAATTTTATATGATTATAGATATAGACCTGAAAGAAACCTCAGAAGTCATCTTGTACAGTGATATCAGAGTAGAATATAATTGAAGACCACTAAATCTCACATATGAGTCCCCGCAGGCTCATTTTGACTTAAAAAAACCTTTTATTAATATTGTTTATTTTCTATTTTATTAAATATTTTCCAATGATGTTTTAATCTGATTTCAGGTCTTTGGGAGTGTGCTCAGCTATGTGTTTGATACCTCTCTGATCTAGTCCAATTCCTTCATTTTACAAATAAAAAATTGGGGTTCAACAAGGTAGTGCTGTTTGCCCAAGATCTCAAAGTAAATGGCAGATTTAAAATTACAAATCAAGTTTTCAAATCTTTCTTTCTACTACACCAGTAATAATTTAAAAATGTGTCTCATAATAATGGAGTACGCTCTTCTACAAATAGACCAACAGTAGGAAGAATGGGCACATCTATGGAACATATCAGGGAGCAACTCAGGACTGCAATGCTGCATTGTAATTTATGTCTTCTGGTAATGACCACATACTGGTTCTACTGGGAATGTTTACCTCTAGTTGGGTATTGTATAAACTCTCTTCCAGGTGTGTGGAGAAGTCTTTTGTTCTCTGTTCTTCTTGGGTAGTCATTATTAGATAGTATTCAGTCAGTCCCATGGTCACCACTAGGTATGGCTGCACCATGGGACTCCCCAATCATAACAGTAGACCTAAAAGCAGAGGTCTTTTCAGCATAGGAGGCTACTGGTGAGGAGTGGAAATTTTTCCCAATGTTGTTGTGAAGATTTGATAAAATAATATTTATAAACCTCTTCGCACAGTACCTGGCACATAGTAGGTGGTCAATAAGTATTTATTATCTTCTTGCCATTTGAAGGAAAGTTGAGTCATTTTCCTCTCCCAAGTTAATTTCTGTTTGTTCCAGCTTGCATGGATGGTGGGTCAAAACTGCTGTAAATTGAAAATGGTCTAGTGGTTCTCTGACACTTAATATCCGTTGGGTGTCCCACACTGTGAAAGTTATGGAGCATTCAGGCAGCAGAGCACATTGTCTTTGCTCAAATGCACAAGATATATTGGAGAATAGGTGAGCTGGGTCCAGTTTTAGGATGGACATTTGCTAGTAGTAAGATGTTGGAAAACTAAACCTCTCTAGATACTAATTTCTTCATGTATGCAGTTGGTATATATAATTCTTATATATACTCACAGATTTACTGTTAGGTATGTGTTTTGTAAACTTTTAAATGTCAATTGAACATTAACCTTCTCCTCTAAGAATTAGGTAAATAAAATTTTAAAAATGAACAGGAAATGAATTAAGAATGGGAGTATAATTTTAGAAAAGTTAGGTTTGATAGAGTTCTGGAGAAAACTGAATGAGATTAGAAAGGAAAATATGTTTCTACTGCAATACATTGTACCTTCACAAAGAAAATCATGTAATAGGACATAAAAACCTCACAACCAAATTCAGAAAAGCAAAAATCTTAAATGATTTATGACCAGATCATAATGCTATAAAATTATATTCAACAAATGGCTACACAAAAATGATGAAAGGACAGTTGAAGTATGAGTTCTCATTTTTATTATTTGGACTTGGATATCAGAAAAGATTCCGTGCAGTTTCTGCTAAATCCACTGGTTTTTAGATATTGCCTTAGGTCCTGTAACTCACTTTAAGATTGTTATGATATAAATTTATAGAGGTTCAAAGCTGGAAGGGACATAGGAACTTAGGACTAGAAAAGGGACTTTAGAACAGATTCCAAGGGCCCTTAGAACACAGAATGTCATTGCAGGAGGAGATTTTAGTATAGAGGATGTAATAGTTTGAAAATGCAGTAGAACAGAGAATATTAAAGCTTTAAGAGATATGCAAGAACAACTGGCTGAATCCCTTATTTTTATAGAGGAGAAAACTGAGGCAGAATTCTTAGCCCAATGTCACATAGATAGTAATGGTCACAACCCAACCTGTGACTGTTCTCCTGATTTCTAAACCAAAGAAACTAATTTCCAAAATATAATACTTTCTCCCTAAAGTCAACAAAAATTAATTAAAATTCCTCATTCAAATTTCTATGACAAAGCATTAATCATCTTCTTTTCTTTAAGAAGAAGGCAGTAGTAATAGCATTGGATTTGGTGACTTGGCTGCAAATTCCAACTTTGCCTCATACTAGTAATGTGACCATGGACACATTATTTCCCATCATAGGACCTGTTTCCCAATTTGGAAAATGACAGAATTGGACTAAGTGATCTCCAAGTTCTCTTGCAGTTCTAAATCCATGATCCTATGACATTATTTTTCCTTTTTCTTAGCTTTGATACATACACCTCATCAGTACACTTAGTTGCCTTTGCCCCTATGACTGGGGAGCTGGAAAGTAGAATAAAAAAACTCTTCTCTAAGCCTCCCTTTAAGGACAATTCAGGATCCCAGACAACTCTTCATTTTCCACCATTTCACCATTCATTTCACCATTTTGCACTGATTACCATCATCATGCCCTTCACCAGTTATCCTCTCTCTTTCCCCCTTTTCATTTCTCTTTTATGTGTTATTTCCTCTTGTTGGATTATAAAGTCCTTAGAAGTAGAGATTATTTTTTCTTATTTTTATCCCCAGTGCTTAGCCCAATACACAGTAAGCAAGTAATAAACGTTTATTGTATTACATTACTATTATCTCTCTTAGATGCTGTGAGTAAGATGATAGTATCAGTATCAGTTCAGTATTATTCATGGGCAAAGAATTAAATGAATTAATAACAAAAGATAATGAAGGTATCTTAAAGTTCTCAGAACTATATTATCAAGCCCCAACCTCTCTCCTAATTAACAGTCTCACATGTCAAAATTCCAATTGGACAATTCAAATTGGATGATTCATAGACATATTAAACTCAATATATCTAAATCTGAACTTATTATCTTTCCTCCCAAGACTTCTCCTCTTTTGAACTGCCCCATTAATGTCAAAGGTACCATCACCTTACCAGTCACCCAGGTTCATGACCAGGTATCCTCTTTAATTCCTCATTTTCTCTCACTCCCTTTATCCAATCAATGTATAAGACCTATTGTGTCCCAGCTTTGTAATAGCTTTTAAAAAATTACTACTTATTGTCCATCTTAGAATCAATACTGTGTATTGGCTTCAAGACAAAAGACTGGTAAGGGCTAGACAGTTAGGGTTTAGTGATTTGTCCAGGGTCACACAGCTAGGAAGTGTTTGAAGTCAGATTAAAACCCAGGACTTCCCAACTCTGAGCCTTGTTCTCAAGCCATTGCTCCATCTAACTTGCCTATTATGTACTCTACAATCCAGTGGATATTGGCTTACTTCTGTTCCTCATATAAAATACTCTCCCATCTCCAGGGATGTTCACCCTACTATTCCCTATATCTGGAACTCTCTGGTTTCACATCTCTACCTTCTGGATTCCTTCAAGTTCTAGCTATGATTTCATCATCTATATGAAGTCTTTCCTGATCCTCCTTAATCCTAGTGTCTTCTTTCTTTTGATTATCTCCTTGTTTATATGTAGTTGCATGTTGTATCCCCCATTAAATGGTGAGCCCCTTAAAAACAAGTATTATTTTTCTTTTTCATTTCTTCCTCTTTAAAAAAATCTTATCTTCTGTCTTAGAACTGATAAAAGAACCTGTTCGAAGGCAGAAGAGTAGTAAGAGCTAGGCAATTGGAGTGGCTTCCCCCAACAAGGAAGTGTCTGAGGTCACATTTGAACCCAGGACCTCTGGTCTTCAGGATTAGCTCTTTATCCACTGAGCCACTTAGCTGCCCCTCCTTTTTTCTTTTTTTTTTAATTCTTTCACCCCTAAGTATTTGACATAGTTCTAGCACATTATTTACACTTACTAAGTGCTTATTGAGTGATTGATTCAAAGTAACTCCTATATTCACCTTGTTAACCAAATAGGAATGTCTCCTAAAATATAGGCATCAGTTGGTCATCAAGCCTTTACTTGAAGATCTCCAGTGAGAGCAACCACTCTACTCCCCAACCATCTCCTTTGTTCACTAAATATTTGTTAACCATATCCTATGTGTAAAGCTCTGTTGATATTGAAAATATATAGAAATGTAATAATAATATCTTCTTTTCTCATTAGAATTCATTAGAATATCATTAGAATGAACAGTCTTCAGTAAAGATGATTTAGACACCCTCTAGTCCATCCTCTTAAATATGTGTTTCTCTAGATAGAACGAATTCTTCTCTGGAAATTGAATTGAGACATTTCTAGTCACAGGATTCTATGGCTACACTGTTATGATTTTAGTTGCTCTGACAGAGGACAGAAGTATGTATGTGAAATAATTTATCAAAAATGATATATATTTCATAAAATGTTCTTGAAAATGAAAGCATAAATTTTTGCTAATTCTGTTATAAGGGAGTAAACACTAGGCTGAGGAGATTGGGTTTCTGGGTAAGCCACTAATCACCTCTGTGTGTGACTTTAGGTGAGTATTTTGACTTCTCAGGGCTTTAAATGAACCATCTGTTAAATCAGTGGGTTGGATTCAGAGATCTCACATCTTTAGCAACTCTACAATCACATATGTTAATGTACCAGTATCTGTAAGATTTTGTTTTCTGAGGAGCTTTGGAGAACAGAATGCTTGGGAGGACGTTCTTGATGTTGATGAAAACTGATGGGCTGTTATATGGAAGAGAGATTAGACTTATTGTTCCTGATCCAGAAAGGAAACCTAGGGTGAATGAAGTATGAAACTTAAAGGTTATGGAAATAAATTTATGCTCACCATGAGGAAGAACCTATTTAACTTCTTCTTGGGCATCTATAGCCATGCTCTTTCCACTTGGATCATAATTTGCACTCCTAACCAGAATATTGTACCATAATCCTCAGTCCTCTCTATTAAAAAACCAGCACAGCAGTCCCTAAACATTACTCCCCACATCATCGAATGTGTTCACTGCCCATTCTAGCTCCCTTGTACAGATTTTCTTCTCTTTTTTATATTACTAAGTCCTTTTAGGAAAAATCCCATCCATGGTGCTTTATTGATATCCCTGGTACTTAGCGTAGTGCCCAGCACATGAATTATTGGTCTACTGTCCCCTCTCCGATCTTCTCCTCTCCTCCCCTCCCCTCCTCTACTGTCTCTGTCTCTGACTCTCTTCCCAGATTCCGAGAGTTGTTTGGTTGGTTTTTATTATATCTATTAAATAGAGTAGTGATAGAATATAGTGACTGATTGGACAGGCCATAAAGAAGAGGGAAGAATCAAAGATGAAAGTAGTAGCAATGGCTGTATCAAGGATCCCATTCTTTTAAGCACAACACATCTCTGAGCTTAGCTTTTTAGTAAAACTGCAAATTTTGAGTTGATTAAAAAATACATTTTGCATCACATAATGGATAGGGCTGGACCTATGATTTCCCTGGCATAGGGACTTCATTTGTGATGAAACTCTTTCTTGCATTTTGGCATCTTTTCTGCAATGTGTAGGCTTAATGAGTTTCCCATTTCACTGAGAGTTGATGCGACCTGCTTAGCATGACACAACCCATTTGTGTCAGAGGCAGGATGTGAACCTCAGGTCTTCCTGAATCAGAGACCGTCTTTTTGTCCATAATGCTGCCCCACCTCATACAAACTCAGCAGAAAAGTACCAGCTTGTGACGGTGTAAATCAAGTGCGATGGTGCTTATCTTCTTTGTTCTTTTCTCTTTGGCAGCCCCAGAAGTGTTCCAGGTATTTATGGACGGAGGCCCAGGGTACTCCTACCCTGTAGATTGGTGGTCCCTGGGAATTACGGCTTATGAATTATTGCGTGGTTGGGTAAGGAATCTTTGCTTTTCCCTAATGATTGGGAACTGAGAGTTTAAAAGCATTTGAGTGTGCCCTGAAAAATGAAAGTGTAGTCCCAGCAATATGCACAAGATCTTGTACATAGTCAGTACTTAATAAATGTGGTTTTTCAATGTTATATGGTAGCTAAATAGAAGAATCCTGGATTCAAGTCCTACTTCTGCTTCTTACATAGAAAGATAGCAAAGTAAAGTGGCTAGAAGACTGATCTTGGAGCCAAGATGATCTAGGTTCAGATCCAAACCTCCAATAATTACTAGTTTTTTGATCCCGAGTCTCTACCTCTCTGACCCTAACCTTCCTCATCTGTGAAATAGGGATTATAATAATACCAATTTCCTAGGGTTTTTTTAAGGCTAAAATAAGAGATATATCTTATATATAATACATATATATATATACATATAGGTCAGTTGTCAGTAGGTACTGAAGTCTTCTTATTCATTCATTTGGTAAAAGTCATTTGTCTGCTCTTCCTTTTATAATGTTTTCTTAAATGCCTTAAAATTAAGTTACTTTTTTGGTCTATAGTTCCAGGTCCAATCATTCTCCTAATTTCTGTTTCTTGAAAGCCACTGACATTTCTTTATATTGTATACTGGATGCAAAGTTGGTAGAGTCTAAGTTGGTTATATTATTGTCCTGAATAAAAACTAAATGTTTTGGTCACATACACTATATGTATATATATATTATTTATGATATATTATATAATATGTGTATTATAAATAGGCTATATTATATATATATAATTTTATTCTTAAAATAATCTCTCTGTACACACACCCACAAATATTACTTTGTGTGAGACTAAAAATAAATGAATACTCCAAATATTTAAATTTTATATGATTTAATAACCACAAAGTAAGAGAGAAAAGGGGTTCCCTCAGCTGAGTGAGCAGAGCAAAGAAACAGAGACCCACACCTTCTGTGCTTGAGCCAAAGCAAAAGCCCCCAGCAAAAAGGATTTGCAAGCACCCTAAATGTATCAACCAGGACAAGAATAATTTCCACCAGATCTTCTAAGTCCTTTAGGCTTTTATGACCTTCTTTGCTCCATTGATCTATACCCTAAGAGAGAGAATGTCACAGTCTAAGGTGTTTGGATGAGCCACAGAACACAGTTACCGCCAAAGCATAGGTTGCTGAGTTAGTCCATTACTAAGAGAAGTTTATAGCAGAACTTTCCAAGGCATGACTAAAATTCCCAAGCAATAAAAAGAAGTCAGATTTTCAGTCATTGCTTTTGGATTAGTTGCTCAGGCTTTGGGTATCTGTGGTTTCATTTTGAATTCTGCCAAGAATCTTCTTTTTAACGAGTCCAATAGCACTTTGAATAGGTTTTTCAGTGGGGACCTTCCATGTCTGCAGGCTGGAAAATGTTAACTTGATGGAAGTAGATTTGTTTTTCCCATTTTGTTCCAGATCTGTGATTTCTTTGGTGTAAGGCAAACATTCATTAAACAATCGTTAATTTAGCACATACTTACTATATACCAGACCCTCACTAGCCATCGAGGATACAAAGTTAAATAGGAAATACCTCTGTTTTTTTGGGAGGTTTAATTCATTCTTTGGGGGGCATATATTATTTGAGAAGAAAAATTTTTAAATCTATATAAAATAAACACAAATAATTTGGAGCAGGAGGGAAATAAATGGGAAAATAAGAAATTACTTGAATATGTCTCATTGCAGTCAATCATTCTAATAGAAAGAACCAACTATTTTGGAATTATTAATAAATAAATATTTACTAAGCATATACTGTGTGCTAGGTGCTGAACTAAGCTTTAGAGCTATAAATAAAACTTAATGAAACATAATCCTTGCCTTAAAGGAGCTTCCATTCCAATGGGGGAAGTAACAAACAAAAGGTAGCTGGGGGGAAAGAAGAGCAGTATTGTGTACATGGGCATAATGGAAAAGTCTAGAAAAATACAGGTAAGTGGAAAAATAAGAGATGGCTGCCTTTGATGCTCTGCTAAAATGGAGGCTCTGGGAGGGGCTCTCCATTCCAATCAGAGAGAGGAGCCCCAAGAGCAGAGCAAACTGGTGAGTTCCAAAGCTGAAGGGTTCAGGGCATGATGGATAAGTCCAGAGGGGGTAGAGAAGGAATGATGAATGAAGTTAGATGAAATTTGAGCTGAGCCTTGAAGAGATCACTGAAGGAAAAAAGGGGAAAGAAGACCATTCCAGATATGAGAAACAGCTCATGCAAAGGCATCAAAGCAGTAGGTGAAATTTCTTATATGGAGAACATTAGATTGACTTGTCTGGATTAATGATGGAGTTAGCTTCAGATTGGCCTTCATTGCTCTTAGCTATTGATGAGGCCACCCCACTCCCCAGCCTCCAAAAGAAAAAATTAGTGCTTTCTGAAAATGAAATAGGGAAGGACAGGAGGAGGTAAGTTCATGATCACTGTAGGTCTTAAGAAAAGACTAGATTATCACTTGTCAAGGATGTTGTAAGTTAGGATTTTCCCTGACACATAGTAAACATGTAAATAAACATTTATTGATTGATTAATGATTGAGGCTTCAAATTTCAGGTAAGAGATTGAGTTAAGGACCCTTTAGGTCTTTTTGAATTTTTGTTGTTATTGTTGCTATTGCTGTTGATTCATTTTTCAATCATAGTTGACTCTTTATGACCCCATTTGGGTCTTTCTTGGCAAAGACATTGAGGTGGTTTTCTATTTCTTTCTCCAGTTCAAATTACAAATGAGGAACCTGAGGCAAACAGGTTAAGTGACTTGCCTCAGCTAATAGGTATCTGAGACCAGATTTCAAACTCTAGGTGAGTTTTGAGCTGAGGCCCTGAGGAACAGAGGATACTTTTATATATGCTCTTTCCTATGTCTGAAATGCTCTCTTTTCTAATGTTTGTCCTCTGGCTTCCCTCCATCCCTTGAAGACTCAGCTCAAATTCTGTGAAATGGTTGAAGAAGGATCTGAACCCAAGTCTGATTCCATGTCATATGCTCTACCCTCGGAACCACCTGGTTTCTTTTCAGTTATTTCAGACCTGAAAGACTCTGAAAACCCTTTGTTCAGGGGTTTAGAATCTTCTCTTCTCGAAATGATTTGATTATTGTTCGATCTCCCATTCTGTCAGAGAGATTCAGGAGAAGGGAAATGGCTTTTGGTGAATAGGACAGGATCTATAAAAGAAAAGCAGTATGTTCCAAGGACCAGACAACAAAATGCCCAAACAAGCTGTACTTGTTTCTGTTTCTGACTTAGCTTCAACAAGTGTTCAGAAGCCCCACTCCTTGGAGGGAAAAGCTCAGGCTGCAAAGGAGGTCATTTTGTTCTCTCTTGCGCCAGGTTAGCCAAGCAGTTATTTTACCATTTTTTTTTGTAATGCCAGAAGTGCTTCTGAAACATGCTTCTTTTCTTAGCTTGGAAGAGTAGCAAACCTGGTGCAAATTCAGATAGAACCTGGCGTAGGAAAGTTAGGTGACGGAGTTGATTTTATCAGTTTGGATGAAATCTACTGGAATTGTTTTTGAAAGAGAAGTGTGGGTTTATTTGGCCCATAGGTGGTGGCTGAGATGTTCTGTTTTGTGCTCACGGACTTTAATGTATCCTCCTATTATTTAAAGGCAGCAAACAACCTGGAACACACACACTGCCTTGATGCCTTACGCTGAAGACATAGCAAAGGGGCACTTGATACTTGCAAGGTGAGGGTCTTCAGAGAGAGAAGAAGAATTCCTTTGTTCCTTTCTTCCCATTCACTTGACTTATTTATTAAGTTCCTCCTATACACAAAAAACTTTAGGCATCATGGGAAATATAAAGGCAGTTATGCCCCTGCCCTCATAGAGTTTATATTCTAAAATACTGTTTGCACTACTTACCAGGTAGGCATCAGCAGGGCAGGAGAAAAGAGTAGCCTGGGAAGAGGTTTCTTTCAGTTCCACTGAGGCAGCTGGTGGCCTAATTGATAGATTGTAGACATGGAGTCAGGAAGATCTTATTTAAATCCAGCCTCAGATTCTAGCAGAGTGGCCCTGGCCAGAGTGGCACTTAACCCTGTTTACCTCAGTTTTCTCATCTGTAAAATGATCTGGAGAAGGAAATGGCAAACAACTCCAGTATCTTGCCAAGAAAACTCTAAATGAGGTCAAAAGGAGTCAGACACGATTGAAACAAGTAAGCAACAACAACAACATCCATATAGCATTTATTAAATCTGGGCACTGTGCTAAGAACTAAGCTTAGACCATCTGTAAAATGGGGGTAATAATTGCTCTTATCTCTTAGGATATTTGTGAGGATCAAATGAATTAATTAACTTATGTAAATCCCATTTCAAACCTTAAAATGCTAAATAAGTGCTAGCTGCTATTCACCACCATCATCACCATCATCATTATCCCTTAAATTGCAAATAGACAAATTATAAACCAAAGATCCTGTTGGGTCAAGACCAGGGCTTCTTTTCATGGTAGAAATCCCAGGAGCTGACACAGGTGAGAAAAACTGATAGCAAGAGCAGAATGGTCAATACTGGATCAGAACAGGGTATGTCAAAAGAGTCAGTCATTCTGACTTGGCCCATCTCCCTATTGGCTTTGTTTGTTTTTTTTTTCCTGGCAGCTGTTTGCATTTATATTTTCACCCTACATTGTTTGTTGGCAGGGTCCCAGGAAGGATCCAAGGTGCTTGTCCCTGATTCAGTTGTGTGAGTTAGGACTGGGTTGAAACTCTAAGAGTCTGGCAGGAAACTGACATTTGTAAATAATTTTGATATAAAATAGATCATGCCATATTCATAGAGAATGTAAGAAAAAAAGTGATATTAATGTGCAGATGAGAGGTAACTAACTCCCTGTTAACTCAAGCAATGGGAGATTGTTACCCAATATTTTGGGAATGGTTGAGTAAGTTTATGATTGTAATGTAAATACTATTTTTCTGTAAGAAATAATGAGCAGGAAGAATTCAGAAAAAACTAAGACTTTCATGAATTGAAAAAAGAGTGAAACAAGCAGGACCAAAATATTGTATACAGTGACAGGAATACTGTACGATGAACAACTATGAATAGCTTAGTTATTCCCAACAATTCAATGGTCCAAAACAATCCTAAAGGACTCATGATTAAAAAAAAATGCCATCTACTTCCAGAGAAAGAAGTGATGGAATCTGAATCCAGACCAAAGCAAACTTTTTAACATTTCCTTCTTAATTTTTGGTTTGCTTGAGTTTCCTTCCACAAAAGGATGAATATAAAAATTTTTCACATGATTGTACACGTAAAAGTAATATAATTGTTTTCTATCTCATTTGTGGTGGGGGGAAGGAGAGCATTTGAGATTCAAATTTTTTTTTTAAATTTTGGAAACTTTTTACAGGTAATTGTGGGGAAATGATATTTTTTTAATTAAAAAAGAAATGGGAGAAAATTTTGAGACTTCCGGTCAAGATGGCAGCTTAGAGAAAGCTAAAGTTCAGATCTCTGGAAACCCTTCCCTACCGAACTCAAACTATATGCTCCTAGGACACCGAAATTCAAAACGATCAACAGCATAGACCCTGGGAATCCTCTTCCTGGACCTGGACCTGGATCAAAAGGTATGCCCCCCCCAAAAGCCAGAACCCGAGATCACTTGGATATAAGGGGTAGGCAGAAGGAAGGTTCTAGGACACATCCCCCCCAACCCAGAGCGCCGAGTCCAAGGCAGCAGAGAGAACCACAGAGCCTCAGGGCCAGCTATTCTGAAGGCCTCTTCCTGAAAACAACCTGACTCAGATGAGGGGGCTCCCAATACAGACAGCAGGGAAACAGAGAGAGACGGGAGGAGCTTATAACCCCCTGGCTGGATCCTTCCATCGGAGTTTCACCAAAGGTCCCTGCCTCAGGGCATACTCAGTTCAACTCAGGGAAAGCTAATACTATCAGGAGCCCTTGGAGCTCCCAGAAGCCACGGCCCCTCCCCCCTCAGAGTGCTGGCTCTCCTGGCCAGCTAAGGCACAGAAACAAACACCCCGCAGAAAGGACCAAGCCAGGCTCAAAGCGTGGAAGTAAGGTAACAGAGAAGCATCAGGAGTGAACAGAGGAGGGCAGTAACACGGAAACACCAGCAATTCCTGGCTTCCCCGGGAAGACAGAACAACAACTGCATAGAACAGACAATCTGCCTAGGGCTAAAACCTCTGAACACCAGACAGAGATAAGAAAAGCTAATCCTCCCCACTCAGATAGAGATGGCAAACTCCAGAGAAGCACAAAAGCCCCAAAATTCCAAGAAAAACAAGAAGAAGGGGGAGACTTTGGACACATTTTATGGAGCAAAAATACAAAATACAGAGGAGATAGAATAGGAAACACAAGCAAATGCGCCGAAACCTTCCAAAGGAAATAGAAACTCTCTACAAACCCAGGAAGAATTTGAATCAGAAGGGATCAAAAAGATGGAAGTCCTCTGGGAGGAAAAGTGGGAAATAATGCAAAAGAAATTCACGCACCTACAAAACCAGTTTGACCAAAGTGAAAAGGAAAACCAGGCTTTAAAAGTCAGAATCAGGCAACTCGAAGACAATGAGCAAGAACTAATAAAGCAAAGCCAAAAGACCAAGAAATTAGAAGAGAACATAAAATATCTCACTGACAAGGTGACAGACTTGGAAAATAGTGGAAGAAGAGATAATTTAAGAATACTTGGACTTCCAGAAAACCCAGAAATAAACAGCAAACTCGACATCGTAATACAAGATATAATCAAAGAAAATTGCCCAGAGATTCTAGAACAAGGGGGCAATACAGCCACTGATAGAGCTCACAGAACACCCTCTACACTAAATCCCCAAAAGACAACTCCCAGGAATTGCCAAATTCCAAAGCTCTCAAACAAAAGAAAAAATCCTACAAGAAGCCAGAAAAAGACAATTTAGATATAAAGGAATGCCAATCAGGGTCACACAAGACCTTGCAAGTTCCACTCTGAAAGATTGTAAGGCATGGAACATGATTTTCAGAAAGGCAAGAGAGCTGGGTCTTCAACCAAGAATCAGCTATCCAGCAAAACTGACTATATACTTCCAAGGGAAAGTATGGGCATTCAACAAAATAGAAGATTTCCAAGTTTTTGCAAAGAAAAGACCAGAGCTCTGTGGAAAGTTCGATATCGAAAAACAAAGAGCATGGAATACCTGAAAAGGTAAATATGAAGGAAAGGGAAAAGGAGAAAAATGTTATCTTTTTCTTTTACTCAAACTCTCTTCTATAAGGACTATATATATATCAATCTATGTATACTAACATGAGGGGAAAATGTAATGTGTAAATAGGGGGAAAAGAAAGACCAAATAGAATAATCTTTCTCACACAAAGATTCACATGGGAAGGGGAGGGGAAGAAAACTCCTATAAGAAGGAGAGGAAGAGAGTTTTAACTTAAACCTTACTCTCAGGGAAATCAACTCTGAGAGGGAAGAACATCCAGATCCATTGGTATCTTGAATTCTATCTTACCCAACAAGGGAAGGGAGAAGGGAAAACCAAGGGGATAGGGGGAGGGAACGCAAAAAAAGGGAGGGAAGAAGAGGGGGTAGGGGGAAGGAACAAAAACAGAGGGACTAGAAAGGGAAACATATCAAGGGAGGGGACAAGGGGGACTGATTTAAAGTAAATCACTGGACTAAAAGGTAGAGCTGAAGAAGAAAGGTTAGAATTAGGGAAGGATATCAAAATGCCAGGGAGTCCACAAATGACCATCATAACTTTGAACGTGAATGGGATGAACTCACCCATAAAACATAGACGAATAGCAGAATGGAATAGAATCCAAAACCCTACCATATGTTGTCTTCAAGAAACACACATGAGGCAGGTAAACACCCACAAGGTCAGAATTAAAGGATGGAGTAAGACCTTCTGGGCCTCCACTGACATAAAGAAGGCAGGAGTTGCAATCATGATATCTGATAAAGCCAAAGCAAAAATAGACCTGATCAAAAGGGATAGGGAAGGTAATTATATTCTTTTTTTTTAAAACTCTTACCTTCCATCTTGGAGCCAATACTGTGTATTGGCTCCAAGGCGGAAGAGTGGTAAGGGCTAGGCAATGGGGGTCAAGTGACTTGCCCAGGGTCACACAGCTAGGAAGTGGCTGAGGCCAGATTTGAACCTAGGACCTCCCGTCTCTAGGCCTGGTTCTCAATTCACTGAGCTACCCAGCTGCCCTGTAATTATATTCTTTTAAAAGGGACTTTAGATAATGAGGAAAAATCACTAATCAACATGTATGCACCAAATAATATAGCACCCAAATTTCTAATGGAGAAACTAAGACAATTGAAGGAAGAAATAGACAGTAAAACCATATTAGTGGGAGACTTAAACCAACCATTATCAAATTTAGATAAATCAAATCAAAAAATAAATAAGAAAGAGGTAAAAGAAGTGAATGAAATCTTAGAAAAATTAGAATTAATAGACATGGAGAAAAATTAATAGGGATAAAAAGGAATACACCTTCTTCTCAGCACCGCATGGCACATTCACAAAGATTGACCATACATTAGGTCACAGAAACATGGCACACAAGTGCAGAAAAGCAGAAATAATAAATGCAGCCTTTTCAGATCACAAGGCAATAAAAATAATTATCAGCAATGATACATGGAAAACCAAATCAAAAACTAATTGGAAATTAAATAATATGATGCTCCAAAATCGTTTAGTTAGAGAAGAAATCATAGAAACAATTAATAATTTCATCGAGGAAAATGACAATGGCGAGACATCCTTTCAAACCTTTTGGAATGCAGCCAAAGTGGTAATCAGAGGTAAATTCATATCCCTGAGTGCATATATTAACAAACTAGGGAGAGCAGAGATCAATCAATTGGAAATGCAAATAAAAAAAAAAAACTCGAAAGTGACCAAATTAAAAAATCCCAGCAGAAAACCAAACTAGAAATCCTAAAAATTAAGGGAGAAATTAATAAAATAGAAAGTGATAGAACAATTGATTTAATAAATAAGACCAGAATCTGGTACTTTGAAAAAACAAACAAAATAGACAAAGTACTGGTCAATCTAATTAAAAAAAGGAAGGAAGAAAAGCAAATTAACAGCATCAAAGATGAAAAGGGGGACATCACCTCTGATGAAGAGGAAATTAAGGCAATCATTAAAAATTACTTTGCCCAATTATATGGCAAGAAATACAGCAATCTAGGCGATATGGATGAATATATACAAAAATACAAACTGCCTAGACTAACAGAAGAAGAAATAGAATTCTTAAATAATCCCATATCAGAAAATAAAATCCAACAAGCCATCAAAGAACTTCCTAAGAAAAAATCCCCAGGGCCTGATGGATTCACCAGTGAATTCTATCAAACATTCAGAGAACAGTGAATCCCAATACTATACAAACTATTTGACATAATAAGCAAAGAGGGAGTTCTACCAAACTCCTTTTACGACACAAACATGGTACTGATTCCAAAATCAAAAACAGAGAAAGAAAACTATAGACCAATCTCCCTAATGAATATAGATGCAAAAATCTTAAATAGGATACTAGCAAAAAGACTCCAGCAAGTGATCAGAAGAATCATTCACCATGATCAAGTAGGATTCATACCAGGGATGCAGGGCTGGTTCAGTCTTAGGAAAACTATCCACATAATTGATCACATCAACAAGCAAACCAACAAGAACTACATGATTATCTCAATAGACACAGAAAAAGCCTTTGATAAAATACAACACCCATTCCTGTTAAAAACACTAGAAAGCATAGGAATAGAAGGGTCATTCCTAAAAATAATAAACAGTATATATCTAAAACCATCAGCTAATATAATTTGTAATGGGGATAAACTAGATGCATTCCCAATAAGATCTGGAGTGAAACAAGGATGCCCATTATCACCTCTACTATTTGACATTGTATTAAAAACAATAGCAGTAGCAATTAGAGAAGAAAAAGAAATTGAAGGCATCAAAATAGGCAAGGAGGAGACCAAGTTATCATTCTTTGCAGATGACATGATGATCTACTTAAAGAATCCTAGAGATTCAACCAAAAAGCTAATTGAAATAATCAACAACTTTAGCAAAGTTGCAGGATACAAAATAAACCCACATAAATCATCAGCTTTTCTATATATCTCCAACACAGCTCAGCAGCAAGAACTAGAAAGAGAAATCCCATTCAAAATCACCTTAGACAAAATAAAATACTTAGGAATCTACCTCCCGAGACAAACACAGGAACTATATGAACACAACTACAAGACACTCTCCACACAACTAAAACTAGACTTGAGCAATTGGAAAAACATTAACTGCTCATGGATAGGATGAGCCAATATAATAAAAATGACCTACCCAAACTTATTTATCTATTTAGTGCCATACCCATTGAACTCCCCAAAAATTTCTTTACTGATTTAGAAAAAACCATAACAAAGTTCATTTGGAATAACAAAAGATCAAGGATATCCAGGGAAATAATGAAAAAAAAACCCACAAATGATGGGGGCCTTGCTGTCCCAGACCTTAAACTATATTACAAAGCAGCAGTCATCAAAACAATTTGGTACTGGCTAAGAGACAGAAAGGAGGATCAGTGGAATAGACTGGGGGCAAGTGACCTCAGCCAGACAGTATATGATAAACCCAAAGATCCCAGGTCTTGGGACAAAAATCCACTATTCGATAAAAACTGTTGGGAAAATTGGAAGACAGTGTGGGAGAGACTAGGAATAGATCAACACCTCACACCCTACACCAAGATAAATTCAAAATGGGTGAAAGACTTAAATATAAAGAAGGAAACCATAAGTAAATTGGGTAAACACAGAATAGTATACATGTCAGACCTTTTGGAGGGGAAAGGCTTTAAAACCAAGCAAAGACATAGAAAGAATCACAAAATGTAAAATAAATAATTTTGACTACATCAAATTAAAAAGCTTTTATACAAACAAAACCAATGTAACTAAAATCAGAAGGGAAACAACAAATTGGGAAAAAAATCTTCATAGAAACCTCTGACAAGGGTTTAATTACTCAAATTTATAAAGAGCTAAATCAATTGTACAAAAAATCAAGCCATTCTCCAATTGATAAATGGGCAAGGGACATGGATGGCAGTTCTCAGATAAAGAAATCAAAACTATTAATAAGCACATGAAGAAGTGTTCTAAATCTCTTATAATCAGAGAGATACAAATCAAAACAACTCTGAGGTATCACCTCACACCTAGCAGATGGCTAACATGATAGCAAAGGAAAGTAATGAATGCTGGAGGGGATGTGGCAAAGTAGGGACATTAATTCATTGCTGGTGGAGTTGTGAACTGATCCAACCATTCTGGAGGACAATTTGGAACTATGCCCAAAGGGCAACAAAAGAAAGTCTACCCTGTGATCCAGCCATAGCACTGCTGGGTCTGTACCCCAAAGAGATAATGGAGAAAAAGACCTGTACAAGAATATTCATAGCTGCGCTCTTTGTGGTGGCCAAAAACTGGAAAACGAGGGGATGCCCATCAATTGGGGAATGGCTGAACAAATTGTGGTATATGTTGGTGATGGAATACTATTGTGCTCAAAGGAATAATAAAGTGGAGGAATTCCATGGAGACTGGAACGACCTCCAGGAAGTGATGCAGAGCGAGAGGAGCAGAACCAGGAAAACATTGTACACAGAGACTGATACACTGTGGTATAATTGAACGTAATGGACTTCTCCATTAGTGGCGGTATAACGTCCCTGAACAATCTGCAGGGATCTACGAGAAAAAATACTATTCATAAACAGAGGATAAACTGTGGGAGTAGAAACACCGAGGAAAAGCAACTGCCTGACTACAGCGGTTGAGGGGACATGACAGAGGAGAGACTCTAAATAAACACTCTAATGCAAATATCAACAACATGGCAATGGGTTCAAATCAAGAACACATGTGATACCCAGTCGTCGACTATGGGGGACGCGGGGGGGAGGAAAAGAAAATGATCTTTGTCTTTAATGAATAATGCTTGGAAATGATCAAATAAAATATTATAAAATTTAAAAAAAAGAAAAAAAAAGAAATGGGAGATAGGCAAAGGAAGGAGATTGATGTTAGAGGAAAGGATTTAATAGTCAGGACCATTAAAATGGTGTATTTTCTGCCCCATCACATTATACTACTCATAGGGTCAGTTTACTTTACTTTGCACACTCAAAAACACTCTAAATGTATTGTCATTATTGCTTTGAACATTAGCCTATAAAAGACATTTAAACTGGACAAACAAGAATCTAAGATAAATAACCTAATTCTCCATTTTTGTTATCCTTAGTAATATGACAGCATGTATATGCTTGAAATTAAGAAAATAAAATATCTGGAAAAATATTCTCATACCCCCAAGTTTTGACCCTTTAAGATTATTAGTTTTATACTAATTAGGGTTAATTTTTTGATGTTTTAGAGAAATCTAGCAGTTACCTTGTGGAAGCTGCTTATGAAGCCTAAGGCTGGTGTTAAAGTTTATAAATAAAAGGCAAGAAGAGGAGTTAGATTTCAATGCAAGATCCCTTCTTCCCCAGAGGTGCTCCATGCTTTAAATGCAGATCTATAAACGTGTAAGATGTTCTCCCATTAAATACTGATTATAAATGTGGGAGGACAAAAGAAACTTTTAAAAAGAAATCCTAAGTATTTCCAATAAACAAACCATAGCCTTATTATATTTCATTCATCCCTTGGATATTGAAGCCTCCCATGCCAGACCATTCTCCATTCCCCATAAGGTGAGCATTTATATCTTGGAGAGGAATAACTAAAACTGAAGAGTGGGAATAAGACAGGGCAGAGATAGTACCTTTCTCCATTATATGCCTACCTGAGCTGCCAGATCAGGCTTTTTAAAACCCTACTTTGGTTATATCCATTTCCTACTCAAAAGTCTTTTTTTTTTAATCAGTCCCTATTTCTTACACATAAAGGTAAAATCCTTTCCTGGAATTAAATCAATTGAACTCAACAAGAAGTTAGTAAGTGCCTACTGCGTATCAATATCTATTATATCAATTACAAAGATAAAAATGATACACCCTGCCCTCCAGGATGGCATAATCTTATAAGGACCCAACCTATACATAAGTAAATAGATACAATGTAAAATGTAATGAGGGCAAGTGTGATCCAGTTAGTATCCTAGGCATCATTGAAAAGGAAGAGAAATACTTGCAAATGAGACATTTAGTTAAGACTTCACAGGGGCATGGGCACATGAATTAGCCTTAAAAGAACCAAAGGAATAGAAATGTCTTTCTATTACTCTATGTGCGAATTAATTTTCAGTTCTTAGGAGACCCCTGTGTTTCATGTCTCCCAACCACATTATCTAAGTAGACGACTTGAAAATGACTTATGAATGGCGTGAAGAAGATGCAGTCTCCATCACTGGGGAGACTATTCTAATCAAGGATCTCATAGATCCCAGTGAATAGAAGTGCCTTTCTATTGCCTTATGTGTGATACTAATTTTTTTTTGAATTCTCTGTATTCCATGTCTCACAACCCCATAGCAGCAGTAGAAGAGCTGAAAATGGATATAGAATGATAATGAATGGCATGGAAGTGTTGCAGTCTATCACCAGAGAGACTTTTAATCAAGGGACTCGTGGATCCCAATGAGCATTTTGTGTTTAAAATTCTAGGAATAGGGAATAACCTGAAAAAAAGCAAGGAGTTTGGAAAGGGCATAATGAGCTCAAGGGAAAGCTGATCGTCCATTTAGGTGTTTAGGGACTGACATAAAATATAGTTGGAAAGGTAGGAAGGAACTACTTATGTAGGTCATGAAATGCCAGATGGAGATATTTCTTTTTTTATAGCATAAGAAAAAGGGGGCTAGTGAAGATTAATTTGTTAAAATAATAAGGCAGTTGATCATGAACATTAGGAAAATTATTTTTCCAGTCACATAAAGCATAAATTAGAGAAAGGAGTCTAGATATCAAGAGAACTGTTAAGAGACTCTTAAACTTAAGAACTTATCAGTGCAATGACCAAATATGATTCCAAAGGATTAATGATGAAGTCGGCTACACACCTCCTAACAGACAGATGATGGTCTCAAAATGTATAATGAAACACACATTTTTGGATATGGAGACTTACTTTACTTTACTACACATGTTCATTGGAAGGCTATTCCTTTTCTGATTTGGGGATAAATAAAAGGTAACCAGGAGATAGAGATGAGATAATCAAAAAAGAAAAAAGAAAAGAGAATAATTGAATAATTTTAATAGACAAAACAGAAGCATAACATAAAAAACACAGAAAGGTAGGACAGCTTTGAGTTTATAGGTTGAATTTATTATATGCTTTAAAAGAAACCCAATCCCTAAATAATAGATTCCCAAATTCATCTACAACCCTGTTTTGTGTTAAAAGGAAATTGGTTGTATTCTCTTAAAAATAATTTATTGTTGAACAATCTTGTTATCATAGTCAAGGAAAGAGATGATTAGAGCCTATACCAACTGAGAGTAAAGAAAAGAAAATGGATTATGTAAGACTATGGAGATAAAGTTGGTAAAACTTTGGCCCTAACTTACCTTTTCAGGGTGATCAAACACTATTATATTTGAACCTTTCCTTCCAAAAAGAAATGAGGACTATACACTATAAATTAATTTATATTCTACATCATTTGAAGATTTGCTCACCAAATTTCTATCAATTGTCCTTTCAATGATATTCATTTTCAATTCTTCTACTAGGGTTGGTATATAGCTGTTGTCATATAGATATATGAAGGCTTGAAACCCAGGTATGATCCAAGACCTGAGAATGAAGATGTGACAGCAGGCAATAGATAAATTCAGATTAGGAAGTAGGAATAAATCAAATCAATTAAAGAACTTTGATGAACAGCTATCAAGGATATTATCAGAGAAATGTGTACTCTAAAATGAAGACAGGTGGGAGATAAAAGTTAAATTTTGGGGCTCTCTGTGATGTCAGGTTTAAGTAAGAATAAAATAAGGAAGGCCACCAACACGTTGTGTTGCTTTCCTGTAATGAACTTACGGAAGAACATGGCAAAGCACAAGCCTGGAGTCAGGAATACTCCTCTTCCTGAGTTCAAATCTGGCCTCTGACACACCAGCTGTGTGACCCTGGGGAAGTTACTTAATCTTATTTGCCTCAGATTCTTATCTGTAAAATGACCTGGAAAAGAAAGTGATGAAACCACTCTAATATCTTTGCTAAAAACCCCAAAATGCAGTCACAAAGTCTGGCATAACTGAAAAAAATGACTGAACAACTAAGTTTTTTTCATTCTCATACAGCTACAATTCTAGGTCATACTCTCATCACCTCTCATTTCTTGGTACTCCTCGGTCTTTTAAAATCTGTGGCTTCAGGAGGCATAGTGAAGATGGCAGGGTAGAAGCATGGAAAGCTTGAACCCACTCTGAGAGTCCTTTCCAACCAACCATAAAATAATGCTTAAAAATGAATACTGGAGTAATAGAACTACAAAGGAATGGAATGAAACAACTTTCTTGCAGAAAACAACTGGGAAGGTAGACACAGAGGACCTACTTCACTTGGATGACAAGGGAACATCACTGACAGCCAGGCTGCATAGCCAGTAACAAGGTTGCATCAACAATACTGGCATAAGCCAAGAGTAAGCCCTGCCTACAAACAACACTTACTGCTCCAGGTTCTAAACCTGGGTCTAAGCCAACTTTGAGGCCTTAAGACCCTGCCTAAGCCAATAGCAGAGTACCATATGCCTACCCCTTCAAGTTTGAAGCCCTAGAACAAGCCTGCAATGAGTCCCTAAGCCCCAGTGCAAGGCAGTTTGCAGTGCACTTGGCTGATATAGGACCAGAGTGAGACCCTGAGCCCCTGCCCAAGCCTGTAGTGAGGTGCCAAACCCAAGTGCAAACCCAGAACAAGGCAGTCCACAATGCACCTGGCTAGTGTAAGCCCGTAGTAAGGCCCCAAGCCTCTGTTCAGGCTTGAGGTGAAGCCATAAATCCCAGTACAAGGTAGCTCACAGTACCCCAAGTCCTACAAGCCACCAATAGTCCCTGGGGGAAACTAAATCAATAGTTGGAGGTGGCTTTCAGAGCTCCCAGTCCATCACACAACCTTGGAAGAATTGAAACTTGCAGAAACTCAAAAATAGAGTTAAGAGTAGCAGCCAGGAAAACCTGAAGGTTAAGAGAGTTCCCCCTCTATCCGGAGAGCAGATCCCAACTTTAAGATAAAAGTAAAATGTAAAAAAGGCTAGGAAAGTGAGCAAACAGCAGAAAAAACAACGCCTAATCATAGAAAATTATTATGGAGACAAATCAGAAGAAGGCCCAGGAAAAGAGATCAAAGCAGCTACATTCAAAATTTCAAAGAAAAATTAGAATTGATTTTGGGCTCTGGAAGAGCTCAAAAAATAATTAAAAAATCAAATAAGAGAGGCAGAAGAAAAATGGGGAAGAGAAATGAAAACAATTCAAGAAGTAAATAACAACTCAAAAAGCAGAATTGGCTAAATGAAAAAATATTCACAAAAATCCAAAGAAGAAAAGAGTTTCTTTAAAAAACAGAATTGGTCAAATTGGAAAAGGAGGTTCAAAAGTTCACAGAAAAAAAAAATTCCTTGGAGCAGCTGGATGGCTCAGTGGACTGAGAGCCAGACCTAGACATAGGAGGTCATAGGTTCAAATCTGGCCTTCCTCACTGTGTAACCCGGGACAAGTCACTTTATCCCATTGTTTAGCCCTCATCATTCTTCTGCCTTGTAATCAATATACTAAGATGGAAAGAAAGGGTTTAAAATAAGTAAGTAAATGAATAAATGAATAAATGAATGAATGAATGAAAATAATTCCTTAAGAATTAGAATTGGACAAATAGAAGTTAATGGCTTCATGAGAAATCAAGAAAAAGTAAAATAAAAAAGATGAAAAAATAAAAGAAATTTGAAATATCTCATTAAAAAAAAAAAAACTTACCTGGAAAGATAGATCTAGGAGACACAATCTAAAAATAATTGGACTACCTGAAAGTCATGACAAAAAAAGCCTATACATCATATTACAAGAAATTATCAAAGAAAATTCCCCTGATCGTATAAAATAGAAATTGAAAGAATCCACCAATCACCTCCTGAAATAAATCCCCAAATGATAACTCCCAAGAATATTATAGCCAAATCCAAAAACTTCCAGGACAAGGAGAAAATACTTCAAACAGCCAGAAAGAAGAAATTCAAATATCATGGAGCCACAATCAGAATTACACAGGACTTAGCAGCTTCTACATTAAAAGATCAGAAGGCTGGGATATGATATTCCAGAAGGCAAAGGAACTTGATTTACAACCCAGAATAACCTAGCCAGCAAAACTGAGTATATTCTTTCAGGTGGGAAAATGGTAATTTAATAGAAAAAAAATGATTTCCAAGAATTCTTGATAAAGAGAAAGACCCAAATGGAAAATTTCATGCTCAAATAGAAGACTCAAAGACTTATACAAAGGTAAATAAGAATGAGAAAATTTAAGGAATTCTATAAGGTCATTCTGTTTAAATTTCCTCATGGAGACTTCCGGGTAATCATGGCTACAATCTAGACGCCACACGCTTCCTCTCCCTGGCACCGAACGAAATAGACTACATCAAAGGAGCATAAAATCACCTTTGGAGGAACAGAAGGACTCCCCAGTACCCCACAGAGGCAAAGGTACGTGGGGCTTGAACATTTCCACACTAAAATAAGAAGGAAAAGCTTGCACAGAAAAGTGAACTGAGCCGCCCTTCCCCCACCCAACCTCCCCCACTAAACCAGAGTGAGCTACCTGAGCGCTCACCGGGACAGCAAGTGAGTGGGGAGCGTCTCTGTCTGGGGGGGCACTCCAGGGTCCTTGGGATCTGGGGACTGCCAGGAAAAAACGTCTCAGGGCGCTTTCACTGGAGAACCCAGCGGAGCTGTACTTGGGGCGGGCTGCGCTGAACACCGCGCGCTGATTATCTGGGCGGAGCTGAATACCTGGGCTCAGGGCTGGGAAGAACTAGTCTGAAGCAACCTGAATTCACAGAAAAACCGCTCATATAACCCAGACCCCAGACCAAAAAGGAAAGGGGAATAAAATCACCATGGCTCACATGGCCCAAAATCAAGCCTCCAGGAAGAAAGGGAAAAAAGTGACTATTGAAAACTTTTATGGTGGAAGTACCCAAGGAAAAGAGGAGAATGAGGAGGAAATCCAAAAAAATTCAGAACTCGCCTCCCAAAATGGAAACTATCAACAAGCTCTGGAAGATCTCAAACTGGAACTTATCCAAAAGATGGAAACCTTCTGGAAAGAAAAATGGGAGAAAGAGATCAGCTGTCTGACAGATAAGAATGCTCAATTGGAAAAAGAACTCGAAGCATCCAATAGAAGGGCAGACAAGGCTGAAAAGCAAAACCAGTCCCTAATGACGAGAATTAAGCACCTCGAAGAAAGTGAGATGATAAAACAGCAAGAATCAATAAAGCAAACCCAAATAATTAATGAATTGGAAGAAAACATAAAATATCTCACTAAGAAGGTCACAGACCTGGAGAACAGAGGAAGACGAGAAAATCTCCGTATTATCGGTCTCCCAGAAAAACCAGAGGTAAACAACAAATTGGATATTATTCTACAGGAGATTATAAAAGAAAATTGCCCCCACGTTCTGGAGCAAGGGGGCAAAATAGAAATAGAAAGGATTCATAGAACACCTTCTATACTAAATCCCCAAAAGACAACGCCTAGGAATGTAATTGCCAAATTCAAGAGCTTCCAAGTAAAGGAGAAAATCCTACAAGAAGCCAAGAAGAAGAGCTTCAGATATAAGGGGGCTCCCATAAGGATCACACACGACTTAGCGGCTAACACACTAAGAGACCGCAAAGCATGGAACACGATATTTAGAAAGGCAAGAGAGCTGGGTCTCCAACCAAGAATCAACTACCCAGCAAAACTGACTATATACTTCCAGGGGAAAGTATGGGCATTCAACAAAATAGAAGATTTCCAAGCATTTGCTAAGAAAAGACCAGAGCTCTGTGGAAAGTTCGATATCCAAGCACAGAAAGCAAGAGAAACATGAAAAGGTAAATATGAAAGAAAGGGAAAAGGAGATAAATCTTATCTTTTTCTTTAAGTCAAACTCTCTTCTATAAGGACTACATTTACATCAAATTATATATATTAATATGTGGGGAAAATATTTTGTGTAACTCTCATAAATTGTATCATCATAAGAGTAGTTAGAAGAAACATGCATAGGGAAAGATTGGGGCATTAAGAAGATTTGCGGAAAGTTGTGGCAAAGAAAGGAAAAGGGAGGGGGGGAACCGCGATAATACTAAGATTAACTTCAAGAAATAGGGGGGGAATCAATAGAATAATCTTTCCCATATAAAGATACACATGGGAAGGGGAGGGGAAGAACTCTCATATGAGAAGGAGAGGAAGAGAGCGTGAAGTGGAATTACTTAAACCTTACTCTCAGTGAAATCAAATCTGAGAGGGAAGAACATCTAGATCCAGTGGGATCCTGAATTCTATCTTATCCATTAGGGCAAGAAAGAAAGGAAAATCAAGGAGGGGGAGGAGGGAGGGAGTACAAAAAGGGAGGGAAGGAGAGGGGGGAGGGGAAGGGAGCATAAAAAGGGAGGGGATAGAAAGGGAAGCATCTCAAGGGAGGGGACTAGGGGGACTGACCTAAAGTAAATCACTGGTTCAAAAGGAGAAAGCTAAAGAAGAAAGGTCAGAACTAGGGGAAGATATGAAAATGCCAGCGAATCCACAAATAACAATCATAACTTTGAACGTGAATGGGATGAACTCACCCATAAAATGTAGACAAATAGCAGATTGGATTAGAACCCAAAACCCTACCATATGTTGTCTTCAAGAAACACATATGAGACGGGTTGACACTCACAAGGTTAGAATTAAAGGTTGGAGTAAGACCTTTTGGGCCTCAACCGATAGAAAGAAGGCAGGAGTTGCAATCATGATATCTGGCAAAGCCAAAGTACAAATAGACCTGATCAAAAGGGATAGGGAAGGTAAATATATTCTGCTAAAAGGAAGTATAGACAATGAGGAAATATCACTAATCAACATGTATGCACCAAATGGTATAGCATCCAAATTTTTAATAGAGAAACTAGGAGAATTGAAGGAGGAAATAGACAGTAAAACCATATTAGTGGGAGACTTGAACCAACCACTATCAAATTTAGACAAATCAAACCAAAAAATAAATAAGAAAGAGGTAAAAGAGGTGAATGAAATCTTAGAAAAATTAGAATTAATAGACATATGGAGAAAAATAAATAGGGACAAAAAAGAATACACCTTCTTTTCAGCACCACATGGCACATTCACAAAAATAGATCATACACTAGGTCATAGAAACATGGCACTCAAATGCAGAAAAGCAGAAATATTAACTGCAGCCTTTTCAGATCACAAGGCAATTAAAATATTGATTGGCAAGGGTACGTGGAGACCCAAATCAAAAATTAATTGGAAATTAAATAATATGATACTCCAAAATCGGATAGTTAGAGAAGAAATCATAGAAACAATTAACAATTTCATTGAAGAAAATGACAACGGCGAAACATCCTTTCAAACCTTATGGGATGCAGCCAAGGCAGTACTTAGAGGAAAATTCATATCCCTGAGTGCATATATTAACAAATTAGGGAGGACAGAGACCAAGGAATTGGAAATGCAAATCAAAAAACTTGAGAATGAACAAATTAAAAACCCCCAGAAGAAAACCATACTAGAGATCCTAAAAATTAAGGGAGAAATTAATAAAATAGAAAGTGACAGAACTATTGAGCTAATAAACAAGACTAGAAGCTGGTACTTTGAAAAAATAGACAAAATAGACAAAGTACTGGTTAATTTAATTAAAAAAAGGAAAGAAGAAAGGCAAATTAATAGCATCAAGGATGAAAAGGGGGATCTCACCTCCAATGAAGAGGAAATTAAGGCAATCATTAAAAACTACTTTGCCCAACTATATGGCAATAAATATACCAACGTAGGTGATATGGATGAATATTTACAAAAATATAAATTGCCTAGACTAACAGAAGAAGAAATAGTTTTCTTAAATAATCCCATATCAGAAAAAGAAATCCAACAGGCCATCACAGAACTTCCTAAGAAAAAATCCCCAGGGCCTGATGGATTCACCAGAGAATTCTATCAAACATTCAGAGAACAGTTAATCCCAATACTATACAAACTATTTGACATAATAAGCAAAGAGGGAGTCCTACCAAACTCCTTTTATGACACAAGCATGGTACTGATTCCAAAACCAGGCAGGCCAAAAACAGAGAAAGAAAACTATAGACCAATCTCCCTAATGAATATAGATGCAAAATTCTTAAATAGGATACTAGCAAAAAGACTCCAGCAAGTGATTAGAAGGGTCATCCACCATGATCAAGTAGGATTTATACCAGGGATGCAGGGCTGGTTCAACATTAGGAAAACTATCCACATAATTGACCACATCAACAAGCAAACCAACAAGAACCACATGATTATCTCAATAGATGCAGAAAAAGCATTTGATAAAATACAACACCCATTCCTACTAAAAATACTAGAAAGCATAGGAATAGAAGGGTCATTCCTAAAAATAATAAACAGTATATATCTAAAAACATCAGCTAATATCATCTGCAATGGGGACAATCTAAATCCATTCCCATTAAGATCAGGAGTGAAACAAGGATGCCCATTATCACCTCTATTATTTGACATTGTATTAGAAACACTAGCAGTAGCAATTAGAGAAGAAAAAGAAATTGAAGGCATCAAAATAGGCAAGGAGGAGACCAAATTATCGCTCTTTGCAGATGACATGATGGTCTACTTAAAGAATCCTAGAGACTCAACCAAAAAGCTAATTGAAATAATCAACAACTTTAGCAAAGTTGCAGGATACAAAATAAACCCACATAAGTCATCAGCATTTCTATATAATTCCAACACAGCTCAGCAGCAAGAACTAGAAAGAGAAATCCCATTCAAAATTACCCAAGACAAAATAAAATACTTAGGAATCTATCTCCCGAGACAAATACAGGATCTATATGAACACAACTACAAAACACTTTCCACACAACTAAAACTAGACTTGAACAATTGGAAGAACATTAACTGCTCATGGATAGGACGAGCCAATATAATAAAAATGACCATCCTACCCAAACTCATCTATCTATTCAGTGCCATACCCATGGAACTTCCAAAAATTTTTTTTTACTGATTTAGAAAAAAACATAACAAAGTTTATTTGGAAGAACAAAAGATCAAGGATATCCAGGGAATTAATGAAAAAAAATACAAAGGAAGGGGGTCTTGCAGTCCCAGATCTCAGACTATATTACAAAGCAGCGGTCATCAAAACAATTTGGTACTGGCTAAGAGACAGAAAGGAGGATCAGTGGAATAGACTGGGGGCAAGCAACCTCAGCAAGACAGTATATGACAAACCCAAAGATCCCAGCTTTTGGGACAAAAATCCACTATTTCATAAAAACTGCTGGGAAAATTGGAGGACCGTGTGGGAAAGATTAGGCTTAGATCAACACCTCACACCCTACACCAAGATAAATTCAAAATGGATGAATGACTTGAACATAAAGAAGGAAACTATAAGAAAATTAGGCGAACACAGAATAGTATACATTTCAGACCTTTGGGAAGGGAAATACTTCAAAACCAAGCAAGAATTAGAAAGAGTTACAAAATGCAAAATAAATAATCTGGATTACATCAAATTAAAAAGTTTTTGTACAAACAAAACCAATGTAACCAAAATCAGAAGGGTAGCAACAAATTGGGAAACAATCTTCATAAAAACCTCTGACAAAGGTTTAATTACTAAAATTTATAAAGAACTAAATCAATTGTACAAAAAATCAAGCCATTCTCCAATTGACAAATGGGCAAGGGACATGAACAGGCGATTCTCAGCCAAAGAAATCAAAACTATTAATAAGCACATGAAAAAGTGCTCTACATCTCTTATAATCAGAGAGATGCAAATCAAAACAACTCTGAGGTATCACCTCACACCTAGCAGATTGGCTAACATGACAGCTATGCAAAGTAATGAATGCTGGAGGGGATGTGGCAAAGTGGGGACATTAATTCATTGCTGGTGGAGTTGTGAATTGATCCAACCATTCTGGAGGGCAATTTGGAACTATGTCCAAAGGGCGATAAAAGACTGTCTGCCCTTTGATCCAGCCATAGCACTGCTGGGCTTGTACCCCAAAGAGATAATGGACAAAAAGACTTGTACAAAAATATTCATAGCTGCGCTCTTTGTGGTGGCCAAAAATTGGAAAATGAGGGGATGCCCTTCAATTGGGGAATGGCTGAACAAATTGTGGTATATGTTGGTGATGGAATACTATTGTGCTAAAAGGAATAATAAAGTGGAGGAATTCCATGTGAACTGGAACAACCTCCAGGAAGTGATGCAGAGCGAAAGGAGCAGAACCAGGAAAACATTATACACAGAGACTGATACATTGTGGTACAATCGAAGGTGATGGACTTCTCCATTAGTATCAATGCAATTACCCTGAACAATCTGCAGGGATCTAAAAAAAAATACTACCCACAAGCAGAGGATTAACTGTGGGAGTAAAAACACCGCTGAATAGCAACTGCTTGACTACAGGGTTGGAGGAGATAAGACTGAGGAGAGACTCTAAATGAACACTATAATGCAAACTCCAACAACAAGGAATTGGGTTCGAGTCAAGAACACATGTGATAACCAGTGGAATCATGCGTCGGCTATGGGAGAGGGAAAGGCGGGGGGGGGGGGAAGGGGAGGGGAGGAAAAGAAAACGATCTTTGTTTCCAGTGAATAATGTATGAAAACGACCAAATAAAATAATATTAAAAAAAAATTTCCTCATGGAAAGATATTTACAACTCTTAAAATGTTTATCATTGTCATAGCAGTTAGAAGCAATATATATATATATATATATATATATATATATATAGTGAGAGAGACAGAAGGTACAGAAGTAAGCTGATGATGTGATATTAAAAAAATCAAGAGGTGAAAAAGGATTTCACTGAGAGAAAAAGTAAGGGAGAGGTAATGTGGGACAAATTACATCTCCTAAAAAGGTGCAAAAAGCCCCTATTATAGTGGAAGGGAAGTTGAGAGTGGAGATAGGCAATGCTTAAACCTTAGTCTCATTGGAATTGACTCAGAGAGGAAACAATAACCATACTCATTTGGGTATATAATTTTATCTTGCCCTTTAGAGAAGTAGGAAGGAAATATGATGAAGGAGGGAGCAATAGAAAAGAGGTAGAAGTGAAAAGTGATTAAAAGCAAAACACTTGTGAGGAGGGACAGAGTGAAGGAAGAGAGAAAGAGCAGGATCAAATGGGAAATCTAAAATGGAGAACACACAGAAAGTAATGATAACTGTGAATGTGAGGGCGATGAACTTTTCCATAAAACAAGTGGATAGCAGAATGAATTAAAAAACAGAATCCTATGATAAGCTGTTTATAAGAACCACATTTGGGGCAGGAAGACACACACAGAGTAAAAGCAAGGTACTAGAGTAGAATCTATTGTGCTTCAGCTAAAGTTAAAAAAAAACAGTAGTAAGCAAATGCAAAAATAGATTTAATTAAAATAGATAAGGAAGGAAGTTTAATAAAGGTACTATAGACAATGAAGTAATATCAATACTAATCATATATGCACTAAATCATATAGACTCCAAAGGTTTAAATTAGAAATTAAATGAGCTTCAGGAAGAAATAGACAGTAAAACTATACTAGTAGGGGCTTCAACTTTCCCCTCTACAAGCTGGATAAATCTAACAAAAATATAAATAAAAAAGAAAGAAGTAAAGGAAGTAAATATAATTTTAGAAAAATTAGGTTTAATATACCTTTGGTGAAAAGTGAATGTGGATAAAGAGGAACATACCTTCTTTTCTGCAGCTCATGGAACCTACACAAAAATTGACCATGTAGTAGGGCATAAATATTTCACAAGCATGTGTAAAAAATTGGAAATAATAAATGAATCCTTTTCATATTACAATGAAATAAAATTATAATCAATAAGTGTCCATGGAAAAACAAATTAAAGATTAATTGAAAACTAAATAATATAATTCTAAAAATAAGTGGGTCAAAGAAAACATAATAAAAACAATCAATAATTTAATTAACAAGAATGACAATGAGGAGACAACATATCAAAATCTATGAGATACAGCCAAAGCAGTATTTAGGGGAAATTTTGCATCTTTAAATACTTTTTCAATAAAAAAGAGAAAAAATAGATCATTGAATTAGACATGCAATGACAACAACAATAACAACAAAAACCCCTAAAATTTGTGGCTTCCTTCAAGACTCTCAGTTCAAACCCCACCTTTTGTAGGAATCCTTTTCCAGTTCTAACAACTGTTAATGCTTTCTCTTATAAGTTTGCCTTCCATTGACCCGTTATGTTTCTTGTATGTTTATTTTATGAATATGTTGTCTCTCCCATGGGAACTCAAGCTCCTTGAAGGCAGGACTGTGATATTTTCTTTGGATTCTCAAAGCTAGTGCCTGACACATAAGGGTTTAATAAATAATGATTGAATGATGATTAATTAGGGCTCCAGAAAACAGAAACAGTCCACAAATGGCTTCAGATTTAAAGCTTTTGCAATCTGGGAAAATGTGCCAGAGCTTATGCTGCAGTGGCAGAGTTCTCAAGAACTACATACTATGAGGAGGCATCAAAAAAGGAGTTAAGTGAAGGAATAATAGCTCACACTTATATAGTGCTTTGCGGTTGTTCTTTGAACTTGATGAGGACCAAAATGTCATCACCAGTGATGTCTTTTGATTCATGCATGAATTTGGATTTAGGTGAGACAAAGTTGCATAAATTCAAGAACCTTTACCTCTTCCAGAGTCATACAGGCCCTGTGGCAGGACCAAAATCAAGACAACTGGTGATGACTTGAGATGCAGTGAATGATCTTGGCTTCTTCAGTATCTAACCAGTCTCTAAGCCCTTCACAGTGCCTTCTTAAGCCACCTTTATAACCATTGGAACAAATTGTTCTCATCTGCCTCTTCCAATAGAAGTCCTTAAATTCCTGGGTGTAGATAACCCCATGCTGCACTGACCAGTTTGTGACACATCAGTTACCTTTAGCCTATCTGATGAAATGATTTACTGGGCTGTGGTTGGTGTGCATTCTACAGTTTCTTGGAGTCACACATGAGAATTGGGTGAAAGTTGTATACCAAAGGAGAATGGCAGCCCTGAAAAAGGACTCAGCAAACCCTCACACCAGAGATGTTAGTTTTTCCTAAACACTTGGTACACTACTATAGTGTTATAAAGTCTACAAAGTACTTTCCTCAATTATTCATTGCAGTCACTGATATGGCAAACACTATCCTCAAGCTCTAAATAAGGAGAGATGAAATAGTTTCACTAGGGTCACAAGGTCACTAAAGGGAAAGCTCAGATCCTGCTCAGTTGATGGGTGGATATATTCAGTAGGAAAGCCAATTTTTCAGTTGTCATTTTTTCCCTCTTTGTTTGCAGAGACCTTATGAAATCCATTCAGCCACACCAATTGATGAAATCCTCAACATGTTCAAAGTGGAACGGGTTCACTACTCCTCCACATGGTGTAAAGGAATGGTGGCATTATTAAAAAAGGTAAGGGAGGGGACAGTTGAGTGGCTCTGTGGGTTGAAAGCCAGGCCCAAAGATAGGAGGTCCTGGGTTCAAATCTGGACTCAGACACTTCCTAGTTGTGTGACCCTGGGCAAGTCACGTGACCCCCATTGCCTAGCCCTTACCACTCTTCTGCCTGGCAACCAATACACAGTATTGATTCTAAGACAGAAGGTAAGGGTTTAAAAAGAAAGTAAGGGAGGGGAGGCTCAGAAGGGTCCAAGGTCAGGCTCAACTTTTGTAAGCTCAAAGTCCCAGAATAACTCTGTTGGACTGATAAATTTGAAGACCCTAATCAACTCTATTCCCCACTCTACAGACTAATCTTTAAGTTGGCCAACTTTGAATGAATGTAATTTTTAAAATTGTTAAGGCAATTTATTAAAATTAATTAATTTATTAAGTTAAATTTATTTAGGTAATACTTAAGATTAAGTATTTTTAAATTTTTATTTGTTACTATTATATTGAAAGTCTTCTATCAGATACTAGGGATAAAAGAATGAATGAAAAATAAGTCCTACCTTCAAGGACCTTCTATTATAGAGGGTAGGTAGGATATAACTTATAATCAAATAAGCATATACATGCTGTTTTGGGACATCAAGATGTTCCTGACTATTAAGAGGTTCAAGAAAGTTATTGAAGGAAGCTAGAGATTTCTAAAGAGCTTAGGCAATATATAGGGTTCAGTTGCTACAGAGGCACTGAGGTAGGCTATATAGATTGTGAGCTTTGGGGACAGCAACATATTAAGTTGGCATGAAAAGAGTAGGTAAAGAGGAATAATGTACAAGGGTCCTGGAAAAGTAGATTTGCATTAGATGAAAAAAGGCATAAAATATCAAGCTGAAGAATTTATATTTTTTCATTGAAGAAATAGGGGTACCAGAAGGTTTTTGAGCAGGGGAATAACATGGTCAGGCTTATATTCTAGGAAGATTACTTTGTCAGTCATGGAAGGGGATTACATATAATATGTCTACAAGCAGGTAGGTGGCAGGGAAAAACTGAAGAGTTTTTGGTTGTTTTGTTTTACAAGGCACTTACAGGATACTTGGGACTTATTTGTAGTCACAGAGTTCTTAGTGAATCAGGGTTCAATCCTTTGAATCCAAGTCCAGGGCTCTTCCTTCTATATCACATCTGCTATTGGAAGGAAATTGTTTCAAATATCTTGGAAAAAATAAGATTGTACCAGATAATCTGTCTCTAAGCTAGTTCTATTTTAGCTCTAAGTTTTCTTATGATTTCTCTAAATTTTAGGACCATAGAATTTAGGGCTATAAAAGATTAGCATAAAACTTGAATTTTACAAATGCTGGTACTGAGACACGAAGGGTTTAGGTAACTTGCCCAAGGTCACCCAGATAGTAAATGGCAGAACTAGGAAATAAATAGGGCAGCTAGATGGTGTAGTGGATGGAGTGGTGGGCCTGGAATCAGGAAGCACTGAGTTCAACTTTGGGTTCAGACATTTACTACCATATGACCCTGGACAAGGCATTTGAACCCCATTTGCCTCAGTATTCTCCTCAGTAAAATGAGCCAGAGAAGGAAATGGTAAACCACTCCAGTATCTTTGCCAAGAAAAGCCCAAATGGGGTCATGAAGACTTGGGCACAACTGGAAGTTACTGAACAACAATGAAGGATGTTAACACTGTTTTTGTGACTCAGTGTTGGCTTGCTCATAAAATTATACTGGTAATATATCAGATATCCAAGTTTGATTCATTTAGACAAAAGTTATGAATTTTCCACAATATATTTTGAGTTAGTTATAAATCAAGATACAAGCTGCCAACCTTTAATGAATCTCTTAAGTTTTTTTCCAGTTTTTGAGTAGACTAAATTGCAGAACAAAAGAAACCATAAGAATAATTGTAATGCAAAGGAGATTATTATGTTGTCTGCTCTCTGTGTCCTCCATGTCACCATTCAGACACATCCCTTTTGAGGAAGAGAAGAAAAAAATACTAGGAGAGGAATTACATCTTGTTCTTTTAATCTCTCTGTCACAGAAGGCTGGTTCTCCATTATGATTTTCTCTATTCTCAGGTAAAGATGAAATCTCAGATCACTTTGTCTCAAACAGTATGATGAGCCACATCGCTTATCAGAAACTACCTGAACCTCCTCTTGGCTTCTCTTTCCTGTTAATGAAACCAGGCTTGTGGCTCTGGGGTCACTTTTGACTGCACTTCTTCCTCACCTTGTATTTCTAAGTCCTATATTATTGACCTTGGCAGTATCTCTTTCATTTGTTGCCACTTCTTCACTATTCCAACAAAACCAGGGAGAAGGACTGGAGCTGTAATTTCATTCAAGATGAGAAAATTCCCCTTACCAATAAGTTAACAGGTTTTTCTTTTTGCTGTTTTTTAAAAACTATTTATTTTTTACTTACAGGTAGAAACAATTTTTGACAATTGCTTTCTGACATTTTAGAATTAAGATTTTTCTCCCTCCCTCTCTCCCCCAAGAGTAAATAGTCTAATATAGGTTATACTCATTATTTCATGTAATACATAGTTCCACATTGCTAATGTCATGAGAGAAGATACATTATCATAGATACAATAAAAACCTCATGAAGGAAATAAAGTGGAAGTTAGCATGCTATGATTTTCAATCAGACTCCAATAGTTCCTTCTTTGGTTGTAGATAACATTTTCCTCATGAGTATCTTCTGGTTATCTTGGATATTTGCTTTACTGACAATAGTTTAATCTTTCATAGCTGATCATTGTGTAATATTCTGTTACTGTATAAATTATGCTTCTGGTTTTGCTCCCTTCACTTTGCATCAGTTCATATAAGTCTTTCCAGGTTTTTCTGAACTCTTCCCGAGACAGCAACTTTTCTGAAACTTATTGATTTTGAGAATTAATTAGAGCACTTAGAGGTTAAATAACTTGCCCAGGGTCCCAGAACCAATATTCCTTTCTTAAAAAAATAATTTTATTGTCATTCAAAACACACTTCCATGTTGGTCATTGTTATAAGAGCACACTCATGCATAAATAAAACTCCAAAGTAAGTCATAAATACACTGATGTGAAAGATGACTCCAACAGTTCTTCCTCTGGAGGTGGAGAGCATTCCCCATCAGAAGTCTTTCAGGATCATCCCAGATCATTGCATTTTTGAGAATAGCCAAGTTTTCATAGATAATCATTGTCCAATATTGCCGTTGTTGGGTACTAAGTTCTGCTTGTTTCTCCCTGTCTTATTTCCTGAAGATCTTTCCAGCTTTTTCTGAAATCATGTTGCTTATCATTTCTTATAGTACAATAATATTCTATCAACAACATGTACCACAATTTGTTCAGCCATTTCCCAATTGATGGACATCCCCTCAGTTTCCAATTCTTTGCACTACAAAAAGAGCTGCCATAAATATTTGTGTACAATTAGGTCCTTTCTCCTTTTTTATTACCAGCACCAGTATTCCTCAGATATGAGTCTGGAACTTAGGTTTTGTTAGTTCAGGAACCATTTCTTTCAACCATTTTTCATTTATGTCTGATGCTTTTTAACCTCATTTTAGGGTTTTTCTTGGCAAAGATACTAGAGTGCTTGTCATTTCCTTCAGCTCATTTGAAAGATGAGGAAAATGAGGCAAATAAGGTTAAGTGACTTGCCCAGGGTCACACAGCTAGAATGTATCTGATGCCAGATTTGAATTTGGAATTTGGAAGACTCATTGGAAGATGAGTCTTCCTGAGTCCAAGTATAACACTCCATCCATTGCTCCACTGTCAACTATGCCATGTTGCTTCAATTGACACATTGACACAACTTTAAATACACATCATAGTTCTGACTCTTACAGACTCTATGAACGCATGAAAATTACTCAATCATAATAGCATAGATTGTGCTGCCTCAGAAATAATTTCTCTGTCCATTTTGCAACATTATCTCACTGGCACTACATTAAACTCAGGTTCAGGAAGATCTTGTTCTGATACTTACTAGCTGTTATATCCATGAGCAAGTCACTTAACCATAAAATCTCAGAATCTAAGATATAGAGATAGAAGCAATCTTAGAGGCATCAAGTTCAATTCCCTTATTTTACAGATGAGGAAACTGAGGCACAGTGGGGCCAAGTGACTTGCTCAGGGTTTAGCTAGTAAAGATCCAAGGCAGGATTCAAAACCAGGTCTTTCTGACTTTAAATCGATAGAGCTCTAGCTGCTATGTGATGGATGCTCTCTTTCTGAATTTCAGCTAGGTAATATTATGGTTAGAGAGCTATAGCTGGAAAAAATCAGGAAGATTTGACTTTTGATATGACTTCAGATCTTAATAGCAGTGTACATAGTGGAAGTCACTTAAACTCTATTTTCCAGGGGAAACTAGGTAGAACAATGGGATTGAGCACCAGGAATTGGGTGGATCTGAGTTCAAATTTAGCCTTAGACATTTCCTAGCTGTATATGACCCTGGGCAAGTAACTTAACCCTGATTTTCTGGTTCTTGATCTTTTGCCTTAAAATTAATACTAAGATAGAAGGTAAAGGTTTTAAAAAATAAAATAAGCTCTGATTACCTGAGATTTTTTTAAAAATGGAAGATGAAATAGCACTTATCTTTCAGGATTGGGAGGATCAAATGACATATTTGTAAAGCATTTTGCAAACATTAAAACACTATATAGATATTAGCTGTTATATTTGTTCATCCATAAAAAGAGGACATTAATAGCTATAGAATGATTACTTTGGTGTTGTGAATCTAAGATGAATTATAAATATATGGTACTTTGAAAATTTTAGTGTCTTTTATGGGGTCAAAGATGTGGGCTTGACTTGTGATGTCATAATTATAGTGAACTCCTAGTGAGGAAATTCCCCCCACCAATGCAGCATGGTGTTTCTTTTTGCACTTTAAATCGTTACTTGGGACAATGATTTGTTAAGTGACTTGGCCAAGATGATATGGTAAGTGTGTGTGTCGGAGGTCTACACCTTCCAACTTCAAATCTATCAACTTTGCCGTATTGACTCTGCTGGCATTATGTAATGTCAGATGGTAGTAATGATAGTGGTGGTGATGGAGGAGGAGGACTAAGTGATATACTACTTGACTTGGAGATCTCATCAGCTTCCATGGTTTTGATTATTATCTCCATTCTAATGATTTCCAGATCTAATTGTCTAGCCCTAACTACTCCTAACATACAGATTCACATCTCCAACTGCCTTATAGACATCTCAGACTGAATATCCCATCACCTTGTTCCTCTCACAAGGCGCCCCACATCTCATTTCTGGGTCTTTTCATTGGCTGTTCCCCATGGTGAAAAATTCTCTCCTCATCTCCATTTCCTGGTTCCCTTCATGTCCCAACTAAATCCTACCTTGTATAGCAAGCCTCACCTAATCTCATTTAATTCTAGTGCCTTTCCTGTCATGATCATCTCCAATTTGTCCTGTATATGTCTTCTTTTTATATAGTTGCATGCATATTGTTTCCCTGATTAAACTGGGATTCTTGAGAACAGGGATCATCTTTGGTTTTACTTTGTATTCCCAACATTTGCCACAGTGCCTGGCACATAGAATTATGTGCATATTAACTGACTGATTTGCTTTATAACTTTCATTGGACTGATCTTATTTCCTGTTGATCCAAGGAGAAATTTCTCAGAATATGTGGGTCACCTCAGAGAAAAGGAGCTACACTGATGCAAAGCAATACTATTTTCCTATATTTATCTCTCTAACCCCTTAAATTTCAGGATCCTCATCATCCTCATGAACTTGTTAAACATGTAAAATGAGGGATATCTTTTCTTCTTCTCTTTTGAAATCACAGCTTCTCACGAAAGACCCCGAGAGCCGTCTTTCCAGCCTTGTAGATATTCAGAGTTCTCCATACTTAGCTGATATGAACTGGGATGCTGTGCTGGAGAAGGCAATGACGCCAGGTTTTGTTCCAAATGTGAGTTGATATTCCACTGGATCCCTTATCCCAAATATCCCTTCCATTGCTCTCACATATGAACCAGACTGCTATGTAGTTAGCTCCTCCCTACAGTTTTCTAGACATTTAGAATAGCCCTGTCACAAAGCTAGGCAGGACCTCAAAGGTCATCTAATCCAACCAGTAACTGAAGAAGTAAAGCTGCCTCTTTAGCATCCCTGGAAAGTAATCCTCAAGCCACTGCAAGAAGGCATCCAGTGACAGAAAACTCATTCCATCTAAGGCAAACAACTCTGCCTTGAGCCAGGTCCACTTATTAGGAAATTCTTTATATTTATGTGAAATGTGTCTCTGTATACTTTTTACCCATTATCCTTGTAATGCCTCCAGGGCTTATCAACTCAAGTCTAATGTCTCTTACACATGACTAACTTTCAAATATTTAAAGATTGTGATTGAATCCAACTTGAAATGTCACAATAAGAAGAAAAGTAAAATCACCAATAGGAAGGAAATCACCAGGAAGATTTGGGTTCAAAACCTACCTTTGACCCAGACCAGCTTGTGTGACCCTAGGCAAGCTACATTACCCCTCAGTGCCTCCAAGTAACTGTCTAAGATGTCTTTAAATGGAAGAATAGCAATGGATCTTCCAGGGTAGAGGGAAGTTCCTCAACAAGAAAGAAGAAATGAGAAGGAAAATAAAAGGAAGGTAGGGAAAAAAGAAAAAAGAAAAAGGGGACCAGGGAAAAGTGTGAAAAGGGAAAGAGAGAAGGGAAAAGACAAAGGCAAGGCAAGTAATGCTTTAAAAAAAAAAGGAAGGTACTACAACTGGCAATATAAAAGACACAGAATAATCTTTTCTAGACTAAGTATTGATACTTCTTTGTAGCAATCCTCATGTGGCATTATTTCAAATACCCCAGATATTTTAGTAGCTGGATGACCTTGGGTAAGTCATTTAACCCTGTTCTCCTTGGTTTCCTTATCTGTAATATGAGCTAGACCTGGGAAACCATTCCAATATATTTTCCAAGCATACCACAAAAAGCATTGTGAAGAGTTAAACACAACTGAAAAATGACTAAACAACTAAAAAGCGGGTAATGCACCAGCTTGTCAATGTCTTTCCTATAATCTGGCACATAAGACAGAACAGGATAGTTCAGGTATGCATAAGGACCTCTGGTGCCATTTAATCTAATCTATAGCCTCTCAAGTATTTCCTCTATACCACACCCAACTAATGATCACCCAGCTTCTGCTAGAAGATCACAGTTGAAAGCAATCCACTCTCTAAGAGCTCTCATTGTTTGGCAGGTTTCTACCTATATCAAGCCCGGATCTGCCTCTCTGCCTTCTTTGTCTTGTTTCTAGTTCAGCTTCTTAGGGTCCAACAGAACAAATCCAAGTCCTTTTCTCATGACAGATTTTTAAATGTTTTCAGGCAGCTACTAAGGTTTGCACAAACCCCTGTTATTACCAAACTCTGGAGTCCATGCTTGCTATTTGTACTAGTATCCCTCTTCCTCTCCCCCTAAAGCCACCTACAAACATCCCTATACCACCCCGGTTTATTCTAGTCACTTATTTCAGTGCCCAGCCCAGCCCAGTACTGGTGAAAGTGGCAACAAAGGAAGTTCCAGGCAGGTCTGTGGGGCTGTAAGTTCAGGTACGATTTGTCTAAGACACAAGGGAGAAGGATTGTGATACCTTCACTAATTCTGGATAGGATTATTCTATTAATATAGGCTAAGCTTTCATGAACTTTGGGATTGTCCTGTCATACTCAATTCATATTAAGATTGTAGCCTGCTTACAACCCTAGGCATCATTCACTTAGCATTTGTCTCCATTTAAAATTCATTGGGACCTGATTAGCCAGGATGGAGAGCTTCACTTCTGACACTGAGGTCCTTGGTTTCTCTTTGGCTGCCTGATGTCTCCTCTGATCACTAATGAGAAAGAATCCAATGAAAGACAGATCTTTCAAAGCCATTGAAGAACCTGGCAAATAAGAATTTGGTTAGCAAGCGTTATTGTTATTATTCTTATTGAGACTGTTAGAGCTATAAAAGACCTTAAGTTTGGGGTACTTAGAATAGCAAAACTAATGGGAACTCTGGAATAAAGCAGAGTGTGGAACCACGACAAAAGTCCTGAATTTGACTTCAGTGGAAGTTAACTTGAATCCCAGCTTTGCTACTTACCTATATGACCTTGAGCAAGTAATTTAACCTTCCAAGTCTTAGTTCTTCACCTGTGAAAGGAAGATGTTGGATTTAGATGAATTACTTTCTTTTTAGCTTTAGATTCTTAGGATCTATGATCCTAAGAAAACAGAATGTGAGGATTGGAAAGGAGATAGATCCAGGATGAACTTTGGGATAGAGAATGTAAGACCTTACAGGAACTTTAGAACATACACAAAGTGTATGGTCAGACTTGGAAAAGCCCTTAGATATCATCTAGTAACAGACTCCTCACTTTACAGATGAATAAGAGGACCCTTAAAGCAGTTACAATGATGTACCCAAAGTTACCCAGAGAGACACTAGCAAAGACTAGGAAACTAGGAACATATATTTCGAATTGGAAAGGTACTTACAGGTTCTTATAAGTTCAAAATCCCCCCACCAGGATTAAAGAAGTTAAATTTCCTAGTCCAATTAGAGTGAGGATTTAAAGCCAAGTCTTTAATTCCAGATCATATATATTTTAGATATAGCTAGGTCACTTAGTGGATAGAGAGCCAGGCCTGGAGTCAGGAGAACCTGGGTTCAAATCTCACCTTAAACACTTGTCAGTCGTGTGACCCTGAGCAAGTTCACTTAATTACATTTGCCTAGCCCTTGCCCTTCTGTCTTAGAGTTGTTACTAAGAAAGAAAGGGTTTAAAAATTTAAAAAACAAAACATATATATATATATATAATCATATATGTTATCTAATGTGTGACCAAGGGATGAGGGATATCAAAGGGCCAAGTTGGAAACTATTAAGGAAGTCATTGAAAGGAAAATTCATGAGCCAAAGCATAGAGTAGAAGAATTGAAGATATGCTGTGGGTGGGCACAGGAGTGACAATGAGGAGACCAGTCATGAATAGTAGAGCAAGTGTTAGACTTAGTCAGGAAGACCAAAATTCACATCTTTCCTCAGACACTCATGACTCAGAGCAAGTCACTCCACCTTTGCTATCCTCAATGTTTCTCATCTGTTTGATCAAAATAAGATTAATAACTACCTCACAGACTCACCTTGAGGATCAAATAGGATAACGAGTTCTGCAAACCTTCAAGGGCTATATAAGTGTTAGATACTGCTTTTTATGTTGTTTCTATTGTTGTTGTTATTGTCATTTTGATTTATAGAGATTAAATAGGAAGATAAAGCTGGAAAGGTAGGTTGAGGTATAGTAAAAGGCATATAAATGTCCACTGAATTGTGCAGAGGATAGAGTAGTGGATATGGAGTCAAGAAGACCTGAATTTAAAGCCTACCTAAGACATTTACTAGTGTGACCCTAGACAAGTCATATCACCTTTCTCAGCCTCAGTTTCCTCATCTGTATAATGGGAATATAATATCCTTTAAATCATAGAGCCATTATGAGGATATTATAAGGTGACATATTGTAAAATGCTTTGCAAACTTTAAAGTGCCATATAAGTGGTAGCTTTGTGATAATGATCACTAGAGCATCTTTAATCCCTGATGAAGGATTCCTTCCTTATTTTAAAGCTTCCCATTTTTCTCTAGTGGGCTTTTCCATTTTTAGGCTTGTTGTTGTACTGGGAAGTTGAGTACTGGGAAGAAGAGCATACTGGGGGGTTTCCAACACCCAATTCTTGGGAAGTTCATAGAAGTCTTTGGCTCAATTGATTTCTTTTTTTTAAATTCTGTGAATGTGTGTGTTTAATTCTTTACTTTTTAAATTCCAGTTTCCAGATGAGGAAACCAAGGCAGATGAAGGTTAAATTACTTGCCCAAGGTTACACAGCTAGTAAGTGTCTGAGATAATATTTGAACTCAGATCTTCCTTACCCCAGGTGCAAAGAGTCTATCAATTGTGTCACTTAACTACAATAGTGATTACATTTATTTTGATTGGCCCCAAGAGCAAATTCATGAGCATTTTCCTCTATAATTTGAAGAAAAAACTTCCTAACAACAAATGTCCAGAGATGGAATGGATTTCCTTAGGAGGTGGAAGACCCATTGAGCATTCGCTGGTCATGTTTCAGAAATAATTTCTATTCAGATCTGAATTGCCTGAATGGCCTGTAGCTCTAAGATTTGGAAATTCTGAGATTCCAAGGGTAGAGTTCTTTCTATGACACTAAACTATAAGACCTTGGCTGTATCTCAATTGATTGATGCAGCTTAGTTCAGGCCTGTTTCCCAACTCATTTCACTCACTTCTGGCATTGAAGTCCTGGAGAGTTCTATCCTCTATAAGGCTTCCTGAGTGACCAAAGAATAAATCCAATTGGTGTAAAAGTCTTGGAGTGGTGCAGGCCCATTACTCTCTCTCTCTCTCTCTCTCTCTCTCTCTCTCTCTCTCTCTCTCTCTCTCTCTCTCTCTCTCTCTCTCTCTCTCTCTCTCTCTCTCTTTCTCTCTCTTTCTCTCTCTCTCTCTCTCCCCACCCTCCCCCCACCTCCTCCATGTGTATGTGCTCCTTGCCTGTGGATATCAATGGAATACAGGTTTCAGAGAGTTGTTTGAATTCTTTCTCTGCTTTTCATTGCTAAAACTGGATGGGATAAGGGCTAAAATCCAAGTGCTCTTACTCTCTATTGAAAATCTTCAGTTAATTCTTCTTGGTGACAATTTTGGAGTCTCCATTTGGCTGCTTTTCAGAAAATCAAGAGTGCTAAAAGGCATCAATCACATGGAGCACCATCAGATACCAAAGACAAAGATTTCAATTTCATAAAGAAATTTTATGTTTGTTTTCTGTTTTGGTAACAGAAGGGGAGGCTGAATTGTGATCCAACTTTTGAATTAGAGGAAATGATTCTAGAATCTAAACCCCTTCATAAAAAGAAGAAGAGGCTGGCCAAAAACAAATCCAAAGATGGAGGAAAAGAAAGCTGTGCCCTGGTAGGTGCTGGGTTGTGGTACATGGAGGACAAGATCCCCTTCATTTCTTCTTCAAATGAAGGTCTGAGACTGGGGGTGGCCTTGTGGAGAACAAAGTTGAGTATTTTCATCATTTTAAGGAGACTTAAAATTTTAAGGAGACATCCTATACTTTAGGCCATTTGGTAAAATTTTCTATCAATGGATCCCCAGAAATTTTTGTGGGATACAGAAAAATTTAAGTAGGAGAGGCTATACTTTATTCCTCTTTCCTTAATTGTTACTTCTTTGAATTATTGTCATCAGATCAGTCACAAATTATTTAAATTATTCTGATATTGACCAAAAGCTCAGCTATTGTTTTAATTCTACTTCTGTGATTAGCCTGGTGTTGATTAATAGCTCATCTAGCCAGTAACAGAGGAGAAAGAAATATTGGAAGATGCCAAATGCATCCTTCTTCTCTTTCTCATCTCCAGTGAATCAGTCTTGCAATTGGAGAAGGATCCATTGCTGTTCCTAAAATGCTGGAGCAACAAGAGAGAGATACTAGAGAATATTCACATGGCTGCTTAGTATCTCTTTCCTTGATTTGGGGACTGGAAAGTATAATGATTCCATATGGAGAAGGGAAGGGAATCAATATTTATATAGCATTTATTAAGTGCCAGGCACTGCGCTAAGCACTTTACAAATGTTATCTCATTTGATCCTCAAAAGAACCTCATGAAGTAGGTAGTGTTATTATCTTTATTTAACAGTTAAGGAAATTGGGGCAAACAGAGGTTATATAACTTCTGTTTATACATAACTTGCCCAGTCTTACACAGATAGGCCAGGATTGAACTCAGGTTTTCCATTTCCTCTATCCACTGTACTACTTAGCTGCCTGAGACCACCTAAAAACGGGACTCCAATGATCCAAAGTGGTTGAAATCCTAGACACACTGTCATTTTTGTTTTAAAAATTGCCACAAGTTGATCATAAAAAAGATGATGTTTAGAGCCACTATCAAATCACTACAAATTGCCTTTTTTTGGTGGAGACCCCAAAGGACACTTCACAAAAGTATAGTAAGTCAAATATTCCTCACAAATAAATGCTTTTTAATTTTTTTATATCCTTAAATGAGGAAGGCAAGTAAATATTAGCCTTCATATTTATACCAGAGATGGTCAACGTGTAGCCCAAGGAAACCAAATCATTCCCCAAACCTATCACATTAAGCTTGGGGAAAATTCAAAAAATCGTTATATTGATGCTGTAATTAAAAGTCAACCTTTGAAAGAAAATGTATTGCAATGTAGAAACCTGTAGACATAACACGCAATAGCAGGAGGCCAAAATTTTTTTCATTATAACACTAGAACCAATTTTATCATTTGAACAAATGTGTTGTATTCCTTTGTGAAGAGCACTCTGGTGAATCCTGGCTGCTACTCTTTGTCACACAAGTTTCTTAGCTTTGCTTCATAGATTTGCATGACATTAATGCATAGTAATTTGGTCCAATGAAAATTCTAAGCAGCAAGAAATAAAAATCACCATCAGCAGTTTCACTCTTCTCTACAGTTATTTGAAATGGACATATAGTCATCAACAGCCTTGCTCCTGAAAAGAAAGAGATCAAAGGTCTTTGGGGACAATTTTGAGTACAATCATCCCTCTAAATTCCAAACTCTTTCCCATTTTCTGAATTCATTCCCCTGAAACCACCTTTTATTTGAGTCAGTGATGAATTCTCTATTCACCATGGGTTCCTTTTTTGTCTCCATGATTGTTTTCTTTCATTTATGATCAACCTCTTCCTGACATTTTGAAAGAATGGACACCTACAGCAGTGTTTAGAAACAGTGAGGAAAGAATTTATCATCTTCAACAGAGAAAAGTAAGTACCTCCTGGAGATGCCTGTTCTACATCACATTATTAGTCTGTCTGCGGTGATCAAAGTTATTCCCATATGGGGTGGGGAGAAGGTTTTGTGGTGTAGTTTGGGAGACAGGAGATTGGAGGATTTCTGTTCATACTGCTTATATTTTATGCATGATGTTAGGAAAGAACCGAGAAAAAAAATTAGCAAGCTAATAGAGAGACGAAAGAGGTAGTTGTGAGCTAGTCACTGATTTCCTCCCAGGCCCATTGCACATTTGGCAGCTCTATTCTGTAGTCCTTGAAAATTGTCCCAATGTCCTAGCTCTGCCTCTAACTCATTGTGTGACTTTAATAAAGTCACTTCAATTTAATTCAACTAGTATTCATTAAGTAGATACACGGCACTGGCTATGTAGAGAAAATTGCCTTCAAGAAGATTGCATGACCAGCAACAGTTTTCTCCTTTACAAAATGAGGCAGTTCACTTTCATGACATCTTGGGCCCCTTCCAACGCTAGGATTTTATGATCTTTCTGGGTATAGAGAAACAGAATGGTAAAGTTAATTACAAACTAATTTGTGACCTTAGGTAAATCTCTTCATTCCTCTTGAACTTGTATTTCATCCTCCATAAAATGGGGGAGAGGAGTTTGACTAGATAATATTTAAGGGTCCTTCACAGCCAGTTTTCTGATTCTGAGTTTAATGGACTGACAGAAAGAAAGAAGTGAATTCCCACTGACTTGACAAGTTGTTATTACACACATGAGTTTTAACAAATCCTTTAATGGTAATGATTTTTGGACTCCTAGCCCTCACTAGCCTCTTCATTTATCTCTCAACCTATGGATCAAATTAATCCCTTAAAGAATTGAAAAGGGTTTAAGTGTAATCATTATGTAGCTGGTTAAGTTGATCCTTGAAATAGACTGCTGGAAGTGAATCGAGGCTTGCTGAAAATGAACAAGAAAGTCTTTGTATATTCAGGACTTTCGTCCCCTGAAGGAAGAACAAGTGATTATAGGACCCAGGGATTCAATGTGCAGGAGTTTTGTGATTTGAATCTTCCAAAATGGAGAGTTGACTTCGAAGGCTGGCATTTTAACATGTTTACAAAAAGGCTGCTAAGTATTTTTGCTGATTTTGTGAGGCTACACCTGCAATCTGATTTCTTCTAGAGTTTTGGTGCAAGAGGCTGAATGAGGAATACAACCCATTCCCATCCTCACCACTCTCCCTCCCTGGGAGAATTTTCACTTGGGGATATCGGCCACTAAGAATGCAGAATTCAGATCGAGAAAGTAACATAGAGATCAACTAGTCAAATTCCTTTATTTTGCAGGTAACAAAATTAAAGCCCAAAGATGTACAAATGACTCGTTCTAGGTCATGTTGCCAGTAATCTCAGAGATGTCTCATACTCTATATACATGTTTCTAGTGTACCATATCACTGGAAGGGACAAGAATGAGAAGTGAGATCTTGTCAGCTTTCGACTATGTCTAAAACCAGGAGTTTAAACTTTTTGCATATTATGGGCCTCTATGACAATATGATAAAATCTACGAGCCCTCTTTCAGAAAAAAAAGTCTTTTAAAATACATTAATGTTGCCAAAGAGACTAATTCTATTAAAATACAGTTATCAAAATGTTAAAAACATTCACAAACACCAAATTAGGAATCCTTGACTTCCAAAAAGTCTTTTTCAACTATAGCAATATATAAATCTCAGTTAATAGTGTTAAAATAGAGGAGTGTATATGAGTAAGGGAGTGGGAAAGAACAGAGATGGGGTGTATGGGGTGTATGGCATACTCAGAAGAGACCACCACGATGACTTGGTCAAAAATGTCAATTTTTGATTGACATTTTGAAGTCAAAAAATGACTTCATTTTTTATTGGAGCTGTACTAGCCCAATTTCTTAAGGAAGGTAACAAATTTGGAGAAGGCTACTAATCTGTTGTTTGGAGGAACTCAGTTACCTTTTAAATGCAAAGAATGTGTGAGGCTAAAACAGGACAGGAGTTTAGGAAGGTTGGTAGGTATGGCTGAGCAGCAGAGACCTAGGAGTCAAATCTATGAGAGTGTCCTACTTGTCATGTCAAATCAAATGCCTGCTTCCTATTAGGCATGGTGCTAAGTGCTGGAGATACCAAAAGTATACTCTGTTGGCTTCACCTCCTTTGGAAAGAAAATCAGGAAAGTCCTGGTGTTGTACATCCAAGTACTGCTCTGAGTGTTTGAGGAAGGATTTTATGAGAGCTCAATCTGTATCTAGAGAAGGGGCCATGGTGAGAAGAGAGGTTAACGAGGTCACCTATGCTACCCCTAAGAATATACCATCTAGATTTTTCCTCTAGAAGGAAGTGAATAGAATTCCCTAGAGTGGATGAAGAGATGGAAGGAAATTTCTTGCCTCAAGAATCAGCCAAGCCATAATTGAAGGAAGAGCAACCTAAAAGTGCTATAATTTGGCTCTTTAAAAAAAAATTCTATGCAAGTATCACAGTTTTGAACTTTGTATTTTGGTGAAAGATCTGATTGGAGATTGGTGACTGGAAGGTGGATAAAAATTCTTTTGCTACCTTCCTATTCAAATGAATTATTCTTGCTATTTAAATGCCAAGCTCTGCTGTTTGTATACTATTAATATATTTTAAGTGATTTCAGTGCCCTCCAAATATGGCATCTGATAAGTTTTGTGCCCTTTGGCAAGACCTCATCACCCTGTCCTAGTTATGGCTTTGAAACAGAAGGCATATTAACAACCAGCTACCTGAGGCCTTGGCTATTGAGAAATTAAGCACTTGGATAAGAATTATTATGGCTACTATTAATAATATAGCAAGTAATTATTAATCTAATAACAACTTACATTCATTGAATGAATTCTTTTTTTTACAAACGACTTTCACATATATTGTTATTTGTTCTCAGAAGATAGTAGGATATATGATTAATATAATCCTGAAAGAGCATCACAAAAATGGTTTTTAGTATATGAACTTTCCCCATCTCAACACCTATCATAATATTTAGAAATTTAGATTAGATGATATGCAATCTGTTCACGGATGGACATAGATTCTAGTCCTGTGAGTGCTGCTGACTAGTTATTTATTCTTGGATAAGTCCCTTCTTGTGGGAAGACTTTCTTAATCTGAGAAATGACAGTATTGGTCTAAAACAGGCATTCTTCATATTTGTTATGTAATGGACCACTTTGACAAACTGTGAAATCTATAGACCTCTTCTCAGATTCATGATTTTAGATGTGTAATACATAGACACATAGAATTACAAAGAAAACTAATTATATAGTTGTCAAAATGTTAAAAGAAAAAGTTCACGTACTTCAAATTAAGAAATTTCCACCTATAGTATCTCTGTGGTCCATTGGGGTTCTAATGTTCTGAAACCTATGACAATCCTAGAAACTAGTTAGTACAATTATTCTTATTCCCTTAAAAAAAACTCTTAATATTGTGTATTGATTCCAAGGCAGAAGAGAGGTAAGAGCTAGGCAATTGGGGTTAGTCACTTGCATAGAATCACACAGGTAGGAAGTGTCTGAGGCTGGATTTGAACCCAGGATCCCCACCTCTAGGCCTGACTCTCAGTCTACTGAGCCACCATGTTGTCTCTTCTAATCCTTTTTTTTATTTTTATAGATGAATGATGTAAGGCTCAGATAGCATGAAATTCTAGATGTAGAACTGGACAGGTAATCAGACACCATCTGGTCCAATTCCCCTCATTCTACAGAACAGGAACCTGAGAATCTAGTGTGTACAGTGACCTACCCAAGGTCACAAGTTTGTAAATCTAGAATGAGTCCTGGTACTATAACAGTAAATTTCTCTTTTCAGTGGACCACATTGCATCCTATTAGAAACAATAATTTTAAGAGTTTTATATGACTATTAAGTAGTGAGGAGTGGGGCTGAGGCCAGAGGTTGAACCCAGGTGTTCTAAGTCAAAATCCATCTCTTTTTCTAATACAACAGAGTATCTTCAAATTATGGTCTCAGAGAAGCCATGCATTATGGGGGTGTCTAATTCAATGTAATGAATCAATATGTATTGGGTGCTCCCTTGTACAAAGCTCTATTTTAGGTTTTGGAGATACAAAAGATTAGAAATGGCATAGTCTCTTGATCTCAAGAAGCTTACCTCCTACCTGTGGGGTGCAGCATGTTTGCGGTTAATTATCACATGTGGAAGAGTGCTATTGGGGCAAAGGAGAGTTCTGCCTTTAGTGCTCTATGAAAAATGTAGAGGAAGAGAACATTTCAGTTGAAATAAGAGGTTGGAACTGGAACAGAGAATATTGTATGAAGAAAAAGCAATTAAGCTAAGTCTGGAAGGAAGAAAAAAACTTAGAAAAGATAGAGATGGGGAGGAGAGTGTTCCAGTTATGGGAGACAGTCTGTACAAATGCATAGAAACAAACAAAAAGTCCTGCTGAGTTCAAGGAATAGCTAACAATCCAGTTTGCCTCAAATATTGAGTGAAGGGAAATAAAGCCTCAAAACATAGTTCAGGGCCAGCATGTTTCATACCTTAAGTGACGGACAAATTTGTTTTCTATCCAGAGGCGATAGGCAGCCACTGAAATGTTTTGATCAGGGGAGTGACATACAAGACCTGAACTTCAAGAGGGAAAATATTTGTTAGCTATATAAAAGATGGATTATAGAGGAGAGAGACTAGAAGCAGAGAAGCCTGTTATGGAATTATTATAGGGAGTAATAAAAGGGAAGGAAAAGAAAAATCAGAGGGGAGTCAACAGAACCAAATGCAATAGAAAGTCCAAGGAAGATGAGACTTGAGAGAATGTTATCTGAATTACAAGTTACTATACATAGAGACCGATACACTGTGGTACAATTGAATGTAATGGACTTCTCCATTAGTGGCAATGCAGTGATTCTGAACAACCCGGAGGGATCTATGAGAAAGAACACTATGCACATTCAGAGGAAAAACTGTGGGAGCAGAAACACAGAAGAAAAACAACTGCTTGATCACATGGGTCGATGAGGATATGATTGGGGATGTAGACTCTAAATGAACATCCCAGTGCAAACATCAACAACTTGGAATTAGGTTCTGATCAAGGACACATGTAAAACCCAGTGGAATTGCACATTGGCCACAGGAAGGGGTGGCAGAGGAAAGGGAAAGAACATGATTCTTGTAACCAAGGAATAATGTTCTAAATTGACTAATTAAATAAAATTTTCAAAAAATTAAAATAATTTATTGAAATGCTAAAAAAAAATTTATTCATGACCTCTGAGAGCACAAATCTGGGACAATTGTGAGATCTGAAACCAGAATCCAAGAGGCTGAGGAGTGAATGAGTGGTGGAGCCAACTAGTGTAGAATAATCTTGTATATCAATATGTTATTCACAATTGTTAATGCCCTTCATACTCAAAGAGGAAACAAATGACATCACTGGGAGATGTATTTTGACTCCTCAATAAATTAGATTTAGTCGAATCCAATTTCATCCAATCTATACTTGTAATAAAAAAGAGTAGAAAGCATGGAATGAGAACAGGGTGATATATCAGGATAAAAGAGAAAATGTTTTAATGGCAGAGGGTGAAGTATGTTTGCAGGAAACAGGGAAAGAGAAAGACAGAGGAAATTATTAATAGTATGAAATCCCAAAGGAGGAAGTGAGTTGGGTCAGTGGCAAAAGTGGAGGGATTCATCACAGCCAGGAGAAGCATCATTTCAGGTGCTGAGACTGAAATACTCTCCTTTTTCCTCTGGTTCAGTGCCTCTTCCCTTTCTCTGTACATACCATGGATGAAAGTAGATCTGTGTCAGTGACAATAGGATTGAATGAGAATGAATCAGGAAATTACAATTCTGAAGCTCTATTATTTAATAGCTTTCTAAAAACACAGGCCACCTCCCTATGTAGATCCAAATCATTTAGCCTGATATCATGGAAAAGTCACTGGATTGGGTTCTTCATCAGGCGGTATTGTATGGTCTTGGTGAAATAACTTCACCTCTCCCATATCTGTAAAATGAGAAAAATTATACTCACACTATCTACTGGAGAAGGTTGCTCTGTGGATCACATGAGATAGTAGATATGAAATGTTTTATATTTTTACAAGTGATGTAATAATCATTTTGAACAGGTGAGAGGTTTCACCAAAGAGACCACTAAAGTCCTTGGTACAAAAAAGATTAAGAGCCTTTGGCTTAGAGAGAGGAGTCTGAGCTGGTATTAGATTATTTACAAATAAATGAAGACCCATTATTTGAAGTCATTGAAAGTGCTGAAGTGCCTTCTAGAAGGGGGCATACAATCCTGCCCTAGTTTGGGAGCAATAAGGAGAAATTTTGTTCAATTAAGGAGGGGAGTTTTGCCTATTTGAAGTCCCTGGCTATAACTATGTCCTTCCATTTCTTTTTCAATATTAGATCTGTGCTCTTGAATTCCATAGTTGGATTACTTGGGAGGAGAGCATAATTCTCAGGTGGAGAAGTGCATTGCTAACATGCTTAGCCTTTCCTTCCACAGGTCACATCCTCAATCCCACCAAACACACAGAAATAGATAAGAAACACTACCAGGGTTTGCAAACACAGGACATGTTACTTTGTCCTGGTCAACTCAGGTAACCTTTCAAGCATCTGGAAATAGCAAAAACAGGAAAGCAATAAATATTTTCTGATAAAGAGCTTGTATCCTCATACTGTATGTCTAGACAACAATGTTTTCTCCAGCTGTTCAAGAAAATATTTTTTGAAAATCATAGGTATTAGATTTAAGAAAGGCCTCAAGAAATTAGCTAGTGTCATTTCATAAGCAGGTAAGAAAATTTAATCTTATATTATATTATGTTATATTATAACAGGACAGACAAGAGGTTTATAGTGGTTAAATGCCTCCCCTAAGGGATTGAGATAAGAAGGAAAAGAACCCAAGTCCTCTACTTCCAGGTAGACTAACCCCATGCCATTTCATAACATATTTAGGAACCAGGAATCTCTACACAAAAATCATTTGATTCACAACAAATATATCATCAAATTTTCTTTGCATTGCATTTGGTATTATGAGGTCCCTAAGAATTAGTCGAGAATAAACTTGAGGACAGGGAAAGTATAATTTTGTATTTATATGTCAATGCCTGAAATAACTCCAGATATAAGATAGGCATTTAACAATTTTTTCTGATTAATTTGAAAAATATATTTCCTGTGAGACTATATTTATTGTTTGTTGTTCAGTTATTTTTCATTTTCAGTCATGTCTGACTCTGTGATCCCATTTGGGGTTTTCTTGGCAAAGATACTGGAGAGATTTGCTAATTACCTATCCAGTAAACATCTGTAAATTCAGTGACTTGCCCAGGGTGACACAAGTAGTAAGTGTCTGACGTCAAATTTGAACTCAGGAGGATGAGTTCCTGACTGCAAGTGGGGTACTCTAACCATTGTACCATCTACCCGCCCATAAGAAACCATATTAGTCTTCATTAACAGTATTTTGAAAAAAATTTGAAGGGCTCTCCGCTATAAAGGCAAATTATGGTAATATGTATAAAACATTAAATAGGCATAAACCAGGGGTGTCTGAGTTGGATCGTGATTGTCTGGGTCAGAACATGTTCGCAGTTCTGCCCAATCCTCATATCAAAACACTTATGGGGCAAGAAAAAATATATAAAATATATAAAATATAAAATAATTTCCCCCCAATTATTTATCTTACCTTTCAGCCTAAATAGAAACATACACAAGGCAGGTCCAATGTCCCTATAATAGTCAACTTCATATTTTTTGTAATAAAAAAATCATGGTATTATCAATAAACAAATGTTTCAATTAGTAATAATTTGTAAAATGAGAGTTAGCAATTATATATGTATATAGAGAGTAAAAAATCAAAAGAAAAAATCATAAAAGAAAAAACAAATAAAAAAACATATAAAGTGTTTTCCCAAAATGGTGAAGAATGATGACAAGATAACTGTTCTTTCAAAAGATATGCCCATGAGAGGTGAAATGATTTTCACCAACGTGGCCACTTTAGGAAAAGTTGTTGTTCCAGGTTTGAGTAGCAGATAGAATTCTAAAGTGCTTTAAAGTTTGCAAAGCATTATTACATATATTATCTCATTTTACACTTACAATAAAACTGGGAGCTACATGCTATTATTATCTCTATTTTATGGATGAGATTTAGTGGCTTGACTAGGTTCATATAGCTAGTAAGTTTGAGGCAGAATCTGAACTCAAATGGAGTCAGATATCTGATTAAATTCTCAGAATTTGGTCATTGTGACTGCATGACCAGCATGCCATCTACTGTACCACTGAGCTACCTCTAGTCTGAAGAAAGAAAACTGTGCTTAACATAGATATTGCTCACTCTTCATTCATTCCTTCATTATTCATTTGCCCTCTTTTTTTTCCTGCTGAGAGATAAAAATGACAGGGTCTTTGCCCTCACGGCTATTAGGGTATAGATATATCACCATAACAAATTCACAAATGTCTAGTGTTTCACAATAACTATGATGTTATCAATGGAAGAGAGAGAGCCTTATTTATTTATTCAACAAACATTAAGCACCTACTATGTGCAGAGCACTGGGTGAGATATACAATTTAGATGAGTCACAATTCCTTCCTTCATGGAACTTAAAATCTAGTTGAACAATTTACTACTAATACAGATACTTATGGTAAACCATCTTACAGGGTAAATGCATCTAATGGCAACCATACAACTAATTTCATTAAAGGACACAATTAGTACCTTTGCCTGGCCTACTCTAAGGCCAATTCTTTGCCATGATGTATCTTTAATAGTAGATAGAAGAAAAGCTATAACTACAATAGGAAGGTAGTGTCCAATTTTGGTGTACCTTGAATTCCTGGCTGAAGAGTTTGAGTTTTACTAGGTGGGCAATAGGGAGCTTTAGCTGAAACCAGGAAGTCGAGGGTCATGGCAGGGGCTAGAGAGAAGTAGATTTTGCCCTTGTTTCCAAGGATTTTATCACTAATATTAAAAAAGCATATATGGTATAGAGCCAAAATATAGAGTAGACCAATAAAATACAAGTGTTTGGTGATACTAAGGTACATTATGTTTTCTGACTCTGTCTTAATGAGATTGGAACTTTTATTGCCTTCCAGGGCAAAAAGCAATTTAGCTTCCATTTAGCAATTTAGCTTCCATTTAGCAAGCAAATAGTTTTTTAGGTTGGGCTGCAGACTCAGCTTCATGAGTTCAAATCTGACCTCAGATACATATTAGCTGTGTGACCCTGGGCAAGTCACTTAACTTTGTTGCAGTTTCCTCAACTGTCAAATAAACTGGAGAAGGAAATGGCAAATCACTCTGGTATCTTTGCCAGGAAATCCTCAAATGGGGCCACGAAGAGTTGAGCATGACTAAGATGATCAAATAATGAATAACTTGCCCAGTATGGTGAACCATACCTATAATTCCTGCTCTCAGGGATCAGGGGTGTTCTGCAGTCAGCTTTAACTAGCTTCAGGGAGTTGATTATTACAATTTTAGTGTGAGCATTTATATCTCGGAAATCAGCAGTTATAAATCATGGCTTGATTGAGCAGTTTTGATCATCTAGACTTACAAAAGTATTAATAAATGCAGATTAAACTTAAAAGCACGTGTGCATAGAATTTTTCCCCTGGGAGAGTCTGATCATTAAATTTGTTCTATAAACATTGCTTGAGCTCAGCAGATGTGTTGAAGAAGGCTCAGGGAATGAAGCTGTCACCAGACCAGAGGCTAGAGACTATAAGCTAATCATAATTAGGATAACTGACATTTATATAACACGTTAAGGTTTCAAAGAGACTTACATCCATTATTTCTTTCGAGCCTCATAAAACCCTGACCAGTGAGGTGGAAGCTAGAAGATGTCTTACACTCAAGAGTTCTGAACTGCAGTTGTCTATGCTGATGAGTATCCTGACTATCTGGCCCAATATGGTGAGCCCCTTGGCAGCTAGCTGGTGCAATGGATACTGTGCTGAGGTTGGAGACAGGAATTGTCATCTTCTAAGTTCAAATCTGGACTTAGGCATTTAATAGCTTTGTGATTGTGGGGCAGTCACTTACCTTTTTTAGCCTCAGTTTCCTCACCTGTAAAATGAGCTGGAGAAGGAAATGGCAAGCTGCTCCAGTACCTTTGCCAAGAAAACCCCAACTGAGGTTACAAAGATTCAGACATGACTGAACAACAACAAAAATGATGAGCCTCTAAGATCAATTCAAGTTAAAAATTTTACATATTTTCTTCAGCTTCTCAAAAAACTATACCAATTCACAGAGTATCTGTTTTATTTTCCTTGATACCTAGGAAATTCAAATAGTATCTCCTGACTGAAATCCAGCAGCACAGGTATAGAGCTTGACCTGATTAGCTGACACAGGACCTCAGCTTTCCACCCACCACTGGTAATTAGACCCAGTGCATTTCCCTGCACCAGTGACTCCCTTCTTTCAGATTTATTCATTTCATTGAAAAGAAACAAACAAAAAAAAAAGGATCCTAGATTTACTATGCTTGGGTAAACACCCAAATCATCACACACACTCCCCACCAATTGGCAGACACCCCTTAGGGATGATTTGTCAGATTTTTCTCTGACTAGATGTCTCATAAACTATTTGTTTGAAAAATTATTTTTAGAACAAATTAATTGATGGTAAGGTGATGTCAAAAAAAAGCCTTGAACTTGGAATTGGGATATGTGAAGTTTTAGGTCTGACTTCAATATTATTTTGTTGTAAAGTAGAAGTGACAACTTGAATGAATGAGTTCCAGTTTTCTCAACTATAAAATGGGGACAATAATATCTGCAAACATCAACTTGTCAGGGTCTTTATCTTTTTTCCTTCCTTCCTTCCTTCCTTCCTTCCTTCCTTCCTTCCTTCCTTCCTTCCTTCCTTCCTTCCTTCCTTCCTTCCTTCCTTTCTTTCTCCTTCCTTCCTTTCTTTCTTTCTTTCTTTCCTTTCTTTCTTTCTTTCTTTCTTTCTTTCTTTCTTTCTTTCTTTCTTTCTTTCTTTCTTTCTTTCTTTCTTTCTTTCTTTCTTTCTTTCTTTCTTTCTTTCTTTCTTTCTCTCTTTCTCTCTTTCTCTTTCTTCTTCTTTCTTTCTTTCTTTCTTTCTTTCTTCTTTCTTCTTTCTTTCTTTCTTTCTTTCTTTCTTTCTTTCTTTCTTTTCTTTCTTTCTTTTCTCTCTATCTTTCTTTCTCAGAGCACTCACACTGGCCTCTTAGCTTCTGATATTCTAAAGAATTAGATATCTTTTCTGTTGGCAAGGGTGTCACATTCCTTGAAATTGATTCCTTTCCCAAATGACTATCTCATTGTATCTATGTCTGTCTCATTGTATCTATGTCTCTCCTTCCTAATGGGTACAATGTCTCCTGCAGTTCCAGTAGCTGCCATTTCAAAGATATGTGTTTGTTATAGGGAATGGAAAAAGAAAGAAATGTCCTTCTTCCCTTCCCTCTCCAGGGTTCTTCTCCATAGGCAGTTCTTAGCTTTCAATCTCTCCCATTCTTAAACTCTGACTGGATATTTTCTACCTTGATGCTAGATACCAGAACCAATGGAAAAGAGGATGAGAGAAGCCCTCTGCCCCCCACGCTCAACTACTTTAAGCTTTGACTACCTCATGTTTCTTAGGACTCAACTGTTTAATGTAGTATGGTTGTGGAATGCTAAAACTGGAAGAAACTTTAGAAAAGAACATACAATGTTAGAGCCAGAAGGGGCCTTAAAAATCATCTGGCTCAACTCCCTCATTTTTCAAAGGTTGGAAACTAGTTACCAGGGCAGGTAAATTACTGTCCTGTGATCCCTTGGGGTGTTATTAAGTTTTATTAAATAATAAATGAAGAAATTTACATTTTCCAACTAGAGTTTCAGGTCTTATCATTTATTGGTCTATCGTTACATGAAGTTCCATTTTCCTGGGTCCTAATATTGCTCATATGCAAACACTGCATGTCTTACCCACAGGTTATATGCTTTGATTTCTCCCATCTTAGCAGGGGGGATTAATTTGCACTGAACTATCTGCATGCTCTTCTCATCCCCCTCCTGACAAATGTTGCTGTGGTGGTACCATCACCCTTTTCCCAACTGGGGTTTTTTCAAGGGGCATTTCATTTTTAAGGACTGGATTTGAAGTTAGAGTACAGTGCCACCAGGTGGTGGTGGTGTCTCTGTCCACAACCATAAATCTGAATAGAGAGCCTAGCAGCATTATCTTACACCTACACAATCTGGAACCTTTTCTGGCTAATCCTTAATGGTTCTCCTCTTGGGCCTGGTGGCTTCCATTTCCAGGAGATATTACTTACTCTGATTTCAGCTGCAAGGCTTTATACTAATTCAGCTTCAAAATACCTCCAAACCTTTGTTAATCAGGTTGTACCATACACATCAATAGTTTCCCTTAGATCTATAGTTTGTCTGACATCTTTCTTTTTTATTTTAATAATCCTTACCTTCTGTCTTAGTATCAGTGCTAAGAAAAGCAGTAAGGGCTAGGCAATCAGGGTTAAATAACTTGTCCGGGGACTCACAGCTAGAAAATGTCTGAGGCCAGATTTGAACTCAGTCCTCTTGGCTCTAAGATTAGCATGCTATCCACCATGCTACCTGCCTGGTCATATTTAAAGTCTTTTTTTTTTAACCTTGCTTTCCATCTTAGAATCAGTACCAGGTTCTAAGGCAGAAGAATAGTAAGGGATAGGCAAATAGGGTTAAATGACTTGCCCAGGGTCACACAGATAAGAGGTATCCAAGGTCAGATTTGACCTGGGACCTCTCATCAGTAGACCTGGCTCTCAATACACTGAACCACCCAATTGTCCCCTCTAAAGGCCTTTCTTGCTCTCACATTCTATACTCTGACATCTCTTCCACTGTAAACATTCTCTCCTATATTTTAAGATACATTCTGTATCCAACATTCTTTATCCTGCATGTATAGAAGTTTCTTGAGGAACAGAGAATATGGAAAACATGCCAATACTTTTCAAACTGCCTTGAAAAATTAAAAAGTGATCTGCCAAGGAACAATTTTTGAGAAGTACTAGCTATGGAATCAGTGTTCAAGATGTGTCCCATTCATTTGTGTCCACTTTCCCCACGTTGTTTGGTTCACAACTTAAAAGGAAATAATGGCCAGTAACTGTCTTTTGCATGACTGTATCCATTTGTCCTTGAAATGGCCTTTTAGATCACTTCTATCTTTAAATCTATGAGTCTATGCAAAATATTTTCAGAGATATGTGTGCAGCATCGTAATACATGATAAATTTCTTGCTCCTGGTCATTTTGATTCTCAGTTAAGGGATTTTTTCCTTCTTTTTGGCATCTACAAAGCAGCATGTTACATTTAAAAAAGCAAGAGATTTGTAGCCAGAAATCATGGGGCTCAAATGCTAACTCTGTCACTTATTAGCTCCATGGCCTCACTGTACCTTTCTGTGTACCTCGATTTTCCTCTCTGTAGGATGAAAGCACTGAATGAGATAGTTTTTAGATTCCTTCCTAGGTATAAATCCCACTTCTCATAATAATCTAATTCTAGAGTTTAGATACATCTCTGTTTGTCTCCCTCCTCTCCTTTTCTGTCTCTGTGTCTCTGATCTCTCTGTCTCTGACTCTTTCTTTCTCTCAGTATTCTGGTCACAAAGTTGACAAATATAACTTAGTATATTAAATTCCACTGCTATATCTGAGATAACTACCAATGGGCATTCATGGGATTGAATTGAAGGTACTAGGAGATACCAAATACTTTCTCATTTCCCTTTAAGTTATAGATAACTATGGTCTCAGCCTGATAAGTAAGTTCAGAGCCAACAATAATGGCTTTATATCTTTGTCCTGGTTCATGAATTTTTATTGGAGTGAAAACCTTTCTCATTCCTTATGATCAAAGAACCCCTATAAACTAAACAGAAAGCTACAAATTGGAATTGCTTCCTTCATTTAAGAAGGAATGAGGTATAATGGCCATGGACATTGGATTTGAGGTCAGAGGGAGTCGATTATTCAAATTCCATTCTGCAGTTCTTTATGTGACCTAGGGCAAATCATTTCTCCTTCTCTAGACCTTAGTTTTATATAAAATGGGAAGATTGTGTTGAATTTTTTTAAAGTCCCTTACATATTAAATCTATATTTTTATGATCCTCCATGTATCTCCTCAGATAAGTCAATTATCTTGATGTTATCTCCCTTTTCCAATTAGAGCATAACATAAGTTAGCACTTACTTATCAATTTTAGAAATTCCCTTTCTTGGGAGCAGCTGGGTAGCTCAGTAGATTGAGAGCCAGGCCTAGAGACGGGCGGTCCTCGCTTCAAATCTGGCCTCAGACACTTCCCAGTTGTGTGACCCTGGGCAAGTCACTTGACCTCCATTGCCTAGCCTTTACCGCTGTTCTACCTTGGAGCCAATACACAGTATTGACTCCAAGACAGAAGGTAAGGGTTTAAAAAAAAAAGAAATTCCCTTTCTTCTGACTGCCAGTGTTGGGATCATACAGCATTAGAACCTAAGAGGATCCATGGGTTTGGGAACAAAGTGGGAGATGACTTGATTGGAATTTGGAAATGAGTTAGTGATCCAATTCCCTTTCTTTAACTAATGCCCCAGGAGGGGATTGGACTTGTCTAAAGTCCTCTAGGCAGTAAGTGGCAGACTCAAGATATGACTCTACTTTCTGCCCCCTCCAGAAATTTCTCCTATTAATTAGAGAGAAAACATGTAAATAAATATGTACATATGTTATACCTGCAGAAGAGAGGGAAATCATCTTTAAAGGGGAAGACTAAAGAGGTTGGGGTAACATCAGTCAGATAATTGATCAAATACACCTTCTTTAGTTCTGGCATGAGTGCCACCTTTCTGAGACTGCAGTCATATTTGCCTTTCTAAAGAGTACTTTCCAGATGTGAATCAGAATTGACACAGTTTGTTTCTCGATAGCATGACTTTGTACAATTACCAAGACAAATGTGTAGAGTTGCTTTGGGTCACTGGCATAAAACATTTCATAGAAAAAAAATTTTAGATGTCATTAAACAGGTCATCTCACAGATGAGAAAACTGAAGCCTAGAGAGGGGAAGGGACTTGTCAAGGGGTATAGTTAATTGATGCCTTACCCATATACTTCACTTAGATGATAATTATATATTTATATACATTATAAATATATTATAATTATAAATTAATATTTGAGAAGTACTAGCTTAAGTATATATAATTAATTAAACTATATAATTAATTATAATTACAAATTATAACATATTTATAACACAAAATTATCCTATGTTATAAAGTGGAGGACAAAGTTTAGAATAGCCTTGACACTTAGAATAGAAGGACTTGGGTTTGTATCCCATTTTTATCACTACCTATAACACCCAGGAAAAATCATTCTTTTCCCTCTGCCTCAGTTTATATATTTGTAAAATAAAGAAGTTGATCTAGCTGATTTCTAAAGGGTGTTTTTCAGTATTATTGAGTATCATTATACCCCATAAACCACTCAGTCTCCTAGGTTTCCTCAACCCAAGTGCCCCTATACTCTGGGAAACTAATTCCATGTTCTTTCTATACTGTGATTGATTCCAGATTGAGGAGGCAGCAAGACACAAGCGGACAACTCTCCATTGGTGAAAACCGTGTCGCACCCCCAGTTCATGGGAAACTCCAGGATGGGCGGAATAACAACATCCTCAGTCAGACCTGCACACGTGGCTGCAGCTGTTAGGCTCTTCTGGCCATGTCTGAGTCTCAGTTCCCTTCTGTGCATGTGATGGTATCTCTGTGCTCCCCCACCCTTCCCAGTCAAGAAAAGCACTGAACTAGGACTCGAGAGACATACATTCTAGTCCCACATCCACCACTGACTTTTGTGTGAGATCTTGAACCAGTTCCTTCCCTTTGTTTCCTGTCTGACCTCTCTCTTGGCCTCAGTCTTCTCCACTATAAAATGAAGGGGTTGGATTAGATGATCGTTAAAGGGTCCATTCCAACTCCCAATTCTATGATAACTTTTCCAAGCCTTCATTACCTCATCTGTCAATTGGGAATAATCATCCCAGCCCTGCTACCTCTCAGGGCTTTTGGGAAGGACTTTGGAACAGATGAGAAAACCCTTCTAAAAAGCATAAATCACTCTACTTAGCCAAGGTCTAGAGGTAAAAAGGACACTGGCTAAAGAACGGGAGGATACGGTTCTAGTCCCAGCGACTCCCCAACTGACTATGTGACCATGGGCAACCCTCCCTGGGCCTTAATTACCTTGTTTGTGTGTGGGGATAAGATTAGATTATATTTAAGATCCCTTCTAGCACTCACATTTTAGGTTCCCCATTCCAAGATCCATTCTAGCTTTTACATTCTAGATTCTGTTCTAAGGTGTCTTTTTGTGCTAACAAACTAGGTTCTAAGGTCCCTTCAATCTCTGATAGTCTATGTTTTCAGACCCCTTCTAGCTCAAACATCTGATGTTCTAAGTCCCCTTCCAGCTATTCCCTTCTGGGCTGCAAGGTCTCTTCCAGCCCTAACCTTCTTTTACAACCCAAACACACAATTGAATTCATTCCCAGCTATTCCGACCCTTCTAAACCAGGCTTTGGGAAAATACAATCCCTTTAGCACCTACAACATCAGTCCTTTCTGAGCTGGTGTCTCCTGAGAGAGAACCATCTTCAGAATCTGGGAACCCAACATGGGACACTGTAGCTTCCATCTTCTGAGGCTTCAGACACTTGTCAAGGGCCCCCTCCATCTGCGGTTCCCTGAGATTCCTGTGCAAAAACAGTGTCCTTTCCCTGTATGTCCAAACCACGCACCATGCCTGGAACCCGGGACTCTTGTGTGATGGCTAAACATGACTAGAGCATATGCTGCCTTTTGTATCGCTGTGTCCACACCTGGTGTTTCTGTGACTGCAGTGTGCTCTGTAGCCAATACCTACTACTGGCAATCAACTACCTGAAACCTAGTCATGCAACATGAATGTAAACCTGATTCATCTGTTCTCCCTCCACCCAATGCCTTCCTGTGGGATGAATAAAAAGGAACTTATCCTGGTCGGATCAGGCTGGTGAGGTTCCTCGGTCCTCGCTACAGATGAAGAATCAGCTGATCTAGCCAAACACACTACCCACACACGTTTAATGGACATCTTCTATGGGCAAGAGAGTGTCGATACAGAGATTGGTCCGACAAAAATGCTGCCCTCGAGAAGTGTCCAGCATAGGTTGGGGCAAGAGCAGGGAGGGCAGTGAGGGGAGAAACAATACATACAGATTCATATGAAAAATGTAGAGAGCAATTGGACCAAAGGTCTGAAATCTAATCAGAGTTTTCTATAGGGAAATTTAAAGAAAGGGACCCTCCTCTCAGCTGTGGGGAATTAGAGAAGACTTCCTTGAGATGGGTGATAATTTAAGAAACATATTTATTTAGAAAGTTTTGCCTGTTTGGAAAGCAAGAATCCTTTGGTATGTAGAGGGAAGCAACAGACATTTGAGAGAAACACGTTTCTCTCTCTCTGGGTCTCCCCACAGTTGGGAAATAAGATAGGAGTCCTAGTATTTTTTCCACTTTTAAACTTGCTCCTTGTACATCTGGATAAGTGCATGGCTGTGACTGTGAACTGTGTTTTTACTTTGTAAAGCTTTTCATCTGGAAGCCAAATTCCATTTTCACCTTTTTACCATGTAAGTTAGGTCTTTGAGACGTGACAATAGCATACCTTCTTTTTTTAAGAGAATATTTTTACTGTATTGTTTTGTAACTTTTTTTTATAAGAACAATATTTTTTCCCCTTAGAGTTGGGTCTATTTTTAAATTGTGTTGCTTGCTTATTTGAGACTCCTTTTGCATTTCTTCATAGGAATCTGCTTTCTTACTGTGAGTTGAGCAAATCATTCGGAGTAATGAAGTCAGCATCTTTACTGACCCTGGCAGGGCTTTAGATGGTTCATTCTGTTGGTTTCATTCATTAGACAGAGAGTGAGAACCAAACTAACCCCAGGGTCAAGAAAGGACATTGCTTTTCTGAGGTCTGCTCAGGTCCCTGTTCATCATTCAGAATAAACTCTTTCTTGCTCATCCCTTCTTATAAACTTGAGTGTTTTTTTAATTTTTGTTAATTTTTTTGTTTTGTTTTCTTGGGAGGGTTGAGTGGAAAACTACTCTGCCTATGAACACATCAAAATGAAATTCAAAAGGCAATAAGAGTCAACGTGTTTCACTATCAAGACATTTTTGACTGTGGTCCGGTGGAAAACATACTGGATGAAGGGTCAGAAAACTGGCCTGATTTCAGCCCCAGATCTGCCACTTCCTGTCTCTGGGCCTCAGGTGTCTCATCCAAATAATGAGAATATTAGAAAATATTATTGGGAGCAGCTGGGTGGTTCAGTAGATTGAGAGACAGGCCTAAAGATGAGAGTCCTGGGTTCAAATTTTGCCTCAGACACTTCCTAGCCATGTGACCTTGGGCAAGTCACTTAATGCCAGTTGCCTAGCCGTTACCATTCTTCTGCCTTGGAACCAATATACAGCATTGATTCTAAGATGGAAGGTAAGAGTATAAAAAATATCTCCAACCTCCCTTCCACCTTTGACTTCTATACCATCACTGTACTAATGTCCTTTCTTACTCTAAAATTCTATATCCAACATTCAAAAGTTCCTCCCAGTTATAACCCTAAACCTATGCCAGAGATTCTTTCCTCATCTAAGATCCAAAGTTTCCTCAAATGTTACTAAGTTTAGGGATAGGCATATGCCTATACAGGATTTTATTGTAAATGAAATATATTATTTGTACCCTCCCATATCCCTTTTTTCCTCCCTCTCCTAAAGTGCCCTACCTTATATTGCCTGGACAGTTACCCAACTCTTTCAAGCTCTCACCTAGTTTCAATATTCCCCTTTCTTATCTCCTAACTTCATTCTAGAGTGCCCTCCCTCACATTGCTCCATGCATCAAAATTATGCTGTAGTTGAACAGATACTTTTTTTTGAATCCATGGTTCTTATATTTATCCCTATGAATTTTCTCCAATCTTTCCTCTTTTCCCACTTTTTAAAAGTACCACATTTAAATACATCAAAACTTCTATTCCCTCAATTTGGTTGATTTCCTGTGGAAAAGCAATCTGAACAAACTAATATAAATTAAAGTGTGAATGAATAAGCCTAAGAAAACTAAAAGATCGCAAATACAGCAGATGATAGAATAGGGAACAATTATTTCAGGGGGCTAACATGGTAGGCTGAAGAGGACAACTGGTCAATCGATATTCATTCATTACTTGCTTATTTAGTGCAAGGCATTGTATTAAGAACTGAGGATGCAAAGAAAGTCATAAAAACATCCCTCCATTCAAAAATGCAATATTGTAACAATGGAGACTTGTAAAGAACAAGGTACATGCAAGATGCAGTGAATAGATGAAGATAATCTGAAAGAAGGAATTAGCAGCTGGGGGAGTAGAAAGAGCCTCCAGCAGATAGGAGGATTTAAGCTAAATCTTGAAGAAATCCGAGCATTTTAGGCACTGGAGACAGTGATAGGCAAGTTGAGAATTAGTGAGTATCTGGGGAGAAAGGTAATAAATCTTCTGTTTATTCATTGGGTTGCCAGTATAGTATAGAGAGAGCACTGGCCCTGGAGTCTGGAAGACCTGAGTTCAATTCCAGCTATGTGATTTAGGCCAAAGAGACCACCATTTTGTCATACGTAAAGTGCTACAAGCTATTAGAAGGTGTGGAAGGAAGGAAGGAAGTATGGTGGTGTCTTTAGGAATAGGAAACATTGAGTCTGGAGTTGATACAAGAAAAGTAACAAGAGTTGGTGATTATTTAGGCAGAAGAGATCCTTCTAACTATTCTCATCTCAAGGACCATTGACCATGAAATATATAACTAAAATTTCCTCATCTGTAATAATAGGATTAATGGTAGTATCCACCCTACAAGATTATTGTGAGGATCAAATGAGATAATATGTCAGCTTCTTAAAGTTGTGAAGATTGTATTTAGCTATCCCCTGATTTGTAACAATGAACATTCTTATTCTAACAAAATCAGGGATGTCTTGGGAACTTTGCATTAGACCCTACTTTGTCTAACAAAATTGCAAATGTCTATAGCCATGCTTGAGGATTGAGTTTTAAGAGGGTGGCCTTTGATAGAGAAATTGACAAATCAGAAACAGCTGACAGACTCCTAGGCTATCCTAAGTCAGGCTTAGGCTATGATTGGTGCAGAAGAGATGCAGAAAAGTGAGGTAGAATTGTTTAGGTTTTTTTGTGGGGCTTCCTCTCATCTGTTTTTTTTCCCCCCAGAGAGATGGCTCTAGCTGGCAGGGTTCTGACATCTTGGCATGGTGGCAGCTATTTGTCTGGGTTTTGTCTGGGTGAGTTTGCCCTTGAGCTAATTCAGGCTCAGGCATCTTGGCTGAGCCCCATTGGAGTTCAGGCTGATTCCTTCCTCCTTTACTCTCCAAAACTTTATACTCCTAGAGCCTCTAATCTTCCCCCTGGCACAAGCCAGGCAGGAGAAATCCTACACCCTTTCATTTTCCCTTCTTCTTAATTTTTTCCACTATATTAATTAAAATCACCATAAATTTCCAGCTGACGTGGGCATTTTATTTGGGATATCCCCTGGTGACCAATAATTAATATAGTTTTGGTCACAACGCTAAAATTATCCTTTAAAAAGTGGTATATATGTTAGCAATTATTCTTAAGGCATATAGCAAGTGTAGTTAATAGAGCACTGGGCCCTGGATTCAGGAAGACCTGAGTTCAAATCATGTCTCAGGCACTCACTATCTATGTGACCATGAACATGAAACTTGGAATTTGGCTGTCTCAGTTTCTAGAAAATGAACACCTACCCTATAGGGATGTATGGAGTATTTAGGGGAGGACTAGAGCTTCTGGTATGAGGGTTTACCAAGTACATGGCAGAGTTGTTTATCCATCTTCAGCATCCACTTGTCACCTAACTCTCCCTTGTGGCTTCAAGAAGTAATAGCATATGCAGTGGCCACACCATGGTAAAACCATCTCAGCAGACTGTCTAGGCCATTTTGAAGCTAGCTGACAGGCATCAAACCTGTTGATGAATTAGGGCAATGTCTATTCCCAAACATGTGAAGACTTCGTCCAATAAAATAGGCACATGAGAACAATTCCACACTCCCCCCGCCAACATTGGCCACAAAGCTAGCTGAAGCAAGTGTTAAGGAGCACTTAGAGCTTAGTCAGACATCAAAGATGCCATCCTGGCCATTTCCAGTAGTCTTGGCTTTTGCTTTGCCAGCAATCTTAGATGACTCTGGAAGAGTGAGGGAGACTAATGACTTCGGCAACTCTGCTTCACTTAAATCCAAATACACAAGTCAAGACATTGCTCTGTGATGTCACTGGACCTCTTCAAAAACAAAAGATGAACAATGATATAGAGTTGTTATGAGGATCATCTGAGATAATATCTGTAAAGCACCTAGTTTAGTAAGTAGCATATGGTAAGCATTTAGTAAATATTTGATCCTGCTCTCTCTGATTATAAGAGAAAAATTTCTATAGGGTAAAATATGAAAGAGAGTCTATAAAACAGTCCTGGAATAGAAATCATAAAACAAAGAGGGATGAAACCAAGATGATGAAGTACAGACAGCAATCCAGTCAAGCTCCCCCATCATTCTTCTTGAAACAACTTCAAAATAACTCCTTAAGTAAAATTTTGGAGCACCAGAATTTGGGGGAAAAGGTCAGAGATAGTTTTTCTGCCTAAGTTAACTTGGAAAGTTAGCAGGAGAGTGTAGGATGGGGGTTGGCCAGGAGTACACATGGTAACAAAATTGTCAGTGATCATTGGGGGTGGCTAAAGAAGCTTCAACAATTCTCAGTCCATAGAAGGTACGGGGGTTGGATAATTGCTCAGAAGGTATTACAGGGCATCCTTTTTCTGGTATTAGATATAGCTAACACTGATTGGGATCTTTATTGCCAATACACAGTTCTGGATCATAGTTCCAGGACAGAGAAGGGCATTTGTGGTTAGTGGCAATAGAGCAGGGCCACAGTTCTAAGACAGAGAGGAGCACCATCATTTGTAGCTTCACAAGAGCAGAAATCCTGGTCAATGTTCCAGGGCCAAGTGAATTTCTACTGTTTGGAGCTATAGGGAAAGAGAGACCTCATCATAATTCCAAAGAAGAAAGGACAACTAGTGTTTGTAGCTATAGGAGAGTAGAAGTCCTGCTCATAGTTCCAGGGCCAAGAGAAACATTAGTGTTGCAATTGCAGGAGAACAAGGTCCTTCCTCATTAAAAACCAGATCATAGACTAGGAGAGCAGTGACTATACCTCTCCCAGGATCATACCATCTTGAAAACATTGAAAACTTACAGGCCCATAGAACTAACTCTGAAAATAGCATTATAAAAAAGCCTGAAGTTTGGAACAGTGCCTCACCACCTCAGGAACATGCTATAAAAATGAGTTATCAACAACAACAAAATAAAAAACAACCAAAAAAACTTGATCAAAATATCTACTATGATGGCAAGAAAGACTGAGACAAAAATTCAGAAAAAGGAGGTAGTGGAAAAAACTGCTACAACCTATGCTTCAAAGAAAAATGCTAAGAAGACCCGACCATAACAAAAATTCTTAGAGGAGTTAAAGAAAAAGATGAGTGGCAGATGAAAAATTAAGAAAAGAAATGAGAGTGATGCCAGAAAATTATTAAAAAGAGAATTAGTAGTTGGTAAAAGAGGAACCAAAAATTCTGAAGAAAAATAGCACTTAAAAAAATAACTAGCCTAATGGTAAAATAGGTATAAGCATTAATTGAAGAAAAGAAGTTATTAAAAAGCAAAATAGGCCAAATAGAAAAGGAGGTACAAAATCTTACTGAAGAAAATATTTTTTAATTAGAATTGGGCAAGAAGAAGCTAATTCCATGAGACATCAAGAAACAATTAAAAAATGGCAAAATAATAAAAAAATGGAAGAAAATGTGAACTATCTCAGAAAAATAACCTGGAAAATAGATCAAGAAGAGGTAATTTTACAAATTACTGAACTATCTAAAGCCGTGACAAAAAAGAACCAAGGAATTATATTTCAAGAAATTATAAAGGAAAACTTCCCTGATATCTTAGATCCATAGAATAAGATAGAAATTGAAAGAAACCACCAATCACCTCCTGAAAGACAACCCAAAATAATAACTCCCAGGTACATTATAGTAAAATTCCAGGGCTCCCAGGTAAAGGAGAAAAGATTTTAACCAGTCATAAAGAAACAATTCAAATATTGTGGAGTCATAGGATTACACATGAATTATCAACTTTCACATAAGAGAAGCAAAGGGCTTGGAATATGATATTCTGCAAAGGAACTGATATTTCAGCCAGGGATAATGTACCCTACAAAAACTTAGTATACTTGTTCAGGAGAAAAGAAATGGATATTTAATGAAATAGAACACTTGCAAGCATTCCTGATGAAAAAAGCAGAGCTGAGTGGAAAATTTGATATTAAAAAAAGACTCAAGAGAAGCATTAAAAGTAAATATGAAAAAGTAATAAGCAACTCATTAAAGATAAATTCTTTACATTTCTATTTGGAAAGATAATACATGTAACTCCTAAGAACTTTATCATTATTAGAGCAGTTAAAATAAGTCTATATAGATATGTTGGGATAATGTTCAAAATAGCTATGTGACCCTGGGCAAGTCACTTAACCCCCATTGCCTCGCCCTTATCAGTCTTCTGCCTGGGAACTAATACACAGTTTCTTTCTTTTCTCATAAGGCCTCATTTCTCAAATCTATAGGGAACCGAATCAAATTTATAAAAATAAGAACCATTCCACAATCAAATATAATTTGTTACTAAGAGCAATGCAATGATCCAGGACAATCCCAATGGACTTATGAGAAACAACACTATCCTGATCAAGAGTAAGAATTGTGGGAGTAGAAATACAGAATGAATACATATATCACCTGTTTATATGGATATATGATTGGGAATTTGTGTTTTAAAAGATGACTTTAATTATAAAAATGAGTAATATATAAATAGGTTTTGAGCAATAACATGTATCACCTAGTGAAATTATTTGTCAGCTCTGGGAGGGGGTGGGAAGAAGAGAGGGAGAGAACATGAATCATGTAGCCATGGAAAATTATTCTAAATAAATCAATAATAAATAAATAAATAAGAGTCACTCTCCAATTGACAAATGAGCAAAGGATATGGATAGGAAGTTTTCAGAAGAAGAAATCAGACTTATCTATATTCAGATGAAAAAATAACCTAAATCATTGTTCATTTGAAAACTGCAATTTAAAACAGCTTTTTCAGCACTGTCTCACATCTATCAGAAATGAGAAATTATGTTGGTAAAGGTAAGTGAAAATAGATATATTAATAAACTGCTGGTGGAGTTCTGAACTGGTTCAACTATTCTCGAGAACAATTTGGAACTATGTCCCTAAGGCTGAAAAATTGCAAACCCTTTGACCCAGCAGTACCACTACTGAGTTTGAAGCCCCAAAAGACCAAAATAAAAAGGGAAAAAACAAAACTATTTAAAGCAGTCCTTTATGTGGTGACAAATAATTGGAAATTTAGAGGATGCCTATCAATTGGGAAATGGCTAAATAAGCTGTAGCATATGATTGCAACAAAGTATCTTTGAGCTATAAGCCATGATGTAGGTGGTGGTTTAAGAAAAATCATGGCAAGATCAATATAAACTAAGGCAAATTGAAGTGATAAGAACTAAAAGATTATTGTACACAGTAACAGCAATGTAGTAGTGATGATGAATTCTAAGATTTAGGTATGGATTAGAATAATGATTACTACCGTGATGACTAAACTTTTTTAGATTAATTTCTAGGCCCTACCCCCATCTCCCATACCAAGGGCCATGCCCCACCCCCACCAAGTGCCAGACATGCCCTGGCCCCCTCCATTACCCTACACAGGGGAGGGAGAAACCTCTCACATTGGGCTGCTGGGTGAAGGGTGGGTGAAGTAAGGAATGTCTTCCTTGAGTATGGGGGGAGGGGAATGGCCCAAGCTCTCTGCTCCCTTCCAGCTCTGCTGCCTGTGAGGCATCCACTTTACCCTCTGTGTGCTCCCATTAGGCTATTGTGTAGAGGGGCAGGTAATGTGAAAAAATGTCATTAGGGGAAGGTGGAGTCCACATGGAAGCATAGAGGCAGCAAAAGTTGAGACCTCTGAAAATCCTTCCTTACTGATTAAAAATCATGCTCCTAGGGGACTGAAAACCAAACCTAATAATAGGATAGAGCAAAGGAACCCACCTACTGGACTAACTTAAAAGGTACATCCTCCAAAAGCCTGAATTTGAGAACATTCAAGTTTAAGGGGAAGGAAGAAGGAAGGTTCCAGCACCCCTCCCCACCTACAGTACTGAGCCTACAGCAGTGGCTGGAATCTCTGAGCAGGCAAGAACACTAGTCTGGAGGGAGTACCTTGTGGGCAAAGCTGTGCCAGGCTCAGAGTCTTGAACACAGGCAGTGGGGAAGCAGCTGGAGAAGAAGTGCAGAGCAGGCAGCCTAGTCACAGCTGAGACACTCCATATTGCCACCTCCCCTCCCCCCCATACCCCACCCCATTACTGAGGTTTTGGCCTCAAGGCACATCCACCTCTGCAAGTTCAACTCTGATGGGCTTAATCTTATCAAGCTTTCAAAAGGCAGAGAAGCTCAAGCTCCAAGGGTGAAGGTTGATAGAAAAGCCCAAAACCACATAGCCAACACATAATGAGAGGAGCAAGAGTACAAGAAACTACAGGGGGGGAAGAAGGGGCAAATATGAGCAAACAACCGAAAAAGAAAAAAAGAAATTATAACTGAAAACTTCTATCCAGGCAATGAACAAAGAGCAAATGTAATAGAACACCAAGCCAAAACACAGAAACTCCAGTGAATTGGACACAGGCTTTTGAAGAACTCAAAATACAATTCAAAACACAATTAAGAGAGGTGGAAGACAACTAGGAAAATAACTTAAAAAGCAAGATAAGTCATCTGGAAACAGAAAATAGTGTCTTGAAAGCCAAAAAAACATTTTTTTAATAAACATTATTTTATTTGGTCATTTCCAAACATTATTCATTGGAAACAAAAATCATTTTCTTTTCCTCACCCACCCCCCCCCACCTCTCCCATAGCTGATGCATGATTCCACTGGGTATCACATGTGTTCTTGACTCAAAATCATTTCCATGTTGTTGGTATTTGCATTGGAGTGTTCGTTTAGAGTCTCTCCTCAGTCCTATCACCTCCACCCCTGTAGTCAGGCAGTTGCTTTTCCTCGTTGTTTTTACTCCCACAGTTTATCCTCTGCTTGTGGATAGTATTTTTTAGATCCCTGCAGATTGTTCAGGGACACTGCATTGCCACTAATGGAGAAGTCCATTACGTTCGATTGTACCACAGTGTGTCAGTCTCTGTGTATAATGTTTTCCTGGTTCTGCTCCTCTCGCTCTGCATCACTTCCTGGAGGTTGTTCCAGTCCCCATGGAATTCTTCCACTTTATTATTCCTTTTAGCACAATAGTATTCCATCACCAGCATATACCACAATTTGTTCAGCCATTCCCCAATTGAAGGGCATCCCTTCATTTTCCAATTTTTGGCCACCACAAAGAGTGCAGCTATGAATATTCTTGTACAAGTCTTTTTCCTTATTATCTCTTTGGGGTACAAACCCAGCAGTGCTATGACTGGATCAAAGGGCAGACAGTCTTTTATCGCCCTTTGGGCATAGTTCCAAATTGCCCTCCAGAATGGTTGGATCAATTCACAACTCCACCAGCAATGAATTAGTGTCCCTACTTTGCCATATCCCCTCCAGCATTCATTACTTTCCATAGCTGTCATATTAGCCAATCTGCTAGGTGTGAGGTGATACCTCAGAGTTGTTTGGATTTGCATCTCTCTGATTATAAGAGATTTAGAGCACTTTTTCATGTGCTTATTAATAGTTTTGATTTCTTTGGCTAAGAACTGCCTGTTCATGTCCCTTGCCCATTTATCAATTGGAGAATGACTTGATTTTTTATACAATTGATTTAGCTCTTTGTAAATTTGAGTAAATTAAACCTTTGTCAGAGGTTTTTATGAAGATTGTTTCCCAATTTGTTGCTTCCCTTCTGATTTTAGTTACATTGGTTTTGTTTGTACAAAAGCTTTTTAATTATATGTATTCCAAATTATTTATTTTGCATTTTGTGCCTCTTTCTAAGTCTTGCTTGGTTTTAAAGTCTTTCCCTTCCCAAAGGTCTGACATGTATACTATTCTGTGTTCACCTAATTTTCTTATAGTTTCCTTCTTTATGTTCAAGTCATTCACCCATTTTGAATTTATCTTGGTGTAAGGTGTGAAGTGTTGATCTAAACCTAATCTTTCCCACACTGTTCTCCAATTTTCCCAGCAGTTTTTATGAAATAGTGTATTTTTATCCCAAAAGCTGGGTTCTCTGGGTTTGTTGTATACTGTCCAGCTGAGGTCACTTAACCAGAGTCTATTCCACTGATCCTCCTTTCTGTCTCTTAGCCAGGACCAAATTGTTTTGATGACCGCTGCTTTATAATATAGTCTGAGATCTGGGACTGCAAGGGCCCCTTCCTTTGTATTTTTTTCATTGTTTCCCTGGATATCCTTGATCCTTTGTTATTCCAAATGAACTTTGTTATGTTTTTTTCTAAATCAGTAAAAAAAATTTTTGGAAGTTCAATGGGTATGGCACTAAATAGATAAATGAGTTTGGGTAGGATGGTCATTTTTATTATATTGGCTCATCCTAGCCATGAGCAGTTAATGTTCTTCCAATTGTTCAAGTCTAGTTTTAGTTGTGTGGAGAGTGTTTTGTAGTTGTGTTCATATAGTTCCTGTGTTTGTTTCAGTAAATGGATTCCTAAGTATTTTATTTTGTCTAAGGTGATTTTGAATGGGATTTCTCTTTCTAGTTTTTGCTGCTGAACTATGTTGGAGATGTATAGAAATGCTGATGACTAATGTGGGTTTAAATTGTATCCTGCTACTTTGCTGAAGTTGTTGATTATTTTGATTTTGAAAGCCAAAATTCATCAGTTTGAAAATGAGACAAACGAGATGAAAGATGAGGCAGAGAAGATGAAAGATGACCTCCAAAGAAAATCAGCCCAGAAGGAGAGCGATGACCAAAAAGCCAGAGATGAAATTCAGTCTTTAAAAACCAGAATACAATAATTAGAAGCAAGCAACTTCACAAGGCAGCAGGAAACTATAAAACAAAATCAAAATAATGAAAAAATTGAGGAAAATTTGAAGCACCTCATTCACAAAACAGAAGATTTAGAAAATTGTTCCATGGGAGACAACTTAAGAATCATTAGTCTGGAGACTTCCGGTCAAGATGGCAGCTTAGAGAAAGCTAAAGTTCAGAGCTCCAGAAACCCTTCCTTACCGATCTCAAACTGAATGCTCCTAGGGCACCAAAATTCAAAACAAACAACAGAAGAGACCCTGGGAACCCTCCTCCTGGACCTGGATCAAAATGTACAGCCCCCCAAAAGTCAGAACCCAAGATCACTCGGATCTAAGGGGTGGGCAAAAGGAAGGTCTCAGGACCCATCCCCCCCAACCCAGAGCTCTGAATCAGAGGCAGCAGCAGGAACCTCAGGGCAGGCAAAAGGGCCTTGGGAGCCGGCTATTCTGAAGGCCACACCCTGAAAACAAACTGAGCCAGTCGCTGGGGCACCCAGACAGCAGGGAAACAGAGAGAGAAGGGGTGAGCCTATAGCCCCCTGACCAGATCCTTCCATCTGAGTCTCATGGAAGGTCCCTGCCTCAGGGCATACTCAGTCTAAGGTAAATCCTATCACCAGCCCTCAGAGCTCCTGGAAGCTACGGCCACTCCCCCTCAGAGTGCAGGCTCCTCTGGCCAGCAAAGGCATTGAAATACATCTGAGAGTGTCAAGCCAGGTGCAGATCATAGAAATAAGGCAACAGAGAAGCATTGGGAGGGAACTGAGGAGGGTAGTAACACCGAAACACCAGCAATTCTGGGCTTCCTGGGGAAGACAGACAATTTGCCTGGGGCTAAAGCCACTGAACACCAGACAGATAAAAGAAGAGCCAGCCCCCCTCACTCAGATAGAGATGGCAAACAGCACAGAAGCAAAAAAGCCTCAAAACAACAAGAAAAACAAGAAGGGGGCAACTTTGGACACATTTTATGGAGCAAAAATACAAAAAACAGAGGAGATAGAAGAGGAAACACAAGCAAATGTGCCGAAACATTCCAAAGGAAATGGAAACTCTCCACAAACTTTTGAAGAATTTGAATCGAAAATGATCAAAAAGATGGAAGCCTTCTGGCAGAAAAAGTGGGAATTAATGCAAAAGGATTTCATGCAACTACAAAACCGGTTTGACCAAACTGAAAAGGAAAACCAGGCTTTAAAGGTCAGAATTAGGCAACTGGAAGACAACGAGCAGGTAAAAGAGCAAGAATCAATAAAGCAAAGCCAAAAGATCAAGAAATTAGAAGAGAACATGAAATATCTCACTGACAAGGTGACAGATGTGGAAAATTTAGGAAGAAGAGATAATTTAAGAATAATTGGACTACCAGAAAATCCAGAAATAAACAGCAAACCCAACATCGTAATACAAGATATAATCAAAGAAAATTGCCCAGAGATTCTAGAACAAGGGGGCAATACAGCCACTGATAGAGCTCACAGAACACCCTCTACACTAAATCCCCAAAAGACAAATCCCAGGCATGTAATTGCCAAATTCCAAAGCTTTCAAACAAAAGAAAAAATCCTACAAGAAGCCAGAAAAAGACAATTTAGATATAAAGGAATGCCAATCAGGGTCACACAAGACCTTGCAAGTTCCACTCTGAACGATTATAAGGCATGGAACATGATTTTCAGAAAGGCAAGAGAGCTGGGTCTTCAACCAAGAATCAGCTATCCAGCAAAACTGACTATATACTTCCAAGGGAAAGTATGGGCATTCAACAAAATAGAAGATTTCCAAGTTTTTGCAAAGAAAAGACCAGAGCTCTGTGGAAAGTTTGATATCGAAAAAAAAGAGCATGGAATACCTGAAAAGGTAAATATGATGGAAAGAGAAAAGGAGAAAATTGTTATCTTTTCATTTATTCAAACTCTCTTCTATAAGGACTACATTTATATCAATTTATGTACACTAACATGAGGGGAAAATGTAATGTGTAAATAGGGGGAAAAGAAAAATCAAATAGAATAATCTTTCTCACAGAAAGATTCACATGGGAAGGGGAGGGGAAGAAAACTCCTATAAGAAGGAGAGGAAGAGAGTTTTGACTTAAACCTTACTCTCAGGGAAATCAACTCTGAGAGGGAAAAACATCCAGATCCATTGGTATCTTGAATTCTATCTTAGCCAACAAGGGTAGGGAGAAGGGAAAACCAAGGGGGGTAGGGGGGAAAGGAAAACAAAAGGGGAGGGAAGGAGAGGGGGAAGGAACAAAAAGGGAGGGGCTAGAAAGGGAAACATATCAAGGGAGGGGCCAAGGAGGACTGATTTAAAGTAAATTACTGGATTAAAAGGTTCGAGCTAAAGAAGAAAGGTAAGAATTAGGGAAGGATATCAAAATGCCAGAGAATTCACAAGTCACAATCATAACTTTGAACGTGAATGGGATGAACTCACCCATAAAATGTAGACGAATCGCAGAATGGGTTAGAATCCAAAACCCTACCATATGTTGTCTTCAATAAACACACATGAGGCGGGTAAACCCACAAGGTCAGAATTAAAGGATGGAGTAAGACCTTCTGGGCCTCAACTGATAGAAAGAAGGCAGGAGTTGCAATCATGATATCTGATAAAGCAAAAGAAAAATAGACCTGATTAAAAGGGATAGGGAAGGTAATTATATTTTGTTAAAAGGGACTTTAGATAATGAGGAAATATCACTAATCAACATGTATGCACCAAATAATATAGCACCCAAATTTCTAATGGAGAAACTAGGAGAATTGAGGGAAGAAATAGACAATAAAACAATATTAGTAACAATATTAGTGGGTGATTTGAACCAACCACTATCAAATTTAGATAAATCTAATTAAAAATAAATAAGAAAGAGGTAAAAGAAGTGAATGAAATCTTAGAAAAATTAGAGTTAATAGACATATGGAGAAAAATAAATGAGGACAAAAAGGAATACACCATCTTCTCAGCACCACATGGCACATTCACAAAGATTGACCATACACTAGGTCACAGAAACATGGCATACAAATGCAGAAAAGCAGAAATAATAAATGCAGCCTTTTCAGATCACAAGGCAATAAAAATAATGATCAGTAATGGTACGTGGAAAACCAAATAAAAAATTAAATGGAAATTAAACAATATGAAACTCCAAAATCAGTTAGTTAGAGAAGAAATCACAGAAACAATTAATAATTTCATCAAGGAAAATGACAATGGCGAGACATCCTTTCAAACCTTTTGGGATGCAGCCAAAGCAGTAATCAGAGGTAAATTCATATCCCTGAATGCTTATATTAACAAACAAGGGAGAGCAGAGATCAATCAATTGGAAATGCAAATAAAAAAACTCAAGAGATCAAATTAAAACCCCCCAGCAGGAAACCAAACTAGAAATCCTAAAAATAAAGAGAGAATTTAATAAAATAGAAAGTGATAGAACTATTGATTTAATAATTAAGACTAGAAGCTGGTACTTTGAAAAAACAAACAAAATAGACAAAGTACTGGTCAATCTAATTAAAAAAAGGAAAGAAGAAAAGCAAATTAACAGCATCAAAGATGAAAAGGGGGACATCACCTCAATGAAGAGGAAATCAAGGCAATCATTAAAAATTATTTTGCCCAATTATATGGCAATAAATATACCAATTTAAGTTGTATGGATGAATATGCCTAGACTAACAGAAGAAGAAATAGAATTCTTAAATAATCCCATATCAGAAAATGAAATCCAACAAGCCATCAAAGAACTCCCTAAGAAAAAATCCCCAGGGCCTGAAGGATTCACAAGTGAATTCTATCAAACATTCAAAGAACAGTTAACCCCAATACTATACAAACTTTTTGACATAATAAGCAAAGAGGAAATTCTACCAAACTCCTTTGGTACTGATTCCAAAACCAGGCAGGTCAAAAACAGAGAAAGAAAACTATAGACCAATCTCCCTAATGAATATAGATGCAAAAATCTTAAATAGGATACTAGCAAAAAGACTCCAGCAAGTGATCAGAAGAATCATTCACCATGATCAAGTAGGATTCATACCAGGGATGCAGGGCTGGTTCAGTATTAGAAAAACCATCCACATAATTGACCACATCAACAAGCAAACCAACAAGAATCACATGATTATTTCAATAGACTCAGAAAAAGCTTTTGATAAAATACAACATCCATTCCTATTGAAAACACTAGAAAGCATAGGAATAGGAGGGTCATTCCTAAAAATAATAAACAGTATATATCTAAAACCATCAGCTAATATCATCTGCAATGGGGATAAACTAAATGCATTCCCAATAAGATCCGGAGTGAAACAAGGATGCCCATTATAACCTCTACTATTTGACATTTACTAGAAACACTAGCAGTAGCAATTAGAGAAGAAAAAGAAATTGAAAGCATCAAAATAGGCAAGGAGGAGACTAAGTTATCGCTCTTTGCAGATGACATGATGGTCTACTTAAAGAATCCTAAAAATTCAAACAAAATGCTATTTGAAATAATCAACAACTTTAGCAAAGTTGCAGGATACAAAATAAACCCGCATAAGTCATCAGCATTTCTTTACATCTCCAACATAGTTCAGCAGCAAAAACTAGAAAGAGAAATCCCATTCAAAATCACCTTAGACAAAATAAAATACTTAGGAATCTATCTCCCGAGACAAACACAGGAACTATATGAACACAAGTACAAAACACTCTCCACACAACTAAAACTAGACTTGAACAATTGGAAAAACATTAACTGCTCATGGGTAGGGCGAGCCAATATAGTAAAAATGACCATCCTACCCAAACTTATATATCTATTTAGTTCCATACCCATAGAACTTCCAACAAATTTCTTTACTGATTTAGAAAAAACCATAACAAAGTTCATTTGGAATAACAAAGGATCAAGGATATCCAGGGAAACAATGAAAAAAATATATAAAGGAAGGGGGCCTTGCAGTCCCAGATCTCAGACTATATTACAAAGTAGCAGTCATCAAAACAATTTGGTACTGGCTTAGAGACAGAAAGGAGGATCAGTGTAATAGACTTGGGGCAAGTGACCTCAGCAAGAAATATATGATAAATCCAAAGATCCAGCTTTTGGGTCAAAAATCCACTATTTGATAAAAACTGCTGGGAAAACTGGAAGACAGTGTGGGAGAGAATAGGATTAGATCAACACCTCACACCCTACATCAAGATAAATTCAAAATGGGTGACTGACATGAACATAAAGAAGGAAACTATAAGTAAATTAGGTAAACACAGAATAGTATACATGTCAGACCTTTGGGAAGGGAAAGACTTTAAAACCAAGCAAGACTTAGGAAGAGTCACGAAATGTAAAATAAATAATTTTGACTATCTCAAATTAAAAAGCTTTTGTACAAACAAAACCAATGTAACTAAAATCAGAAGGAAAGCAACAAATTGGGAAGCAATCTTCATAAAAACCTCTGACAAAGGTTTAATTACTCAAATTTACAAAGAGCTAAATCAATTGTACAAAAAATCAAGCCATTCTCCAATTGATAAATTGGCAAGGGACATGAACAGGCAATTCTCAACCAAAGAAATCAAAACTATTAATAAGCACATGAAAAAGTGCTCTACATCTCTTATAATCAGAGAGATGTAAATCCAAACAACTCTGAGGTATCACCTCACACCTAGCAGATTGGCTAACATGACACCTATGGAAAGTAATGAATGCTGGAGGGGATGAGGCAAAGTAGGGATATTAATTCATTGCTGGTGGAGTTGTGAACTGATCCAACCATTCTGGAGGGCAATTTGGAACTATACCCAAAGGGCGACAAAAGAATATGTACCCTTTGATCCAGTCATAGCACTGCTGGGTTTGTACTCCAAAGAGATAATAAGGAAAAAGACTTGTACAAGAATATTCATAGCTGCGCTCTTTGTGGTGGCCAAAAATTGGAAAATGAGGGAATGCCCTTCAATTGGGGAATGGCTAAATAAATTGTGGTATATGTTGGTGATGGAATACTATTGTGCTAAAAGGAATAATAATGTTGAGGAATTCCAAGGAGACTGGAACAACCTCCAGGAAGTGATGCAGAGCGAAAGGCACAGAACCAGGAAAACATTGTACACAGAGACTGATACACTGTGGTACAATCGAAGGTAATGGACTCCTCCACTAGGGACAATTCAATGTCTCTGAACAATCTGCAGGGATCTAAAAAACACCATCCACAAGCAGAAGATAAACTGTGGGAGTAAAAACACCAATGAAAAGCAACTGCTTGACTACAGGGGCTGAGAGGCAATGACTGAGGAGAAACTCTAAATGAACACTCTAGTGCAAATACCAACAACATGGAAATGGGTTCAAACCAAGAACACATGTGAAACCCAGTGGAATTGTGCGCCGGCTATGTGAGAAGTGGTGGGAGGGGGTTGGCGGGAGGAAAAGATAATGATCATTTTTTCCAATGAATAATGTTTGTAAATAACCAAATAAAATAATGTTTAAAAAGTAAAAAAAAAAAAGAATCATTGGTTTACCAGAAGACCATGACAAAAGAAAAAGCCTGGACATCATACTGCAGGAAATTATACAAGAAAAATGCCCTGATATTCTAGAACAAGAGGGAAACATGGAGATTGAAAGAATCCACAGATCACCTCCTATACTTAATCCCCAACTGACAACACCCAGGAATGTTATAGCCAAATTCAATAACTATCTGACCAAAGAAAAAATATTGCAAGCTGCTAAGAAGTCCTCCAGATACCATGGAGCCACAGTGAGGATAACACAGGATCTGGCTGCATCTATACTGAAGGACTGAAAGGCATGGAATATGATATTCTGGAAAACAAGGGAACTAGGTCTACAACCAAGAATCAACTATCCAGCAAAACTAACTATATTCTTATAGGGGAAAGTATGTCATTTAAAAAAAAATAGAAGAATTCCAAGCATTTGTAAAGAAACAATTGAAAGAGGGAGATAATTTGGATCTCAAAATTTTATTTTATTAAAAATTGATAACATTTTATTTTTCTCCAATTACACATAAAACATTTAATATTTACTTAAAAAATTTTAGTTCCAAATTTTCTCCCTTCTTCCTACCCTCTAACTCTTTCTCATTTCATCCCTCTCACCCCTGCCCCTGAGGCAATAAGCATTCTAATAATGATTTTACATATGAAGTAATGTAAAACATTTTTTCATATTAGTCATTTTGTGGAAGAAGTCTCAAATAAAAAAGAAGAAAGTGAAATATAGTTTGTTTGTTTTTTTAGTCTGCTTTCAGACTCTACCAGTTCTTTCTTTGGGCATAGATGACATTTTTCATCATGTTTTTCTGGGATTGTCTTAGATCACTGCATTGCTGAGAATAATAAAGTCATTTGCTTTTGTTCATCAGAAATATTGCTATCACTTTATACAATATTTTTCAGATTCTGCTCTTTCAGATTCTTACTTTCATCAGTTCAAACAAATATTTCTATATTTTTCCAAAATCATCCTGCTTGTCATTTTTTACAGCACATCATTTCATATGCCATAACTTATTCAGCCATTCCTTAATTAATGGAAAACCCTTCAATTTCCAGTTCTTTACTATCCCAAAAAAGAGCTGCAATAAACATATGTCTACAAATTTGATCTTTTCCTTTTTTTCATCTCTCTGGGATACAGACTTGGTATTATTGCTGGATCAAAGGGTATGTACAATTTTATTGTCCTTTGAACCTAGTTCTAAATTGCTTTCCAGAATGGTTGGATGAGAGCACAGTTCCACTAACTGTGCATTAGTGTCCCAATTTTCCCACATCCCCTCCAATAGTAATCATTTTATTTTTCTGTCATATTGGTCAGTTTGATAGGTGTGAGGGGATACCTAAGAATTGTTTTAATTTGTATTTCTCTGAAAAATGCCTCTTCAAATCTTTTGACCATTTATCAATTAACATATGACATGTATATTTTTTAAATTTGACTTAGTTATCTATATTTGAAAAATTAGACTTTTATCAGAGATATTTCTTTTAAAATAAGAAAAAAACCTTTCCCCATAGCTTTCTGCTTGCTTTATAATCATGGTTATATTGGTTTTGTTTATACAAAAGCTTTTTAATGTATAATCAAAATTATCCATTTCATATCCTATAATTTTCTTAATGTTTGGGCATAAATTCTTCCCTTATCCATAGATCTGACAGGTAAACTATTCCCCTGATTTGCTTATGCTCAAAATTTTAAAAGAAAAGATTGCTAAAAGAAATGATACATTTTTAGAGAAGAAAACAAAAACAAATATATATATATATATATATATATATATATATACAACTAAAAGGGGGAAGATTGGTAATATTAATTAAGAGAAATTCTGTCCTATCTGAGATTAATTTATTCATGAAGTTATAAATTATATATATTATGTGCCTCCATGGGCTGTAATTTGCCTTGACTACCATTTTTAGCCAACTCTTCTAGGTTCCCTTTTCCTCTCCCTCTTGACTCTGTCCCCATTGTAATACTGGCAATCCTCCCCAACCTAAAAATAGGGAGTGCTCCCTCCTACTTCAAGATCTTAGAAATTTAATGTTATTTTGAGTTCATTTTCCTTCCTGTCACCCACTAGTTACAGCTTTGTACCACGTTACTTCTCTGGGATGAATTGATTAGTTTCTTAGAACCTGTTTCTGTGTGTAAAAATTTAATGTGCTAAATATAAAGTGTAATTAGTACTTAATTTGTAGGGAGTCTAAAATAGGACCATTCTTGGGTCCTTCCCTTTCCTTTCCCCAAACCTCACATTGTTACTATGGAAACAGATATTGGCCACACTGGACTCAGGGTCATTTTACATTTTTGAAGTGTTTTTCATAAATTCCTAGAAAGATTCAGCCCTTGGTGTCCTGACCCCTAATGATGAGGCTTCTCTGGATTTAGCTCAGCTGGTATTTGAATAGTATGTACAGTATATCACTGGGCTTCTGCTCAAAGCCTTTTCACATTAACATATGGTCTCTTGGCATGCCTTCAAGAGTCTAAATGCCAGGATGAAAAGAAAGGAAAAATTTACTCAGAAGAACTACCAAAGAGATGCCCCCTGCTTCCCCACCCACCATGGTAGTCATGGGATAAAATGGAAAGAGCCATTACACTGGATGTCAAGAGACCTGGATTCAAAACTCCTTTCCTCACCACTGGCAAGGAGTCCAAACATAATAAGCAAGATATTTCACTTCTGAGGATGTTTCCTGACCAATATAATAGGGATAGTAACATCTGCCTCATGGAGCAGTCATGAACACAAAATGCTAAATTATCTGTGAATATGATTCTCCATGGAGGCATGAAGCAAGCTCTACAGATTAAAATGGTATTTTGAATTCTGTGTGGATATATATAAAAATCTATATCCCTCATCTCTGAGCAAATCTGACCTATGGATTTCCTAACTTTTCTATTTTTGCCAAGGTCATAGTTGCCAGATTCACATTCTAAGAGTTACCATCAACTCTTCTCTCTCATTCATCCCCCAGTCCAATCTCCAATCAATTGCTAAGTCTTTTTATTCTACCTCAACATCATCTTACAGATCTATCTTCTCTTTTCTCCATTTAACCAGATATTATACTTTTTAAGACTGCTATCACTCCTTACCTGGATTTTTGTAGTCAACTCTTAACTGGTCTTCCTCTCTTAAGTCTTTCTTTTTTTCAATCCATTCTCTATATGATTAAAAAATTAGCAGCATTGAAGTTCAGATCTGATTGTGTCACTGCCCTTGCTCAAGATGCACCAGTAGTCCCTGGTGCTTCTAGGATGAAATTCCAACTAATCTGTTCAGAACTTAGAGTCCTTCACTATCTGGCCCAATTTGGTTATATATGATTCACTCCCATTCACTGTGCTCTCTCAACCTACCTTCCTATAAAATATTCCCCATACACAACAAAATTACATCTCTCATCTCTAGTCCTTTGCACAAGCTATCCTCTATGCCTAGATGTTCTCCCTCCTCACTTTCATCTGTTGGATCCTGAGTTCCCTTTAATATTTAGCTCAAATTCTCCCTCCTTCCTACATGAAGCCTTTTCTGCTTCTCTTAGGTTTTAGTGCTTTCCCAGAAATGACTTAGGGCAGCCAGGTTTCACAGCAGATAGAAAACAGGCCTGAAGTCTGGAAAACTCATCTCCCTAAATTCAAAGCTGGCCTCAGGCACTTAACTAGCTGTGTGATCCTAGGCAAGTCACTTAACCCTGTCTGTCTCAGTTTCCTCATCTGTAAAATGAACAGGATAAGGAAATGGCAAACCATTTCAGTTCTCTGCCAAGAAAATCCCAAATGGGTCACAAAGAGTCTGATGAAAACAACTGAACACTCCAGGAAGTGATGCAGAGCAAGAGGAGCAGAACCAGGAGAACACTGTACACAGAGACTAATACACTGTGGTATAATCGAACGTAATGGACTTCTCCATTAGTGGTGATGTAATGTCCCTGAACAATTTGCAGGGATCTAGGAGAAAAAACACTATTCATAAGCAAAGGATAAACTATGGGAGTAGAAACACCGAGGAAAAGCAACTGCCTGACTACAGCGGTTGAGGGGACATGACAGAGGAGAGACTCTAAATGAACACTCTAATGCAAATATTATCAACATAGCAATGGGTTCAAATCAAGCAAACATGTAATGCCCAGTGGATTTACGCGTCGGCTATGGGGGGCGGGGGGAGGAAAAGAAAATGATCTATGTCTTTAATGAATAATGCTTGGAAATGATCAAATAAAATATTAAAAAAAAGACACAAAACAAAAGGTAAAAAAAAACTGAACAATCACAAGAATACTACATTTTGTATATACTCCATATTTATTTGTGTGTTTCTTGTTTCCCAGCTGTAGATTATAAGCCCCTTTGGGGCAAGGTCCATTGTTTATTTGCTTTTGTCTTTTAATCTTCTGTACTTAGTGGCATCGCCTGATACATAAGTGCTTATTAAAATGAATTTAATTGAACCTCTGTCTCTATTTAAAAAAAATATCAGAGGAGCATTTCTCTTATTCCTCCTTTTTGACTAATCTTTTTCTGAACTTAATGACAAATAAATTTAAGCTAATTCCCAATAATTTTGTTTAATAAAGAAAAATCTGTATTAGTCATCTCTATTTCAGTGGATAATATAAAAATCATATGGGAGAAAAAGCTGTAAACAAGAGGGATTGAAGCTTGGTTATCTGTAAAATGAGCTTGGCAGGATTAGATGTTCCCTCCGCTTCCTTTCCAGCTTTAATATTGCATTTTAGAGCCCTTCCCAGTTCCAACAGCCTGTGTTCTTGCTAAATACTAAAACTAGAAGAGACCTAAGAAGTCATTCAGCCCAACTTATACTGAAAGTCAAGAGGGAAGGGTAAGGAAGAGGAGAAGGGAGGCTTCATTGCCTATCAAGGCACCCCATTCTATGGTTGGACATCTCCAATTATTAGAAAATTTTCCTCCCCTCTCTATCAAGATTAAAATATCTTCTCTTCAACTTCTGCCTATTACTACTCATTTTCTTTTTTTTTTCATTCAGGGCAAACTAAACAAGCATTAACAAGCAGAAAGGATGTCATATAGATTTTGAGGTCCAGGGTTTGAATCCCTGCTCTGATAAATAACCACTTGGATCACCTTGGGAAATCAATATTTCCAGGACCCCATTTTTTCATGTGTGAAATGAGGAATATAGGTTGCATTTATTTGGAATGAATCTTTTTTCTATCAGATAATTAGGAACATTTTTCATGTTCTTTACTCTCAACCTAAGTTCCTTCCACATATCCACATCTATATGATCCTTCTGTAAATATAGAAGGCATCAATCTTCTTGTACCTAGCTCTGGACAGAACTAGGTTTGAATCCAAAGTCCTACATAAAATTAATTCTATGACAACAATAAAGAATAATGTACTGAGTGATGGGTATTATCATTTCTGAATTAATGAATGTCATCATTTAGGAAGGACTTTGGTGAGCTATAGATATCCAGAGGAAGGAAAATAAGGTGATGAGAGTTTATAGATGTTTCCACTTAATGATTAGTTAAAATGGTCATGTGTAGCCTTAAATCTAGCCAACATGCATTTATTAATTGCTTACTTTATTCTAGAAACTCTACTAATGGCTGGGGATAAAAAGAAAGCAAAAAACATCATAAGTATAACTTGAGGAGCTCAGGGCATCATCACCTTTCAAATTTCTGAGCGATTTTTATGTACAAGAAAGTCTATATTAACTTTTGCCTTACCCTAGAGAGAACTAGGACCAATGGATTGAAGTTATGGGAAGATAGATTTAAGCATTGTGTGCCAAATCGTTGACTAGAAGAATGAGCAAGGAATAATTCAATCCCTCTCATAGAGGAAAGAACTCTGGACCTAAAGTTGGTAGACCCAATTTTGAATTAAAGTCAGGGAAGTGCTGGGAAGTGCTGGAGCTAGCTAAAATCCCATATGAAAGCTGATAATCAAATTTTCAGTGGGGACATTTATTCCTGGGAATTGGCAAATGCTACAAATCAGGGCTTACTTTTCATATATATATATATATATATATTGTAAATCTTGAAATTTCTCAGACTTGTGAATGTTAAAAATTTCCACATTGAGGAATCCTACATTGGAACAAATTCCCTACTGGAAACATTCCCCATTTTGACGTGAGAACTCACCAGGATCAGAAATGGGAGGACCTCTACTCCACCCATACTTAAGACTGCTTTAGGGGAAAAAACTCCTTGCTAAACAATGAAAGTACTTGGACCCATGCTTATAATAAGGCAAGGAGTTCTTTGAGCCATGCCTGTTTTTAGAATTGATACAATGGGATGCTAGGTACCTATAAAGGTCGGGCAGGTTTTCTCTTGATGGGATTAGTCGACACAACAGTGTTTTCTCTGGTTCAGACTTACTGAGGGTATTAGTTGACACAACAGTGTTTTCTCTGGCTCAGACTTACTGAGGGGATTAGTCGACTTAGCTTGAATTCAGATGGGCTGTCTTTTAAAAAACATCTAAGGTGATTGGTAGATGGAAGAACTTAGGGGAGGTGACATAGGAAAAAAAAAACCTATATAAGAAAAGGAATCTCTTGAGCAAAGGAGGCTTGGAGATCCTTAGATCCTTAGAGATAGATCCTTTTGGAGGAGGCCCTTTGAAGATCTCTTGAGAAGAAGTCCCTTGGGAGGCTGACTCTGGCTGGGACTCCCTCTGGAGAGACTCTGTTCCCCAGATATCCTTGCTTAAGACAAATCTTGTGGTGAGTGATAAAAAAAACAAAAACAACTGACTGATTCTCTCTCTCTTAAGACTCAGGTCTAGGCCATGTTGGCTTAAGGCCCTTCATACTTATACCTTTTTTTCTCTCTCTCTCTTTCTTTGATTCCTCATTATATTATTAATTAAATTCTCTATAAAACCCAGTTGACTTGGGCATATTCATAATTTGGGAATATATTTCCTGGTGACCACTTTATATTTGATTTTAAACCCAAGATACTGTACTGAAACATATTTTCTGCAGTCAAATTTACTCACCCTCTCTTATATCTATCACAATTTATATCTTCCACCAATTTAACTCACTACAGTTTACAACATCAATCATTTTAATTATAACAATACACATATAATGTACATTTATTACATATGTAAAGATGAAGAGCCAGACAGACAGCCAGAGAGAATTAAAGTGAAAAATATGTGCTAGGTATACACTATTTCTCCCCTATCCCTCAGAGAACTGGTTGTTATTCAGGCATATCTTTGTGTTACTGGCACATCCTAGATGTACAACTCTTTTTAGATGTTCTATATTGTCCAAATCCCTCTTTGTTTCAGTTCTCAGTTTAGTTAAATGGAAGACCTTGAATTAGGAAATGTCTAAGTTTTAAATCTAACAATTCAAAATTCATTCATGGAAGATCTTCTCAGCAATTGGAGTTCACCAAATAATGGAAAAGATTATATTTAAAGGTATTTATATTCATTATCATTTAAAGTCCTTCAAGTAGAGGATAGGCAACTATTTACCTGGGTGAGGTACCATTATATAGTCGAAAGAATGCTGGATATGGGATTGAGTACTGGCTCTGCCATTAATTAGCTATGGAACTCTGTTTAAGTCACTATAATTCTCTGAAAGTCAGTTTGTTGTTGTCATTTTTGCTGCTGTTTAGTCAGTTAGTCCTATCCCAATCTTTATTACCCAATATAGAGTTTTCTTGACAAAAATACTGGAGTAGTTTGAAATTTTTTTCTCCAGCTTATTTTATAGAAGAGAAAATGGAGGCAAATAGAGTCAAATGACTCGCCCAAAGTCACACAGCTAGGTAGTATTTTAGGCCAGATTTGAATTAAATCTTCCTATCTTCCTGACTCCAGACATACATTCTGTGTCACCTGAATCCCTAACTGGAAAATGAGAATAATAACATATTCTCAATCTCACAGGATTCTTGTGTTTAAAAATCTTTTAAGTATAAAAAATTGAAGAAATGTGAGCTATTTCAATATTTTGAAGAACCGACGATCATATCATTGTGACCACTTCCTTCATTGTGGTCATTTCCTTCATGAATTCAGGCCATAACCTATCCATTATTGCAATTATATCATGTTGTTGGAACAAAGGGACCTTCCAAGTCCATGATCCTAGAGTTCTTTCCAGATGAAAGATTTGCTTTTAATGAGCTGTTGAGTGATTTTAGGGCAAAGATCATTTCCAAGCACTCAGAAATTCAAAAGGTTTGGATATATTTTGAACTTGATTTGTGATATAAAAAAAGTCAGTTAGATCCATAGCCAGCCCTGAATATTAGGTGCTTTAAAGCTTTTTTGCAAAGCCAAATAAAGAGAGAGTTAAGTCATGAGTTGAGCAGATAAGTCCAAATTACCAACAAGGACTGAGTCACCCTTGAAAAAGAGATCTTCCCCTAGGCTTTGCATAAAAGAAGAAAAGGTCTTGTGCTTATGGTGATTCTATGATCAGGATACTTATTACAGAGAAAATGCTAACTCCAGAAAGAAAGAACTTTTGAGGGAGATATATGAGTTCACATAGCCTATGAAAGCAGGAATCATAGTCAAATATTTATCTGAATATTATTTGACAGGCACTATGGTATGCACTAGGGATACAAATACAAAGAACAAAACTCCCTATCCAAAAAGAGCTGATACTTTGGGGTGTGGGTGAGAGAGCAGCAACAAAGACATATATAAGAATAAATAGGGCACATTTTAAAAATAACTATAAAGTAAATAAATGCAAAATTGTTAACTCCATTGATTGATGGGAAATCCATTGTCTTTTGAGATAACCCATTCCACTTTAGAACCATCCTAATGATTAGAACATTTTTTCCTGTCATCATGACCATCTCTGCCTCTCTATAACTTCTACCTGTTGATTATAGAATTGTTCTGAAGGGTTAAGCCCAATAAGCCTAATGAGATTTAAGAAAACTAAGACTTCACATTCTGATGGATAAACTAAAAGCTATATAAAAAAAGCATTAAATTAATCTAGGCAGAAAAATGGGCAGCATGTGGCAGTGGAAAAAGCATTGGACTTCTAGAAAGTGTTATTATTTCTATTTAACATATGTATTAGGGGATTATTTTGCTGTAGACTTTTTTCCCTCTCTCCTTCACACATTATACATATGAGAAAACTGAGTCTCAAATAATCATGATATAGCTGAAAAAGTCACAGATTACATGTGTGAGAGAATGCTCATCCTTCATTTTCAAAGAGGAACAATGGCACCATATGCCTTGTGCATAAGTTGGTTTTAAGTGAGGCAGAGTGGCACAAAGTCATCAGCCTCACTCTGGCACAAAGTCATCCACCTCACTCTGTCTTCTAGAGTCATCAAAGTCCAATGACAAGACAAAAGTCAGGATGACTAATGATTTCTCAAAGTACAATGGATAATGTTGGCATCTTCAATGTATGACAAAAATCAAAGTGCTCTACTATGCCTGCTTCAACTTTCTTCATGCCATTGAAAAAAATTGTCCTCATCTGATCATTACACCAGGGCAAGTTTTCATGTGCTTGAGGGTAGACACTCCTCTAACTTACTGATGAGTTTATAGTCCATTGGTTACTCTAAAATTAGTTTAGTTCATCTGCCATGATGGTTTAGTAGGATGTGACCACTGTGCATTCTAAAGTTTCTTATAGACACAGGTGAGAGTTGAGTGTCAGGTGAGCACAAAAGATGGATGAGGAGCCTTGAGAAGGGTATTTAAGAGGAACCAGTGCCTGTGGCATGTGAGAGAGTATCTTAATGATAAAGGTAAGATGTAGTTGCTGTATCCAAAAATTCACATTATTCCAGCAATCAATTCCTTTCTGTTGGTAAGAATCCTCTCCATATCCAGAAGAAAATATCGTCTTATTGCTTCCTCCACATTTCTAAGGATGAAATTGTCAAATCAAGTCATGGAGTTTTTAGTCTCTCCAGTTTTGGGGGAGGAAGTGAAAAGAAAGAGAGAGAGAGAGAGAGAGAGAGAGAGAGAGAGAGAGAGAGAGAGAGAGAGAGAGAAACAGACAGAGAGACAGAGAGCGAGAGAGAGAGAGAAACAGACAGAGAGACAGAGACAAAGACAGAAAAATTATCCTAATAATGTTTGGGTAATTCAGGTTCACTATCACTAATATATCATGCCACTGTGTAAAGCTTGTGATCTAGTTCCTCAGCTCCTAATCTATTTTTTTCTTTCTATTCAGGTGATTTATAGTATAATTTAATGACAATCACTTCTATTTCCTGTTCCTCTGACCTCCACCCAAATACTTTTGTTTTGCTTTCCCCCTGTGGATTCTGCATTTCCTTATATAGTCTACTTTCTTAATATAAAATGTTGCTGTATAACCGTTTTGTCTGTCTTGTTTCTTTCAAATGAGGAACATGCATCCAGAGCCTTGATTCAGCTTATAGGGTCCATCCCATTGTCAGTGATGCCCATGCATGGGGTCAAAATATCCCCTATGCATAAGTATTTTCATATTTATTTTTGTTATTGTTATTACCAAAACTTCATAAATGTGTGTATAGACATTTGAGGTCATAGATTTTACTACTGACCCCATTCTTGAATTTTTCGTCTTTTGAATTTCCAGTGTCTTAGCTGTTACTCTTTTTTCTTTTAGGCTACTTCCTATGGTATACAGCATAGGGGTTATACAACCAAAATTTTTTCCTCCATATTTTTAAATTTGAAGCCAGTTTGATAATATTTGCCAGATTCTTGGAATATAAATTTTACAAGTCTTTTCTTGGGGTAGATTCTGTCAAACTGGAATTTTAAGTCATGACCTAGAAATATAATTCACAATCTTATATATCAACTTCCTATTCGACTGTCCATTCCTAAATAAGTTGTTCTTTTTCCCTCAATGGGCATAACAGAAGAAAACATAATCTGCTCCCTTATGCACTTCAGATTTTTTTTCCTCTCAAAACTTCATAGCCATTAACAATACCTTTCATGTTCTTTCTAGTAGTGTCATTTGTGCCTATGTGAATTGCCAAAATTGGTTAGTTGACGTCCATTTTGATAAGTCTTAGGAGGTTCTCTGTTATGCCTCATATCCAAATCCCAGGGAGACAATCCCTCTTTCTGCCAATGTTTTCAGATAAGCAATAGCTGCCTTGGTACCTCTGAGTAAGGCATCACCAAATTTGACCACACTTTCCTTCTTCCTTTGTCCTTTAGAGGATGACTTCTCACCTGATAACTTCTGTAGGTATATTATAATATTATCAGAAGAGCAAGAGGCTTCTTCCTCCTCAGAACATCCTGCTCTGTCCTCTTCAAGAAGAGCTATAAATTTATTTTTAGACTTCAATTGTTTAGTTGTCTTTTTCCTTTCTCTTCTCCTCTGTGTAATAATCTTCTATGCTCAATTTTTCTTACAAGGGTCAAATCTCCCCTCCTTTGTCTCTGATGCCTTCCCCTTCCCCATGGAAACCTTAAATATTTCTTTTAGAAGTTTGTCACTGCCCCTAATAGCCTGAGATGTGGAGAGTTACAGCCTGGCTCCCTTATAGCATAGGGACAAAACAGGATAGGGGGGAAATTAGCACAATTCTATGAGACTATGACGGTATTCTGTAGAGGGAAAAGGAAATTCTGCTCATGCTACTACTTCCCCCAATGGGAGACAGGGCTAAAAAAACCACAGCTATCTTTTCAGACAGAAAGTACAAGGAAATTTTGACTCTCAGTGGGCCAAGGCAGGAAGAAACACACACACACACACACACACACACACACACACACACACACACACACACAACTGATGGTTACATATACAGAATCAAAGACTCAAACAGGAATGTCAATTGTGAGAAGTAGAAGGAACTTTTAAACTCAAGATATTAAAATTACATAGTACTTTAGGACCAGGTAATGTTAGAAATGAAGGGGCTAGGACACAGGATTTTAGAGCTGAACATAACTTTAGCATGTTTAACTGATAATTAGCTTATAATGTTGGAATTGACATTGAGGTCATTTTGAATACAGAAAGCCAGAGCTGAAAGAGACTTTAAAGAACTCATTTAGGTCCTAGAATTATAGTTAATAGGTGTAATAATGGGGTTGTATGCTCTGAGAGAGAGAGAGGAGGAGAGAATGGAGTCTTCCTTCCCTCAAGGCAATGACAGAGGAGGAGATATTATAATAAGTCAAGAGATAGAAGGAGGGTGGGTCTGTTTTCCCCCTTCAGTCTTCTCTGGCCCCTCACTGTGTCTTCCTTTTCTCTCTATTGCCAGGCTCTTCCTAAAATGATAAGCTTCTTCCTTCTAGGGAGAGAAAGGTCACTTCTCTCCCCCCTCAGCTGTGACTGCCCTTCATTGAGGCTTGAGTCAGTTAAATATTTTGATAACAGGTTTATTCTATGAAAACAAAATGAAGGACAAGGTTGAAATGGATGGTGGATTGGGGTTAAAAGGGAAGAAGGGAGGAAAGGATCCCTATCTAGATAACCTTTCCCCCTAAGTTAGGCAACTCAGTTTTGGTGGCCTGAGCCCCTGAGGGGTTCAGAGCAGTGAACCCTGGCTTTTGGCACAGCACAGCAGTTGTCTTAAGTTTAGGGTAAAGAGAGATTATGACAGGTCTTCTTGTGAATTACTTCCTTCTTCAGGTCTTTACCCACTTGTTGATCTGGGAGGATTGGGATCAGGTTTTAGGGAGAGAAAGGTTTCTGGGATCGGGATCCAGTCAAAGAATGGACCCTCTCCTTAGCAGGTCTCAGTCAAGAGAGCAGAGCCAACTGACTCTCTCAGGGATTTTTTCTTTCCAAATTCCAAACCTTCTCTCTATGCCCAACTTCCACTGCTGATGAAATCCTTGCAGCTCCACCAGGCTTTCCTTCCAAAAGTCTCTGGATTTTCTCTCTCTCACATAGGTCTAGAGGTAGAAAAGATCACAGAGGTGATATGGAATATGGTCTAGGCTTCTCATTGTGTTAAAATAAAATTATGAAGTCAATCAAAAAATAAAAAATATTATTGAGCATAGTCAAATAACAAATCAAAAATGAATTCCAGATCAAATATCAAAATTAAATGCAACTTAGCAATAATGCTGTAAAAATGAGAAGAATCATCTTCATTTCCATTTAGCAAAGTGAAAGGTAAAAAGTTTCATCAAAGACCAAAAGTAATAGTAAAAAATAACAATAAAATGATCTTCACTCTGTAGTGATCCTGAATTAATGTGATAATATATCATTTTACCCTTGTACAGCAAGGACTATAAGTTGTCAGAACTTTAATAGCAAAGAAATGGACTATATCGCGAGATGAGAGGGAACTCTATTCTTTCCCTTGTTCTGATTATGCATAGTCTAAGGGATATATAAGCCAAGATGCCTGCCACATAGAAATATGGTTGGAAGTTTAGTACTAGGCCAACCTGTAAATGAGGGTGTCAAAACACCATGTCCTTGAATCTCCAACCTTATGAACCCATATATATCCATCTCATATGGAATACATATCTGTCTGTGGCTTAGGCTGTCTGGCCAAGTGTGAGGTATCCATTCCAATCCCTTTTTATGTAATCAGACATAATGTCTTAGAATAGTCGCCTGAAGTTTAACAAATGCTGTCATGTTCCTGTAGTCTCAAGCTTTTGGGTACATACAAAAATAGAAGTTCGGATTCATAGTTCAGGATCAGAGCATTCATAGTACTTACAATGTACTTCAAGTATTTAAAAGAAAATATATGGGGAAAATAATAAGAAAAAATAATCAAGGAAAAATGACCATAAAATTAAAATAAAATTTTAAACTCGTGGCTCACATTTCATGTGGCATAGTTGTAGCTGAGCCAATGTGTAATGTCAAAATTTACATTTAAAAATGATTTCTATTTCCCTAATCTATGTTGACCAAGATTCACCTTTTACATGTGCAAAATTTGTCATCATGAAAAGCTTAACAAAAACATTAATACAACAATTAGTGCAAATTCTTAAAAAGTACCAATATTCCCATAAACATTATATTCTGAATTGTTTAAATAACAAGAATGATGAGAATGAAGTGACATTGCAACTTCTGGCTGCATATTTTTATATAAGCCTTATTTAAAGCTCTACTTCTATATAAATGAATCAATCAACATAATAATCAAGAATATAACATTGCCAATATATGAAAAATTCACTCTACCAAACCAATTTTGGGGTTAATAGAAGCCTAAGTTTCTTTGCATGTAGAAGCAATTTCAACAGCTTCTTGCTCATATAGAATTTGATGTAACTTCTTACTCCCTTGTTGTAAATGTATAATATGCAATGTGCTTTTTCTACAAGCTTATTAGTGTCAATTTTTTCCAATCTTTAAATATATACCCCAAAGGGGAATCTTGGTGTATACTTTGCCTCTGTCCCATCTAGGGTGCCAAATATAACAATCGTCCAGTGATTGCTATATAAATTTTGTTATGGGTTTAACTTGAGAAGGAGAAGGAAACTGGAGGAAAATGGATGATAAATGAAGACTCAAAGACAAATTAAAAGTTATAGGGAGCAGTGCTATCTCCTTATAATGTTTTCCCTTGAAGATTAATTAAAGGAAGTAAGAATTCAGAGATAGAAAGCATGTGGGTGACAGTGTCGCTAGGAAAGGTAAGGAGAGATAGGAGGAAGAACTCTGAGGATGCAGGAATCAAGAGGAAGAGTAGCACCCCTTACCCCAGCATTTATTGTGGATTGAGAGGTGATCAATGCATATGTAACATAGCATAGGTCTTAACATTGAATAAACAATGACAAGATCAGAGGAGGTGGAGATTCCCCTGGCATGCGCTTTTCAAAGTAATGTGGTTTGACCAGGTGATATCCAAGCGTTTGTGGCTTAGGCTCAGGAATTCTCCTGCCCTTTGAACTGTCTATACATTGATCATTAACTGATCTGATCAGTTATCTAATACATCAACCATACTTCCCAGATTCCAACATGCCTGGTATGCTACACATTGAGTAGATGAGAACTCTATGTCTCAGAGAGGGGAATTGTCTTGGGATTGTCCACTTCTGTGTTATACAGGTATTATCAAGGCAGAGGTGGAACCCAACCCAGAGTCTTTCATTAACAAATCCAGCAGTCACTCCATTGAAAAATTGCCATTCTATCAGACCACCTTTCCTAACTTCTTATCTTCAGTTTTCTTTCTGTGCTGCATTTTCATAAAATCCAAAATTTAAATCTTGGATTTTATGAAAATACAGGGAAGTCAGTGAATTCTAGAGGCTGTTCCATACCTTACTTCCTGTGCCTCACAAGTGCCAATGGTAACTCAAGCTTGGCTTAGGACAGCCCAGGTGGGCAGTTAGTTATTTCTGATTTGTCATTGACTAGCACATGCCCCTGTAGTGTGGGTGTGCACAATTTTGGGTGCTAAACTAAGCAAGATGGAGGTTTTAAAATTCACAGTGCCATTTACTCTTTTTGCTATAATAAATCTGATCATTTAAAGCCCAGGCTATGTTTCCTGGGGCCTGATGTTTACTGTCAATTCTATTTCCTCTGTTGACAGCATATACTAAGTCCTAGAACAACAACAACCATGTTTAATTACAGACTGTCACTAAGAACAAGAGGCTTTTTCTTCCTGTGCAATCAGGGACAAACATGATTAATGGAGTTTTGTTTAAGTTGGTGGGGAATTTTAAAAATACTCTTTGATTCTTTTTTTTTTAAGATATGGGACAGTTATTTTTTAAACATAAAAAGAAGGCAGAGACACATGATTTGGGGGGAAAAAAAACAAAAACTCTTAAAATAGGATTCAATAACAGCTTTTAACTCTGTTATAGTCTTCTGGGTGGTTGAAACTTAAAGCAAATAAAAAGATAAAAATAATTGTGGAATTGATGATTAGACATTTTACATTTTACCTTGACTTTTCCCTCTCTGAACTTCTATGTACATGTGGGCTGTGAAAATAATCCTCTTGTGGGTGGCCATCATACCCCAAGCAGTGATTAGGACACTGGGTCTAGAATTAGAGAGACTCCACTTTCTGGGTTGAAATCTAGTCTTAGATACTACCTGGGCAAGTCACTTAATCTTATTTATTTGAGTTACCTAATCTGTAAAAATAAATAAATAAAAGACCTAGAGAAGGAAATGACAGACTACTTCAGCATCTTCACTAAGAAAACCCCTAAAGAGAGAGAGAAGTGTAGAACACAACTGAAAAAAACTAAAGAACAACATAGTGTCTTCAAGCACTCATCCAGGTTTAAGAGGTTTTACTTTGTGAGTTTAATTATTTAATTCTCCTTTCTCCTATTGAGACATGCTTGATTTACTATTCTGATGTTAAACTTGTGTTTGTACAAATGTGTCTTCTTAATAAGCATATCAAAATATGAACAATTTTCCCATTTCATCATTTCAGATTCTAACAATTATATTCCATTCTGTCTTGGATTTAATAACTACTCTATATTTTAGAAACTACAGAGGAGACTGGCTAGGTGCTTTTAACATTCAGAAGTTAATGCATATTAAGTTGTTCTCATTTCTATGTGTAGAGTCAACTAAAAATTACAAGTGGGACCTTCCAAGTGATTGATGGGAGCTATAATTCAGACATGAAGAAATTTCACTTAGCTTTAGACATCTGGGCTTTGTTTCTAATTTATAAGTGTTCATGATTACTTAGCAAAATGTCACTAGCCAACCAAATAATATTTTGCCTGTCCCTGGAGCCATCCAATAACTATTGTGCTAGACAAGATCACTAGATAGGTCTTTACTTTTGGTCAATAGTTTTATAAAATAATGTGTGATGTTTTAATGTCTCCTTACTCTGATAGAGGCTGGCACTAGAGAAAAGGAGCCAGAGTGAAGAGTATGTGAAATTGAACACCTTGATGAGAACACAAAAAGCAAGTCCTGGTATCTCTTTGCACCCTCTGTTGACTTTGGGGTGTCTGTCTATACTGTGTGGTTTGTCTGTTAAATGTCTTGATTGTAGTCAGGTTCTTAACCTCCTCTAATTCTTTCTGCCTTACTATTTCAGAGATCTCTTGGAGCTTTTTCTTTAGATCATTCTTTTTTTTTTTCTTGATCTACTTTGTTAGCATGAAGATAGGTGGCAGTGTCTCTAAGTTCATTAAGTGAGATGGTGTCAAACTTAGGGTAATAATTCCTGAAGAAATCCCTCAAGTGTTTATCACAGCCCTTGAGAAATTGTCTCTTCATGTGTACTTCTGATTCTTTTGAATCAAGGTTGAAACCTAACAGTCCCTCAGTTTTTTTTTTTTAATAAGATGATCAATAAATGAGTTTGGATGTTCATTTTTTTCTTAGGATAATCTGTCAAATTTTCCCCATGCATTGGGCCTTTCTGACAATTGCTTCATTCCCTGCAATAGGTCATCATGGCATTTTCTTAGATAAGTCATTGATCTTGGATTAGAAAAATCCAGATCCTCAAAAACTTTTGGCCAGCTTATGAGTGAAGAATCTTTTCTAGTTTGCTCAATAACATTTTTATGTTCCTGGGGTTTGAAAAGTTCAGATAAAAGAATTTCTACATCTTCAAAATCTGGTGCATAGAGGTGAAATGCTCTCTTTAGTTCTTTAATTGTGAGATAAGGCTCTAATAAAAATTTAGTCATTCGTTTACATAAAGACTCTAAGTCATGGGTGGTGAATGACTTATGAACCTTTGCATGTAAAATGCCAAGAGTTATCAGTGATCTTAGCTACATCACTCAAAGGTATAATCTTTTGAAACTTTGATGCATTTGCAAGATTGGTAGCAGATGCATTAATTGGTGCCTGTATGTTATTGGCAAGATCATTTCCCCCTACTGCACCTAATGGTGTCCCAGTATTAGTATCAGTAACTTCATTGTCCTTATTAGTGTGTCCTGTCACATCCCCAGTCTCCTCGTCGGTTCCCTTCCCCGTACTTTGTTTTCTCTGCATGTAACCCTGGTACATCTCAGTTATAAGAGGGATCTGACCAAGCAATGCCTCTAATCTATTATCAGTGACTAGAGGATGTATAGTTTTCTTTTGGAAGATCAGGTTGGCACCAGCTTTGATATTCTTTAAGATGTTAGTTACTACCAAGAACACAACATAGACTTGGGGTATGATTTGCCAGAGGTACTTTACATCTAGATAATCCATTGGCAACTGTGTCCATCCCATAGTCATATTGGTCAATGTCCCCAGAACATTGTCTATCATCCCTGCCACTGTATTATAAATGATATAGTAGCCCCAATAAATGGTAATTATTCTTAGCACAGTTGATCTTAGTATTAGTTGTAGCATGTTTCCCATGAGATCTTTTCTAGGCTCTAACTGCTAGAAGTTAACAGTTAGAAAATGTTTGTTGTCCCCACAAGCTTTGCTTCTAACTAGATAGGATCCAAGATGGCTAGATCCTATAAACTGACAGCACTAGTACAGCTTCCCTTTTACATTAGTCTCTCTCCCTCAGTATTGTAACTGACCAGAGTGGCAGTTGCTAACTGAGTTGTTCTCCCCCCCCCCCCAAGGAATCAAGAGGCTTTTGATCCTGTGTTGAAACTGCTAGGCAGAGTCAGTGACAAAGGCTGCTCCTTCAGGAGTTGTAATTGACAACAGCTTCACAACTGACAGATGACAGTTGGTAACAGTCACTAAAGGTTTTTTTTTAATAAATGGGGTTCTTTTAAATCCGGGGTGCCATCTGTTTAAAAAAAATAAAAGAGAAGTTATATACCCTGAGGGAAGCTTGGACTTTAGGTATGGAGGAGGAAAGAGAGGAGAAACCCCTTCCACAAAGTGGGGTACAGGGGAAACAGAAGATGTAATGGGTTGACTCAGAGAGAGGAGAGGGGGTTTGAAGATTTTCCCCCTTTCTGCCTTCCCTCCTTAGCTAAAGCTGCTCTCCCCAATTTGCTCTTATCTCTCTTATCCCCCCTCAACTACTTGTGACCAAAAGGTCTCCCCTTAATCCATTCACTCACACTCAGCTTGGGTAACAGATAACTTTTAACTCAATCAGTTAATACAAAAGAAATAACAGGCAGGGAAGAATAGGAAAAGGAAAGTGGGACAAGGGGGTCCCTGTCTCTATCTAAACCCTTTTCCTCCCTCCTCAAGTTTGGGGGGAACTCAGGCCTTGGTAGCCTGAGTTCCCTGAGAGAAAGTAAGGTTGACTCGTCCCTGGGCAACAGGAGCTGAAGTAAAGTCTGCTCAGGTTTCTCTTCAGAAGTCCTTTCAATTGGGAAGTGCTGTAGGTAAAGATTTCCACTCACCAGCAGGAAAAATGGGTAACCTTCAGGAAAATGTCTTTATCCACCTCTCCGACTGAGGACCTCACTGCTCTCCCCTACAGCCAGAGTCATTTCCTCCTTCCAATTCCACCCCTGGGGTCCTTCCCCTGTCAAGGTGATCAATTTCACATACTCTTCACTCTGGCACTTTTTCTCTAGTGCCCGCCTCTACCACATCACATATTTAAAAATAAAAGTAAATTCATGGAACTATGAATTGGTTTTGGATAGCATTCTAAGAATCAATTCATTCCAGTTAGGAATTTGAAATTGCTTTAATTTTTTTAATTCTTAATTAATCAATAAATTAATTAAATTAATTTATTTGTGATTTTGATTGATTAATTAATATATTTAATTAAAATTGAAATTCTTTAAGAAAAGTGATTGAATTAATATATATTTTGTCTTGGAGTTCCCATGATTATGCATATGATACATAAGGAAATAAAAGACTGCAAAGAAAATCTATCAATGAATTAAGAGCAGCACTTCTGATAGTAGCAAACAAATGCAAACTCAATAAATGACTATTTAGTAATGGACAAAGATATTGTCACATTAATGTAATTGAAAACTATCATGAACGATATATATGTATAAGCACCACTTATCTTTTTTCATACTTTCTGTATTTAAAGGGTGTCCCAAAAGTTTTATAGTTTTAGACTACAATCACCCAAACTTTAATCACTTAAAACTGCACTAACAATATTTGAGCTGCTCTGAATCACTGGCCAAAGAGTAAAATCTGTCTGAATTATATACTTATTACTGTGTTGTAAGAAATGGGGATTATGGAGAATTCAGGGAAGTATGTGAAGACTTTAATGAATGGATATAAAGTGAAGTAGAAGCAGGAAAACAAATAAAATGATTATCAAAACAGAAAAAAAGAACTAGCAACAACCAAAACAATGAAATGAAACGTTATGTAATTATGAAAACTAAACTTGTTCTACGGTCAGGAAAATATTTACCTTTCCTTTACCCCAATTTTTTTTTTGCAGAGGTCAAGGAGGACAGAACTAGGGATATAGAACTATTTGCTGATGGATTTAGACTGACATGGTTAGTTTTGATGATCTGTTTTCTCTTTTTCTTTTTGTTCTGAGTTATAAGGCATTGCTTGATAAATAGTGGAGCTAAATTGAAAGAACTCTGAAAAAGAAAATGATTTAAAAACCAAATATGTCAACAAAATATAAATTTTAAAAAACAGAATTCAAATAGACCTATTCTACATACATTTTTATCTGTACATGGTTTTATAGTTACCAAATACTTTCCATACATGATGATAACTATTATCCTATATAATAAGAGGAAGAAAATGATAGGATTTTACACATGGATTTCTATAGTAGACCATATGTAGGAGTGAACAAAGTATCTAGGGGAAGGGAATGGAAAACCATTTGAAAGTTTGGAGAGGGATCAAATAGGATGAGACCTTCAAAAAGGTCTAGGATTTAACAGTTCATCATTGATAACATTGGAAAAAAACAATTTTAGCAGTCACAGAGATAGAAACCAGACCACAGGTGAGTTGTTGAAATGAGTCAGCAAACATTTATCTGCACATTGACACCATTGACTATTAAGAAGCATCTAAAATCCTATATCATTATTTCTTAACTATCAAAATACAAAATATGCGACATTTTACTTGGTAAAGCAAACTGTAGCTTTGGAGAATCTCTTCCAATTAGTTGTCTCATATAACTGATGAATTCATAGAAATTTCTTATTCTAAAATACCAGGGGGATTTTTTTTGTTCAACCATTTTTCAGTTTCTTCATGACTCCATTTGGGATTTTCTTGCCAAAGACACTGGAGTGGATTTCCATTACCTTCTCCAGCTCATTTTAAAGATAAGGAAAATGAGACAAAGAGGGTATTAAAGTGTCTTGTGCCAGGTCACAGATAGCAAGTGTCTGAGATACTAGTTGAACCCATAAAGATGAGTCTTCTTGATTCCAACCTCAGTGATCTTTCCACTGAACCAGCTAGCTCCATGTTAGAGGGATACCTTTGTTCAATGATCCTCTGTCAATATCAGATTACATAAAACCAGGAGGAATATGCTCAATAAATTTCTACATTGCCTGGCAATCAACACCTATTTATTAAATACCTACCATTTGCCAGGGACTAGGAATGCAAATACAAAGAATGAAAGTATCACTCATAGAAAGGAGCTTACTTCCTAGTGGGGAAGAAGTACATACATACATACAATAAATAGAAAATCAATAAATACAAACATTTCAAAAATGTCAAATAGAAAATAATTTGGGGAAAGAATCCACTTGCAGATCAAGAAAGGTTTCATGCAGAAGACAGTACTTGACAACTGAATGAATGAGTAGTAATTTGCTTGTGTCTTGAAGGATGCTTTACACAGAGTCCAAATGAAAGAAAACATCCCTGCTTATGGTTTGGAGGGAATTTTGATAGGTTTTCCTGTTAGGAATGACATTCAATTGTTTATATAAATCCTAAAAACATTACTTGATCTCCTTAATGAGATCCAGGATTATTTGAAAGAGATGAACTTAATAATCCATATAGGAAATTCTGTAGATGGAGACAAAAGTAGAATTTAGTTCAACATTCATTTCAGAAGCATTCACTATGTTGAAAAATAGAAGAAAATGACCTTATGTAGGATTTAGTTTCTGCCTCTAAAAAGTGAAAGAACTGGACAAAAGTATCTCTAATGTCCCTCCAGATGTAATCTATTACATTCTGAGTTTTTAGTTTCCTTCCAGATCTAACATCTGTGTTCTAAATTTCTTTCTAACTAATAACTATATTCTCTCTGTATGTGTGTCTTTTAATATTTCTTTTGCAAAGCTCCATGCTAGGCCCTGGGGATACAAAGGAAAAACAAGCTACCATGAACATCTTTAAAGAGCCAATAAAAGGATAAGAGAAATGGATTAATTATTCATTTTTCACTTAATAAATATTTATAGAGTAACAGCTTCATTCCTCACTATCTTTTCCTTTGTAGAGGGAGAGTTGGGAAGAAGAGATAGATTTAAAGTAAAAAGAACCATGGTTTAAATCCTGGTTCTCTGAGTCCTCTCTACTTCTATGACCTCAGATAGTCACATTATTTTCATTATGACTTAGTCTTCTCATTTTTAAAATGAGGGAGTTGAACTATATCTATAGAATCCAATTGTTACAGAAACTGTGACCCTCTAGTAGATAGGAGTCACTAGGTGATATATATTGACTTAATTTTTAAATGGATAGTGATCTTTATTTTAATGTATTTTAATTTAATTTATTAAATATTTCCTAATTACACTTTAATCTAGTACCAGCAGCCCTCCAGAATGTTGATACCAACATGACTTCCAAGGACAATATGTTTGATTCCTCTAGACCCAATGACCACCAAAATTCCTTCTGGCTACAAACCTGTGATATTATGATGTAGCCCTCAAAGGAAGATGTCTCATCTTAACCATTTTGGTTAAGATCAGTGAAACTGATCCCGGAAGGAAGGAAGGTAGGTGTGCCTCATCTTTTTATAACAAATACTAGGTTTTTGAGGGAGATGTTTTACATATTTAAAAAGATGAAATCTCCTACTTCCAAAGTTTAGATAAGCCACTGTTCCCAAGAGTTTACAATCTGATAGGAAATATGTACTAGAATAACTAAAAAGATAATAGCTAGGCACAACTAGATATAGATTCAAGATAGAAAGAGAAGACTGGAAGAGGATATATATAAGTATCATAACTAATTCAAAAAGGTATCACAGACCCAGAAAATACAACCCTTTCCCCACAAGACAACTTTTTTTTTTTTTAATTGGAGGGAGAATTAATGGTGCTTAGCAACTGGTTGGAATGGTGTAGGGAGATGGTGAGAGAAAAGTCTAAGATGATTAAGGTTTCAAAACAGACTGATTGGGAGATGGATGATGCCATTAGCAAAAATAGGGAAGTCTAGAAGAGAAACTAAAGGGAAAAATAATGAATTAAATGTGGTATGTCATTAATCTTTTTATGAATGTGTAATGAATTAGTGTTGAATTAATTGTCAAATTTTATGTCTTCAGTGTTCTTTACTTTTCTGCATCTTTTGACTCTGTTGACTAAGCACCTCCATTTGAAAACTCCCCCAGAAGCCTTCCCCACCTCGACAAACCTCTCTCCCAACCAAAAAGTTTGTCAGGAAAGGTAATGTGACCAGCTGTTATTGATCAAATTTTACATTGGGCAAGCTCTTAGAATGTCAGCTGTGTTAAGTCAGTGGCCCATGGCCTGCCTACAACCCACCATACTCTTTATGGAGACCACAACTAATTTAAAATGTAATTGTGAAATAGTTAGAAAAATAAGCAAAAATATGATAAAATATAGATATATTACATTTTACAATAAACCAATATGCAACCCACAGAAATCTGTAAGCATGGGATTAGGTGAAGTGAATCCTGGAATACCTTCCACCAGGGTTTTGGCAGTAAGAGAATTGAGAGCACATGTTCTTAATTTCCAAAGATTAGGAATAGGTGCTTAGTATTTTTATTTTTCTCTCAGTCAGTAATAGTATCAATAATGGCTACCCTTTGGAAGGGCTAGAAGAAAAGAATCCTTTTTGAGATAAAGAAGCATAATGAGTCAACAGACTAGAATAAAATGTTTAAAAGTCAAAGGTCTGGTATCTTCCAGTTTTAATCATTATATTATTGTAGACTGTTGTCAAAAAGGATTAAAGGTCTGGAAAATGCTCCTTTATATCAGTCTTTATATAGTGGGAAATAACATGGTGGTATAATTGATCAGAAAGACCTGGGTTTGAGTAGAATTGCTTGTGGCTACAGCAGGGGGGTGAGAGGAGGGGAGGGAAAGAAATTGATTCATGTAACCATAGAAAAATATTCTAAATTAATGAATTAAATAAATAAACTTTTAAAAAGACCTGGGTTTGAATCCTGCATAACTAAAACTAATGTTTATTAGTTATGTGACTCTGGATACGTCACTTAATTTCTCAGAGTCTGTTTCTCTTTCTTGAAAATGTGAAGCTTGAACTACTCTAAATCATTGATACTGTGATATATGCCACATTTTATTTTTTTTTATTTTTTGTAGTTGCAAGGAATTTTATTTATTTTTAAGAATATTTTTCCATGTTTCTATGATTCATTTTCTTTCCCTCCTCTCTTCTCTCTCTGCTCCCAGAGCCAACAAGCAATTCCACTGCGTTGTTTAAATGTTGTCACTTGATACCTATTTCCGTATTACTCATTTTTGCTATAGATTAATTTTTTAAGGCCTAAACCCCAAATCACACATCCATATACATGTGATAAATGATGTCATGTGTTTTGCTTTTGCATTTCTACACCCATAGTTCTTTCTCTCCAAGTGATTAGCAGTCTTTCTCATAAATCCTTCAGGAGTGTCCTGGCTTGTTGCATTGCTACTAGAAGCAAAGTCCATTACATCGTTTTGTTCCATTATGTTTTACTTTCTGTGTACAACGTTCTCCTGGTTCTGCTCATTTCACTTTGCATCATTCATTGAGGTTTTCTCAGTTCATATGGAAATACTCCAGATCATCAAGCCTTACAGCACAAAAGTATTCCATTACATCATATACCCAAGTCTATTCCATTGATCCACCCTTCTATCTCTAAGGCAGTACCATATAGTTTTTTTTTAAATTTTTATTAATTTTTTTCCCCATTTGAATTAGTTTATTTAGTCAATTTAGAACATTATTCCTTGGTTACAATAATAACATTATTTCCCTCCCTACCCTCCATCCACCCTTCCCACAGCCTACGTGCAATTTCATTGGGTATTACTTGTAACCTATTTCCATATCGTTGATATTTGCACTAGGATGTTCGTATAGAGTCTATATCCCCAACCATATCCCTTTGACCCATGTACTCAAGCAGTTGTTTTTCTTTGGTGTTTCTACTCCCACAATGTTTCCTCTGAATGTGAATAATGGTTTTTATCATAGAATCGTCCAAGTTGTTCAGAATCACTGCATTGCCACTAATGGAGAAGTCCATTACATTCGATTGTACCACAGTGTATCAGTCTCTGTGTACAATGTTTTCCTGATTCTGCTCCTCTCACTCTGCATCAATTCCTGGAGGTTGTTCCAGTTGCCATTGTAAAGGTTAAAATTATGGTTGAGACTGAATGTAATAATTATTTTGGTAGCCAAGGATTTTATTTATAAAATCCTAATGAAACACCCAAGTCAGCTGGAAATTTTATGGTGATATAATTGATAGTGGAGGATATTAAGGAGAAGGAAGAAGGAAAGGAGTAGATTTTCTCCTCCCCCCGCCTGGCTAGTACTGACTGGGGAGATTAGGAGATAAGGTTTTGGAGTATGAAGGAGGAAGGAGTCAGCTTGAACTCCAAAAAGGAAAGGGCTAAGCCAAGATGCCCGAACCTAAAATCAGCTCCAGGGCAAACTCACCACCAAACCCAGACAAAATAACTGCCACCACTCTAAGATTGTCAAAACGCCTAACAAGCTGCCAGCCAGAGTCACCTCTCCAGGGGAAGAGGAAGAGAGATGAAGTGATGTGCCTTATATAGATGGTTTTAAGTCACTTTCCTACAGGAAGTTGCCATACTATAAGAAGGAAAGGAACTAGAATTCTATTTTGATAGGGAAGCATCATTCCCTGGTCTGACTTTTTTCATTCTCATGGATATAGGGAGCCAGCATTATAGTCAAATTTTGGTACTTGTATGAGTACTTCACAAAGGGTGTAGATACAAAGAAGTCCTATGACTTAACATATGTCAAGCGTCACAACCTCAAGTCCACATTAGTATTTCCTGTGTGCTCTTTTGGCACTATTCAGGTTGTCTGTGCTCCTTGTTTTTATCCCATTTCTGGAATCAGACACAAACATTAATCATAGTCCCATAATGTTTTATCAATAAATGGCAGGTTCCCATAGGTTAAAGCTTTGGGGTATGCATTCATATTATAGCAAGTATATATATATATATATATATATACATACATACATATATATATTAAACTTATATTATTGCAAAGAGAGAAAAAATTTAATTGTATGTACCTTTAGTACAAGAAATGAAGACAAGGGGAGGGGAGAAATCAAATATTCTAATCAAAATAGAAGAAAAGCAATAATAAAAAAATAAGGGAAAAATCAGGAATTTAATGTGTTCTCAAAAAACAGTATCCACTTGTCAATGGATTATTATCTCCAACTCATGGGATAGGATAGAGTCAATCAGTCTTAACAGAAGATGCTCTCTTTACACGTGAGCAATGAATCTAAGAGACCTTCTCTCCAACCTTTATAGATGTTGGAGTAGTTAACAATATTTGGAATGGTCCTTCTAAGGAAGGCTGAGTTGCTCCAGTATGCTGGAAATTTTTAATATACACCTTGTCTCCTGGGTTCAGGTCATGAAGAGAAAAGTCTAGTGGTCTGGTTTGTACTGTAGCTCCAGATGCATGGAATTCACACAGTTTGTGCTGTAATTCCTGTATATAGGAAGCAATAGTAATATCTCCCCCTAATAGTGATGTATATGAGGGGGAGAAAGGCTTATTCTGTATAGGTGGATGTGCAAAAAGCATCTCAAATGGTGAGATTGTAGGTCTCCTCTAGGCCTGCTTCTAAGATAAAATAGGGCCAGAGGGAGAATTTCAGTCCATTTTAAATGGGTCTCAGTACATAATTTGCCAATTATAGTTTTAAGTTCTTTATTCATTCTTTCCACTTGGCCTGAGCTCTGGAGATGATATGGAACATGGAATTTGGAAGTTATCCCTAAGCAAAAATATATTTGATTTAAGACAGAATCAGTAAAATGACTTCCTCTATCTGAATCAATACATGCTGGCTGGCCAAAGTAAGGAATAATTTCTTTTAAAAGCACCTTAGCAACAAAAGCCACTGTGGCTCCGGTCGCTGGAAATGCTTCCAGCCATCTGGTCAGTTGATCTACTATGACTAGACAAAATTTATATTGTCCAGCCTTTGGCATTGTTATGACATTTATCTGTAGGTGCTCAAAAGGTGTGTAAGCCAGAGGATGCCCACCAAAGGCTTTGCCACAAAAGGCATGTTGGTTATATGCCTGGCAGGTAGAGCAGGCTGAACACACTTTAGAGGCTACAGTAGTTATACCAGGGTTTATCCATACTCTCTTAACAGAGTCCACGATGCCCTGGGTACCAAAGTGACCATTTTTATGAACAGATTGTTAAATTTGGTGATAGAAACTTTTGCGGAGCAGGTGTTTTCCTTCAGATGACACCCAAACTCCATTAATTTGTTTTGCTTTGAATTTTTGCTTCCATTTTCCACTTCCTTTTCATTATAGGAGAGTGATAAATTTTAATCCTCAGTGGTTGTTAATGTTAAAATTAATTCAGGCCCTTCTATGGCTGCTAGCTTTGTAGCAGTATCTGCTCAATCATTTCCCCTAGAGACAGGGTCAGTGACACCTGTATGGGCAGAGCAATGAACTACAGCGAGGGCTTCAGGCAGTTTGAGAGCAGAAAGAACTTCATTAATAATTTCTGCATTAGCTATGGATTTCCAGCTGAGGTTAAAAATCCTCTCTGGAGTCATAGCATCCCGACCAAGTGACAAATGCCAAAAGCATATCTAGAATCCATATAAATTGTGGCCTTTTTACCCTTGGCAATTATACAGGCATGTTTCAGAGCTATGGGTTCTGCCCCTTGAGTGCTAATATTAGAGGGCAGTGAAGCTGACCACTCAGTGGCAAATTCTATGACTACAGCAGCTCCAGTGTAGTGTATGTCATCCCTCATAAAAGAAGAACCATCAATAAATAAGACCAGATCTGAGTTGTTTAAGGGAATGTCCAAGAGAGTCTTAGTGCTCTAGGTGTGTGTGTGTGGGGGGGGGGTTGGGTCCTGAGACCTTCCTTCTGCCTTCCCCTTAAACTCAAGTGGTCTCGGATTCTGGCTTTGGGGGCAGGGGGAGGGAGTACCTTTTGAGTTAAGTCCAGCAGGAGGGTTCCTTGGCTCTGTCTTGTTGTTAGGTTTGATTTTCAGTCCCCTAGGAACATTCAGTTTGGGATCGTTAAGGAAGAGTATTCAGAGGTCTGAAATTCTGCTGCTTCTAAGCCACCATCTTCAGTACCATATAGTTTTGATGATCATTGCTTTATAGTACAGTTTGAGATCTGGTAAAGCTAGATCTCCGTCCTTCACATTTTTTTGGCATTATTTCCCTTGATATTCTTGATCTTTTGTTCTTCTAGATGAACCTTGTAATAATTGTTCTAATTCTATAATAAAATATTTTGGTAGTTTGATAGGCATAGCTCTGAATAAATAAATTAATTTAGAAAGGATTGTCATTTTTATTATATTAGCTCATTTTACCCATAAGCAATTGATGTTTTTCCTGTTAAATAACAGGAATATAATCTAAATAGATATACTTTTATTTGTGTGGAGTGTTTTATAGTTATGTTCCTATAATTACTGAATTTGTCTTGACCAGTAGATTCCTAGGCATTTTATCTTGTCTAGAATCATTTTAAATGGAGTTTCTCTTTCTAACTCTTGCTGCTGAGTTTTGTTGGAAACATATAGGAATGCTGATGATTTATGTGGGTTTATTTTGAACCCTGCAACTTAGCTAAAGTTATTGATTATTTCTACTAGTTTTTTAGTTGATTTTCTTGGATTCTCTAGGTATACCATCATGTCATCTGCAAAGAGTGATAGTTTAGTTTCCTCATTGCCTACATTAATCCCTTCAATTTCTTTTTCTTTTCTAATTGCTACTGCTAGTGTTTCTAGTACAATATTAAATAGTAGTGGTAATAATGGGCATCCTTGCTTCACTCATGATCTTTTTCAGAAGGCATCTTACTTATCCCCATTGCGGATGATACTTGCTGATGGTTTTAAATAAATACTGTTTATTATTTTTTAGGTAAGGCCCTTCTATTCCTGTACTTTCTAATGTTTTCAATAGGAAAGAATTTTGGATTTTGTCAAAGGCTTTTTTTGCATCTAATGAGATAATCAAGTGATTTCTATTATTTTGGTTGTTGATATGGTCAATTATGTGGATGGTTTCCCTAATATCAAACCCTCCTTGCATTCCTGGTATAAATCCCACCCAGTCATACTGAATAATTCTTGTGGTAACTTGTAGCCTTTTTGGCTGGTATTTTGTTTAATATTTTTGCATCTATGTTCATTAAGAATATTGGCCTAAAGTTTTCCTTCTCTGTTTTTGGTATTCCTGGCTTGGGAATAAGTTCCATATTTGTATCATAAAAAGAGTTTGGTAAGATTCCTTCCTTGCCTATTTTGTCAAATAATTTGTATAGAATTGGGATTAATTGATCTTTAAATGTTTGATAGAATTCACTTGTGAATCCATCTGGCCCTGGTGATTTTTTTCTTACCAAGTTCTTTGATGACTTGTTCAATTTCTTTTTCTGATATGGGATTATTTAAACATCCTATTTCCTCTTCTGTTGATCTGGGCAATTAAATTTTTTTGTAAATATTCATCCCTGTCACCTAGATTGCCATATTTATTGCCATATAATTGGGAAAAATAGTTCTTAGTAATTACCTTAATTTCCTATTCATTAGAGGTAAGATCACTTTTTTTCATTTATGATACTGTTAATGTGTTTCTCATCTTTCTTTTTCTTAATTAGATTAACCAATATTTTATCATTTTATTGTATTTTCAAAATACCACTCCTAGTGTTATTTATTAGTTCAATAGTTCTTTTACTTTTAGTTTTATTCATTTCTCCTTTGATTTTCAGAATTTCCAAATTAATTTTTATCTGAGAGTTTTTAATTTGTTCTTTTTCTGTGTTTTTTTTTAGTTGCATGCCCAACTTGTTAATCTCATCTTTCTTTCTTTCTTTTTTTGTTAATATGGACACTCAGGGACATAAAATTTCCCCTGAGTACTGCTGTTGCAGGATCCCAAAAATTTTGATATGTTTCTTTCCTCATTGTCATTCTCTTCAAAGAAATAATCATTTTTTTCTATGATTTGTCCTTTAAACAACCAATTTTGGAGAATCAGGTTATTTAATTTCCAATTAATTTTTTATTTGCCTCTCTATGTAACCTTGCTAATTATAATATTTATTACATTATGATCTGAAAAAGTTACATTTATTATTTCTTCTTTTTTGGATTTGTTTGCAATGTTTTTATGCCCTCTTACATGGTCAATCTTTGTGAATGTACCATGTGCTACTGAAAAGAAAGGTTATTCCTTTTTGTCCCTATTTACTTTTCTCCATATATCTATAAACAAATTTTTCTAAGATTTCATTCACATCTCTTTCTTCTTTCTTATTTTTTTTTGTTTGATTTATCTAGATCTGATAGAGAAAAGTTGAGGTCTCCAACTAGTTCAGTTTTACTATCTGTTTCCTCCTTAAGCTCCAATAGTTTCTCCTTTAAAAATCTTTATGCTATACCCATGATATTTTTTTGAGGGGAGATATAAAATTAAGGTGTGGGAAGTGAGATTATTCTTAGCAAATTTTGTAAAGAATTTTAAATCCAGGTATGGAATTAAATTATTCTCACTGAGAATTCAAAGACACCCAGCAACTAAATCAATTTGGCATCATTAACACCTGTTCCACATTGGAAACTGTAAACCTCAAATTTCCTTAGACTTATAAATGTTGGAAATTTCACCATTGGGATATTTCATACTTGGAAAATTTCTTACTGATAGTCTATTGGAATGGGAACCCCATTGGCATGGGAGGTTCCTTCTCTTCCCTTCTTAAGATTACTTTAGGACAGAAACCCTTTGCTGAACAATGGAAAGGACTTTGACCTATGCTTAAGCATAGAACAGGAATTTCTTTGAGTCTTGATTGATTTTAGAATTGATACAATGGAGATACTTGGAATAAATCTCCACCCTATTCAGTCCTAATAGGATTGAGTAAGGGCTGCAGCCTAGATCAAAATTTAATTATTCCAATCTCTACCCTACTCAAGTTAACAGGATTTAGAAAGGACTGTAGCAAAGGAGTAAAGATTTAATCATTTGAAAATATGACCTTCAACAGACATGTGCAAAAGCCAGAAACCTCTGGGCGGTCCTGGGTTAAGCTAGAGCCTCCATTGGCACAGGGAAATTGATGAACAGTGATTGGTAGATGGGAGAACTGAGGGGAGGAACTTGGATGGTTTCCTTAAAGATAGGGGGTCTGAAGACTCGAGGGGGGTTGAGAGTTGGTCGGTGTGGTTCGTTTGGGCTCTGAGAAGCTTGCTCTGAAGGAAGCTGAAGGTGGGGGCCTCTGAGACTGTTTCTCCATTTTGGACACGTGAGTAATAGGGACTGATCTCTTTTCTTTGCCCCAGCTATCTAAGGGCTTGGGCCTTTTGGCCCAGCCTAAACAGAAGGGGTATTTAAGCCCTATTCCCTTCTCTCCCTTTTTCTCTCTCTCTATCTCTAATTCCTTTCTTACTCCTATTGTAATTAAACTCCAAAAAAGGCTGACGGCTGACTTGAGTTTTTCATTTAGGAATTACATAGCTGATTCCTTGGCGACCTTAAATTAATATATATCAGTCTTTTAAAGTGATTCCCTTGTTACAAAACCATCCAAACTCTTCCATTGTAGTTATCTAGACGATAAAGGCAGAGACATTCTAAAACATTGGCCCAGCCATTCAGGAGACCAAAAGAACTTTTAACCACCCTTTCCTAGGACAACAAGCAGCAAGGACTATCTCTTACTCTACTAAGACACTTCAGTTCCTCTTCACTTAAGAGCTTGAAAGCTAAGGAAGGAATTATTTCTAATGGCCACATGGTATGGTAGAAAGAGTACAGGACTCAGGGTATTCTGCTTAAATTCTTGCTCTTCTGCTAACCACCTATATGGCTTTGGGAATATTATTTCCCTTCTCTGGACCTCAGTTTCCTGAGAGATTTAGATCAGAATGAAGGAGTTTTAAACCTGAGATCTGTGAATTTGTAAAAAATAAGGATAACTTTTAATATAAGTGATCTCATTTCTAAGTATTTTTCATTTTATTTGTTCAAATATATTATTCTGAGAAGGGGTCTATAATACAGAACAAAGTTTAAGAGGCCTTGAACTAATTAATCTCTAAGATCCCTTCTAGCTTTAAAATCCAGAAGTTATAAAATTATGACTCATCCTTATTAATGGTATATACCTCTGGGGAATATACTAGCCCTATATAATCTCAATTTTTTAAATCTGTAAGATAGGAATAATAATTATACCTGTACTGCCTACCTCAGACACACTGATGAGAAATGTTTTGGAAATTTTAAGCTGTTCTCATAACTGTAGTCTGCTATTATTCTGTAGAAGAAGAAAAACGTTCACCTTATGTTTTTTAATGTTTTTGCTCTTCAGTCATTTTTCAGTTTTGCATGATAGTTAATAACCCTGTTTGGGGTTTTCTTGATAAAGGTACTGGAGTGACTTGACATTTCTTTCTCCATCTCATTCTACAGACAACGAAACTGAGGCAAACATGGTTAAGTGGCTTATCCAGGGTCACAGAAGCTAGTAGGATTCTGAGACTAGATTTGAACTCAGGAAAATGTTGAATCTTACTGACTTCAAACCTAACACTATCTACTGCACCATTTACCTGCTTTTGCTAATGTTTAGTTCTTCATGAATAAAAAAGTTAATTGCTCAGTAAATCCCTTTGAGATGGAAAGGATCAAGTTGTATAAAGAATTGGAAAGAATTCTGGTTTTTGAGTAAAAAATCTTGGGTTTAAATACCCTTTTTGAAACTTTCTGTACATCCCTGAACAAGTCACTGAACTCAAGTTTTTCCATCTGCTGGACTAGCGGATTTTTAAGATCATTTTAAGTCTTAATGTGTGTTTTTAATTATTGAATTTTTAAAAATATCACCTTCACTTTCCAATATATTCCTCCTTCATCTTCCCAGTAAGTAGTTCATTACAGAAAAAACAATAAAAATTGTTTTTTTTCAATTCAGCAAAACCAAGAAGCTTATCAACCCAGTCTAACATCATATATATGTAGACACTAGTGTTTTTATTGTGTTTTTATTTGGAATGCATTTTGTATTGATACATTTGTATATGTGTATATGTCCAAACACATACATAGGGCAAATTTATGCTGTTTTTTCAAAAGTAGAATATAAGATCCTTAAAGGAAAAGACTACTTCATTTTTTTCTTATATATCAATATTTATATAGTGTCTTGAATATAAAAGGCACTTGACAAATGCTAAATGAATTGGTCATTTAGTCATTCTAGGACTAGAACCTTGGTCTCCATATCACCTTCTCCAGTACTCCCTCTTTGTTTCCCTCAAATGTCTTGCAGCCTTGATGTCTGACTGGTTCTCATCTTCCCTTCATTTGTGAAATAGCCCCATTACCTCTGTTTCATCCTCCATTTTTCTAGGCTTTGCAATAATCTCTGAACATTCTCCTTTGGCTGGTTCTTCTGTCCAGTTCTGGGCTTAACTTCTTTCTAAGGATTCCCTGTATTTATTGACAACATTTTCCCTCTTTAGAGTCAGAGACCACAAATGATATTGATGTAAGAATTTTTTAGACTATTTCTCTCTGAAGAGATGATTTAAAAAGATTCCCCTATTTGATCATTTCAAAACATTATTCATTGGAGACAAAGATCATTTTATTTTCCTCCCCCCCCCCCCATAGCCAACACGCGATTCCACTGGGTTTCACTTGTGTTTTTGATTCGAACCCATTTCCATGTTGTTGGTATTGATTCCCCCATTTGAAGAAAAAAATTTTCCAAAGGTTTTCATTTGGTAACAAGGATCATGAAATTTCTGGGTTTGAAAAGGAATGATCAATGTTGTTGGTATTATTTTTTTAACTGGCTATTTACTTCTAATTTCCCAAAGGAAGAAGGGAAAGAAAAGATGCCCAATGCCTTTTGTTTTCTCCTTACCTCTACTATCTTCTAAACCTATGGTCAGAAAATGTTCTACCATTCAGTCCATCAAATATTTAGTAACTACCTCATGTAGCACAAACAACCATTCAAAGATGGAGTTTGTCATGGTTTTGCTCTCATGAAGTACACAGTGCAAAAGGAATGAAACTCAAACAGATAAGAATCCCATAATCCCCCTGACTGGGGCCTTCTTCTCCTCATTGGTAACTCCCTCTGCAGACCACTATTTTAGGAAGAACCCCAACCAGGTTTCAGCTCACTGACTCTTGAACTCCCTCTGGAATCTTCCTTCTTCTCACCTACCACATCATCCCTGCATTGAATACCACTGCCCCAAAGCTCATTTCTTGTAAGTTCCCCTTTTGGTATTTTCTCCTCTCCCCCCCTCCATATGAATAATGAAGCTTTTTGAGGGTAGAGGGAATATTTTCCTTGCATACATTTCTACCTCTAGTGCCTAGCATAGAATAAACACTTCATAAATACTTTGTATATCTATTTATAGCCAAAATTTCAGGACAAGTGCATTTGAGAGGAACAGCCAAATGTCATGAAAAGGAATGGCTGAAGAAGAGTAAGACCCTTATGTGTTGTTGTTCAATTATGACTCTTCATGACCCCAAGGACCTTCCTGTGAAGTAATAAGAGAGGAGGTAGTATTTGTGTAAGATGTTACAAGCTTATGGATAAATAAAAGCACCTGTGATCTCATTAACATTGGAAACTCCTCAGTGAGGAAACTCCTACTATCTTCTGTGACATATAGTCTTAGAGAGCTGTCCACGGTACTATGAGGTGAAGGGGATTACCTTGAGTGAGTGACCCAATCAGTAGGTATCAGAGGCAGGACTTCCTGGATTCCTATGCTATTTCTGCTGGCACCTCCCAAGAGGAGTAAGAGATTAGCAGGGGTATATCCCAGGCACAGAACATTGTATAATCAGAGATACAAAGGAGAGCAGAGCAAGAAATTCAGAGTGGCTAGACTTGTGTCTATGAAAGAGAGTAACAAAAGATGAAAATGGAAAGTCAGGATGGGAATAGACAATGGAGTGATCTGAATATCAGGCTGAGAAATGGAAGTTTATTTGGTATATTAAAATGAGGTAGTGTGGTACAAAGGAAAGAGATGAGTTTGGGTAAGGGACTTGGGTTGAAATTCCAGCTTTTTTTACCAGAGTGTGGTATTGGGCAAATCACCCAAACTCTTTGAATCTCAGTCCATCCACTCTAGAATGAAGGAATGGGGCTTGATATCTAAGATCATCCTTTTTGACTCTGATCCTATGCAGAAAAATTACATGACAATATCTGCATATAAATATATTAGCCTTTTAAAATCAACTTTCAATGTATGTCACAATGTAAACTCTTCTAAGGGAATTTAAAACATTTTAAGCCTCCTTTCTTACATATTTTAGAGGAAAAAAGCAAACGTGTTTGTGAAATGCTTTCTCTTGGATTAGAAATTTTAGGAAAAAGACAGAGATATTTTAGGGCAGAGGGTTATTTTTTTCCGGGAAAATTGGCAATAGGAGATTATTCTTTTTAACACGTGAAAACCTGACAAGAATATAACAGCTGTTCAGAGAACCTCAGCCAAATTTCTATCTGTTTGTTAATTACCTGGTTGATACTAAAATAGGAGACAATTTTCCACTACTGGGTAGTTATGCAGGCTCTCTTTTCATTCCCATTGCAATCCTTTCCACTTCTTAGAACATCACAATGATCTTCTGATTAGACTCTTAACTAAGTTAGAAAGAAAGGCAAGAGAGTTGTCAACATAATGAACACATTATCTATAATGTGGTAGACATATGCAGAAGATTCATTCTAGATATCTTGTCATCTCTGTGCCCTCCCCTACACTTTCTCTCCTCCCCATCTCCCCCAGAAAAGAAACCTCCTAACAAATAGAATTCCCCACCATCTTTCTTCCCACTTTCTAATTAATGTATTTGACTTTAAAGACATCTGATAAAGATTTGGCCAGACCAAGACATATCACAACCATACATGCAGCATATCTTGCCATCTCCTGTGCCATCCATCAGGCATGTAAATGAAGTCCCTCTCCCCCAAATACATACTCACTATATCTTTTGCTATGTTGTTGCTTAGTCATTTTTGAGCCATAGCTGACTTTGTGACTGGAGTGGTTTGGCATTTCCTTCTACAGTTCATTTTAAAGGTGAGAAACTGAGGCAAACAGGGTTAAGTGACCTGCCCAGAGTCACACAGTTGGGAAGTGTTTGAGTTTTCCTGATTCCAAGCCCAGTGCTCTATCCACTGTGCCTTTATGAAGACTTAATACTATCATTGCTTCTGGGGAAAAAAAATCTCTCCCAATTCTGAACATATGGTACCACTTGATTGCTAATTTCTCCTGTTTTTTTCTGCCAATAAGAGTGATTTTCAGACTGTTAAGCAAAAAATAAACAACTATTAAAGGGGGACTAGAGCCAAAGATAGGTGATTCATGACATCTGGTAAAGTTTAGACAAGATGACTGAGTCATGAGGTCATAGTGGGATTGAGGCATAGAATAATCCAACCAGGACCGAAATCTCCTTGGAAGTTACAAGCAGCTCCAAAGCTACCTGAAAATTCTTTGTCTTTACTGACTTCCCCAAATTGCTGGGATCTTTTTCCTCTCTGAACACCTATGGCTCTTATTTTATATATCCCTTATTTGACATTCATTGCCTGCTACTGTGCCTATTGTACACATCTGCAGTCATATGTTCCATTCTGGACATTTCTGGAAAGGATATTGATAATCTAGAAAGGATCTAGAGGAGGTCACCAGGAGAGCAAAAGTATTTTCTGTTCCTATGATATGAGAAATAATTGTAGCAACTGAAAATGTTTAGGTTAAAGAGGACAGGATAATTGTTCTCAAATATTTCAGGTGCTATCATGGAATTCAACTTCTACATGCCTCCAGAGGCCAGAACTAGATGTATTGGATAGAAACTTTGAAGAACCAAACTTTCCTTTAATTGATGTAAGGAAAATTGCCCCAAGTTAGAACTTTCTCAGATGTGAATAAGCTATCATTGGGGTTTTCTGGAGTGAGAAGGAGCTCCCAAAAGCTGGATGTCCACTTGTCAAGTATGTGGTCAAGTATAATAAGGAACTGACCCAGTCGAAGGAAGGTAGTCTTAGAATCATGAAGGGAGAGTTAGAGCAGAATACTCAGAGGCAATTCATTTTGAGATTGTCATATATCTCCTGATCAGTCCTTACAAATCTCTTGTGTAGCTCCATGCCTTGCACTCAATAAATTATTTGTACTCTAAAGAAACACAGGAATTTGAAATGTAGCATTTCCAAAGAAACAAGGTTATTAAATTCTAAATCTAGTTCTCAAAAGCTTGTTGAATCCACAGTTCATTTGAAAAGTTGTATCTAATGATTGAAAAATACTTGTGAACATACAGTACTGTCATAATGCCAGTGTAGTTCAATTCAACAAATGCTTATTAAGAAAGATCTATGTATGAGAAGGCAAGAACACTTATGTTCGAAAAGGATCTATGCTTTCCATGTCCTTTGTGGGGGTTATGGTGCAGGGAGGAACAGGAGAGCTACAAAGATGAATGGCCAGTTAGATGGCATAGGGGTAAGAATACTGGATTTGGAATCAGGAGACTTATCTTTATGAGTTTAAATTTGACCATCAGATACTTACTAGCTGTGTGACCCTGGGGAAGTAAGTCACTTAATTCTGCCTCAGTTTTCTCCTCTGTAAAATGAACTGGAGAAGGAAATGACAAATTCCAATGCCTTTGCCAAGAAAATCCCAAATGAGATGACAAAGAGACTAAAAAAATGGGACTAAAAAATGACTGAACAACAAAAACAGAGTTCAATAAGGCCAGAAGAAAATCATGGCAACTGATTTTAATTCTCATGAATGTTGCTGGTTGAGGAATTAGAGGAACTGATCAACCTCAAGCATGTATAAAGTACCTACTATGTTCCAGAAACTGTTAAGATGAGAAAGTAAGAGAATATTCTGAAGAAAACTAAATTCTCTCACCCCTAATTTCATTTTGAAAAACCAAGCCCTTTGGATCCATGACCTTGCTAAATGTATAGTCCTAAGGAACAAATCACAAAAAGATTTGTCCAAGGTGACAAAATCTAGTCTACCAAATTCCTTATCCAGTGCTCTTACTTTCAATAGCCTTCTTTCTGGTTATGAAATGGAAAACCAGAAACAGTCTTCTATTTTTATTATGGCTCCTTCTGAACCCTCCAACTGTTGCTGGATTTCACAGTATTTTTCTCTTTTCCTTCCTTTCAGTGACCTTGCCTGAGGCTCCCCTCTTCCACTAGACCCTTTCAGGTGCTAATGAGCTACTTGTCTTTGCAAAACAAGTAGGCCCTGGTGATGACATAGGTGATTTCCACATTTAGCCTAGGCTCTCACAGCTGCTGCCTGATTAGTGTCTAATCTACACTAATAAACAACTAAATCAAATCTGGATGAGGTCAATAAACACAGGCTAGAAATCCTTTTCCTTTATTTAAAGAACACATGGGTTTCTGGATGGCTACCAATAAAAGAGGACTTTTCCTTCTTCTCCAAGAAATGAGCATTTGGGGGGCAATACTTCATTTCTGTCTACTGTTGCTATCCATAATCGAAAGTTGACAAGACATTGGAAAAAGATGATGGATGGTTAAATTTTGTTTTTTATAATGCTTTAAATACATTAATTCAATTAGATTCCTTTCAACAAATGTGTATTAAGCATTTATTGGTATTCTTAGCACTATTCTAGGCCCAAGGGATACAAATAAAACAAACTTAAAAAGGCTCTGACTTCCCAATGTATTTGGGATGAGGGAACTATACATAACTATAGGTCATTTGAAGAGACATCAATAAGCAAAGGCAGTTGGGGGAATCTGACAAGTTCCTTAAGAGGGCCTAGGAAAATGAAGAAGGTATAGGGGAAGAAGATGCACTCCAGTAGGTATGGGGGACAGGCTACAAAGGTTCTGAAATGGCAGATATACTGGGGGATTAAGGAAACAACTGCTATTTAGGAGCTAAAATTCATAAAGACAATTTGGTGGCTCAGTGGCTAGAGAATTGAGCTTGAGAATTCAAATTTGTTCTCAAACACTTGACCCTGGGCAAGTCATTTAACAGTTATCTGCCTTGTTTTCCTTGACTAGAAAAATGGAGATGATAGTAGTACTTAGTTCACAGGGGCATTGTGAGGATCAATTGTGGTGATATTTGTAAAATGTGTTTGTTATAATAATTGGCACATAGGAGACACTTAATAAGTGCTTATTCTCTTTCTTCTCTTCACTGAGTTCAATATTGTAGCATCCCAAGCATATTCACATCTATGAAATATAAATGATTGTATGGTTACTGTGTCTTCAGACACAAGGTTATACTCGGATGTTTGTGAATGAAATCTTGACCTGGCCATGTGGCCTGTTGCCTAAGACAAACTCATTAACATTTTTGCTCAGAGTACTCCAAGAAAGGGAGGGTTGCAATCTACAAGCCCAAAGGTGTTCCCTCTACCCTGCCACCCAATCTTAATTGTCTATGCTCTGTGATGTGATTGCTACGTGATTGGAAACACCTCCTTGCTTCCTCAACAATAAAAGCAAAGGCAACCTTATGACAGATCCTTTTGAACTTCCTCTCTTGGATTTCCTCTCCACTTTTGTGGAGCTCCACTGGGCTCCTAATACTCTCTCCTCTTTCTCTCTCCTTTTCTGAACCTCTTCCTCCATGAGGCTACAGCCCTGTCGGTTTACATTCTCTACCTCAATCTTATCCTCTACCTTGTATTCCATTGATCTTCATACCTTCCTCCCAAGGGGAAAATCATAGGGTTGCCTGCCCTATTCAAACACTGACTTGTCCATGTCTGTCATTCTTCACCCTAGCTCCTCGATTCCCTACTTCTCCTGGGGTCCCTATCACAAAGGACAACCCTCTCCTTGTAGACCTGCTTACCGGACTCTACAAATACTGCCTCAGATACTTACAAGCTATGTAAACCTGTGCAAGTCAATTAACCTCTACCTCAGTTTCCTTTTCTGTAAAATGGTATAAATTATACCTATACAGGGAGATAACATAGGTAAAAGTTTTCTGTAAAATGGGAGTAATAATAGTATCTAATTTACAGCGAGATAATACAGATAAAGTTCTTTGAATATCTTAATATGCTATAGAAATGCCAGCTGTTATTGTAATATATACCTGCCACTCAGTTAACATCCTGGCACCTGCTGTCTACAGACCTCCACATCATTCTCCTTCCTTCTTCAGAGAGTTCAGTACTTAACTCACAGTTTTTCTTTCTCAACTCTAGTGGGCTTCAACTTATATATTCTTTCTCCCTCAAAGACTCCCTGGCGCAGTACCTCAAAACACTCATCTCCGCCTCTACCCCACCTCATCCAATCACAAAAAACAGTCAAGTGCTTCAGGTGGCCATAAACCACAAAAGCACCACCTCCATGTTCAAGGATTTTGAAAGATCAGAATCTATTGGCATTTCAGCTCTCCCTCAGTCTTCCCTCATCAGACCTGTTCTATATTGAAAACATAACCTTTAATCCCCTCAACACCCAGTTTTCCCTCAGGTCATCACCATTGCACTGGCCATTCTCTCCTCTTTGCTCTATCTGGATCCCTTAGTTAGCTATCAACTTACATTCTCCTTTGAGTCCCTGGCCCTTTATCATGTCACTGACTGAGCCTTGCCAGTTAAGCATTAAGACTTTCCCTCATTTTCCTTTCCCCACCCTTTTTGCAGTAGATGCTATGGCCAGGCCAAAGAAGGCATTGTGCTTCCCAAACTGAGTAGTGTTATAGGTTCAGTGAGCTACCAAGTATTTCATCAGTACACAATCTTCCATTATGCATTATAAAATAAATTTTTATGCTCTGGCTGCCTAAATGGCAAGTGCTTACTGTCCAAAAGCATTCTCTAATTCCTAAAGGCTTATGATCCAACCTATTCATCTGTTCTTCAAACTGGAGACTTCCCCTTTCAAACCTTATTCTCATTAGAGTCTATACTTTTCCCTCAAAAATCTAGATGCTCACGACTTGCCCCCTTCCTTGTAGAGATCAGGTCATAGGAACCTGTGGGAATTTGTCCCAATACCAACCTGTATTTTTCTGGCTTCACTATTTAGTTGTGTAACAGTGAGCAAGGCATGATCTTCTTGAATGTTGGTGTCCATAGATACAAGGAAGGTGTTGACTAGTTGGTCTTTGAAGTCTTTTTCAGTTCTGATTTTCTTAAAAGATTTTTTTTTTACTTAGCAATGAACATTCATTTTCTTATTACATTATAAAAAAAATCAATGAGGAAACGGAGAAAGTAAGTTGAATTTCTTTTTCATAAAGGAAAACCTCTTGGAATGCTAAGAAGCTCATTGAAATGGAAAGGATTTGTTTAGTTCTGAAATTGAAGGAGTTTTAAAAATAATACACAATTGTACTAGAACTATGTTTTTAAAAATTTATTGACATCTTTTGTTTTTATATCACCTTCATTTCCAAATGTAGCCTATCTATGTGCATTCCCTTACCTAGCCTGCCTAATAAGCCATCCTTTGTAAGAAAAAAAAGGAAGGAAAAAGAATTCAGCAGAACTAATCAATTCATACATGAAGTTTGAAAGTATACATTGTTGTCTACATCCATAGGCTCCGGAAGGAAGGAAGGATTTTAACATCTCTTCTTTGGGATCCTATTTAGTCAAGAAGTGGAAGCATAGTAAAATCTTTTTTTTTTTAACAAAATGGAAAATATTAAAGAATCATATTTTCCACTTAAGCCTCTTCTAGATTTGTTGGAAAAGTCCTTTATAAATGTCAGTGGTAGGTTGAGAATATAAGATCCTAGGGAATTAGACTAAAGGTAATAATGAATCTTTTTTTAAACATCTAGTAACTGTCCCATTTATATTATTGCCTTCATCATCTATAAAGTGATTAGATTATTGACCTATCTAAGGGGATTTGCCATTTTGCTCAACCTGTTAAAATGATTGGTAATTGGACTTGCCCTTTTCCATTGAGAAAGAATGATGATAATGATAGAAGAAAGTCGTTTTGTTTATTTCCTGAATGAGAGGAATGGTCCCAGAGCAAATAGGTTGGTAACTCTGCTATTCTACTATTCTGGAATATTAACCCACAAATTATATTTATTGTGATCTTTTTTCCTTTCAAGATTCCAATAAATGTTATACTTGATATTATCTTGGACACAATTATATCAGAGGACATGGGGACTATACCAGTTTGGACATTTCCCTCTTCAATCTAGAAATGCTTTATTTCTGGCAGATTACCTAAAAACACAGAACACAGTATCATGTTTTTTATTTGGCAATCTTCAGTTTCTTAATTTTTTCCATTTGTATTTTTGTAGCCATTATATGTAAAATTTTATTTTTGCTCTTTTGCAAGTATAGGTTGTTTGATTCTTTCTATGTTTTTTTTCCCCCTAAAACCTAGCATAGTACCTGGTAGATAGTAGGCATTTAAGAAGTATTGGTGAATGGATTCCTGGTTCTACTGACTTCATTAACTACTTGATGTGATTCTTCCCCCAATTTCTGAATTCACTTCTCTGAGTTTCAGTTTGCTCATCTGTAAAACAAGAGGGATGGACTCATTTGCCACTAATAATCCTTCTAGTTCTAAATCTATGGTCCTATAATGCATTAAACTCATGTACCTCAATTTATTTGCCTAACAAATAGTACTTTTGTCTGAAATTATCTACTGCTCCAAAAAGTTTAGTTCTAATTTTTTAAGGTCCATTCTTCTAAGTCTAGTTCTAGTTTTCTATGCTTCTGTCTCTATCTGCTCCATCTTTTACATTTAAGAAAAAGACTACATTTTTCTGATCAGTTCTTAGGGTCGGACTTTAATGAAACCTGTGTACTCTAATTCCCCGTCTGGCATTCTTTTCCTCTCAATCTCACATACCTAAATTATACCTAAATTAAACAATAAATGCTTTGCCCCAAGTCACACCTATAGTAATCGGAAGAGCCAGTCCCCTTCCAGTCATCAGCAATGACAAATTTGCATATGATGAATTGGATATAATTGATCCTTTCCTGAGAGCAAGTTTTCTGAAGGGGTTATAAGGTAACTCCTTCAGGAAATTGACATTTTGGGGGGAAAACTGTAGGTGCAATTCCCTGAAGAAAGGAATACATTTTTGCAAAATTTTTAAAAGTCAGTTGCCTAATTTTGGTCATTGTCTCCTCACTTCTAAGTAAGTGAGCAATTGGACCAATTTATTTCAAGATCCACTCTTGATTCCCATTGCCAACATTTTATATTCTGAGACACCTCTATCTCTGACATCTTGTGATTTAAGGTCTCCTCTTGTTACAGCAGTCTCTGATTCAGTTTTGCTAAGGGCTAATTCTGACTAAGAATCGACCATTCTTTTCTCCTACTCCTCAAAGTAGACTGGTAAAAATGACTTGAAATTGTGATCATCAGGTAAGAAAAAGTTCACAAAAATCTGTTATGATCTCTTAGGGAAGTTTCTGAAAGTCGGATCTGGAATGACATGGCTCACAAGTTGACATACAAACCAGATTGATATGCTGGGGAATAGATTATCTCCTCAGGGCCTTAAAGGAAACAGACAAATGCTCCAAAATAAGGAGATTGAACAATCAAGGGTACAGGACTCAGAGAAATTAATGAGTTCAAGCTTCTAATACACACACACACACACACACACACACACACACACACACACACACACACGGATGGCCAGTAAAAGCTTGTTATACCATTAAGTGCTTTATAAATATGGTACCTCTAAATAATGACATCTCTTGTTTAAGGAAAACATCAATTAACAAGCATTTATCAGCACCTACTGTGTTGGCAGGCACTCTGCTAGGTGCTTCCTGGGCTTCCTTCCAGTCTCATTTAAAATCTTACCTTTTTCAGGACATCTTTATTAATCCCCCAGTTCCACTTCAATCCCCAGCTTTTATTGCCTTTCCTTCTGAGATTACCTTTCATCTATTCTATATATGGCTTGAATTTACCTAGTTATTTACATGTTGCCTCTTTCTTTAGGAGGTAGATTCCCTAGGGGTAGAGACTGGTTTTATTTTTCTTTTTAACTTCAGTTTTTAGAGTTCTTGTTAAATGCTTTGGTGTTAATTCATTGAAGCAATCCCAAACATCAGAACTAAAATGAAATTTCTGTAATTATTTGCATAGTTTCATCATTTCCTTATTTTCTTCTGTCTCTCCTCTTCCTAAACATGGGCAATTGAAGCAGCAGCTGTGACTCTATTAACTCTGAGTATATTCTTGACATTTAAAATGAACATAGCATGGAACACTATTGGCATCCATGGGAAATTAGGAGTTAACTATTTTACTCATGATAATTCTGTTGAACATACACAAGAATTAAGTGCTAATAATACTTCTTTTGATGGGGGGATTATAATAATTTGCCAAATCTCCATGCTATACTCTGCTGTGTATAAAGCAGACTATTAAACCTCTCTCCTCAGTATAGCTGGTTTATTATTTTTAAAGAGGCATCCATTAATTTTCAAAATTTAGATTTGTATAGGGGAATCTTCCCACTTGAAAAGGAAAGACTTTGGAATCTTGGTTTCTCTCTTGTTCTGAAAATCTCAACAAGAAATTCAGGCACAAACCCAGAGAATTCTATTATGATCTCAAACTTTCTGAACTTATAAATGATATGGAGGTGAGGATTCTATCCTTAGTTTTCTGTGGCCAAATAGTTCATCCCCTAATGGCTAACCTTCTGATTAATAACCTTTCCCTGTTTGATGATGCTGGTCCTCAGGGGACAGACATACAATCAATCCATCACTGTGCAAATAGTAAGACTTTTCTTTATTGGTAGGACCACAACCAACTTATCTTCTGAGGGTGAAGCCTTTAGTAATGCTTTTTGTGAAAGAAAAAGAAGCAGGGTGAGTCCCTTGTACTTTCTCTCATATTATCAGATATATCATTTATGGAGAATTTGTAAGAACATATGCACAAAAAGAGCATGAAATTAGATGGTAAAAAGGATTTATGTACTAAATCAGCAGAAAAAAAAAAACCCAACTAAGTGGAAGAAAGCAGAGGTCTCTCAAAACAAGGAATAATGAATAATGAATGCTCCGTAATCATTTATGGCCCAACACTGATTTTTTTTTTAATTTTGTCTGCTATTTGTCAAGGAAGTCCCCAAATTTATTTAGCTTTTCTTCCTTTTTTGTCTCCAGAAAAGAACTGTCTTTGTTTCAGGAAAAGTTCCGACTCTGAAAAATAGTGAGCTATTGCTCATAGCTACAGAATTATATACAGCAATTAAAGCCTAGGAAACATATATAGGTCCATCAGAAGGGAACATGATTCAGGTTGGAGGCATGAGTTCAGGCCTGCCGCAAACTCTGGGACAAATCCTGGGCCTGGCTAGGAGAAGTACAAGAAATGGTGTACCAGTGCATTCAGAATCAATTATTAATCTCCTGGGGACCTGCATGATTATGTAAGTTCCTCCAGGTATAAAAGGAGAAGTCTGTCTTGACTCTAATTTAACTCTTGAATTGAACTTCAGGTCTACTTTTCTAACTTGCAGCTTTACCTTGACTTGTCAATAACTCCACATGTATTATTTTAAGATTTTTTTTAAAGTCATTTCCTGATAATTTGGAAACATCTAAAAATAGGGAATATTGGTGAACTTCAATTTTATATGGTAATTTGAGTTTTACAAAAAGGCTTTCTTCATGAAATCCTGATTATGCACATTATTGTTTGGCCATTAAAGTATAGATCAGAGTCCAAAGCATTGTTCATGGTCACACTACTAATAAATATTAGAGGCAGCATTAGAAATGTAGTCTTCTTTTTCCAAAGTCAACATAGTTGACTGTCTTGGAGTCAAGAAGACCTGGGTTCAACCAAGTTTCAGACCCTTCCTAGCTCATTGATCATTGACAAACCATTTAATTCTTTTGAAGTTCAGTTTTCTTATCTGTAGATTGAAGATTGTAAGAGTATTGCCCTAGTATAAAAGAGAGGGGGAAAAAAAGAAAAAGGACCAGATTTTGAAGTAAAACAGAAGGATGTTATATTTCCTTGTCTGATTTTTTTCTTTTCTCATCTTAGGGATAGTGGAGCCAAAATAGCAGCCAAACTAAGATATTTTTCTGAATATGGCCCTGGGAAATCCTGTGTCTGACATCTGTCAAACAACTGTATCCTAGAACCTCAAAATAAGTCCTCTGTCTTGATGCATAATTTCATCATCCCCCTGGGATTGGTTGGTCTCCTTGACCTTGTGCCTTGTGGTATTATGCAGAGGCTCTTTTGTGATCTCTTCTCCTGAAATCAGACACAATCATTAATCAAAGTCCCATAATATTTAACAACCAATGGCAAGTTTCCATAATCTAAATCTTTGGGGTACATACTGAAATTAGGGCTAATGTATATTTAAAGTAATTCTATTGCTATATATATATATATATATATACATATATATATACTATATTACATATTATATGTACTTCAAGTACAAGAAAAAATCAAATATCCTATTCAAAATAAAAGTTAAAAAATACAAAGATGAGAGTTCTTTCTCAAGGAATAAACGTTCTATCAGAGGAGACATATAAGTACAAACAGAATAAAGAAGAAATAAATATAGGTAGTACAAAGAGGAAGGGCACCAATAGTTGGGAGAATTAGGAAAAGTATCAGGGAGAAGGTAGTACTTGCATTGGAACTTCAAGGTATTCTATGATATACTTTTTTGAAATAAAAATTTCAGGAGTTCCATGTGTCAATCACAAAACTTGGTTGCTCCAAGAATTGCCTCCAATTTTAAGCTACTGTCTAACACCATTGACGTAACCAAAAACGAATAAGTGATGGGATTAAGTAAAATTTTATGCTAAAATTCTTTTCATTTAGCCAAAAAAATGACTATTTTCATTCTTTTGTGCATTAGATGGACCAACATTGTCTATTTTTCTACTAACTATTGGTAGCCTGACTCCTCTGTGGAGACAGTCTCCAAAATCATCCAAGAAGATGCTGTTTAAAAAGAGAAACAATAATAAACCTCCAGTTCTTATATGTTTCTCTATCTCTCCCTCTCTCTCACTACACACACACACACACACACACACACACACACACACACACACACACATTTGAAAAAAGCATGGATAACAGTTTACAAGGCAAATTAGATCTTCTGATGCATGAATGTTTAGTTTTCTAAGTATCACCAACATTTTTTGTGACAGATCTCATGACTTGAATTTGACTAAAGATGCATATGTATTAACTAAAAGGAACAAACTAAATGAATATGGTAACATGATCCCTATTTATTACAAGGAACAGAGAGGCAAGTATAGAGGAGAGAATTTGGATGAGGTTCAATGGTAAATAAATTAGAAGCTATATTGTTTATGGGAGCATCTTCATTTATAAAATAAGATGGTCGGTGATATGATGTCTAATATCCTTTCTAGTTCCAAGTTCTATGATCTTATGTAGATCAAGATATACTGGCATTGTTTTCAATTTCTAATCTAAAGAGAAGAAGCAAGTTACTATAATAGTTCTTAACAGCATTTCCCTGGACACACAGAGGGCTCCTTTTAAGAAGCTGAATTATTTCCATTTATTTTTCAGCATATAATATGGTGGAATGAACTGATGAGGCACACAATCCAATAGAAAGTGAAATTATCTCAAATGCCTGATGAGCAGTCCACAAGACTGGAAATAATTCTTGCACAAAGAAATCTGACTAAGGGGATGTCCAGGAAGTAGGCATTGCCATGCCCCTTATTATGAAGGTTGAACAAAATGCCAGCTTCTCTCTAGCCCAGAAGATCCATTAGGCATTGCTGAATAGACCAGAACCTCCTTGGAAATGAACCCAGTTGCAAGGGTAAAAAATGCTAAATTTTCACTAATGTTGATTTAATTAAGCAAAGGCTTAAATGGGAAAGAGCTAAAATTTCTTATTGGAAACACAACCTAGCACCCCATGTGCCAAATAGTTTTAACTTGGTGCTTTTTCTTCATGGGAAAAAGTCCTTTCTATAGCTAGAAATAAAAAGCTTCCATTTTTTTCTTCTTATAGACCAATTCTTCAAGCTAATAAATCACAATACTTTTTTATTTTTTATTTTTTAACATTATTTTATTTGGTCATTTCCAAACATTATTCACTGGAAACAAAGATCATTTTCTTTTCCTCTCCCCCCACCCCCCATCACCCTTCCCTCTCCCATAGCCTACGCAAGATTCCACTGGTTCTCCCATGTGTTCCTGTTTCTAACCCATTTCCATATTGTTGGTATTTGCATTAGAGTGTTCATTTAGAGTCTCTCCTCAGTCCTATCACCTCCACCCCTGTAGTCAGGCAGTTGCTTTTCCTCGTTGTTTTTACTCCCACAGTTTATCCTCTGCTTGTGGATAGTATTTTTTAGATCCCTGCAGATTGTTCAGGGACATTGCATTGACACCAATGGAGAAGTCCACTACCTTCGATTGTACCACAGTGTATCAGTCTCTGTGTATAATGATTTCCTGGTTCTGCTCCTTTCGTTCTGCATCACTTCTTGGAGGTTGTTCCAGTCTCCATGGAATTCCTGTACTTTATTATTCCTTTTAGCACAATAGTATTCCATCACCAACATATACCACAGTTTGTTCAGCCGTTCCCCAATTGATGGGCATCCCCTCGTTTTCCAATTTTTGGCCACCACAAAAAGTGCAGCTATGAATATTCTTGTACAAGTCTTTTTCCTTATTATCTCTTTGGGGTACAAACCCAGCAGTGCTATAGCTGGATCAAAGGGCAGACAGTCTTTTATCACCCTTTGGGCATAGTTCCAAATTGCCCTCCAGAATGGTTGGATCAATTCACAACCCCACCAGCAATGAATTAGTGTCCCTACTTTGCCACATCCCCTCCAGCATTCATTACTTTCCATAGCTGTCATGTTAGCCAATCTGCTAGGTGTGAGGTCATACCTCAGAGTTGTTTGGATTTGCATCTCTCTGATTATAAGAGATGTAGAGCACTTTTTCATGTGCTTATTAATAGTTTTGATTTCTTTGGCTGAGAACTGCCTGTTCATGTCCCTTGCCCATTTAGCAATTGGAGAATGGTTTGATTTTTTTGTACAATTAATATAGTTCTTTGTATATTTGAGTAATTAAACCTTTGTCAGAGGTTTTTATGAAGATTGTTTCCCAATTTGTTGCTTCCCTTCTGATTTTGGTTACATTGGTTTTGTTTGTACAAAAACTTTTTAATTTGATGTATTCCAGATTATTTATTTTGCATTTTGTAACTCTTTCTAAGTCTTGCTTGGTTTTGAAGTCTTTCCTTTCCCAAAGGTCTGACATGTGTACTATTCTGTGTTTGCCTAATTTTCTTATAGTTTCCTTCTTTATGTTCAAATCATTCACCCATTTTGAATTTATCTTGGTGTAGGTGTGAGGTATTGATCTAAACCTAATCTTTCCCTCACTGTCCTCCAATTTTCCCAACAGTTTTTATGAAATAGTGGATTTTTGTCCCAAAAGCTGGGATCTTTGGGTTTGTCATATACTGACTTTCTGAGGTCATTTATTCCGAGTCTATTCCACTGATTCTCCTTTCTGTCTCTTAGCCAATACCAAATTGTTTTGGTGACTGCTGCTTTATAATATAGTCTGAGATCTTGGACTGCAAGGGCCCCTTCCTTTGTATTTTTTTTTCATTATTTCCCTGGATATCCTTGATCTTTTGTTCTTTCAAACGAACTTTGTTATGGTTTTTTCTAAATCAGTAAAAAAAAATTTTGGAAGTTCCATGGGTATGGCACTAAATAGATAGATGAGTTTGGGTAGGATGGTCATTTTTATTAAATTGGCTCATCCTACCCATGAGCAGTTAATGTTTTTCCAATTGTTCAAGTCTAGTTTTAGTTGTGTGGAGAGTGTTTTGTAGTTGTGTTCATATAATTCCTGTGTTTGTCTCAGGAGATAGATTCCTGAGTATTTTATTTTGTCTAAGGTAATTTTGAATGGGATTTCTCTTTCTAGTTCTTGCTGCTGAGCTGTGTTGGAATTTTATAGAAATGCTGATGACTTATGTGGGTTTATTTTGTATCCTGCAACTTTGCTAAAGTTGTTGATTATTTCAATTAGCTTTTTGGTTGAATCTCTAGGATTCTTTAGGTAGACCATCATGTCATCTGCAAAGAGCGATAGCTTAGTCTCCTCCTTGCCTATTTTGATGCCTTCATTTTCTTTTTCTTCTCTAATTGCTACTGCTAGTGTTTCTAATACAATGTCAAATAATAAAGGTGATAATGGGCATCCTTGTTTCATTCCTGATCTTAATGGGAATGGATTTAGTTTATCCCCATTGCAGATGATATTAGTTGATGGTTTTAGATATATACTGTTTATTATTTTTAGGAATGGCCCTTCTATTCCTATGCTTTCCAGTGTTTTTAATAGGAATGGGTGTTGTATTTTATCAAAGGCTTTTTCTGCATCTATTGAAATAATCATGTGATTTTTGTTGGTTTGCTTGTTGATGTGGTCAATTATGTGGATGGTTTTCCTATTATTGAACCAGCCCTGCATCCCTGGTATAAATCCTACTTGATCATGGTGAATGATTCTTCTGATCACTTGCTGGAGTCTTTTTGCTAGTATCCTATTTAAGATTTTTGCATCTATATTCATTAGGTAGATTGATCTTTAATTTTCTTTCTCTGTTTTTGGCCTGCCTGGCTTTGAAATTAGTACCATGTTTGTGTCATAAAAGGAGTTTGGTAGAACTCCCTCTTCGCTTATTAAGTCAAATAGTTTGTATAGTATTGGGATTAACTGTTCTCTGAATGTTTGATAGAATTCACAGGCCCTGGGGATTTTTTCTTAGGAAGTTCTTTGATGGCCTGTTGGATTTCTTTTTCTGATATGAGATTATTTAAGAAATCTATTTCTTCTTCTGTTAGTCTAGGCAATTTATATTTTTGTAAATGTTCATCCATATCACCTAGGTTGGTATATTTATTACCATATCGTTGGGCAAAGTAGTTTTTAATGATTGCCTTAATTTCCTCTTCATTGGAGGTGAGATGCCCCTTTTCATCCTTGATGCTGTTAACTTGCCTTTCTTCTTTCCTTTTTTTAATTAGATTGACCAGTACTTTGTCTATTTTGTCTGTTTTTTCAAAGTACCAGCTTCTAGTCTTGTTTATTAGCTCAATAGTTCTATCACTTTCGATTTTATTAATTTCTCCCTTAATTTTTAGGATATCTAGTTTCGTTTTCTTCTGGGGGTTTTTAATTTGTTCGTTCTCAAGTTTTTTGATTTGCATATCCAATTCCTTGATCTCTGTCCTCCCTAATTTTTTAATATATGCATTCAGGGATATGAATTTTCCTCTAAGTACTGCCTTGGCTGCATCCCATAAGGTTTGAAAGGATGTTTCGCCGTTGTCATTTTCTTCAATGAAATTATTAATTGTTTCTATGATTTCTTCTCTAACTATCTGATTTTGGAGTATCATATTATTTAATTTCCAATTAATTTTTGATTTGGCTCTCCATGTAACCTTGCCAATCAATATTTTTATTGCCTTGTGATCTGAAAAGGCTGCATTTATTATTTCTGCTTTTCTGCATTTGAGTGCCATGTTTCTATGACCTAGTGTATGATCTATTTTTGTGAATGTGCCATGTGGTGCTGAAAAGAAGGTGTATTCCTTTTTGTCCCTATTTATTTTTCTCCATATGTCTATTAACTCTAATTTTTCTAAGATTTCATTCACCTCTTTTACCTCTTTCTTGTTTATTTTTTGGTTTGATTTATCTAAATTTGATAGTGGTTGGTTCAAGTCTCCCACTAATATGGTTTTACTGTCTATTTCCTCCTTCAATTCTCCTAGTTTCTCTATTAAAAATTTGGATGCTATACCATTTGGTGCATACATGTTGATTAGTGATATTTCCTCATTGTCTATATTCCCTTTTAGCAGAATATATTTACCTTCCCTATCCCTTTTGATCAGGTCTATTTTTGCTTTGGCTTTGTCAGATATCATGATTGCAACTCCTGCCTTCTTTCTATCAGTTGAGGCCCAAAAGGTCTTACTTCAACCTTTAATTCTACCATGTGAGTGTCAACCCATCTCATATGTGTTTCTAATCCACTCTGCTATTTGTCTACGTTTTATGAGTGAGTTCATCCCATTCACGTTCAAAGTTATGATTGTCATTTGTGGATTCGCTGGCAATTTGATATCTTCCCCTTGTTCTGACCTTTCTTCTTTAGCTATTTCCTTTTGAACCAGTGATTTACTTTAGGTCAGTTCCCCTAGTCCCCTCCCTTGAGATGCTTCCCTTTCTAGCCCCTCCCTTTTTATGCTTTCTTCTAATTCATTAATTTTTTGGCTTTGCTTTATTGATTCTTGCTGTTTTATGGTCTCACTTTCTTTGAGTTGCTTAATTCTGGTCATTAGGGACTGGTTTTGCTTTTCAGCTTTGCCCTTCTATTGGATGCTTCGAGCTCTTTCTCCAATTGTGCAATCTTATTTATCAGACTGCTGATCTCTTTCTCCCATTTTTCTTTCCAGAAGGTTTCCATCTTTTGGGTAAGCTCCAGTTTGAGATCTTCCAGAGCTTGTTAATAGTTTCCATTTTGGGAGGCATGTTCTGATTTTTTTTGGATTTCATCCTCATTCTCTTCTTTTCCTTGGGTACTCTCACCATAAAAGTTTTCAATAGTCACCTTTTTCCCTTTCTTCCTGGAGGCTTGATTTTGGACCATGTGAGCCATCCCTTTGGTGGTTTTATTCCACTTTTTTTTTCGGTCTGGGGTCTGGGTGATATGGGCGGGTTTTCTGTGAATTTAGGTTGCCTCAGACTAGTTCTTCCCAGCCTCCGAGGTTTCTTAGAGCGCTGGGTCCCTGATCATGGCCAAACTGCCCAGGTGTTCAGCTCCGCCCAGATAATCAGCATGTGGTCCACCCCTGGTGTTTAGCTCCACCCAGATACTCAGCGCAACCACCCTGAGTAAAGCTCCGAGGCCCCTGTGCTCAGTGCAGGATTCTCCCATGAAACTGCCCTGAGACGTTTTTTCCTGGCAGTCCCCAGATCCCAAGGACTCTGGAGTGACCCCCCAGACAGAGACGTTCCCCGCTCACTCACTGTCCCAGTGAGCGCTCCGGTAGCTCACTCTGGTTTGGTGCAGGAGGTGTGGGGGGCGGAAGGGAGGCTCAGTTCACATTTCTGTGCAAGCTTTGCCTCCTTCTTATTATAGTGTGGAAATGTTCAAACCCCACGTACCTTCGCCCCTTTGGCGTACTGGGAAGTCCTTCTGTTCCTCCAAAGGTGATTTTTATGCTCCTTTGATGTAGTCTATTTCATTTGGTGCCAGGGAGAGGAAGCATGTGGCATCTAGATTGCAGCCATGTTTACCCAGAAGTCCCACTTTTTAAGTTTTTTAAAAAACCCTTACCTTCTGTCTTAGAATTTACCTTGTATTTGTTCTAAGGCAGAAGAGTGGTAAGGTCTAGGCAATGGGGGTCAAGTGACTTGCCTAGGGTCACACAGCTAGGAAGTGTCTGAGGCCAGATTTGAACCCAGGACCTCCCTTCTCTAAGCCTGGCTCTCAACCCACTGAGCTCCCTAGTTCCCCCCCCCCCAAAAAAAAAACTCTTGGTACCCCATATAGTTACTAGGCACTCTTAGTTGGATAAAGACTATTTCATCCAAGTCTTCCATGCTATATTCCAATGAAATTGGCCTCCAGGGTCCACAGGACCTCCCTGTGCTCCCAGCTGCTCCCAAATCACAATACTTTAAAGGAAAACTATCCAATGCTTTTGTTACATTTTTTCAAAGGTTTGAGAATAGACTTCTGAATATCAGTGTCTGATTTTCCAAAAAGAGTAGGCAGCATTTATTGTTTCAGCTTCCTCACCATGTACTTAATAGTCAAAATTGCTTTACAAAATGGCTTCTTAGCATTTTATCAAAATCTCCTTCCCAAAATTCACTGAAGACTTTCTCATTGCTGGATCCAATACCATTATGTGAATGCTTGTTATCCTAAATCTTATAGAATTTGACTTTGATGACCCACTCCCATACACATACCCCCTTCTTACCACTTTCCTTCTTTGGTTTCTATTACAAATCTCACTCCTGGCTCTTTTTATTACTCTCAACAGCTCTTTTGCTCCTCTTAGTCCTTCTCTCATTCCCTAATTGTGGTTTTACCCCCTCACTCCTCTCACTCAGTAATATTATCCCTGACTATGACTTCACTTTTAGATATCTCTCCAATTTTTCTCTTTAGCTTTGCTCAGTTTTCTACGCTCCAATGTCATATTCTGATTTCTTGCAGTGACTTCACTGGAACCACAAATATAACCTAGCCAAAATGGAACTCTATAACTTTCCTTAAGTTCTGGCCCTCTTCCCTAATTTTACCAACTCATACTTGAAATGTCAAATGCTGGAAATACTGGAGACAGTTGATTCTTTCCTCTCTCTCATCCCATATATTCAATCATTTACTAAATGCTACTGATGCTACCTTTAAATGAAAGAGACAATATAATCTCTTTTTTTCTAATCACCATTCAGCCTTTTTAATTCAGTAGCCTCTGGGGACCTCCCATGTAGACTATTTCTATAACCTCTTTCTTGGTCTCTAATCCAGCCTTTGTGTGCTACCGGATCACTCTTAAACTTTAAACTAAAAACAAATTTAAACCCTGCACTGATTCTCTCCCACCCTCTGCTTACTGAATGAAAAAGAATGTCTAAGCTGAGCATTGAGCCTCTAACTTACCTTCCCAGGCTGGCTTCAGACTTTTCCCTTTTAATCAGTCAACATGACAATCGAATAGAACTCTGAGGTATCCCCTCATCTTATCCAGACTATTTCCCACCCTTTTTTGTTTGAATATGCTGTTCTCCCTTCCTACAGGTGTCTCTCTTTACAATTGCATCTATTTTGAGCTGAACTTAGACATCATCATTTTCATGGAACCTCCCCGAGTCTCTTCACTGTGGCCTCACTTCATGCCCCTCAGTGCCTCTCCTTCACTTATTATAGTGTACATATAGGGTGTATGGGTGTTCAAGGAAGACTTCCTCCACTGGAATGAAAGTTGAGAACCATTTGTTCCAATGGCCATGAAGGTGGCTAAAGCAGGCACTGTGGAATGCTTAGATCTTGGTGGCCATTGCCAGTCATCCTGATTTTTTTTTCTTGCCACTGGACTTCAATGACTCTGGAAGAGATGGTGAGACTGATTACTTTGTACATCTCTTTCACTTAAATACAGTTTATGTGTAAGCATCACCCCATGATGCCATTGATCTTCAAAAGTAAGGAAAAACAGCAATAAATGTATGTATTACTTATATTAAAGTTATTTGCATATTTATCTTCTCTACCTTATGAGGTTATAGGTCCTTTAAGGGCAGGTGCTATGTCTCATTCCATATTTGTATGCCCAACACAGAAGAATTAAATTCAACAAGCATTATTGAGATCCTGCTATGTGGCATGGACTACCTTACTTTCTGCGGATACAAAGACAAAACAGAAATAGTTTTTACCTTCAAGGAATTTATATTCTACAGTGTAAAACAGGTACACACATAAGTAAATACAAATTATATACAAAATAGCTTTGTTTAGTTTGAGCTGAGTCTGAAAGGAGACCAGTGAGAGAGGAGCCCCAACCCCCACAAGAAAACATACCCCCAAATCCTCATTTGATTCTAAACTTCCTAAGGAGAGTACTAGTATGAAGGACAGTATCAGGATCTGGTCAGACTGCATTGGAGCTTTGCTTTCAGTGCCAGATAACATGGAGAATGTCCAGAGAAGAAATCAGGGATAGAGACTGATTGGTGACAATGCTACATAAACATCAGCAGAAGGAAATAAGAGGAAAACAAGTGGGACAGAGGATGTGAGGGAGCTACCTTCAAGTGCATGCATTTGAATGAAAAAGAAGGATGAGGCAGGTTCTGTTTGGCCCCAGAGGGCAGAACTAGTAACAATGATCAGAACTGTCAGAGAGACTGATTTTTTGTTTCGATGTTTCGATGAAAATCCTAATAATTAGAGCTGCCCAGAAGTGGAATGCATTGTCTTATGAGGCAGCAAGTACCATAACAACAATCGCCAAGGATTTTTAAGCAGAAACTTCATGAAAATGTGGCAAAGATTTTGTAAAAGGGATACTGATTTCTGTATTTGAACTAATTGGCTTCTGAAGACTCTTCCAATTTGGTTATTCTACATGTTCTGGCCTGAATGTTAGAAGAATTGACATTCAGTTTAAGCTAAGCTAACTGGCTCTCCATGTTATCATTGGTAAGAAACTTCACTTCTCTTGGACTTCAGTTTTCTTGCCTATAAATCATGAAGATTGAAACAGATGATCCTAGTAGCCCCCTCTACCTCTCTCATTCTAAATACTAAGTGTTTTTTTAGCTGTAGAGTGTGGCTTCAAAATTCTGTTCTGGCTCTAACTTCCTATGTTCTAAAGGTTCTGCTATCATGGGCATTCGATCTTCTGTGATCCAAAAGTTTTCTGACATGATTCAAGTACTGATACCATTGGATTCTTTCCTTCACACTGTATTGGGTATCAATGAGCCTGGGCATGTGATCTTTGGAGTAGGGAGTCAAACTTTGCTGGGAACAAAACTCTCTCCTTTCAGATGGGGAAGGCTTCTTGATTATGACTTACCATTAGCTTCTATTTCCCATTTCCAAGTTTTAGTCACATAGTGACTTCCCTCAAAGGGAAGAAATCTAAAGTGGCCCATGAATCCATCGCATCTGATTGCATCTAACATCTCACCTGAGTTCATTCACTGTGATTGACTTCATCTGAGGTTAACTGCAAGTCCTTTAAAACTTGGATTTAAGCAAAAAATAAAGGTCAAGACCCAGAAACCAATGATCTGTGTGCTTAAGAACACCAAGGGTCTGACTCTACTATGACTATGTTGTGACAATTAAAAATTCTGATAAACTAACTTCTGGGTAAGAACATCAATTTATTGATTAGGCTAGCAATAACCAGTAAATTAATTGGTCAATAATCACTTTCCATAATCAAAGCCTAAGAAGTTTCACTACATGGACTGTTAAATACACTTTTGTAAGCTCATTATTCAGTCATCCCCCTAGACATCTCTAACTGCCGAATAGCCAATGAGGAGGTGGTCCATCATTCTCCCAATTCCTTGAGTGATGAATTCCTTGAGGGATGATGGAAGATCACATGCCTGGGCCCCTGACTTCAATGTCTAGAAGAAGAAACGAAATGAAATTTGACCCAATTAGGAGTGACTTTTTCCAGGGCTTCTCAATGTGAGATTCAAGTAATGTATTCTACTGCTTGCAGACTCACCTGACCTAAATTGGTTACTATTTGCTGGACAATCTAGAACCTCATTTTTCTATTATCCCTGAATATGCAAGGTACTCTAGGATGAGGCATTTCTTTAGTTCCCTAGGAACAAAGTAATGAGTACAGGGATGAAAGGACAAATCTAAGCCTCAATTCAAAAATCAAAATGGAAAAAAATTGACTAATAGAAACATCTAAGGGCACTGGGCATTTTATAGGCAGAAGACTAAAGGAAGTATCTCCATTTTCCTTTCAAAATCTGGACAGTTCTCCTTACAGAAATGAGCTTTGATTTTGTTCTTTGTTGTGGTTATTATTGTTTTCCCACACTTGCACTGAATCATCTCTGGCCTTCTACTGAATCCTAGAATGTTAAATTTGAATGCAAGTAGAGTAACCTTTTAGTTAAATTTCCCATAGACTAAGGAATTGTGACCCACTCTGTCCGAAAACAGATGTGATCGGTGATTCAAAAAGCAGAATGGGAAGCATTCAAGAGTCCATCTATTATAATACTTAACATCCAAATAATAATATACTTATGTGATTTCCCAAAGATGACCAATTCAGTCTTTGCTTGGAGACTTTCAGTGAAGGTCCCAAGGCAGATCATTCTACTTTTGGACATATGGTTATCTAGTTTTCACTTGAATCCCTCAAATGGGGAGGTCATTCCCTCATGATAGAGCGTCTCTGATTGATGAATGTGTTAATCATTTTTATGTTGAAGTAAAATCTAATTCCCTATAATTTCCATCTATTGTTCCTGATTCTTCATTCACGAACCAAGCAGAATATGTCAAATTCATAGTCTTTACAATAGTGATTATGACACATCATTGAAGCCACCTATTATATTTTAGTTTCTTTGCAGGCTTTGCATCAAATTGGAGTCAAATACTATTCCCATGCAAAACATTATTTTTAAATGTCCTAAGACCAGAGATCAGAGAGCTAGAAAGTTTTTTTAAAAAACCCAAGTAAATGAGTTGTTTCCATTATGACTCCATGTTTACTGGACATATATAAGTAAATAGGAAGCAGGCACTATAAATAAATGTATCTTAGTTTTCAGGGGGAGCATTAGTAATATGGAGAATCAGATACAGTTTTTTGAAAAGTGGTCCTTTTGCTAAGCCTTTAATGGAACTAAATATTCCAATAGGCAGAAGTGGGCAGGTAACTGAGGATGAAAAAAAAACCACCTCAGTACAATCATATAAGGTGACTTTGGGAGTACTAATGGCCAGAATATGTTGAGTCAGGACAAAAGTGCTCATGACCACAAAAGGAGCCTTTAAATTCATGTAGAATGAAGAGGAACATCAAAGAATACATAGGGCTGTGTCTTCAGAGAAAATGGAGGCAATTATCACACAGAGGAGGACAGGTTGGTAGAGCTACTCTTGCTTTGCTTCTATTTTCTCTGTGAAGAAGACGAAAAGACCAAAACAATGATAGAGAATGGAAGCACTGTATAGATGAGCTGGTAAGAATTCACCGCATTGTCCTTCTTAATTTAAAATGCCTCTTAAAGTTGCTACATCTGGCATATCAACAGTTATGCAACATCACTTGCAACGTTAAATTAAAATTCAAAAACCTGAGGTGTACGTAATATAGCCCATCTTTCAGAATGGATTAGGATATTTGAAAATTGTTGTCTTGAGAGGAATGAGTGCTTCCATCTAAACAAAGCCATGTTGACAGTGATTGGTAGGTGTTATTAGGACCTAGAAAAGGAAGGAGGCTTAGCCATCATCTTGCCCAATCCTTCATTTAACAGACTAAGAAACTGAGGACAAGAAAAAGGTCTTTATCTTTCCAAGGTAGTCAGTAGTAAAGTCAGGATTTTAACTCAGGTCTTTTGGCTACAAATCAAATTCCATAACTATTTTATGCCCTTGATAAAGCTAATAGGTGTTGAGTTTCTCATTCAGATCTCGGGAGGGAAAGCAGCAGGAAACTTAGCAACAGGAGGCAGATTTGCTGAGTGATGAATGATTTTTCATTTATTTCATTGGCATTTGAAGCAAGATTGTGAAATAAATAATTCCCCAGCTACACTTCATAGGAAGACACATGTAGCAATGCTCCAAACTCATTTCAGTGATGGCAAAGCGAGGGGGGTTGATGAGATCCCCATATTAATGACTGTTGTGCCTAGTTTGACAGAGAGAGCAGCTGCTTTGAATAAGTAATTAATGGTACTGCTTTAAAGGAGGATCCAAAGAGAGATGATTTTGAATGTCAGGAGGATCTGTAGGGGTGCAATTTCCCAGTATTCTGACTAAGAGAATTAGGTTCAGCCTGAAGACAGTTGAATTGAGGTGAGGTGTGTTAATATCATGTTCCTTTGTCTCCAGGATATTCCTTGCTATTGCCACACTGGTATTCAATTCACAGGAACATAAACCTTGGTCTAGAAGGAAACTTTAGAAGTCATTGAATTCAATACCTATGCTCTGTTTTACATTTGAAGAAACTGAGGCACAGAGGATAATCAATGACTTATAGTATCATCAGTTTTAGAGCTAAAATGGAGCTCAGAGATTATCTAGGGCAATTGTCTCCTTTTATAAATGAAGAAACTGAGGCACAGAGGAGTTCAGTGATCTGAGGTGGGATTTGAATCCAGGACCTTGTTATTCCAAGTCTAACACTTTATCTACCCTGTAGCCCCCCATTTATGAACATTTTTTCAATTAGAAAATCATTTGTTAAATGCTACCTATATTCAAGGCACTGTTTCAGGTGGAAGGGATGGCTTAATCTCTACCCTGAGATATATAGAATCTAATTTGGAGAATCCAACATGCACACTAATAAGAATGCTCTAAGGCCACTATCTACTATAAAAAGAACAAGGAAGAAATCCTTTATAATGTGAATGACTACAAAGCTGGAGAGAACATTTTCACTTGTGAAGTAGGAGAAACCTTCATAGAAAATATCTGTGTGTGTGTGTGTATTTTTAATATCAAAATGATTTACTAAGAATTTTTAAAAATTAAAGCACAAATACTACCTCTTGCTTTATAGTTCAATGGTCATTTCCCCCCACAAAAGCAGTAAATCAGACTATTCCTGTGATGATTGTAATGTAACATTAGCTCATCATAATAAGAAAGAGAATGTGAGCAGTTTCATATGATACAGAACTGCATTCCATGAATTTGAGGAGTGGGAGATTACCTCTTAAATTCAGAGAGGTAGCAGAGAGCATTACATTACTGAGGAACAGTTACTAGAGTACAGTCTGGCTAGAATAAAAAGTTTATGGAAATGAAAAATGTTATATAAAACTGACAGGGTCAGTCGGAGCCAGATTAGGAAGGTGTTACATGCCAGTCTTCCCAAAAGAGTATTTTCATCACATTAGCATTGCTCAAGAACCTGCAATGCCTCCCTGTCACTTAGGATATCAGTTCTAATGGTTTCACTCTCAACAGGGGTCTTCAAATTTGCCCATGCACTTATACACACTTGGACTTCCCCCCAAAATCCTCTAGCAAGGCTAGTCTCTCCACTGTTCTTCTTAGATCCCTGTGTAGTGGTACTGATAGCAAGGATACTCATTCTTTCTTCCTCTCCAAAGATGCTCTTCCCTATCTTCTCAACCATTCATCAGGGTCAAGTTCGTGACATTTTTTTGCAGAATTTACTCTATCAATTCCAGCTCATGATGCATTCAGAGTGGGGAAGTGATTTTACCAAAGGTATGGTCTCTAGGTGTTGGACCAAGACTTCAACTTTCCTCCTCCGATACCATCTTGCTTTTCATTCTAATAAATATACCATACCGACTTATCCTTTAATCCTAAGAAGAACTAAGATGCCTCAACACACCATGTGAATTACAAATCAAATCTATCAATGTATCTAAACCTTGGTTTCATTTAACATGGGGATATTTCATGGTAAAGAAATGCATAAACTGATTACCTTAGTAGAAAATTCACATTCTCTTGAACAGTCCCTTCCATCCCACCCCGAGAAACCTAGCAAGATTTATATGGACTCATGAAGAGTAAAATAGGAAGAAGCAGAACAATTGATAAAATAAAAACAACCTTTTAAAGATAAGGATCTGAAATATTTAACTCTAACATAATGGCAAGCCAACATGCCAGAGGACTCATGATAAAAAATGTGAACCACTTCCTTTTTAAAATTAATTAATTAATTAAGGATATTTTCCCATGATTATATGATTCATGTTCTTTCCCTCTCCTCTTCCCTTTCTCCCTCCTGGAGCCAATGAGCAATTCCACTGGGTTATACATGTATCATTGATATGAACCATTTTCTTTTTTTATTAGAAAAATTTTATTTAATCGATTTAGGATATTTTTCCATGGTTACATGATTCATGTTCTTTCTCTCTCCTCCTCCCATCCGCCTCCTGTAGCCAATGCTCAATTCCTCTGGGTTTTACATGTGTCATAGATCAAGACCTATTTCCATATTATTGATATTTGCACTAGGGTGATAGCTTAGAGTCTACATCTCCAATCATGATCCCATCAAACCATGTGATCAAGGAAATGTTTTTCTTCTGTGTTTCTGCTCCCACAGTTCTTTCTCTGGATGTGGATAGTGTTCTTTCTCCTATGTCTCTTATAATTATCTTGAATTATTGCATTGCTCTAAGTAGAGAAGCCCATTACATTCTATTGTGCCACAGTGCATCCGTCTCTGTGTATGTCATGAACCACTTTCTTACAGAGAAGTGATAGACTCAGAATGCAGACATGTGTGTGTGTATGTTTTCTATTCTTTTTCATTGGGAAAGGGGGGAAGTGGGAGAGAAAGAAACTGGATTTTCATTAATGGAAAAAAATTAAGTGCCCAATCCACCCCAAACCCACCCCCCAACCCAGACAGGCTCTTTCAGGGCTAATAAGTGTTTTCCTAATATTCACTTTATTCTCTTCCTGGTCAGAAGAGCATTGGGAAAAATGTGACAATAAAACTATAAGGATAATGTTTCCCTGGAATACTTTAATTCTTTTCTCTTTTTGGTTTAAAGGGAATTGTGCCAGACAGCATACTCTCCTTCTGTCTGCAGGGAAACTGCTGTTCTGAATGTTTAATGATTATTTTCCCTGGTTTGTTAAATTCCAACCATGACAAAGTGTACAAAAGTGTTTTTTTTTTTATTTAAAGTTTAGCCCTTCAAAGAAAGCTCTCAGCAAGGCTTATAGCTGGGGAAGTGTAAAAAAAATGTGGACTTGGCCAGAAGTGTAATAAGTTCTGAGTATAAGGAGTATACTCAGGAGTATAATAAGGAGTAAAAAGTTCTGAAAGGGTAAATGGTTGTGTTTACATCTCTCACAATGCTTAAAATAGTAAGAAACCTACTCTTCTCCTTGTGGGGGGAAAATACATGAATATCTCATACTTTGGTCTTTCCCTTGGTTTATATTATTTATTTCTGGAATGCCATTTTTCACTTTCCCCCTTTCCCACCTTCACCCTACTTTTTTTTATTTTCTATTCCAAACTACTGCTCTAGGAAGCTTTGCCTTAATTTCCCCTTTCTTCTTTTCCACCCCCAATTAGCCTGGAACAATCAAGATTCCCTCACAATACTTTCTTTTCTGCCTTACCTATATATAGCGGGTTCTGCAAATCTTAGCACATTTGTAATGTTAATGTGCTAAGACTTTTGGGATATCCTGAACCTTCCATGGTAGCTACATTATATTTTTCTATATTCACATGTTATCTTTAAGAGTCTGCTTGTTCTATATGGAAAAGGACCTTATCTAAACTTTTCTAGACTAAATGAGAGATCTAAACGATTTGGGACATAACAGATAATTAATAAAAGCTTGGTGAATCAACACTTTTCAAAAGGACAACAGTTGATATTTTTGGTTTATTCATAAGAAATCAGTTGTTAGTTCACTAATGTCTTTTGGATTCTCAGCAGAGAATCTTAATCAAGATATTATGTCATAAGGATCTCTGATAAAGAGGGAGAGACTTATAGATCATTGATGGGGGAGCCACTTCCTTATGATGTGGTAGAAAAAGCTCTTCTAAGTAAAGTATTTATTGCCATCCCCTCACTGACTATTTGACCCTGGTCACTTAATCTTTCTTTGTATTAATTTCCTTATCTATAAAAGGGGAATAATTTAATTATATACATTATAGAGTGGTTGTAAAATATTTTATAAACCTTTACATGCTATGTAAACAAGCTATTAATATTGCCTAAACACAAATCCCATCTCCATTATATAAAACAAATGATAACTCATACTCTATTTATATATTTCTAGTGGGAGGTTATTTATGATTAATGGAACAAAACATGTATATCAGCTCTAATTATGAGGATAATATATATTGATATTATAGAATAAGCCCAAGTCTATGCCTCTGTGTCTTTTCATCTATTCTGAATCTGAATTCTGGGGGACCTAAACAGAACACTATATCAATGTCCTTCAAATATTTGAAACTAGTCATCATACTCCACTTTGTTTTCTTTTTTTCTTCCAGGCTGAGTCCTTAGACTTTTCAAATAATGTTACATTGAAAGAAGAGAAGAAAGCTAATAGAACCTTTCTAACTCTTGTTTAAGGCAATCCCAGACTTTCTCAAGTAAGAGTATTTCTTGTAAAATATACATATGTCTAGCATTCACTTAATGCACAAAAAACGCAGTTGGAGAGAAGGAAATTCTAAATCAGCCATGTTATACAAAATGCTTAAACTCAGCTGTTAAGAAGAAAAGAATCAATAACAAATCCTTCTTTTCCTAGAAAGGGTATAAGCATTTCAGTTCATTTTACCAAGGTTCTAGTTGTTTGATGATTAATACTCTTTAGTTAGATGTTCTGAAGTAGATCTTTTAGAACAAGACTGAAATAAGAGCACCCTCCCCCCCCCCAAAAAAAAACAAAAAAACAGGGCACTGACCACAGAAAGTTTCAGACTACTCTACCCTTCTTAGGCCTGAATTATAGAAACACTGATGAAGTTGGAAAGGACCAGAAAGATCACTTAGCTGGATTCTTAATTTTACAGATTAGGAAGAGTGTCTTGTCCTGAGTTACATATCGAGCAAGAGGCAAAGTTCTTCAGACCTGGTCTACTGATTCCAGCTGCACTGCTCTTCCCACTATAACCTGCTATCATTTTATTAATTGCTATTTAATGCAATTTGTGAGGGAATATCATGAATTTTGATTTTAAAATTTATATAAGTATCTCTACTATGTAACTTATTTCTAAGTATATATACATGCTATACATTCAATATAATTATAAATGACATAAAACATAATATCATATAATTCACATATATAATTATATAGATTGGTATTCTAATTTAGCTACATGTCCTGTCTATTGATTTTATGCCCTCTTACTATTAAAAATCACTTAATAAAATATTTATAACTGCCTTGAGGAACTTGGAACTATAAAGTACATGCTATTAAATAAGATTTTAAACCTGCTGAAAGGAGGTAGCATAATGATTTGGAGAAAGGGCTGGATTTTGAGTCAGGAGACCCGAGTCCCTGTCCAAGTTCTGCCTTCATCTGACTATGTGACCTTACTTAAACTAGCTTTTATCTCTTCTTCTGTATCTTTATAACTCCACCTCTTTTGCTATATAGGAGCATGTTTATGTAGATAAATATCTGTCATTCATTGTGTCATGAAATGATGTATTTAGAATTGTAAGGGATATCAGAGAATATTTCATTGAACACTCTGGGCTTTCATCCCAGATTGCAGAGGTAATAAGTGACAGACCCAGTATTTCCCCTAGATCTCTGATTACAAATTAGATTTATTTTAATACTGTGACAGAGGCTGGCATATAAGAAAAGTACCAGGCTGAAGAGTTTGTGGAACTGATCACCTTGACAGGGGAGGGCCTGGCCACAGAAGATTAGAATCTGGAGGAGGAGAAGATTCTGGCTGGGAGAGGAGTTGATCTCTGGGTCTTTAGAAGTTGAAGAGAGAAGGTTGAAAAGACTTTATCCTGAGGATTACTCCCTTTTTCCTGTCTATTACTGGAAATCTTTCTCCCCAACATTTCCCAATAGAAAAGACTATTAAAGAGGAAACCTGAGAAAGACATTTTAAATCTCTGTCTGACTTTACCTCAGCTCCTGTTACCCTGAGTCTGAAATTGTGGCCAAGGGGCCAAACCTAGGGTAATTCAACCTGAATTTCTCTGAGGTGGCTCAGGCTGCCAAAGCCTGAGTTACCCCCAAACTCAAGAAGGGAGGGAAAAGGGTTTTAGATAGAGAGATAAGGACCCTCTTTTTTCCTACCTTTCTTTCCCATTCTTTCCCTGCTGGTTATTACTTTGTATTACCCTGATTGAGTTGACATTAAAATAGTTATCTTTTCCCCAAGCTGAGTGTGAATGAACAGATCAAGGGGAGACCCTTTGGTCTCCAGTAGTGGAGGGGGAACAAAAGGGACAAGAGCAAATCTGGGAGAGCAGCCTTAGCTAAGAGGGAAGGCAGATGGGGGAAAACCTTCAAATCCCCTCTCCTCTCTCTGAGCCAACCTTAAACATCAGCTTTCTCCCCTCAACCTTGCTTTGAGAAGGGAGGTATCCACTCTCTCTATATATATTCTGAAAGACTGAAACCCTCGAAATACAAATAAACAACCCCTTGAATACAGTACCAGCCATCACCAAAGCAGAGGCATGTAGTAGACAAGGGTTTTCTTTTTCATTTTATAACTTTTTTTTTTAACCCTTACCTTCTGTCTTGGAGTCAATACTGTGTATTGGCTCCAAGGCAGAAGAGTGGTAAGGGCTAGGCAATGGGGGTCAAGTGACTTGCCCAGGGTCACACAGCTGGGAAGTGTCTGAGGCTAGATTTAAACCTAGGACCTCCCGTCTCTAGGCCTGGCTCTCAACCCACTGAGCCACCCAGCTGCCCCCTCATTTTATAACTTTTAATATATATATATATTTATTCTATTTTAACTATGTTTTGAAGTCTAATCTTCAACAAAATATATCAAACATGTAATAGTTATTTACATATGAATGAAATAATTTCAACATTAAAATATAATGAGAATCCACTTTGTTTAATCCTTTAAGTTTGCAGTGCCATTTAAATGCATGGTTTTATTTCCTTTGTGTCAATCACAAATATTTATTTTCTACTATGGACCAAGAACTGTGCTAGTTGCTGGGAATACAAAGACCAAAAAGAAATACCTGTTGCTCTCAAGGAGCATATATTCTATAGCTTTTATTTTGTAGTAATTTCTTTTTTAAAATTTCCCCTTCTGGATGTGGCAAAGTTAGGACATTAATGTATTCCTGGTGGGATTGTGAATAGATCATTCAGGAGGCCAATTTGGAACTATGACCAAAGGGCACTAAAAGACTGTCTGCCCTTTGATCCAGCCATAGCACTGCTGGGTTTGTACCCCAAAGAGATAATAAGGAAAAAGACTTGTACAAGAATATTCATAGCTGCGCTCTTTGAGGTGGCAAAAAATTGGAAAACGAGGGAATGCCCTACAATTGGGGAAGGGCTGAACAAATTGTGGTATATGTTGGTGATGGAATACTATTGTGCTCAAAGGAATAATAAAGTCGAGGAATTCCATGTGAACTGGAACAAACTCCAGGAATTGATGCAGAGTGAGAGGAGCAGAACCAGAACATTGTACACAGAGACTGAAACACTGTGGTATAATTGAATGAACAGACTTCTCCATTAGTGGCAATGCAGTGATCCTAAATAACTTGGAAAGATCTAGGAGAAAAACCACTATCCACATTCAGAGGAAACACTGTGGGAGTAGAAACACCTAAGAAAAACAACTGCTTGACTACATGGGTAAAGAGGATATGTCTGGGGATGTAGACTCTAAATGAACATCCCAGTGCAAACACCAACAACATGGAAATAGGTTCTGATCAAGGACAAATGTAATACCCAGTGGAATTGTGCATGGGCTATGGGAAACGTGGGATTAGGTGAGGGAGGGATAGAATATGATTCTTGTAACCAAGGAATAATGTTCTAAATTGACTAAATAAAATTTAAAAATAAAGAAAAAAATAAAATTTCCCCTTCTACTCCTATATTTTTATATATACATTTGTTCCCTCTACATAGTTATAGTCAGTACATGCTTTCTTAGGATGCCATTTTCTTTCCTTCACATTATTTAATAGAGATATTTCTAGATATATTTTTCTTCCTCATACTGATCCAGTTTATTTACATTCTAGTCTTCTAGCACATTGATATGCCATAGTTGATTCTGCCATTCCCCAATTGTAAGGCATTCAGTTGTTTCTAATTATCTCAATTATATAGTTCATTTTGATATATACCTCAAATTGATGAGGCATTATATTTGCATTCAGTTATTTTGTAAGAGCTATACCAAAAACTTAGGAGATGTCAAAATAAATGGGAATCCTGCTTTGATTTTTATAATGTAAATAAAATGTTTTAAAAGAATGTCTCTTTATAGAGAAAACAGAATTCTTCCAAGCGGGCCAAATCAAATATATAATTAAAAAACAACCAACAAAAATGTTTTTAATAGTGAAAGCAGCAGTCAAATGTGATTTCAGCTGTTTACCAATTCTATTCATGAATAATTAGGAATTTGCATATTAATCATAACAACCATTTGCTTTTGTTCATTGGTTTCAGTTGAATGGACTCTTCATGAACTCATTTGAAGTTTTCTTGGCAATAGATAGTGGAGTGACTCAGTTTTCTTCTCCAGATCATTTTATAGATAAGGAAACTAAGGCAAACAGGTTTAAGTCACTTGCCCTGGCTCATACAGCTAGTAACTGTCTGAGACCAGGATGAAACTCAGGAAATTGCATCTTTCTGACTCCAGACACCACTCTATCCACTGGGCCACCTAGCTGTGCAGTAACAACCATATTCACATGCAAAGAAAACTAGCAAAAAAGAAAAAAGAAATGTTCTCAAAGTTCAGAAATGACTTCACAACTATGCCCTACCAAAAACAACAAGGCAATAGGAAATGAAATTTAAACAAATATATTTTCCAGGGAAAAATTGATTTTAGAAGCTTTGTATAAAATATGTAGATACACAGAAATAGAAATTGCCTCCCTAGAAATCTGTAAGACAAAAATACTATCTGGTTACAGTTTGATTTGCTGAAAAATGCCTAGATTAGATAAACATGGAAGCAGAAATGCATCTATATTGTGATCACAAGCTCTGTCTGGTTCTTTAAGATATTTATGTTTGCTTCATGTACAAATGAGAAAATTGCTATTTAGAAGAATACAAACTTTCCCTCTAGCTTGTTGCCAAGGTGCTTAATACATCATTGTTGTATTGTTTGTGTGATCTAGTGAACTGATCTAGTGGATTCAACGCTGGACTTGGGGTAAGAATATGTGAGTTTGAGCCTTTTTTCTGATAACTACTAACTCTTTGACTATGGGCAAGTCAGTTAGCCCTATGAGACTCATTTCCATATGCATATAATTCAGAAATTTGGACTAGATGCCCTCTGAAGCCCCCTTCAGCTTTACATTTCTGATCCTACATTTGTAAAGTGTTACAATAACTAATAATGGGGCAGTAAATATTTTTGAGATCTGGTTTTTATATTTTTATAATTTCATTCCTGTAACATCTCAATATATTTTATTGAATGAACCTTTGGATCTATGGAAGATTTGTCTTCGATGTCTTAATAGAATTTTAATGCAGGTTTGCCAATGCCATCTTCTAAATTCTCCATAGATGTTCTACCCAATGTGGTGGAGATCTTCCATATCTCTTTTTTAATTTTCCAACCCAATCCAATAAGCATTTGTTAAATACCTACTATTCGGCAGGCACTGTATTACATGCTGGTGATACAATTAATAAAAAGAAAGATCATTCCCTCAAGGAGCTTACAATCTCACGGAGCAAGAAAACACATATAAGGAGTCAGAAAAGGGATGGGGGAGACCACAGGGTGCTTGGTGTGGGTGTCTTGTTCATTGGAGTAAAAACCAACCTGGCAAGCAGATGCAAAGTGGAATGAAACCAAAAGCTTACTTGCTGCCCTATATGAAGGAAAACATTGGGTAGAATTTGATATGCCACCCTACAGCTCTCCAAACATAGAAGAGAGGAGGCTAAAGGAGGTAGTATTAGTCAAGGCTCAGTTAGCAGCATGGTGATGAGATTAGAAATGAGCTTAACTTGGGAGGAGGGGCATCTTGTTCTTTGGGGTTGAAAGCCAGCAGGACAGCAGATGCTGAGTGGATTGGACATCTGTGGAACAAATCACTAACCATCCATTGTTTATACTTTGTTCTCCTGAGCAAGCTGCCTGTCTGACTTACTACTTAAATATCTCCCTGGTGCCATCCTTTAGAACATTTCTTCCTTTTTACAGTTCCTCCTAACCCTAACCCTAATGTGGCACCAGCTGCTAGAGCCTCACTGCTGACCTTTGGGTGACCACCAAGTTTTAGTTCTTCAAAGTATTTTAAGACTCAGCATTTCATGACTTAGAGCCATACAAGAATAAAAACAAACAAAAAATCCAGGTGCTTACTTTCCTATCACTACAAAATTTTATGAGAATAATCTGAAGGTGCATCCAGGATATCCTTCATAGACAGATTTTGCAAATGATATTCTACACCTGAAGACATCTTTGCAGAGGCAATTGCCTGAAAGATACAGAGAAATATCAGATCTCACTGCAAGTTTTCTATAAAGAGCATCTGATTCAGAAGTCACTATTGTACATGCCAAAAATGTGTCTCCCGTGTGTAGGATAAATATGTTTACCATTTATTATTACTTTAGTTGGGGGTTTGTCAGATAAATATTGGATTAGATGACCTCTGAGGTCCTTTTCTACTCCAATGGTTTGGTGATGCTGAGATCCTGCCCGTTTCTGGGTATATTTTGATGATACAGCTTGGCACACTCCATGAATAGTGTTGTGGCTTGGCCAGGAGCCAGCAGGGCTGAGCAACTCCACCTTCTCCAGCCCTGGCACCTCAGGCTCTTACTCATACTGTCATCTCTGAAGCTGATCAAGCAGAAGAGGAAATTTTCCAATTGTACTTTGACAGTCCTCATCATCTTAACATGTTCTTCAGCATTCTTTGTGTTAGTAACTTGGTTAGTGTTCAACTCCATGGCATCTTTGTTTAGCTAACGAGGAGCTTCATATTGGAGGAGAGTGTGGGAATTCTCGCTCTATGGGACTCCCCCTCTCACTCCTACCCCCACCAAAACTACAATTTAGCACAATAATTTCTTTAAGGCAGAACAACCCTTGCATTCTCTCTTTTAACCTTACTTTGTTTCAATTTATGAAAATTTCTCCTTTTTTTAAAGATGCTCTGCTGGTCTCTGTTTCTGTATGACTCCCTTATATATCTGTTCTTCTTTCTATGTCCCTAATTCTGTTCTCCTTTATTTAGTTGTGAATTACAGTAGAAGAAGATATTCCTTTGGAGCTCCCATTCATTCCATTTGCCTGAGGATCATGTTATGGCAAAATGGACTTAAAAGACCTGATGTTGATGTCACCTATCTCTGGCTACCATGTGTCAAATGCTATGCAAGGTATAAGGTGCAAAGATATGAGCAAAATGAGTTAATATATACATACATGAATCAATACATGATATATAAAAGCTAAATATAAAGTAATTTGTGGGGGACACTAGAAACTGGGAAGGGGCAGTTAGAAATGCTTTATATAGATTTAGCTTTGGGAGGAATGTAGGCATTCTAAAAGCCATAGGTGAGGAAGAAATAAAGTCTAAGAATGGCAAACAAATTCACAGAGAAGGAAGATGAAATGGTAAATGTGAGGAATGGCAAGCATGCCTAATTGGCTGTAAGATAAGATATATGAATAGGAATAATATATAATAAGTCTTCAAAGATGGTTTGGAGCGAGGTTGTAAAATACTTTAAAAACAGAATGGAGGAGTTTATATTTTTCCTAGAGGCACACGAAGTCACCATAGTTTTTTTGAGTAAGGAAGTGGCATGTTCAGATCTATGCAATAGGAATCTTATTTTAGCAGCAATATGGAGGATTGTTTGGAGACTGGAATGACTTGAGGCTAACAAACTAAATGAGCAGCTTGGATTCAGTCATCTGATTTAGTCTATCTAATTTGCTACTAGAATTTGAAGTATTTATGACATTTTTCAACTATCTAGAGCTTGTGTCACAGGGGTATGTGGGAATCTAGGTTGCACAATAGATAGAGTTCCAGGACTACAGTCAGGACAACCTGAAATTAAAATCCAGCCTCAGATACTTATTAGCTATGTGAACCTCAGCAAGTCACTTAACCACTGCCTGCCTCAGTTTACTCAGTCATAAAATGGTTATTAAAAATAGCGCTAATCCTTGAGGATAAGGTGTAAGGATCAAATGAGATAATGCTCATAAAGTCCTTAGCTTAATACCTGGTACATAGTAGATTTCTTCCTTCCTTCTCTTCTTCCTTCCTTCCTTTTCCCCCTATTTCCTTCCTTCCTTAAGTAATGATGTAATGATGGCATGGTACCAATTTGAATAACTTTTGTGGAATTGTAACTCTGAATACATAAACACTTTTTAAGAGTTAGAGGATAAGTCAGTGATCATTAAGTCCAACCTTTGACTGAATCATAAATCAGTCAATTTCCATAATCCTTGGCAAGAGGTCATCCATTTTCTGCCTGGATGCTTCTAATTAGAACAAATTCAACACTTTCTATGGCAGATCATCTACTGATAAATGAGTCTAATTGTCAGTAAGTCTGTGCTTTTCTGGTGTACAAATTTACTCTGTATATTGTCTCATTTGGGAGCAGGTACTGAGATAGAATAAGTGCTAGACTTGTATTCAGCTGATCTTGGTTATGGTCCTAGCTTTGTAACTTCCTGAATAAACTGGGCAAGTCATTTTATATTTCTTGGCCTCATTTTCTTTTTCTGTCAAATGATGGTCACTGAAGTCTCTTCCAGCACTAAATTTATGATTCTTATTCTCTCTATTGCTCATTAGAACAAATTTAGTCCTTCTATAAGACAACTGTATGAATATGGAGAAAGGATTGTCCCTCTCAACATTTTTATTTTTCTGGGTTAAGCATCTATCTCTCCACTAATGGATTTTCTTATGGCACAGTTTCAAACCTCCATAAAAACTTTTCTATTCATCACATTTAAGTTTTTTGATATGATTAGTCCTATCCAAGTACAATGGATTGAATAATGACAACTCTATCTTTGTTGGAAATTTAATAAAATTTTTTACTCAGAGTAACCTCATGGAGTAATTAGATCAAAGTTTAATATCGTCTTGCTCACAGGAAGCAGAGGCTCTGATGCTGAAGTGACTTGTCCATGACTACATATGCAATAAGTAGTTGAGATGAAATTTGAAAGAAGGTCTTCCTAACTCCAGCTCAAGTTTTTTTTCTTCGTTAATCCATATGTTATCTCTTCAAAGATTTCTCAGTCTGGTCTATGAAACTTAATCAACACTCAGAGTACTGTTTCTTTTGGAAAGTAAATACCAAATTCTAAAAACTGATTTACAAAAATGAACTTTTGGAATACAACCTGTTCGTAAATTGGCAATCTGCCTGTTTTGCAAATAGCTCAAAAATGGTGGGAACAGAGACTATTCATCCTTATTAGATTTTTATAACCAACAGAGAGAGATTCAAATACCTTCATTTATCCAAGTAGAAACTGTAATATATATGCAAAGTTAGAAATCAAAGCTGAATATTTGCATCTTTGGTGCCAAAACATCGTGAAAATGTGAAGGCTGCGAGACAACCAAGAAATGGCCTTTCATTCACAGTCAAATATTCTGAGTGCAAAATAGCTGCCCCCGTTACTCGGGCTTGTAAGGGGTAATGCAACTGAAGCACCAGAATCCTATTAATGATAATGAACAACTTCCAACAAAATACAAAATAGGTTACCCTGCACTGTCTGCAGTATTGAATCAGGTAGGAAATCAGACCTAGCAAAGGAGGAAACTAGCCAGATGCAATTCTGCCAATGCATTTCTTCTTCTTCTTCTACTTCTTTTTTAAAGCCTTACTTTCTGTCTTGGAACCAATATCATGTATTGGTTCCAAGGCAGAAGAGTGGCAAGAGCTAGACAATGGAACTTGTGACTTTTCCAGGGTCACATAGCTGGGAAGTATCTCAGGTCAGATTTGAACCCAGGTCCTCTTATTTCTGTGCCTGGCTTTCAATCCACTGAGCTACTTTGCTATTCCTGAGAGCTTTTCTTCTTTGTCTTTACATTTACTACTTTCTGTAAGGCAGAAATCTTCACTTGCTGCAAATTGTGGTCTTTATCTCTATTACTAATGCCACTCTATGTCTGCCTAGCTTCCAAAGACTTCTGTTTTATCTAAGATTCTCCTAGCCCAACTGTGTACATCCTCTTTTCTCTCTCTTTAATTACTTCCTTAGATATTTTTCAAAACTACTTTATTAGCATATAAGTAGATAAAATAAAATAAATCACAGAATTATAGTTATAATGTTATATACTTATATATATATATATAACTATATATATATATATATTTATATAGTTATATAGTTATAAAGTTATAATGACTGTGAATTTAGACTTAGGACACTCCAAATCTAGCCATAAAGTTTGGCAAAGTTTTTGGAATTACTGGCGCCCTCCACTTTAGCTCCAAACTCCACAATCTAGTCATCCAACAAGCTGTTTTTGGAATATGCTTTTTTACTTTATCTTTCCTTTAACAGAATTTCCTAACCCAAATTAGTCAGTCAAATAACAAAATATTCTCTCACCCTTGGGATGAGATCTAGTAGAGAATAAGAGGAGAGATTCAGGTATAGGAAGAGGGAAAAAAAACCAAGAAGAAATGAGACTTTCAAATTTTTAGGTTTTATAAAATAATAACAGATGATTTCCACCTCTTTTTTGCCTTTTTTTGGGGACTGATGAGTGTAAAAAAGTTTTCCAAACTAGTAACAATTTGCCCTGGCCTGGTGTTGTTTCTTAGACTGGCAATCAGGAGTAACATGCCTCTTAATTCTTTTCTTCTACAGGCTAAATATCCTGAGTTCCTATAATCCAGGAGTTTTTATATTTTGCCTCATGGAATTCCTCAGCATTTTTGTGAAGTCAATGAATCCTTTCCCAAAATAATGTTTTAAAATGCATAAATATGGTTATTTAAAATTATGTTCATGTAGTTCATATACTTAAGACACTTTGATTTACCCCATTCTTCACTGAGCATCTTCCTCTTAGCATCCCATACAATCCTTGTTATTTCTGTTGTTCAAATGTGTTCAACCAGGAAAATACTCCTAGAATTCTTCCCATGTTCACAATACTCTCATAATGAACACCCAATGATAACCAAAAATAACCTGTATCCCTTTAAGAACAGAAGCATTTCTACCTAGTTTATTTCAAGATGAAATTTATTTAAAAATAGTCCATATTTACATAAAAATAAAATGTCGTAATAAACAGAAGAAAATGACTCACTTTAGCAAATGCAGTCCAATGGCTCCTTTCTTTTAACATACTAGAGGTAACCCTGGCCAAATGTTGGGGAAAACTGAAGAAGGCTTTTAAGTCTATTTGTCATGCACAATGCCACTGTCTTGGCTTCATTTTGCACCCTACTCTAGAGGGGCCTCCCCAGAAAGCAAATGATCCCTGGGAAGTCTTTTTTTTTCAGATTTATTCCATCTAGCCAAGATTAAAACAGAAACTGGGCCAATGGATGTGTGTGCATCTTTTTCATATTTGCAATTTATAGTAAGGTTTATAAAAAATACAAAGGCATTTAAACTTTTATTGGTATTTAGAGGTCACTGTTCTGATTTTCAGTGGAAGGGTAAATTGGTGTGCTTTCCTTACTCCTAAAAGTTGAGGTAACCAATGAGGCCTTCTTGGAGTTGAGAAAGTTCTTCTTCTTTCTCTTTGATGAATCACACAGAGAGATTGTAGGCTCTTCTGGATATCTGAATATGAAGAGTTTCTCACCTGTGCTTAGTAAGTCACTTGTTCCTGAACCTCTAATGTGGACTTCAGAGGACTGGCCCACATCATCTGCTGAAAGTTTAGGCAAACATTCTCTTCTGAACAATGCCACTCTCTCCAAAAGGGGTCGGCGTGTTTTCTTTAATATGCTGAATGAAAAAGATACATGGAGTTAGAATCTTTACAAAAGGGACAATTTGAGGAATAAAATTTTCTGCATACTTATGGGGGAGGACAGGGCAGAGAAGGCAGTAATCCTGGACCTGCCATTTCATCCATGGGAGGAATTCCTGGTGCAAAATCTCCACTGGTTCAGATTAGGAACTCAACTATAACTCATATTTGATGAGAGCTGCCTGGACCACAGAGAAGTTAAGTGCAAACCGATCTGTGTCAAATACAGGCCTTGAACCTGGATCTTTACAGACTCTAAGGTTGGTCCCCAATTCACACAATATATATACACAATATAAACACAAATTAAATAGAAGAAGCAACTAAAATCTTATCTTTTATAGGAAGTCTTTCCTAGTCACTCTCTCTTTTACCCCTCCCAATCATCTTCTCTCTTGGATTACCTTCTGTCTATTCTGTATTTATCTTATATGTTTAATATATATTTTAATAAAACAATAAAATTTACATAAATATAAACTATATCCATAACTATTCATAAAATATACACTGTATGTAAAATCAATATATTCATAAACATATAAATATATAATTTATATAAACTAAATATTATTTCTATGAAGACTTAAAATGTATTTGAAATATAAGTGAATCAATATTTATATAATCTATACATTTATATAAGTGATAAATATATTTTAAAATATTTGTAGAAACACTTAAAATTTATTTATAATGTGTTTATAAATATTTATGTAATCTATAAAATTTATATAAAATATAAATATAAATATTTATAGAAATGCTTAAAATGCATTCATAATATAAGTGTATATAAATATTTATGTAATCTATAAAATTCATATAAAATATAAATATATTTTAAATAAGTAAACACTTAAATTTATTTAAATTATAAATAGCTATAAATATTTATATACATATATGCAATTTATAGAAAATACAAATGTTTAATATATTAAACATAGGACACAGACATATAAATATACAAATACATGTATATAAACATATACATGCATGCACATGTTTATATTTATATTTATTTATTTATTTCATATTTATTTCATTTTATTTATATTATACATTTATTTTTATTTTATTTATTTTTTATTATTCATTTTATATTTATTTTATATTTAAACATATTTATATTTATTTTATATATATTTGGGTTTTTATTTATATTATATATTATTTATATTCATATGTTTATATTATATGTTTACACATTTATATTATGTTATTTATATTTATTTTGTAGTTCTATTTATTTATATTATATTTATTTTATATTGTTTATGTTATATTTATAGTATATTATGTTATGTTATATTATGTTATATTATATTTTATCATATCATATTATATTACATTACATTATATTAGTTTATTATATTATATTAGTTTATTAAGCAGCTAAATGGCCCATTAGATAGAATGCAGGATACAAAGTTAGGACAACCTGTTCAAATCCACTCCCAGGTACTTAGTAGCTTCATGACTCTGGGAAAGATACTTAATTTTTGGCTCAGTTTCCTCAACTGTAAAACATTGGTATGAGAATCATTTGAGATGACTTTTGAATAATGCTTTTCAGACCTCAAAATGCTACATAAATTTTAATTATCATCATCATTACCATCATCCCTAGGGAGCACATCTAGCCTCTGTCCAAGTATTGAAGGTATCTGAATTTAAAAATACCAGAAAAAACTCTTGCAGAATAATAATAAGAAGGTCAATGTATCTAGAGCTAGAAGGGAAATCAGAAGCTTTTTAGCTCAACTCTCTTATTTTACCAGGTTTTAGGAATATTTATGTGTGTATATACACAAAATTATTTATGCACACATACAATTATATATATACATATACATACATATAAACACATGCAAACCACACATAGAAATAAACACATGCATATATATATTTTATATATATATATATATATATATATGAATGTGTATGTACATATACACATACACACCTACCATAGGATCCCCACATTCGAGGGGCATATATTCCAAGACCCACTATAAATGGTTGAAACTGTAGTGATGAGTGAATGCAGATATAAGCTATGAACTGTGGATAACAGAACTATCAGTTGCATTATTATTGTGTTGGGGGGGGTCATTATTACAGTAAATAAGGAAATGCTATACATGAGAAGACAAGAGGTGGACTGAAGGGAAGTTTCAAATGGGAGAGTGGATTATGGAGATAATGGGAGATCAATCATGTTCTGGGCTGGGGGATTTCACCATGTTGCAGCCTAGAAATGTTTGCAGAGTAGTTTGAAAATTATAAACCATTTGTTTTTATTTTCTGGAATTTTCCAAGTTTTCTACTTTTTTTCATTTTTTCCCTCCATGGTTAACCATGAGTAATTGAACCATTGGATAATGAATCAGCAGATATGGGGGCAAAATTGTCGTCCCTACTCTGTGTGAGGTAGCTAAGTATAGTAGAAAAGAGCACCAGTGTATTTATTAATGAGTTATATTTTTCAAAGAGATTCTACAAGATGAAATGATTTGCCTCAGAGTCATGATTTGAACCCATTTCCTCACTCTAAACTCATTCCTTTCTGTTTACCAACATACTACTTTCTTTTTTTTTTCTTTTTTTTTTTTAATTTTAATATTATTTTATTTGGTCGTTTTCATACATTATTCACTGGAAACAAAGATCGTTTTCTTTTCCTACCCTCCCCCCCCCCCCCCGCCTTTCCCTCTCCCATAGCCGACGCATGATTCCACTGGTTATCACATGTGTTCTTGACTCGAACCCATTTCCCTGTTGTTGGAGTTTGCATTATAGTGTTCATTTAGAGTCTCTCCTCAGTCTTATCTCCTCCAACCCTGTGGTCGAGCAGTTGCTTTTCAGCGGTGTTTTTACTCCCACAGTTTATCCTCTGCTTGTGGGTAGTATTTTTTTTTAGATCCCTGCAGATTGTTCAGGGAAATTGCATTGATACTTATGGAGAAGTCCATCACCTTCGATTGTACCACAATGTATCAGTCTCTGTGTATAATGTTTTCCTGGTTCTGCTCCTTTCGCTCTGCATCACTTCCTGGAGGTTGTTCCAGTTCACATGGAATTCCTCCACTTTATTATTCCTTTTAGCACAATAATATTCCATCACCAACATATACCACAATTTGTTTAGCCATTCCCCAATTGAGGGGCATCCCCTCATTTTCCAATTTTTGGCCACCACAAAGAGCGCAGCTATGAATATTTTTGTACAAGTCTTTTTGTCCATTATCTCTTTGGGGTACAAGCCCAGCAGTGCTATGGCTGGATCAAAGGGCAGACAGTCTTTTATCGCCCTTTGGGCATAGTTCCAAATTGCCCTCCAGAATGGTTGGATCAATTCACAACTCCACCAGCAATGAATTAATGTCCCCACTTTGCCACATCCCCTCCAGCATTCATTACTTTGCATAGCTGTCATGTTAGCCAATCTGCTAGGTGTGAGATGATACCTCAGAGTTGTTTTGATTTGCATCTCTCTGATTATAAGAGATGTAGAGCACTTTTTCATGTGCTTATTAATAGTTTTGATTTCTTTGGCTGAGAATTGCCTGTTCATGTCCCTTGCCCATTTGTCAATTGGAGAATGGCTTGATTTTTTGTACAATTGATTTAGTTCTTTATAAATTTTAGTAATTAAACCCTTGTCAGAGGTTTTTATGAAGATTGTTTCCCAATTTGTTGCTACCCTTCTGATTTTGGTTACATTGGTTTTGTTTGTACAAAAACTTTTTAATTTGATGTAATCCAGATTATTTATTTTGCATTTTGTAATTCTTTCTAAGTCTTGCTTGGTTTTGAAGTATTTCCCTTCCCAAAGGTCTGACATGTATACTATTCTGTGTTCGCCTAATTTTCTTATAGTTTCCTTCTTTATGTTCAAGTCATTCATCCATTTTGAATTTATCTTGGTGTAGGGTGTGAGGTGTTGATCTAAGCCTAATCTTTCCCACACTGTCCTCCAATTTTCCCAACAGTTTTTATGAAATAGTGGATTTTTGTCCCAAAAGCTGGGATCTTTGGGTTTGTCATATACTGTCTTGCTGAGGTTGCTTGCCCCCAGTCTATTCCACTGATCCTCCTTTCTGTCTCTTAGCCAGTACCAAATTGTTTTGATGACCGCTGCTTTATAATATAGTCTGAGATCTGGGACTGCAAGACCCCCTTCCTTTGTATTTTTTTTCATTAATTCCCTGGGTATCCTTGATCTTTTGTTTTTCCAAATGAACTTTGTTATGTTTTTTTCTAAATCAGTAAAAAAATTTTTTGGGAGTTCCATGGGTATGGCACTAAATAGGTAGATGAGTTTGGGTAGGATGGTCATTTTTATTATATTGGCTCGTCCTACCCATGAGCAGTTAATGTTTTTCCAATTGTTCAAGTCTAGTTTTAGTTGTGTGGAAAGTGTTTTGTAGTTGTGTTCATATAGATCCTGTGTTTGTCTCGGGAGATAGATTCCTAAGTATTTTATTTTGTCTTGGGTAATTTTGAATGGGATTTCTCTTTCTAGTTCTTGCTGCTGAGCTGTGTTGGAATTATATAGAAATGCTGATGACTTATGTGGGTTTATTTTGTATCCTGCAACTTTGCTAAAGTTGTTGATTATTTCAATTAGCTTTTTGGTTGAATCTCTAGGATTCTTTAAGTAGACCATCATGTCATCTGCAAAGAGTGATAATTTGGTCTCCTCCTTGCCTATTTTGATGCCTTCAATTTCTTTTTCTTCTCTAATTGCTACTGCTAGTGTTTCTAATACAATGTCAAATAATAGAGGTGATAATGGGCATCCTTGTTTCACTCCTGATCTTAATGGGAATGGATTTAGTTTATCCCCATTGCAGATGATATTAGCTGATGGTTTTAGATATATACTTTTTATTATTTTTAGGAATGACCCTTCTATTCCTATGCTTTCTAGTGTTTTTAGTAGGAATGGGTGTTGTATTTTATCAAAGGCTTTTTCTGCATCTATTGAGATAATCATGTGATTCTTGTTGGTTTGCTTGTTGATGTGGTCAATTATGTGGATAGTTTTCCTAATGTTGAACCAGCCCTGCATCCCTGGTATGAATCCTACTTGATCATGGTGGATGACCCTTCTAATCACTTGCTGGAGTCTTTTTGCTAGTATCCTATTTAAGATTTTTGCATCTATATTCATTAGGGAGATTGGCCTATAGTTTTCTTTCTCTGTTTTTGGCCTGCCTGGCTTTGGAATTAGTACCATGCTTGTGTCATAAAAGGAGTTTGGTAGGACTCCCTCTTTGCTTATTATGTCGAATAGTTTGTATAATATTGGGGTTAACTGTTCTCTGAATGTTTGATAGAATTCACTGGTGAATCCATCAGGCCCTGGGGATTTTTTCTTAGGCAGTTCTTTGATGGCTTGATGGATTTCAATTTCTGATATGGGATTATTTAAGAAAACTATTTCTTCTTCTGTTAGTCTAGGCAATTTATATTTTTGTAAATATTCATCCATATCACCTAGATTGGTGAATTTATTGCCATATAGTTGGGCAAAGTAGTTTTTAATGATTGCCTTAATTTCCTCTTCATTTGAGGTGAGATCCCCCTTTTCATCCTTGATGCTATTAATTTGCCTTTCTTCTTTCCTTTTTTTAATTAAATTAACCAGTACTTTGTCTATTTTGTCTGTTTTTTCAAAGTACCAGCTTCTAGTCTTGTTTATTAGCTCAATAGTTCTGTCACTTTCTATTTTATTAATTTCTCCCTTAATTTTTAGGATCTCTAGTATGGTTTTCTTCTGGGGGTTTTTAATTTGTTCATTCTCAAGTTTTTTGATTTGCATTTCCAATTCCTTGGTCTCTGTCCTCCCTAATTTGTTAATATATGCACTCAGGGATATGAATTTTCCTCTAAGTACTGCCTTGGCTGCATCCCATAAGGTTTGAAAGGATGTTTCGCCGTTGTCATTTTCTTCAACTAAATTGTTAATTGTTTCTATGATTTCTTCTCTAACTATCCGATTTTGGAGTATCATGTTATTTAATTTCCAATTAATTTTTGATTTGGGTCTCCATGTACCCTTGCCGATCAATATTTTAATTGCCTTGTGATCTGAAAAGGCTGCAGTTAATATTTCTGCTTTTCTGCATTTAAGTGCCATGTTTCTATGACCTAGTGTATGATCTATTTTTGTGAATGTGCCATGTGGTGCTGAAAAGAAGGTGTATTCTTTTTTGTCCCTATTTATTTTTCTCCATATGTCTATTAATTCTAATTTTTCTAAGATTTCATTCACCTCTTTTACCTCTTTCTTATTTATTTTTTGATTTGATTTATCTAAATTTGATAGTGGTTGGTTCAAGTCTCCCACTAATATGGTTTTACTGTCTAATTCCTCCTTCAATTCTCCTAGTTTCTCTATTAAAAATTTGGATGCTATACCATTTGGTGCATACATGTTGATTAGTGATATTTCCTCATTGTCTATACTTCCTTTTAGCAGAATATATTTACCTTCCCTGTCCCTTTTGATCAGGTCTATTTGTACTTTGGCTTTGTCAGATATCATGATTGCAACTCCTGCCTTCTTTCTATCGGTTGAGGCCCAAAAGGTCTTACTCCAACCTTTAATTCTAACCTTGTGAGTGTCAACCCGTCTCATATGTGTTTCTTGAAGACAACATATGGTAGGGTTTTGTGTTCTAATCCAATCTGCTATTTGTCTGCGTTTTATGGGTGAGTTCATCCCATTCACGTTCAAAGTTATGATTGTTATTTGTGGATTCGCTGGCATTTTGATGTCTTCCCCTAGTTCTGACCTTTCTTCTTTAGCTTTCTCCTTTTGAACCAGTGATTTACTTTAGGTCAGTCCCCCTAGTCCCCTCCCTTGAGATGCTTCCCTTTCTAGCCCCTCCCTTTTTATGCTCCCTTCCCCTCCCCCCTCTCCTTCCCTCCCTTTTTGTGCTCCCTCCCCCCTCCCCCTCCTTAATTTTCCTTTCTTTCTTGCCCTAATGGATAAGATAGAATTCAGGATCCCACTGGATCTAGATGTTCTTCCCTCTCAGATTTGATTTCACTGAGAGTAAGGTTTAAGTACTTCCACTTCACGCTCTCTTCCTCTCCTTCTCATATGAGAGTTCTTCCCCTCCCCTTCCCATGTGTATCTTTATATGGGAAAGTTTATTCTATTGATTCCCCCCCTATTTCTTGAAGTTAATCTTAGTATTATCACGGTTCCCCCCTCCCTTTTCCTTTTTTTGCCCCAACTTTCCCCAAATCTTCTTGATTCCCCAATCTTTCCCTATGCATGTTTCTTCTAACTACTCTTATGATGATACAATTTATGAGAGTTACACAAAACATTTTCCCCACATATTAATATATATAATTAGATGTAAATGTAGTCCTTATAGAAGAGAGTTTGACTTAAAGAGAAAGATAAGATTTATCTCCTTTTCCCGTTCTTTCATATTTACCTTTTCATGTTTCTCTTGCTTTCTGTGCTTGGATATCGAACTTTCCACAGAGCTCTGGTCTTTTCTTAGCAAATGCTTGGAAATCTTCTATTTTGTTGAATGCCCATACTTTCCCCTGGAAGTATATAGTCAGTTTTGCTGGGTAGTTGATTCTTGGTTGGAGACCCAGCTCTCTTGCCTTTCTAAATATCGTGTTCCATGCTTTGCGGTCTCTTAGTGTGTTAGCCGCTAAGTCATGTGTGATCCTTATGGGAGCCCCCTTATATCTGAAGCTCTTCTTCTTGGCTTCTTGTAGGATTTTCTCCTTTACTTGGAAGCTCTTGAATTTGGCAATTACATTCCTAGGCGTTGTCTTTTGGGGATTTAGTATAGAAGGTGTTCTATGAATCCTTTCTATTTCTATTTTGCCCCCTTGCTCCAGAACGTGGGGGCAATTTTCTTTTATAATCTCCTCTAGAATAAAATCCAATTTGTTGTTTACCTCTGGTTTTTCTGGGAGACCGATGATACGGAGATTTTCTCGTCTTCCTCTGTTCTCCAGGTCCGTGACCTTCTCAGTGAGATATTTTCTGTTTTCTTCCAATTCATTAATTGTTTGGGTTTGCTTTATTGATTCTTGCTGTTTTATCATCTCACTTTCTTCTAGGTGCTTGATTCTGGTCATTAGGGACTGGATTTGCTTTTCAGCCTTGTCTGCCCTTGTATTGGATGCTTCGAGTTCTTTTTCCAATTGAGCAGTCTTATCTGTCAGACAGCTGATCTCTTTCTCCCATTTTTCTTTCCAGAAGGTTTCCATCTTTTGGATAAGTTCCAGTTTGAGATCTTCCAGAGCTTGTTGATAGTTTCCATTTTGGGAGGCGTGTTCTGAATTTTTTTGGATTTCCTCTTCATTCTCCTCTTTCCCTTGGGTACTTCCTCCATAAAAGTTTTCAATAGTCACTTTTTTCCCTTTCTTCCTGGAGGCTTGATTTTGGGCCATGTGAGCCATCCCTTTGGTGGTTTTATTTCCCTTTCCTTTTTGGTCTGGGGTCTGGGTTATAAGAGCGGTTTTTCTGTGAATTTAGGTTGCTTCAGACTAGTTCTTCCCAGCCTCCGAGCCCAGGTATTCAGCTCCGCCCAGATAATCCGTGCGCCTTGTTCAGCGCAGCCCGCCCGAAGTCCGCTGGCTTCTCCAGTGAAAGCGCCCTGAGACGTTTTTTCCTGGCAGTCCCCAGATCCCAAGGACCCTGGAGTGCCCCCCCGGACAGAGACGCTCCCCACTCACTCGCTGTCCTGGTGAGCGCTCAGGTAGCTCACTCTGGTTTAGTGGGGGAGGTGGGGTGGGGGAAGGGCGGCTCAGTTCACTTTTCTGTGCAAGCTTTTCCTTCTTATTTTAGTGTGGAAATGTTCAAGCCCCACGTACCTTTGCCTCTGTGGGGTACTGGGGAGTCCTTCTGTTCCTCCAAAGGTGATTTTATGCTCCTTTGATGTAGTCTATTTCGTTCGGTGCTGGGGAGAGGAAACGTGCCGCGTCTAGATTGCAGCCATGATTACCCGGAAGTCATATACTACTTTCTTATATGACCTACATCCTAGGGATGTTATATGGAAAAGACTTTTTTTTTTTTTTGGAAAAGCCTTTTCAAACATTAATATGCTATTGAAATCTACATTATAATTTTTTTTTTTTTGTTAAACATTCCCCCATCACATTGCCATCTGATTTGATTTGATTCAGGAGTTTGGATGACTCTGGTCTGAATCCCTGAAATTGCTGTATTTTTTTGAGTTGCCCAATAAAGGGAATAAGGAATGAGGGGTGGAGACTCAGGAACCTTAATTCTAACTTTGTCAGAGTAAGAAAGTGATTGGGTGTGTGTGGTGGGGGATGTCCATTCATTGGATGAGTTTAACCTCAGCACACTAAGTTATTAACTTCAGGACTATAACTATCATTTCCATTCAGTTTACACCTTCTACTATGTTCAAGTTTTTACTCTGGGGACCGAGCATACAAAGATGAACTAAGAAAGTCCCTTTCTCCAAGGAGTTTTAACCTAATGGAGAAATCAAATATGCCCCCATGGAATTCTGTACTAAAGTCTGATAAGAAAAGGAAATGCCTAGGCAAAATGTTAAGACATATTCTTAGGTGGAAGAATCCATTTTCAATTGAGGGGGGCACCAGAGATGGCTTCATGAAAAGGCATGTCCATGTATTGGTTAAAGAGGAGAAAAAGGGTAACTCTCAAAGAGGCCAGGAAGAGAATAAAGGGAGGCACTAGAGCTGAGCGACAGCAGCAAAGAACAAGAGACCCAGGAGCCTCTGATAAGGCATCTTGGGGGAGCAGAAGCTGGGCCCAGAGTGTGACAGCAGATGTCTGTCAATCACTGCTTGCTTTAAGCGATATATAACAATAATGGCAACTGATGAGGGACCTAGAATAACATGATAACATGAAATAAACTGAGGATCTTGTTTCATTTACTTGGAAAGGAAAATTGTTTGTCAAATCTGGCTTTTATTGCTTATTCTTTTAGGGTACAAACAACATCTGTTCTTGGGATAATGAAGAAATAAATTGGGAACAAAGATTAATGTTTAATCAACTGTACTTGCTCACAAGCTGTGTTTAAATGACTGAAACAACTGGTTGAGAAGGGAAAATTCAGTCAGTCATTAAGACATTCACATTACATGGTGTTAACAGACCAGTTTGGATTTTTTTTAAAACCAGACTAGAAGATTTCTGGTCCCAAACTAAACTTGAGTTGGGAGAAAAATAAAGACTTTCACAGGAAAAAATGGTATTTGAACTGAGTCTTGAGTGAAGTTAGGAAGTATAAGATTCAGGGGTGAGATAAGAATTCTAGGATGGGGGTTTGGCCAAAATAAGCCCACAGAGATGAGAAGTTCTGTTAGAGAGGAGGAACAGTAAGGCTGGTGTAGTCAAACTGAGGGTAAACAGAGGGAAAATAATGTGAAATAAGACTGTAAAGGCAGGTTGAGGCCAGGTTGTGAAGGGTTTTAAATGCCAAATAGAGGAGTCCATATTTGATCCTGGAGGAAATAGGGAGCCACTGGAACTTACTAAGTAAAGAAATGACCTGTTTAGACCAATGCTTTAGCTAAATCACATTGGCAGCCAAGTGAAGGAAAGACTGGAGAAAGGAGAGAGACAAATTAGGAGTTTATTGCAATAATGCTAGCAAAAGGTGATGAGAGCCTAAATTAGGATGATGGTTATGAGAGGAGAGAGAAAGGGATAGATGTAGAAATGAGAAGAGCAAGCCAGTGATTGGATATATTCTCTGAATCTAAGAACACAGAACAGTTACAATATGCATTTGCAGATGTATTTTCCTTTATTGATGAACTCATAAGCCTAGATTTCCTGTAATAATCACCAATCCTCCAACTCTTCCTCCCACCATCCATTTATTAATTAGCATTCTTTGGGCACTGAGATTGTCCCAAATCTTCCTGATGTGTCCAGCCTCCACGTGTCTTCATTTGGTACACAGAAATTACATAAAAGACTTCAGGAGATTCTGTGCTGAAATTCAGATATACTATGTCTAAGCATTCCACAGCTCTAACAGTTCAGGTGTACTAAAAACATCAGAAAAGCATGTTACCTTAAGCATTATTTAAATGTGCCCATAACATATATTAATTAAATAATAATGAAAAATATCTGTCATAGTAAGTATATGTTGTTAGAGGCAACAAATAGCTACTGGACTCTTTTATTCATCTAATGTCCACTAATATTCAAAATTAGAAATTCAGAACCTGGGATTCATGGATCCCTTAGGGATCAGTAGAAAGAGTTCAAGGGTTCTATGACCTTAGATGGGAAAAAGGTGCCTTTACTTGTACTAGATTCTAATTGAAATTTAGCATTTCTTTCAATTATACATTTTAAAAATATACATTCTGAAAAGGAGTCTAGACATTTCATCTATCTGCCAAAAGGAAACCAGAACATACAAAGAAAGTTAAGAACCTCTATTCTAAATACAGATTTCCCACGCAAACCCAGTATCCACGAACTTCTGAAGTGAGTGCAGGTGACAGGCAGCAGAATAGATTACTTTCCCCTTTGGCAAATTCTGAAAGCTGTCATTACCTCTCTTTCTTCTTCTGAGCTGAAAGCATCTTTTCTAATCCTGTGCTGATCAGATCTTGTCTTAGTTTGATCTCTAAAGCTTCCCACAGGTCCTGGTGCTTCCTAAAAGCAAAAAGAAAAAGGGAAATCTTAACATTTTCTGGTCTAAGAGCATTTTAAGGTGAAAAATAATAAATCATTAGTTGGAAGAGAAAATATAATAATAATGTAATCTGCAGCTAAGGTCCCCAGGATACAAGAGCACTTGCAGGGATGACTTGTTGTATTCCTTACCTCAACATTTTCTTCTTAAGACATCTATTTAGTGGAGAAAGAACGGGAAGCATCACTGTCATTAGATTTAGAAGGGATCATGGTAATCACCTGGGCTTTTACAGATGAGGAAACCGAGGATCTCAAAGGTTAAATGACTTAAGGTCAAAACGGATAGTAGGTAACAAAACCTGTATTCTGACTCAGGCCTTTCAACTAAAATAGAGTTCTATGTTCACTGGGAAATACTGACTTCTTGGTCTAATATGGAATGAACTGGAGGACTCTAGTATATCTTCCAGGATTGAAATTCTATGATCCTAGATAAAGTTAATGGAAGAGGTAACAGTTAAGATGTACCTTAAAGGACCAAAAGGATCAACTATAATTACAAAGTCGATATCTTATAAAACCTTTAGTAATATTAATTGCTAAGTAAATCTTGCTACATATTATACTTCAGCCCCTGGATGGATCTCTGAAATTCATGGATACTTCTGACACTGAAGAAAATAATAACCCATCCAAATCTTTTCAGCTTATGGGTCTCTAGTCCATTTTGGCCATTAATTCTTCAGAAAGGGTCTACACTACTGTACTAACAGAGATACTATATATATTAAATGCCTATACAATGCTAGATACTATACACAGAACAAGAAAAATGAAATGACTCCTTCCCCAAAGGAGATTATAATCTCCTAGTAATATATAGTGGGTATATGATGGTGATGCAATACTATTGTGCTATAAGGAATGATGGACAGGATGATTTTAGAAAAAGCTGGAAAGACCTACATGAACTGATGCAGAGTGAAATAAGCCCAACCAGGAAAACATTATACATAGTACCTGAAATATTGTGGAATGATCAAATGTGATAGACTTAGCTACTCAAAGCAAAACAATGATCCAGAACAATTCTGAGGGACTAATGACAAAGAATGCAATCCACCTCCAGAGAATGAACTGTTGGAGTAGAAATGCAGATGAAGGCATATGATTTATCAATTGTTTATTTGGGTATATGTTTTGGGGTTTTTGTTTTATAAGATTATTCACCTACAAAAATGAATAGTATGAAAACATGTTTTGCATGACAATCCATGTTAAAAAAAAAAGCAGACTGAATTGCTTGCCAGTTCTGGGAAGGGGAAAGAAATAATGGCGGGAGACAGTTTGGATCATATAACTTTGGACAACTAATGTAGAAATTTTGTTATTAAAATAATAAAAAAGAAATTATGGGATTCAGTGCAATACTTGGGCTATTCATCTCTTAGACCTCATTTTCATGGCAGAGTGCCTCCTTAAGTTGTACATGTTCATACATTGTCTTTTATGTTATTTTTGGCTCACAAGTCACTACCAGTAAAGTGCTACAGGCTATATATATATATATATATATATATATATATTTGATGTTAATCTAGTAGCGGTTTTTACAGAATTAAAAATTGAAGATGACCTATCCATTCCTACCATGTCCTAAGTGGAGTGAAAAATGGTAAAACTTTGGTAAAAATACTAAATCATATGTTGGAGTGGAAAGATCTCTGAATGTGGAGCCAGAGAACTGGGAAATAGAGGAGTTGAGTAGAGAGAACAGAAGGACTGAGTTCAAATAATGACTGTTCTTTATTACCTACCATTTCATTTCTGGGGGTCTCAATTATCCTCATCTGTAAAGTATGGGAAATCAGACTAGATGTACTCTAATCTGAGATCCTATATGTAACCCTAGATTCTTATTTTTATGACCTACATGTGTATCTTAGCTCAAATGTTTATATAAATTTGGCTAAATAGCAGGTTCTGAGTTTCAGTTTTATTTTCTGAAAAAATGATGATGATTTGGAGAAGAGGAGATTAGGTTTTATTCAAAGTTCCTTCCATCTTTAAGTCTTTCTAACTTTTAGGAACAGCCTTAAATATGTATGCCTGTTAACATGCATATTGAAATGTAATTCCCTAAAACAATCAAATTCATTCACCTTCCCTGAACTATACCGTACCCCACTCCCCCAGCCTGACAAGGAGCTCACCTCTTCATACTGCTGTCTGGAGGCACTCCATTGTTGTCACTTTCAATGAGGTTGTCTGCATACTTCTCACTGACTGCATCCAGAACAGAGAGAAGCTCTGTCTGTGAACTTGAAGGCAGCATGAAGTTCAGTAGCTTGTGCAACATCCCCACTGGCACCATTGTCAGTTTGGATAAATAAGATGCCAATCGAAGCTCCTAGTGGAGTGAATGCAGAGAGTTCAAAAGCTTGCAGGTCACAACCTTTGCAATGAGAAATTTTTAATTTCATTCAGTCTTCTTCCAGAGTGAAAAAAGCTTTAGCTGTTCAGCCCTGCCATTACTTTGCCAGATCCGATACACACACGTTTAAACACACATACACAGCTTAGTCAGTAAAATTTGTCCCTTCAACAATTTCCAAAGCCACTACCAATTTCCCTTAGCCCTCATCCCTGCCTGGCAGTGCCTGGGTTACAGGAATAAACTTTGGCTTATAGTAAATAACATCCAGTTAAAAGAATCAAAACTTGCATGATTAACTTGATATAAAGGAATATTTTTATATGAAAATAATTCACTCAAATGTGTCAAAGATATGTGTCTTTTCTGGTTTGGGTGCTACTTCTTCTAATATATATATATATATATATATATATATATATATATATATATATATATATATATATATATATATATATCACCCCTCACCCCACTTCTTACCATACTTTAGTACAGAGATGTCAAATATGGACCTGCAGTCCACATATGGTTCATGATACTCCCGAGTGAAATCTGAACCATGTTAAAATGCAATTAAAAATATTTAACAAAGGGAATAAAAATACATTAAAGTCTAGGTAATGTTCCGTCTTAAAACTATCCTCTGGATTCTTGTGTATGGCTTAGTGACCTCCATTTCTATTTGATGTTGACATGAAACTTTAGTAGACAGTATTCATGAGTTTCTGTGGCCCCCAAAGCCATCATTTATCGCCCGACCCTTTGATCCCGAGCTTCTCACACCTGGCTGATTTTCTTCTTTGACAAGAACTATCTAGTACTAGTTGGGTCTATATTAAAAAACTCCATCCAAAAAAATAGCGAATCTCTTCAAGTCATTATGAGCCAGCAGACCATGAAATTAGGGCTGTGAGAGACCACAGAGGTTGTCTAGTCTTATCCCCTCATTTTACTGATGAATAAACTGAGGCCAAAAAAGGGGAAGTCATTTGGGTAAATAGCTTGTTCAAAAAACAGCAGAGAATGGAAAGAGGAGGGAAACCTACTAAAGCTGCATGTCAAACTCAAATAGAAATGTAGGTCACTAAACCACACACAAGACTCCCAGTTGGTGACCTAGATTCAAAGTGTAATGTTGCCTACATTTTATTGCATTTTTATTCCTTTTGCTAAATATTTTATTTAATTGAAGGGATTGTGACAATTCATTCCTCAAAAAGTGAGTTTAATTGAAATGAAAATAGTCTAACAAATTAAAAATCTGAGTGAGAAAGAATGCTATCCTCTAATAAGGCTAAAACCCCTGTTAAATCTACCTCATGGGATATTGCAAAGATCAAAAGAGATAATGTCAAAGAAAACTTCAGTAAAAGTACAAAGCATGGCATCAAATAAGAGACTGGTTATGCTGAGAAGCAAGAAACATGGGGTGGTGGAAAGAGCTCTGATTTAGAATGAAGGCTCTCTTGTCCCAATTCTGCCACTCACATGTTTTGAGAGCTCATGAAAGCCTTGTTTCCTCATCTTTAAAAATAAAAGGTTTATTTTTAATAGTAATAATTTTTATATTTTAGTTCATAATTTTAATTACAATTTTATATTATTATATCACAGATATAATACATATTCTAAAAATATAATAATTTTTTTAAACCCTTACCTTCCATCTTGGAGTTAATGCTGTGTATTGGCTCCAAGGCAGAAGAGTGGTAAGGGCTAGGCAAGGGGGGTCAAGTGACTTGCCCAGGGTCACACAGCTGGGAAGTGTCTGAGACCAGATTTGAACCCAGGACCTCCTGTCTCTAGGCCTAGCTCTCAATCCACTGAGCTACCAAGCTGCCCCCCAAATATAATCATTTAAATAAAATAACAGGTTAAATGTAGAAGAGTCAAGTTTTTTAGTTCAATATTGTATTTTCTTGTAGCACAACTAGGTGGTACAGTAGATAGAGTGCTGGGTCTAGAGTCAGGAAGATTCAGCTTCCTGCACTAAAATCTGGCTTTAGAGGGCAGCCAAGTGACTCAGTGGATTGATAGCCAGGCCTAGAGATGGTTAGTCCTGGGTTCAAATTGGACATCAGACACTTCTTATCTGGGTGACCCTGGGCAAGTCACTTAACCCCCATTGATTCTAAGACAGAAATAAAGGATTTTTAAAAATATGGCTTCAGATTTTATTAGCTTAGCTATATGACCCTGGGAAGATCACTTCACTCTGTTTACTTCCATTTCCTCATCTGAAAAACAAGCTGGAGAAAGAAGTGGAAAGCCACTCCAGGATCTTGGGCAGGAAAACCAAATGGGGTCACAAAATGACTATAAATGACTATACAACAAAAATATTTATTATCGGAAGGGGGTCAAACAAAAACAAAATGTTGCCTAGATGTCAGAAGACCTGGGTTCAGACCTCAACATCTATTATTTATTCATATGAAATCTTGTTAAAATCATACATCTCTGATTCTTCTTTTTTTAATCTGTAAAATGGGGCTAATAACACCACCCATAGCCATAGAATTTGGAGCTAGAAGGTCCCTCGAGGTCATTTAGTCCAACCATTTTATTTTACAAAGGAAATAATTGAGATCAAGAGAGGGTACAAGGTCAGAGGGTGAATTCACAGGGCTAAGATTCAAACCCACTGAGTCTAGTGTTCTGCTCATTATGCTCCATACCTCCCCACACAGACTCCTTCACAGGATTATTGGGTGTTTATGAATTTAGAAGGTGCTTTGAAACTATAAAGCATTATAAGTAATTTTTATTATCAATAGAGATTATAGATATTGGTTCTTTTAAATCATAAAGTGATATCTAAATATATTACTATTAAAGATAACAAATATATATATATATATATATATAGAGAGAGAGAGAGAGAGAGAGAGAGAGAGAGAGACAGAGAGAGAGAGAGAGAGACTTGCTTGAGCAAATCATTTCCATCAATGAACATCAATTTTTTAAAACATCTGTACAATGAGGATAACCTTACGCATGCAACCTACATCACAGAGTTCTCATGAAGACCAAGTGAAATGTGTGAAATATGTTGAAACCATAAATTCAATTTAATTCCACTTGGCACTCATATATTAGAAGCTAGATACTGCATATAGGACAAGGAAAATGAAATGATCTCACCCTAAAGTACTTTATGGCAATCTCTTCGTAATATATACAACACATTCCCAGATAAGGAAGTACAAAGTAATTTCAAGAAAGAAAGAATTACTAACTGGGTAGCTCAGAAAAGAAAGGCTTCATGAATACTGGAGGAATCACATGATCAGTCTTGAATGAAATTAGGTATTCTAAGAGGCAGAGATAGGTGAGGATGGAAGGCATTCCAGGAATGGGAGAAATACTGTTCAAAAACACAAAGATGGGAGCTAGAATGCTAAATTTAGGGACTAGCTAATAGGCTAATTTGGATGAATGGGAAGTGTGCACAAAATAGTAATATGAAATGCCTGAAAATGTAAATAGTAGTCAGATTGTAGAGGGCTTTAAATGCCAAGCTGAAGAAATTGAATTTAAGAGAAAATTGGAAGCTTCTGATGATTCCGAGGTAGGTGAGTCACTATGCCAACTAGCATTTATTAAGGGACTACTATGTGTCAAGTATAGTTCTAACAACTAGTATAGTCCCTGTTCTCAAAGAGCTCAAGTCTAATCTGTGTGCTATAATTAGACTTCCACCATGGGAATATGAAAATATTAATATGGCAGCTGTGGATGATAGATTAGAGAGGAGAGAGTTGAAGCATAGAAACTAAAAGATTATGGTAATGATGCAGGCTAGGGGAAATATGGATGGGAAGTAGGATGATATTCTATGTGAAGGAAGAAGAGGAAAATGGATGAGAGATGTAGTTGTGTTCATTCTGACAGGATTTGGCATAAATGGATATATAAAGGGTGTGTATGGGAAGGGAGGGAAATAGGAACATTTGAAATTGTGAACTTGGGTGACTGAAAGAATAATGGAGTTAAGAAGAGGGATTTATTATAGGAAAATTAGGGAATTCCTTTATAAAAATGTTGAATTTGAGATATATCCAGGACAACAAGGTGGCAATATTAAGCACAAAGGACAGGGGAGGTGAAAAGGACTGAATATTTTTATTTACGATTGATTTGCATAGAGAGAGTAATTGGGACATAATGTTATTGCTGTCTGGTTGAGAGTGTAGAGAGGATAAAAAGAAAATGGGGTTATAGGAGAAGTCATGAAGGATACCTATGCTTATTGAGCAGAAAGAATAGATGATAACTGCTAGCTCCTTGATGGTAGGAGCTGTCTTTTTAAAAACCATTATTCCTAATCCCTTTGTTATTGTTCAATCATTTTAGTTGTGTCCAAGTCTTAGTGACCCTATTTGGGTTTTCTTGGAAAAGATACAAGTGTAGTTTGCCATTTCATTCTCCAGTTCATTTTATAGATGAACAAATTGGGACAAACTGGGTTAAGTGATTTGACCAGGATCACACAGCTAATAAATGTCTGAGATCAGACTTGAATTTAGGAAGATGAGTCTCCAAGATTGACACTCTATCCACTGTGGGACCTATATCTTCCATCTGTGACTAATAAGAAGTAAATAAATATTCATCAAATGGAAATGATTTAAATCCAGCAAAGGAAATTGAGAAAAGAGAATTAAATAGAATAAGAACTAGGAGAAAAGTTAATACCCATTCTTGGTCTATGAGGAAGAAGTGGATGGCCAAGTTGAAAAGGAGAACTATGCACATATAAGCTATCATTGTCAACATTAATATTTGGTAATTACTATGAATATAAAATATTGAGTTGCATTTATACTTATAAAAGAATACAAATAGTAAAGGGAAATTGGTTTTCTAAATTAAATTTTCATGAGGTTTTGAAAAAGTACAACATACAACACATAATTCAAAGTATCATGATCATTGTTCATCCCAAAATCTTTTATATTATTTGTCTCAGTCACTGTGTAAATTATTTTTCCTTTCTGGGCCTCAGTTTCTTCATTTGTAGAATGGTATAAAATATCAGAGAGGCTATGGGAAAACAAGCATATGAATGCATTGTTGGTAGATTTGAATTGGTTAAGTAATTCCAGAAGGTAATTTGGAATTATACCTAAAAGGTTATTTTACAATGCATATTATTTAACCCACTAGTAGTGATACCAGGCCTAAACAAAAAAAAAATATAAAAAGGAATCAAATATGTAAAAATAAATACAGAAGCTCATTTTATAATAGCAAAGAATTTGAAACTAAGATGGAGCCTATTAATTAAATTAAATGCTGACTGTGTGAGTAATGAAGAGATAGATTGGAGAGATAAAGAGATAGACATGGTATCATTTGGCAAGGGATTGGATTTGGGAGGTGAGAGAAAGTCTTTTGATAGTAATAGGAAAGTTTGGAGATATAGGTTCGGACGGAAAGATAAGGGCATCTGAAATCTGTCTCAACATATTCACAGATTCGGTCTGTGCCAACCAAAATGCAAAGCAAGAATAGGTCCCTTATCAATCAATGCTCCAAGCACTGTACTCCAAAGGGCATCTAAGGTAGCCATGAGGTAATGGAATGGGATGAGGGCAGAGTGATTATGCTAAAAGGGCATGGGATTGTTCCAATATCAACTGTGTAGTTATTGATGTGGATGCCAAAAATAAGCCTGGAAGAGAGGAGTTGATAGCTTGAACTGGAAAGAGAGGGTTAGAGTAGAGGAATGATATGGATCAGAGTGGATATAATTATATTAGAAACAAATGTCATGGCTGGCTATCACTGGGAGACTGAGATGTTCCCATGGGGTCAAGCCTCCATGACTTCTTGGTGTCAGGTCAGAGCCCCACTTTTGAGATTACTGTTCTAAAGTCTTTCTGTTTTAATAGTCTTAAATCCTATCCAGTTCAGCATTCTAGGTCCTTTATCATAAAAACCATTCCACTTTTAACATTGTGTGTTCTGTCATCTAAAATTTCCCCTGTGATGAATGTCAGATCACACTTACTTCACAGAAGAGAAAGTGAGGACTTTGGGTGTGGAATGTTACATATTTTATCAGCCTAAAATGTGTTGCTATATTGGATAGTTTTGTTGTCACTGACTCTCACAGAAATATACCCATATAGAGAGTATAATGAGTGAAGGCTTTTGAGAGATGTTTGAAATAGAAAAAAAAGCATTAATAAATTTTTTAAAATAAAGGTTAAAGGATGTTTATAAAATGTCAAAATTATCTAATTTAATGTTTTAATTTTGTCAGTATGAATTATTTTGAATGCCATTGAAATCACATCAGACTGACCTCCAATTTAAATTAATTATTTAAATACTGTAATTCCACCAAAATGCATAGGAAAAAATAAGTAGACCTTCCAAACTGGAATGGGATTCAGACTCAGAAATGTGTGTTCTTTAGCAATTGTAAGAAAGCATTTATGTTTCAGGAAGAGAACTGACCTTATCCCCCGAAGTCCTTAGTAATCTTTCAAAGCACAAATCAAAGGTGACTTCCCATTAGATCTTTTTTAATGCTCATGGTTATTAGTGTTCTCCTCCTTCTTGAAATTACTGTGTAATATTTATGTATACTTTTCGGTGCCCATTGTAACTCCCAACCCCCATCCTTGGCTCCCAATGTAGTGTAATTTCCTTGATACCAGGGCCTATCTTTTGTCTTTACATACTCAGCACCTGGGACAGTGACTGGCATGTAGTAGTTGTACTAAATGTTTGATGAAATGCAAGTGACACATCTGGAACCAAGTGGAAGTCTTTTCTGGTTTTGGGTACTAGAATGAGAATTCTATTTTTTTTAAACATTCATCTTGTATGTTAGAATCAATTCTGTGTATTGGTTCCAAGGCAGAAGAGTAGTAAGGGCTAAGCAATGGGGGTTAAGTGACTTGCCCAGGATCACACATCTGAGGAGTGTCTGAGGCCAGATTTGAACCCAGGACCTACCATCTCTAGGCCAATGAGCCACCCATCTGCCCCCTAGAATGAGAATTCTGGAGAGATTTTCAAACTTTTGTCCCCACTCTTTTTTATGCCATGGTTCACATGAGAATCATCTGTGAACTTTCCATTGTAGGAGGAAATATGTAATTTACCTGATTATAGAGGGTCAAAAAGGTGTCCATCTCAATGTTCTCCAGCAAGTCTTCAAGCACAATGCTATTCTGCTGTTCTTCCCTTAAACTGATGTAAAAACAGTCTGATATTAGATACAGTTATATACAGATATGTCCATGGGAAGACAAAAGGAAAAAGAAACTTCATGAAATTATCTTGGAAAATGGGGACCATTTTGTCTGTCTTTGTACCCCAACTGCCTAGAACATAGTAGTGCTTAATAAATGTTTGTTTAATCACATTGATTAAATTCATAATACAATTTTCCATCATGGAATCAGATCGACAAGGTCTAGAAAGATCTAACTTTTCTATTTTAGGTCTGGGATTTATGAACAAAACTCCAAAACATTCTGCAGACATTCTGACTTCTAATTAAAGGGACCTAAACTAGTTCAACCTCTCAGGCAAAACAAGATCCCTTTCTATATTATTGCCATCCAGTGTCAACGCAAAGACCTCCCTGGACAAGGAAATCACTACCTCCAGAGACAAATCGCTATTTTAGGGCATCTTTAATGTCACTTCCCAATGTCCCTCAAACATACCTTGTCACAGCTTACCTTTGATTATGAAGTTCTAATACCTTCTGAGACTTTGTCACGGCTTGCCACAACACAGCAGAAATCTGCCTTTCTGAATTCATTTCTCCAGTTTCATTCAAAAGGCCAAGTCCTTCAGAAATCCACTGCTGTCTGTTCATGATGGCCTGCTGCTGCAGCACAGTCTCTCTGTGTACCAATTCATATTCCAGCTTCCTATCGAGCTCCTCAATCTCCTACAGTAAGCCGCCCAGAGGAGAAAAGCAATGAATCATCTTGGGGAAGGGGGGGAGGCGATTTTCTGTTGTGAGGGAGCAAAGTGCTTGGAACACTTGGTCACTGGACAGAGGGGCAGATGAACAATCAATACCAAGCCCAAACAAATCCCTATTTAATTGCTAGGATGAGTACATGATCTGACTATCTGGATGGAGATGCAAATATCTGTGGGTTTGTTGTCTGGAGTTCTATAGCTATTCTTTCTCATCACAGCTAATGGCAAACAGGTCCCAAAACTCGTTTGATTCATAGAAGGGGCAGCTATCTGGCATGATGGATAGAATGCCAAGCCTGGAAATGGGAAAACCCGAGTTAAAATCTGTCCTTAGGTACTAGCTGTATGATCCTGGGCAAGTCACTTAACCTTATTTACTTCAGCTTCTTCATCAGTAAAATGAGCTGGAGAAGGAAATGGCAAACCACTCCAGTATCTTTGCCAAGAAAATACCAAATGAGGACATGAAGAGTCAGATGTGACTGAAAAACAGCAACAACAAAGATTTGTGGAGTCTTGAGAAATCTTGAAGCTCGCTCTTATTTACAGATGGGGAAATTGAGGCCTAGGGGCAATCACACAGTTCCTAGCAAAAATAGGACTAAAATCTAGGTTTCTAAGCTTCTGATCCTGTAATACTTCAGAAGCATAATCTAATAGAAATAATATTTGGGTTTTAGTCCCATCTCTGCTACTTATTAGCTGTGTGACATTAGTAAAAAAATTCCTATCCTGGATGTCAAAGACCTCTAAATGTTGGGACCAACTTATATTGGCCTACTTCCTAGCACTTCCATTTTTGTCTTGCCTTTTCCCATCCTTGCCTTCGCTTACCATAACTGATCCTCTAAGTGCTTACTCCTAATTCTGAGTTGTTTCCTTTGAGGCTTACCTTCAGTGCTAGATAATTTAGAAGACCAAATGGTTTTTAAAAATGGTTTTATACATGTGTTATACTTATTTATTAGTGTACCTGGCATGTCCCATCAATAGAATATAAGCTCCTTAAGGGCAGAACCATTTTTCATTTTGTCTTTTTACTTTTATCACTAGTGTAGAATAATATAAGTAAATCTGTAATAAGTGCTTACTCAATTATGAATTAACTGAAGAGCATTTTTCAAGTATCTACTATGTGCAAGGCACTCTGCTAAGTGCTAAGTTGTTGTACTTTGTACTCAAAGAGGGCCAAAATGACATCACTGGGGATGACTTTTGACTCATGCAAGAATTAGAGGCAGAGCCATACAAAGCCATAAGCCTTACCCTCTCTTTCCAAATCATCTAAGTCCAGTGGCAAGAGAGGATGCCTGAAGGTAGCCCAAGATACAGTGGATGATCTTGTTATCTTCAATGTCTAACCAAGCTCTGGTTTAGCCAGCCTCCCAACACAGTTTACCAGGATGAAGCTACCATTCACATGACAGCTTCTTAGAGTCACCAGTGAGAGCTAGGTGGCAGGTGAACACAAGAGGAGGGAATCAATCTTGAAAACGATCCTGAAAGCCCTTACACCAGAGGTACTAATCTTTCCTGAATACCACATGTGCTCAGACACATGCTAGAAGTACAATGAATGACATGTTACATTTGCTATTCTCAAGTCAGAGAACTGACTCTTTCTACATCTTAAAACTAGCTATGCCACTCTAGATCTCTTATTTAAACTTTTCAAAGTTGGCCTGATATTGGTGTATATATCTGTTAAAAAAAAAAACAACCCTTACTTTCTGTCTTAGAATAGATTTGGTTCCAAGGCAAAAGAGCAGTAAGAGCTAGGTAATTGTGTTAAGTGATTTGCCCAGGGGCATATATTTAGGAAGTGTCTAAGGACAAATTTGATCATAGGATCTCTGGTATCTAGGTCTGGTTCTCTGTACACTAGGTTGCCCTGCTGCCTTCAATATTATCTAATTGTAAGTTCTTTGAGGATAATACAATAAATGTTTATGGAACTGAAATAGTCTAAATCTTTTTTTTTCCATCTACAAAATGGGAATCATGAGACCCAAGCTATCTATTTCATTTTGAAGGTTATTGGGAAGATCAAATGAAATAATGACTATAAAGGGTTTTATAACTATAAAGTTTTATTGAAATATGCATCTACTTTGTCACTATCAATATCAAGGGATGGTACCTGAAAATTTCATGAGTCATGATTCAAATGGGATTTTTCTTCTTTTTTTTCTTTTCATTTTTTTAAAAATGGGATTTTTCTATAAGTCCTACAAAGGCCAAATTCTGGATGGTCCTAAAAGGTGCAAGAAGGGCTCCTATTGTAGGATTCATGTGATGTTGGAAAGAAAAGAAGAAAAGACACGGTCTCTGATCTCCAGTAACATGTAGTTTCAGTCTAGTTGGGATTGCTGAGAACAAATTTACTATACAGAATTGTTTGCATTATTTTTTTTTCAAATTTTTGTTATAATTAAATTCCTTTTCTTGGGCAATCTCTTAAGAGAGACCAGATGGTTGTAAAGAGAACTCTCTACTTCCATTTATAATACATCAACCTGAGGGAACTTTAAAATATACAGTATTTCAAATGCAATGAGTCAGATGTCATATCCCCTTCCTAACCTCTTGGAGATATAAATAATGGTGGTTATGTTATCCTTGGGTGCCTCACATGATTCCCTGAAACCAGTATTCATTCCTGAAATCCTCCAAATGCCAAGCCTTTCTCAAGTGGAATGTTTAATAACAGTAATGAGATTAGATGGAAAAAGACTTTAATGTTCAACTCAGATCAAGGATTAAGTCTTGGGTCTACTGTTTTCTAATTTGTCTTTGGGTAAATTGATCAATCTCCTTGAGCCTCAGTTTCTTCATTATTAATTTTTTTTAAACCCTTACCTTCTGTCTTGGAGACAATATTGGCTCCAAGGCAGAAGAATGGTAAGGGCTAGGCAATGGGGGTCAAGTGACGTGCCCAGGGTCACACAGCTGGGAAGTGTCTGAGGACAGATTTGAACCTAGGACCTCCTGTCTCTAGGCCTGACTCCATCCACTGAGCCACCCAGCTGCCCCCCATTATTAAATATTAATGTTGACATTTTCTACCTAACAGAGATGATATAAAAATAGTTTCTTAAAGTTGTCATAAAAGTGTCGTGTAGTGGAGAGAGTGCAGGATTTGAGTTAGGAAGACTCAAGTGCAAACCCTATTCCAGACACTTGTTAGGTATGTGGTGAGAAATGTTCTATAAATCTTTAAGTTGGCTAGGCTCGATCCTCCAAAGAGACTTAATGGGGAAAACACTCCCACTAATGATGCCTTGAGTAGCCCTGGGTGGACTGTTTCAAATTATGTATTTGTCAGTATGTGGGGTTGTTGGGAAACGTCAGCACTAACAGCTCTGTTGGTCAAAAGCTATTTTTAAATTTAAATATTAACCAAATACCATTTTCATGGTGTCAGAAAGGGAAGAAGAGTGTTATTTATCTGTTATCTATACAAGTGGATCCATAGAAAGGCCCTGAAGGGAAAGGGATGGTTTGTTACTTTTTTATATTTTTGATTTATATATCCTCTCCATGAGAGGCATCACAGTGTGGACTAGCCATAACATGGTATTAAGAGTTAGAGGTTCTGAGAAATTTAATCTGATTTCTGATGCTTACTAGCTCAGTGGTCTTGAATAAGTCACTCTCTGGATCTCATTTTCCTCATATGTCAAATTGAGGCTTGGACTAGTTAATTTCCAGTGCCCCTTGCAGCTTTAAAACCCATGATGATCTCAAGTGGATAGCAATCATCATAATCATCAAAATTCATACATAGAATTCTCTGATTTCTAAAGTATAGTATGTCTTACAGAGAACTCTTAACTTTTTGCACCTCCAAAAAACACCAGTGCTTTCCCATCAGATTAAAAAATAATTGGGAAATGCTTAACAAGATAAATACAAATGCAATACCACAATGATAATGTTAATTTGTAGTTTTCTCAGTCAATATGAGGCAACAGAGATCTATTTCCTTTAGAGTCACTGCCTAGAGTATTTGTCATTTTAGTAATCCTGTGAAATATGCAATTATTGTAATATTAATTTCTTATTCTTTAATATATAATAATTATCTAATATATAATATATTACCTAGTTAATACTAACTAGAAATTAATATTATAATTATGTTGTCACTTATTAATGAAATATTTTATATCATATACAACACATAAAACAATTATAATATAATATTTTTATGAAATAGGTGTTATTCTCCTTATTTTATGGAAAGGAAACTGAAGCTCAGAGAGCTTTAAGCAATCATCCCAGAGTCTCTGATATCTCTTCCTTACTTATGACAGAAACAAGATCCAAACCCATGTCTCCTGATAGTGACATTTTTTCCATCTAATTTTCAGTGGAAGGAAATAAAATGAAAAAAAAAAACCTTTTCAATGGAAAAAATGAACAAATTTATTTTTCTACAGGAAATTTAGTGGGGAAAATGCATTGCAGTTCTTCACCTGCTATATAGTAAGTTTAGTGAATGAAAAGAAAATTAAAAACACAGTTTACGTGAAAAGAGAGTAATGGATTTAGGCAGAAATAATCCTAATCTGGCAGCATTTTCCCTTTCCTTCCTGAATTTCTAATATTCTCCTTCATCTAACTTGTGCTGGCAAATGACACTCTTAAAGTATTTCCTAAATCTTGTCTTTCCTGCTTCCATCTCCATGCATTTGTGTAGGCTCTTCTGACTAGAATATATACTGTCTTCTTCTCTGCCTCTGACGATTCTTTTCCTTCAAGACTCAGCTCATGTGCCCCATCCCCTAGGAAGTCTTCCCTGACCCACCCAGCTAAAAGATCTCAGTGCTTCATGAGAGAATTTTGTCTGGGAGGCAGCTAGGTGACATAGTGAATAGGACGCTGACAGTGGGTAGAGCTTTGCACCTGGAGTCAGGCAAATTTCAGTTCAAATCCAGCCTCAGACCATGACCAGCTGTGTGACCTTGGGCAAGTGAAAACATCTGTTTGTCCCAGTTTCTTCATCTGTAAAATGAGGCTAGTAAGAGCATCTAACTCACAGAGTTACTGTGAGGATCAAATAAGATAATGTTTATAGAGAACCTAGTAAGTACTAAGTGTTCATTATTATTATTGTAATTATTATTAATAATAAAATAATTTCTATGTTACAATCACATTGCTTATCTGAATATGAAAAAATACTGCCATAATTTACTTTGTATATATCTTATGGTATTTACATGCCCTTTATTAGATTTTTAAGCTCCTTATTTTCAGAGATTCATGGAAAAACATAGACCCAACTTGTATAAGAGGAACAGTCATGGATCAGTTGCAAGCAGAATCACCATTTTGATGAAATACCAGATTTATTTAAGTATCTGAGAATGATCAGTAGATGGAGCATGGCACTGAATGAGGAGTCTTAAAAGAGCTGGATTCAAATTCTGACTCAACAGTTTGCTCTCTATGTGATCCTATCTACTATGTACTCCTTTGAACGCCCCTAAGTAACATTCAGTTTTAAGGTTCTAAAGACTGTAATCTCCATGGCTCACTTTCATTGATAGAAAATTCATTATAAAAATAACAAAATAGTAAGAGTTATTATTTATATAGTGGTTTATAGTTTATTCATTGTTTCAGATATTTAATCCCTTGATCTTTTATGATAAAATGGCCCCGTGAGGTTGATACCAAAAAGATTAATATTTCCATTTTCAAGATGAGAAAACTGGCTGAGAGAGGGAGGAAATAACTTAATTAAAGTGCCATAGCTTGGATGTGCCATTGGCTGGAATTCAAATCCAAAGCACTTTACTTTAAATTCAGTATTCTTCCTACTACACTAAAGTTATCTTCCTAAAGAAATGGCACAAGTCAACATGCATTAATTAATCACTTGCTATGTACTAGGCTCAGTCCAAAGCATATGAGTTGAATAATGATAATCTCAAGGGATTAGTGGCTGTAAGAAAACTTGGAGAACCCCTTTACTTAACAGATGGGGGACCTAAGGCCAAGAGAGGTGAAGGGATTTTTTCTAAGGTCATGAAGTTGGTAAATCTAGTCCATCTTTTTCTGTCACTAAGTTCAATATTCTCTCCAAAAGTAAGATTAAATTCTAAGGTTAAGCACACAATAAGTGACAGAGTGACCCCCATGAAGCTGCAAGATGATTGTAAAATTAAATAAAATCCAATACTTTAGGTTTTCTTTGATTTAAATTACTGGGTGATGAGTATCAGCTGCATCTAATTCAGGGCTTATTAAGTGTCATCTGCTGTGCACATACTGTAAATATGACATTTAAAATATTTCTCAAATAAGGTTTAAAACAAATTTGAAAATGCATGTGTTATACTAACAAATTACTTCAAGAAATCCAAGCAATTTGAAGATTAATAGCATGTCCAGGTCTGGTTATCAAAGTCTTCTTAAAGTGTTTAATTCATTATACAATTAGATCGTAAGCAGGGCAGCTAGGTGGCACAGTGGATAGAGCACCAGGTTTGGAGTCAGGAGGACTTGGGTTCAATTTTAGCTTCAGACACTTCCTAGCTGAGTAACCCTGAGCAAGTCACTTAACTCTAATTGCTTAGCCCTTACCACTCTTCTGCCTTGGAACAGATACTCAGTTCAAGTCTAAGACTTGAATGAGAGATTTTTTTTAAAAAAAGGACTAGATTATAAGATCCCTGGGGACAGCTACTGTCTCTTTGTGTTTGCATCCCCAGAACTTAGCACTTGCTTAATAAAAGCTTATTGAATATTTGTTGACTATTGACTTTTTTTTAAAACCCTTATTGTCTTTCTCAGTATTAATTCTAAGACAGAAGAGCACCAAGGGCTAAGCAATGAAGCTAAGTGTCTTGCTCAGGGTCACACAGCTAGGAAGTGTTTGAGATCAAACTTGAACCCAGGACCTCCTAATTCCAGTTCTGGAACTCTATCCACTGTGCTACTAGCTGCCCCAACTACTGACTATTGATAATCATGTGTAGATACTTTAGTGTTCTATAAAGAGAAAGAAATGGGAATCAGAAGACCTAAATTCAAATCTTAAGCATGAATAAAAGCATTCTTTGCATGGAGCTTCACAATTTGCAGAGCACATTAATAATGCTTTTTCTTACACAATTTTACCTTGAATAAGGCACTTATCCCATAAAACTCCATGAGATAGCTAATGCAAATCTTATTGCTTCTCATCAGATCTATGATTTCATTGGTATGAGGAACTCCTTTAAAGAAACTCCATTCACCCATAAAGATTAGCAATAGCTCTCCAACAGATACTTTTACAGAGCTGTCTAACTTGTCCAGGTCCCACAGATGTTATGAATCAACCATATGCAGGCTTTCTTGGCTACCAGGACAATGTTCTGCCAAATGATCATGATTTTATAGATGTAGAAACTGTGGCTAGTGAAGGTTAAATGACAAGACTATTGCAATACAACTCTAGAGTCACTTCAGTCTTGTCCAACTCTTTGTGATTCTATTTGAGTTTTTCTTGGCAAAGATACCTGTATGACTTGCCATTTCCTTCTCAAGCTCATTTTATACATGAGGAACTGAGACAAACAGGGTTGTATCTTGCCCAACATCACCCAGCTACTAAGTAGCTGAGGCTGGCTTTGAACTTGGGTCTTCTTTACTCCAAACAGGAACTCTATCCACTCTACCACCTTTCTGCCCCATCTTACAACTCTAAATTATAGAAGGGATTCAAACTCAGCTTTCTACTCCAGTGCAGCACTCTATTTACTATATAACCTTATCAATATTGTACACCATTCCTCATACTGTTTTGATACCTTTTATCTCTTTCAAGACAACTTTACAAAGTAGATCTAGCAGGTATTAGGATAATGGATAAATAATAACATTAACAGTTCACACATCTAAAGCCCTTACTTAAGGTTTGTAGAATGTTCTTGTTTTCCCACAACCACCTTTATCCAGATTTTAAAGATGCGGAAAACATTGTTTTGCACTTAAGGCTATCTATCACTTGTCTTTCCAGGCTCATGATTTATTACTTTTCCTCCTCACTTCAGCCTAGTCAAAGCATCTTGCATGCTCTTTCTCACATCCCTTGTTTATATTTTAAAAAGAAACATACTGTAGTCCATGCCTGGATTGTTCTCCCTTCTATTTTCTACCTCTGGAAACACTTCGCTTCCTTTACAACCTATCTTAAATGTCACATTCTACAAGAAGCTTAGTCTAATTTTCTCAGCTTCAACTTATAAAATTAATTTGTGTGTGTATGAGTATAATTATATTTGTACATGTTTTCTCCTATTCCAAGAGTCCTTAGCCTGGGGTTTGTGAAATCTATGAATAAATTTCAAGGGGTTTGTAAATATAGATAGGAAAAATTACATTTTTATTTTCCCCAAACTCTAATTTGAGGGTTCTTGACCTGGAACCCTTGAACTTGCTTCAAAAATATTTAATACATTTTAATATGATTGATTTCTTTTAAAATTCTGTCTTTTTATTTTGTACATTTGAAAATATTATTCTGAGAAGGTAACTATAGATTTCCCCAGATTGTTAAAGGAGTCCATGGCATTAAAAAAAATCAGGAGCCCATTGACCTAGAATGGATACTCTGTGAGGATCTTCCTTCATTTCACCTGTCCACTTGTGTCCTGTATATGCCCAGGTCAGGAGCATATAATTTATTAATTATTTTAATTAGATGCATTCTAGACCATATTGCTTATGCTAAAGCACCTCAGGTAATATGCCTCCGTCTCCTCATAATCATCCACAGCCTTGTATTTCCTTTTCTGTTTCCTGAAAGTTTGCCTCTATGGAGATTGATGTATCCCATGATTCACTGCCAGATTACAGCACTAGAAGCATGTTGTAAAATAAATAAATGAATAAATGAAAAATTGGGCTTTCCTGACTAGCACACATATTTTGGCAAGCATATGTCTCAATGTTTTATGACACCAATTTATGTCAATAGTCAAGAGGATTGTACAGCATAGTTATTTCTGTTGTTGCCTCTATCACAGAACTTCTATCAAGTTAGCATGGAGTGACACTTGGTTGGAGAAGAACTTTCATGGCTATAGTTTTTGTACCTGGTCAAATGATTTTTAAAAATTGCATAACAATAGAGTGGAATATTTTATATCTACACTTTTTAGTCAGTTGTGCTACTTTTAAGATGTGGTCAGAAAAGAATCATTTACAAAAGTTTGACTATTCCTTCTCATATCTTTGTCAAGACCACCCTCAATAAATCATAAAGATTTTATAAGTGTAAGAGAGTAGTCATGTTCCTAAGAAATTACTGACATCCTCTAAAATCTTTTTGAAGAGGTTTAGTAATAACATCTTTGATTTTTCCCAATCATTGAGCTTCTTTCTTTGAATATATTATAACTCAATTCCCAAATGCTTTCAAAATTATGTTGTCAATAGCATCATTTTATTCTTTGGGCACTTAGTCTGGATACGTTTCTTGTTATTCAGTCATTTTAATCATGTCAAATTGCAATTTGGGGCTTTCTTGGCAAAGACAATGGAATAGTTTGCCATTTCCTTTTCCATCTTATTTTATAGATGAGAAACTGAGGCAAACAAAGTTATGTGACTTGCCCATCATCACACAGCCAGTAAGTGTCTGAGGCCAGAATTTGAACTTAGGATGGAACTTGGGAACTTAGTAACTTATGTGACTCTTAACTCCAAGCCTGGAATTCCATTCATTGTACCACCTTTCTGCCCCTCTGTTACTCTTTCTAATTTTACTTTCTTCAGTACCATTTCCACTTTCTCCTATGATGCAGATGGCTGAGGTACTGAGATCAAATGTATTAATTTCATTGTCAGCCATTAAACATAAGTAGGACAATCAACCAACAAAATTTCATTAAGTGCCTACTCTGTGCCAGGTTCTGTTTGATGCTAGGAACAAAAAGAGAAAAATGAAACAGTCACTGGCCTCAAGGTTTTTACATTCTATTATAGAAGTCAACCTGTGTATGTATTTGCACAACAAATATAAAGTAATTATGTGAGAAGAGGGCACTGATAAGTAGAAGAGAAGTGAGGAAAGGCTTCAAGGAGAAGATGCTCCTTGAGTGTAATAAGTCCAGAAAAGTAGTTTGGAGCCATATTTCTTTGAAAGCTTTAAATGTCAAAGAATTTTATCAAAATAGCATGGCAAGATCTATGCATTAGGAAAAAAAATCACACTGTCCCCCTTGGTGGGGATGGAATAGAAAGAGGAAAATTTTTCTTATAGCTACTATTATGAGAATGCTACAAGATTTTTTCCTTTTTTGGTTTATTTGTTCTCTTTTCAATTTCACTTCTTAATGCTCCCTTTATAACTGAACTCATTTGGATTATATGCTAAACTCACTTTCTTCCCCACTGTCTTTATTCTGTGTGATAGTACTAATTATAATTGTCCCGCAACCTCTTCTGCTGTCATATGCAAATAAGTTTACTTTTTGAAAGGATGGTGGCTTGGCTGTCATGTTTCTCTGCTTTGCTAAGACATCAAAAATTTGGGGCCTAATCCAATTTCTGGGCTCTTTTTGCTACCTCATGTCAATTGCTTTAAATGCACTCAGGTGAAATTCTCCAGGAAATAATGATATCCTATTTCCAGATCTTTTTGTTTATTAATTTTACTATTTTTCAGCATCAATAGCTTTCTTGATGAGGTCATGTTAGAGCTGCTGCAATGTCCTGAAGTGTACTTAGTCTTTCTTTTATTCTTTTTTTTCAGGTTTTATAGCAATTTTGTCATTTGTCCTCCAAGTCAATGATCTGACTGCATAAAGACAGCTGACTCAGAAATGACTTCTGCATTGACAATCAATTATTTCCTTTCTGTTGAGATATAGTCAATTTCACTTTTTGTGATGTTAAGTATTTTCCATATGAAGCTGGCATATTTCAACCCTCTTCTGGAAGAAAGTATTCTTCAAATAAAATCACAAAGTTTCTGAGTGGTCCACACAAGTTTAGTCCTTAGATTTCTGCTGAACCATATTTTACATTTTTATCTCCTTTGCCTACCTTTGTATTGAAGCCACCAAGTATTAGTCTATATTTTGATTTGATTGAGAGGATTTTTTTTAGTTTTTTTTAAATACAATACTACTTGGTATTGCTATAGAGGAAAGACTTGGCTAGTTTTACCTTTTCTAATAAGTATTTTTAAAAAATTTTAAATGTCATTATTATTATTTGTTATTATCATTGAGTTAACATAGTAATTGTCTTTGGACAAGTTGCTGTCCTGCTCTCTTATATGCAATATTCTATTTACTTGTTTTAAAAAAAAATTCTTTTAATCTTTAACTCGTTTGTTTCATTCAAATACCCAGTTAACTCCCTCTCTCTTTCATCCTCTCCCATTAGAGAAGGCATCATTTGACAGAAGAATATATATATATATAAATATACATATTTATATATAAATATAAAACAATGTCTTATTTCTATTCATCAGATCTTTCTCTGAGGTGGACATACATAAGTCATTCTTCAAACAATATTTCTATTGTTGTACATAATGTTCTCTTGGTTCTACTCTATTGAATTTTGTAAGGGATAAAATTCCTTCATTTTATAATTGAATAAAAGTATCAGGAGACAAGAGATTCATTGAAAGTCTCATTCAGATGACTGTGGTAGCAAACAGGATAACATCCTATTTCTATACTGTTTTTTTTTTTTGTCTTGCACTAGTCTCTATGTTTTGAGAGCCTCATTGCACATAGTTTGAAGATGATTATGATTATTTAACATGGTATCATTAATTACATTAAATACTGATGAATAAGTTATGGCTATATTAATAAGGGCAGTGTTTTTGCCTGATAATTATCTGTTCCCAATGCCATTTATTTTAACTAGAATTCTCGAAGATATTTTGGGTTCTCCATTTGTAATACAAAGATTTGTTATGTATTTACTTATGAAAGATAGTAGGCTGCTGGTATATCATTTTGACTACTAGATGATGTCATTCTAGGTATTTTATAGATGCTATTTAAAAATAATGATGTTATTTCTCGTAAAGTCCAACTTTTTATCTATTTTGGGGGATGGGAATATGGATGGGAAAAGGCAAAGGAGAATGCCATCCATCCAGGGGCATGTATAATGGGAACATTGTATGCCTTATCATCACAATGGTACTTGTGACTGTCTGAACCCTTGTTGAATTGTGGCCAGGCTGCGTCAGAGATTGTTTAGCACCCTGTAGAGTGATGTACTCACTCCTAACAACTTCTGAAAATGTGAAAAAATCCATTGGAAAGAACCAGAAGCTATTAGCCAGTAAATATTCCCCCTAGTTTCACTACTTACTGGACTATGTGATTCCAGGATCTGAGTACAGGCTGACTTTGTCATGGTTTCCGATGTGCTCAGCTCTTCCAACAGCAAACCCTGAACAGTGCTGAGAGTGGTGTAAACCTCCTGTGTCTTCCATTTCTTTGTTACCTTGTGGAGCTGAACAGAGGTCACATACTCCCCAAGTCTGTCCTCCTGAGCCTTTAGCTGACAAACTCTTTCCAGTAGCAACTCCCTGTGGACCTGAGTAAGTCCAATAAAAAAAAAACGAGGGAGAGAGAATCAAGAAAAAGGATGAGGCTATGTTTTGTCAAGTTTACCAAGTTCCAGTCACTGATTCAAAAGAATCTTGAACACAATCCAAGACTTTAAAGAAAATCAAGTATCATATGAATAGCTACAGTGTGTCTACTAAGACAATGGGAGGATAATGCATGATAAATAAACATCCAAGCTATGGTTTCTGGTTTTATAAGATTATATTTTATTCTTCAAACTCTACAAAGCTACTAGTTCTTAAACCACTTGTAGAAAAAGCTTTAATTATTTCACTGGCAAAACCCACTAGGTGGGGAAATACATTGATTGCTTGCCTTATGCCTATTTCAAGTCTTGGAATCAGAATCATAAAGGATCCTAGATTTTGAGCTTTAAGGGACTTAGAAATCATCTTGTCAGATTCTTACAGACAAGGAACAGAGGTCTTGAGAAAAAAGTCACAGAAGTAGTTTATGGGAGAGCTAAGAGTCAAACAGGCTCTAGATATCCAAAACTGGTGCTCTTGTCAAATCACAGTTGATATTCAACATTATTTATTAATAGCTATGTGACCTTGGGCAAGGCACTGAATTTATCTAAGGCTGAGTTCCCTCTTCTGTAAGATAATGAAAATGCTACTTCCCATTGCTACTTCATAGAGCTGTTATGAGGAAAATGCTTTGTATTCTAAAGAGCTGTAGAAAGATTACCTTCTGATGCCTGTTATGGATGGGAACCTGAATTCTTCCAGGTTTGAGACGTTTTTGCTATAGAAACAGCATAATGTTGCAGAAAGATAATTAGATTTGGAATCAACAGTCTTGAATTTAGCTCCTGGCTTACTCACTTGCAGGCACCAGGTCTTTGAGCAATGAATTAATTTAACTTTTGTGAGTTGTAGTCTCTAAATCTGTAAAATGGGAATACTTGTATTCTTTACCTTACAAGTTACTGTGATGAAAATGCTTTGCAGACTTCAAAGAGTTATGCAGATATGAGTTACTGTTGTTGTTATGCCATCAGTATGAATGTTCTGACACATCCTATGAAGCTAAAATGGATTCTCATAGAGGACCAGAGACAGGTTGTGGTGTGTGCCTTCTTTCAAAGGAAGTGCAAAGATGCTCATTTCTGGGGGGCTGGCAATCAGGTAAACAAGAATCAATTTCAAAGGGACTCATGAAAACAACCACTAAGGCATGGAAAGGAGTTCTAGGCTGATGAAATATTGGAAGCATCAAAATGTATTATCACTATCAGGGATGACAATGATGATGGTGTTTCTCTTAATTTTCTCTAAGAAGATTGCCAGCCTCTTCTTCATGAGATGTTCCTTTTGACCTGTTCTAAGTCTTAGGATCCCCAAGAAGAGTGGGAGTTGCTTAGAAGAAGTACAAGTTGGAGAATTGAACAATTAACTGACTGTCCATGCATTCTTCATCCTGTACTTTGAGAAAGATGTGGTAGAAGCAATAAGCTAGGAGTCCAACTACTTGAGAACTATACCATAAAGTGAAGAGATCATAAGACTTGGGCTTTGACTGGTTTGGGAATTGATTCAAATTCTTTAAAGTAGAGTATTGTACAAAGTAGGGGCTGCTAAATGATGCAGTAGATAGATTACTGGACTTGGAAATGAAGGTCAGAATTCAAATATGGTCTCAGACACTAGCTCTATAACCCTGAGTAAGTCATTTAGTCTCTCTTTCCCTTAATTTCCTTATCTGTAAAATGAGAAGAAGAATAGCACCTACATTGCAGGGTTGTAGTGAAGATCAGATTAGGTAATTAAAGTATTTAGTAAAATACCTGGCATGTAGCATTACAAAACATTATTATTATTATTATTATTATTATTAAAATATTTGTTTAAACTATACACTTCCTGGTATATCAGGATGAATCATATGCTAAAAGGAACCTGCTGAGTCATTTATCATTTGGTCCTTATGTTGGGTTGTACTCAAACCAAGTCAGACACTCATTCTGCTCTGTTTTTAAAAAGTTCAAGACACTAAACTCCTAAAAACACTTTTGGAAAGGTCTGCATGCATCATATCTACTTTACAGTTAGAATGTTCCTTTTATGTTCACATCTTTGTTGTACTAAAATCTATAGCTTCTTACAATGGGTCATACTTCAACTCTCTTCTTCCAGAGTTTCTTTTGATGGTATGGATAAAGAGAGATAGCATGATATAATGATCAGAAAGCCAGCTTTGAAGTCATAAAGATCTGTGTCCAAGTCTCATTCTGACACATACTACTGATGAACTCTGAACACTTCACTTTGCCTCCAATGCCTAGGCAACTGTCTAAAACTACAAGATTCAGGGAAGACAAAAGAGGGCATCTCACTGGGTCCATACTAGAAGTTCATACTAAAAACAAAAAATATAACTTAACTTTATGTTTTTCTATGAGGGTTTGGTATTCAAATCCTTCATGATTTCTATTGTTTTCTTCAGCCCCTCATCTAGGTTTTTTGGAATCATCCCCTCATTCATTTTCACGGATCTGGGATCTATCTCATCATCATACTAATACCTCCACCACAAGCATACCTCTAAACCCTCTACACTCTCATTTTGTGTGATTCTCAAAATATCTCTCCACAAATTCTCCTGAGGAGCCAGCACACAGGTCCTGAAGAGAAATATCATGCAGATATAACTTAAAACATGAAATAGATGATCATTCATTGCAATTACAAAGAGGAAGGACATTGCATTAGGTTTAAAAATGGGTCTCTGCAGAATTTCTTTAAGTTCTTCTTTAAGTTATTTCAGTATATTTAAGAAATGGCTTGTAGATTAACTAAGAATAGTTTCTAAAGCCCTTCTTAGGTTAGAAAGTCCTTTCCTCACAACAAACTTGTGAGCTGGCTTGGGCAAATAGCATTATCCCCATTTTAGAATTGAGGTCACTGAAGTTTAAAGATGTTTTAAGTGACTTGTTAGGGTTCTCAAAATTAATGTCAGAATTGGGATATGAATCCAGATATTTTAATGCTAACTCAGTATTCTTTTCAGTAAATGCTACTTTCCTATAACATCCACCCCTAAAAAACAATTTACAACATACTCAGCATTTCCTTCAGTATTTGAGTCTTCTCCTAATTTTCATTGCCCTCATTTGGCTGTGTTCCATGGCAGATGGGTCTGTGTCTTTGTCATCTTTGTATCTGCCCCTGTACCCAACCAAATGTCTTCACACATGTCAAGTATCCATGAGATCTATTCAGTAGTACAAATTATAGCCTGTATATAATCCATTATCTCAGAGATACTTGGGGCTGCCCAGAGTTGAATAGTTAATAAGTCTTTGAGGCAGAATTTACTCCCACGTCTTCCTGACCTATCACATTTATATGAACATTTTTGGGGAGAGAGATCAGAACTGTGATGTCTTTGCTATAAGTGACTCTGTTGATTGTCTATACTTGATAAAATGATAGAGAAAATGTTAATAATGTATATCAGACTTGAAAGGGTATCCTACTAAATCTTTTTTTTTTTTGAGAGACAATTGTTAAACACTTACAGAATCCATCTGGGTCTGCTAGCAAAATAACATTAAAGGATTAGATAGTCTAAATAGTATAGAAGTCTTAAATGGCATATGGTTTGGTGCCCTTCTGAGGATTCTTGGTTATATCATTTGATTTGATTTTTATGTATTTTATAATTTATTATTGATATTACTATGAAATGACATTGGTATGTCTATGTGATACTAGCTTTAAAAGATACTTTAAATATATTACTTCATTTGATGTCCACAGAAGTTATTCCCATTTTACAGAAAAGGAAATGAAGTCCTGCCTAAAGCTATGCAGCTAGCATGGCACAAAATCAAGGGTCAAACCCAGATTTTCAGGATCTGGGTCCTCATACTTATCCCATAGAATTTAGAACTGGAAGGAATTTGAAAGTCATCTAATCCAACCTTATAATTTTGCAGATAAGATAACAAAGACTTTGAGAAAGGAAAAGAGCAAATATTTTTAAAGGTTTTGTCAATATCTTATGTTTTCACATTGCATAAATTTCCCCCCTATATCCCTACCCTTCCTTGTTCCCTGCCCACTCTCAAAGAGCCATCTCCTATGAGAAAGACTTTAAGATAAAGACAAAGAAGAGGGAAAAGGGGAAAATTCAGCAAAACAAATTTATCAAAAATCTATTTTTTAGATTTAGAATGCTATTGTGCTATAAGAAATGATAACCTGGAGGATTTCAGAAAAACCCAGAAAGGTTTACATAAACTGATGCAAAGTTAAGTGAGAAGAAACACAAAAATAATATCTGCAGTAACAGCAATATTTTAGTGATCAAGTATGAATGACAGCTACTCTCAGAAATACAATGATCTAAGACAATTCCAAAGGAATTATGATGAACCTAGGCACCTCCAGAGAAGAAATTGATGAAATCTGAATCCAAATCAAAGGATATATTTTTAAAGTTTCTGCCTTAAATCTATTTTCCTGTCAGTTTCTTATACAATAAGATATTTCATATTTTCTTTGATTTTTCATTATTTTGATTTTGTTTTATTGTTCTAATATTATTAACATTCTATGGAGTATTAGATTCCATTTGCCCAATTCTATTTTTAAGGCATATTTGGTACCTCCTCTACCAAACTGTGGAATCTTTTCCCCCCCATGATTTCCTCACATCACTCTCATTTCTTTTCTCAACTTTCCCTCTATCTTTCTTATTTGATTAAAAAAAATTTTTTTTAGCTCGTTCATGAATTCTTTTTGGGCCAAAGACCAATTGACATTTTGCTTTGAGGCTTTGGATATAGCAGAATTGACTTTTTTTTCTTCTTATGAATTTGTGTTTTGGTCTTCACTATCACCATAGTCCCTTTATATGATCAGGTTCTTTTTTGTTATTTGCTCATTTTTCCACCCCTTTCCTTAACTTAGTTTTTTGTTAAAGTTAGGCCCTTCTCCTGGAGTGGGAAGAATGCTGTCAAAAGCTTCAGGTTTTTTTGAGCTGCTATTTTCATAGTTAGCTTTTGGGGTTTATAAGTTTTCACTTGTTACAAGGCAGTGTTATATAAGAAATGTGTTTACTATTATCTTGGCCTTTGACCAAAGTCCCTGTCCCTCTAAGGCTTCATACTCTACTTTGCTAGTGCTCCTCCTTACTCAGAACATTGTATAGACAATGCACAAGTCCTTTAATCTGTGACATAAAAGGGTCCCCTATAATGTCCTTCAGACCAATTTTCTGACCCTTTCATTGTATGTGGACTGGGAGCAACAGAAGTCACTTCTGTTGATTCAATTTCTCCCAAGGCTTGCTTTTGGCTTGGTGGGGAATGACCTGTTCTGGATTGTACTCCACTCTCACTCCAGTGAGATAAACCTTTCCTGATGACATCCTAAATTGCTTTGGATTGGATAATTGTATCACCCCATGCTTTTGTTGGCTCTGTCAGTCCAAAATTCATTTTGAATTACTAGTTTAAAGTTTTCTGAAGGAGAATTTGGAAGAGCTCAAGTGGATCTCTCCTTTCACTTTGCCATCTTGTTTCCATCCCCAAGGAACATTCTATAACATGTACACATAAGAATTTGTATAGAAAATATTCAACATAAATGTAAGGTATTTTGGTGAAGGATTCCATAGAAACTGAAGAAACCAGAAAGTGGAAGAATGGGGATATGATTTTGTCTTTGATGTCAAAAATTGTTATGCTCTATCACAATTCCATCAAATCTGATTATAATATAAAATCAGCTATTTTTTTTAGTGGAGAACATTGAACTAACATGTAGAACTCTGCACATATTTTCAGGGTAGGTAAAATCTCCATCTGTGACATATGGGGGGAAATCATATCACTAGGAATAATTGGAGAGGAGAGAAACCCAGGAACTGGTCCGTCTACTGTCTCTTGTCTTTGGTGACTGGGCTTGTTAAAGAATAATATTTTTTTTTATTTTATTTAATTAATTTAGAATATTTTTCCATGGTTACAAGATTTGTGTTCTTTCCCTGCCGTCCTCCAAACCCTCTCCCATAGCCTAAAGGCAATTATTCTGGGTTTTAAATGTGTGATAGATCAAGCCCCATTTCCATACCATTAATATTTGTACTAGGGTGATCATTTAGAGAATATATCCCCAATCATGTCCCCATTGACCATTGTGATCGAGCAGTTGTTTTTCTTCTGTGTTTCTATTCCCACAGTTTTTCCTCTGACTGTAGATAGCATTCTTTCTCATAAATCACTCAAAATTGTCTTTGATCATTGCATTGCTGCTAATAGAGAAGTCTATTTGATTGTACTACAGTGTATCAGTCTCTGTGTACGTTGTTCTCCAGGTTCTGCTCCTTTCACTCTGCAGCAATTCCTGGACATCATTCCAGTTCATATGGAATCCCTCCAGTTTATTATTCCTTTGAGCACAATAGTATTCCATCACCAGCATATACCACAATTTGTTCAGCCATTCCCCAACTGAAGGGCATCCCTTCATTTTCCAATTTTTTTTGCCACCACAAAGAATGTAGCTATAAATATTCCTGTACAAGTCTTTTCCCTTATTATCTCTTTGGGGTACAAGTCCAGCAGTGCTTTGGCTAGATCAAAGGGCAGACAGTCTTTTAGTGCCCTTTGGGCATAGTTCCAAATTGCCTTCCAGAATGGCTGGATCAGTTCACAACTCCACCAGCAATACATTAGTGTCTCCATTTTGCCACGTACCCTCCAATATTCATTGCTTTCCATAGCTGTCATGTTAGCCAATCTGGTAGGTGTGAGGTGATACCTCAGAGTTGTTTTGATTTGCATTTCTCTGATTATAAGAAATTTAGAAGATATTTTCATGTGCTTATTAATGGTTTTTATTTCTTTATCTGAGAATTGCCTATACATTTCCCTTGGCCATTTATCAACTGTGGAATGGCTTGATTTTTTTGTACAATTGATTTAGTTCCTGATAAATTAGAGTGATTAGACCTTTGTCTGAGGTTTTTGTTATAAGTATTGTTTCCCTATTTCTTGCTTCCCTTCTAATTTTCTTTGCATTGGTTTTGTTTGTACAAAACCTTTTTAATTTAATGTAATCAAAAATATCTATTTGGCATTTTTTAATTTTTTTCTAACTCTTGCTTGGTCCTAAAATCATTCCTTTCCTAAAGATCTGATAAATATACTATTCTGTGTTCATCTAATTTACTTATTGTTTCCTTCTTTATGTTCAGGTCATTCACCCATTCTGAGTTTATCTTGGTGTAGGATGTGAGATGTTGATCCAAACCTAATCTCTCCCATACTGTCTTCCAATTTTCCCAGCAGTTTTTAATCAAAAAGTGGATATTTGAACCAAAAGCTGGGATCTTTGGGTTTATCATAGACTGTCTTGCTGAGGTCACTTACGTCAAGTTATTCCACTGATCCTCCCTCCTGTCTCTTAGCCAGTAACATATTGTTTTAATGACCACTGCTTTGTAGTATAGTTTGAGATCTGGTCCTGCTAGGCCACATTCCTTCACATTTTTATTTAATTGTTTCTCTGGATATCCTTGATCTTTGGTTCTTTGAAAGGAACTCTGTTATAGTTTTTTTCTAATTCAGTAAAAGAAGTTTCTTGGTAGTTCAATGGGTATGGCACTAAATGAATGCACTAGTTTGGGTAAGATTGTCGTTTCTATTATGTTAGCTTGTCCTACCCATGAGCAATTAATGTTTTTTTTTCCAAATTTTTTAGATCAAGTTTTAATTGTATCGAGAGTGTTTTGTAGTTGTGTTCATATAGTTCCTGTGTTTGTGTTGGCAGGTAGAGGTAGAGGTATAAGTATTTTATATTGTCAAGGGTGATTTTAAATGGAATTTCTCTTTCTAATTCTTGCTGCTGAGATGTGTTGGAAATATATAGAAATGCTGATGACTTATGTAGGTTTATGTTGTATCCTGCAACTTTGCTAAAGTTGTTGATTATTTCCACTAGCTTTTTAGTTGATTCTCTAGCATTCTTTAAGTAGACCATCATATCATCCGCAAAAGAGTGATGATAGCTTTGTCTCCTCATTGCCTATTTTAATGCCTTCAATTTCTTTTTCTTCTCTAATTCTACAGGTAGTGTTTCTAGTACAATGTTAAGTAATAGAGGTGATAATGGGCATCTTTGTTTCACTCCTGATCTTAATGGGAATGATTCTAATTTATTCCCATTGCAGATGATACTTGCTGATGGTTTTAGATATATACTGCTTATTATTCTTAGGAAGGGCCCTTCTATTCCTATACTTTCTAGTGTTTTCAATAGGAATGAGTGTTTTATTTTGTCAAAGGCTCTTTCTGTATCTGTTGAGATAATCATGTGATTTTTATTGGCCTACTTGTTGATGTGGACAACTATATGGATGGTTTTCTTAATATTGAACCATCCTTGCAAATATTCTTGGTATGAATCCCATCTGATCATAATGAATAATTCTCATGATCACTTGATGGAGTCTTTTTGCTAGTATCCTACTTAAGATTTTTGCATCTATGTTCATTAAGGAGATTGGTCTATAGTTTTATTTTTCAGTTTTTGACCTGCCAAGCTTTGGAATCAGTACCATATTTGCGTCATATAAGGACTTTGGTAGAACTCCTTCTTTGCTTATTATGTCAAATAGTTTGTATAGTATTGGGGTTAGTTGTTCTTTGAATGTGTGATAGAATTCACTGTGAATACATCAGGGTCTGTGGATTTTTTCTTAGGGGGTTCTTTGATGCCTTGTTTAATTTCTTTTTCTGATGTTGGATTATTTGTGTATTCTATTTCTTCTTCTGTTAATCTAGTCAATTTATATTTTTGTAAATATTTATCTATATCACCTAGATTGCCATGTAATTGGGCAAAATAGTTTTTTATGAATGCCTTAATTTTTTCTTCATGAGGTCTCCCTCTTCCTTTTTGATACTGTTAATTTGGTTTTCTTCTTTCCATTTTTTTCTTTAGATTGACCAGTACTTTGTCTATTATTTGTTTTTTTTTAAATACTAGCTTCTAGTCTCATGTATTATTTCAATAGTTCTTTTACTTTTAATTTCACTGATTTCTCCTTTAATTTTAACAATCTCTAATTTAGTTTTCACCTGGGGATTTTCAATTTGTTCACTTTCAAATTTTTTAATTTGCATTTTCAATTCATTGACCTCTGCCCTCCCTAATTTGTTAATATATAAACTCAAGGATATAAATTTCCCCCTGAGTACTGCTTTGACTGAATCCCATAGATTTGGAAAGGATGTCTCATTATTATCATTTCCTTCAACGAAGTTATTAATTGTTTTTATGATTTGTTCTTTAACTAACCAATTTTGGAGAATCATATTATTTAATTTCCAATTAATTTTTTATTTGCCTCTCCATGTACCCTTACTAATTATTATTTTCATTGCATTATGATATGAAAATATTGCATTTATTATTTCTGTTCTTTTTCACTTGTTTGCCATGATTTTATGCCCTAGTTCATGGCCAATCTTTGTGAATGTAACATGTATTGATGAAAAGAAGGTATATTCCTTTTGACCCTATTTAATTTTCTCCACACATCTATTCACTCTAATTTTTCTAAGATTTCATTCACATCTCTTAACTCTTTCTTATTTATTTTTTAGTTTGATTTATCTAAATCCTATAGGGGAAGGTTCAGTTCTTCTACTAATATACTTTTACTATCTATTTCCTCCTTTAACTTTGCAAGTTCCTCCTTTAGAAATATGAATGCTGTACCATTTGGTGCATACATGTTGATTACTGATATTTCCTCATTGTCTATACTGCCATTTATCAGGATGTAATTACCTTCCCTATCTCTTTTGATCAGATCTATTTTTTACTTTGGCTTTGTTAGATATCATGATTGCAACTCCTGCCTTCTTTTTCTCAGTTGAGGCCCAATAAATCTTGCTCCAGCCTTTGATCCTTATTCTGTGAGTATCTACCTGTCTCATGTGCATTTCTTATAGACAACATATGGTAGGATTTTGGTTTCTAATCCACTCTTCTATTTGCTTTTGTTTTTTGGATTAATTCATTCCATTCACATTCAGAGTTATAATAACCAAATCTGTTTTCTCCAACATTTTTATATCCTCTCCTAATTCTGCCCCTTCTTCTTCTTTTTTTTTTTTTTTTGCTATATCCTTTTCAACCAGTGGTTTGCTTTTAATCAGTTCCCCTAATCCCCACCCTTATTATATATACCTTTCTGCCCCCTCCCCTTTGTTCCCTTCTTATTTTTTTAGGGTCTATTGAGTTCCTGCCCCCTCTCTTTTCCTCCCTTTTTGTACTCCCTGCTCCATTACCCCCTTCCCTTAGTTTTTCCCTTCTCACTTTTCCTGTAGGCTAATATAGAATTTGATACCCCAATGGATGTAGATCTAGATGCTCTTCCCTCTCAGAATTCATTCCCCTGAGAGTAAGGTTTAAGTATTAACTATAATTATTCTCTTCCTCTCCTTCTTATAATAGTATTCTTCCCCTCCCCTTACCATGAGCCTTTTTGTCTTATATAAATTATTCTATTTATCTTATTTCTTCAAGTTTCTCTTGGTGCCATCTTCTCTCCCCCCTTTTTCTTTATTTGAATATCATCTTAGACCACTTATTACCCAAATCTCTACCTCTGAATGATTCTACTAATTACTAAACACTATCTACTAGTTGTGGAAGAGGCATGAAGAGAAAAAAGTTTTGAAGGACAAGCCAAGATGCAAGAGACTAAGCTGGAGACCTGTCTTGTCAATCAAGACGATGATTCTAAAACTGAATGTTCCCAGGAGGAGTGGCAGTTGAGCTGATGAAGGGGGAGGGGACTGAGACTCACTTTCTCTCTGGCAGTTGAGTCTGGAAGTTGAGGCTGGCTGAAGACCTGGATTGTTCTGGCTTGTTTTTAATTCTTTGTTCATCCTCTCGACCTGCCTGGAACTTTGGGGTTGATACACTGAATGGTAATTGCACTTAATCCCCGAGTTCTTATAGGTTTCTTATAGAACCTGGGAAGTTAAGTGGGACCCCTTGTCTAAGTCAATGGTATCGGAAATGCCATGTCTAGGTATAATCTCCTTTAATAGAAATCTTACTACCATAGCAGAGTCACATTTCTTGGATGGACATGCTTCAACCCATCTAGTCAGTCTATCCACTATAACCAATGTATATTTGTATCCCTTGTCTTTAGGCATGTTGATATAATCAATCTGAATACACTGGAAAGGCATATAGCTGAGTGGTCTGCCTCCCAATGCAACACTTTTAAAATGTCCCTGATTATATCTCCTGCATGTTTCACATGCCTGAAAAATTCTAATGGCATTTGTAGTTAATCCTGGTGCTCTCCAAAATCTCTTTATGGTAGCCAGAATCCCTTGCACTCTGTAATGTCTCTTTGCATGAATTACAGTGCATAGATGTTGATATAACCTTTTAGGGAGAATAGGTTTAGCCCCTCAAGCAATCCAGAAGCCTTTGATCAGTTTAGCACCTAGCTGCTCTTTCCATGACTGTATCTCTTCCCTGTCATAGGCTTCAGTGAAATTATGCCTTTCGATCAGAGAGAAATTCAGCACACAGTGGGGACAGAACCTAGCAGCGTATTTTGATGTTATGTCTGCTCTGTCATTCCCTAGGGACACCCTGTCCTTTCCATGGGTGTGTGCCTTACAATGAATTATGGCCACCTCCTCAGGAAAGTCCATGGCACTTACGCTATGATCTATCAGATTGCCATATGCAATTGGTTTCCCAGCTGAAGTTTTATACCCTCTGTTTTTCCATATGCACAATGACCAGTGTACAGTGGAGAAAGCATAGTGTGAATCCAGAAATATATTAGCTCTTTTCCCTCTAGCTAATTCTAGGACCATGAGCAGAGCCTTGAGCTTGGCTCCCTGGGCACGGACATGACTTGGCAATGATGCATGCCAAAGTGTTTTATCATTATCAACTATGGCTGCCCCTGTGAATTTTCTCCCATCATAAACATAGGAGGATCCATCTGTATATAACTCTATTTCTGGATCGACAAAAGGTGTATCTCTAAGGCGTTCATTTGGCCTATCCATGCGTTCCACTATCTGATCATAATCATGTAATACTTCTCCCCCCATTGGCAAATCAGGAATCAGAGTCACTGGGTTCAATGGTACACATCTATGAATTGTGATGTTATCATTGCTCAACAAAATCACTTCATATTGAGATTTTCTTGCATTGGTAAATGAATGCATATTCTGCGACCATAAGAGTTTTTCAATTTGATGTGCAGAATACACATATAATTTTTGTGAAAAAAAATTTTGTGAGTTACAAACAACATTCTTCCATATATTAAGACAAACAATTTGATCTTATTGAAGGCCTTAAAGAAGAAAATTTAAAAACAATTTTTCTTTCCCCTTTCTTTGTTATTTACTTTTTCATTTTTCTTTTGATTTTTGCGTTTGGGTATCAAACTTTCCTCTTAGTTCTGGTCTTTTTTTTTTTTTTTACAAATACTTGGAAATCTTCTATATATAGTCAGTTTATATGGGTAAGTGGTCCTTGTTGATGACCCAATTCTCTTGCCTTTCTGAATATCATATTCCAAGCCTTGTGATCCTCTAGCGTAGAAGCTATCAGATCTTGTGTAATCCTGATTGGTGCTCATTGATATCTGAATTGTCTCTTTTTGGCTTCTTGTATCATTTTCTCCTCAGCATGGAAGCTCTTGAATTTGGCAATTACATTCCTGGGGGTGGTCTTTTGAGGATTTAGTGTTAAGGGTCTTTTATGAACTCTTTAAATGTCTATTTTTCCCTCTTGTTCAAGAACATCAGGGCAGTTTTTTTTTTTTTGATAATTTCTTTTAGTCTGATGTCAAGATTTCTGTTTATTTCTGGGTTTTCAGATAGACCAATGATTCTCAAGTTGTCTCTTTTCGATCTGTTTCCTAAATCATTTGTTTTCTCAATGAGATATATGTTTCCTTCTATTTTGTCCATCTTTTGACTTTGCTTTATTAATTCTTACTCCTTTGCAAGATCATTGTCTTTTAATTGCCCAAGTCTGATCTTTAAAGATTGGTTTTCTGCTATAATATTTTGATTCTCCTTTTCAGTTTGGTCTATCCTACTTTTCATGGCTTCCAGATGTTTAATTTTGGTCTCCAATTGGGAATTCCTGTCTTTTAAACTGTTATTTTCTTTTTGAACTATTTTCCCTTTTTTTGCCAAAACTCTTCCATTTTTTTATAAGTTCTAACTTAAATTCTTCAAGAGCTTGTGGCCAATTTCCTTTTTTTTGGAAGGTTTGGATATGTTTAGTTGTTTGTCATCTTCTACTGTTTCCTCTGTAGTCTGGATTTTTTTTTCTCCAAAAAATTATCCAGAGTCAATGCCTTCTTCTTGTTCTTCTTGGTGTTTGGAAGTTGTTTTTCTTGGGCATTGTTTGCCATCACTATGCCGGTTTTTCCTTCCCTTTCTAGCAAGAATTCTGAGTGAGGATGCTGGCTCTTTGTGTGTGGAGCTAAGGAGTATGGTTTTTGCCTAAGGCCACCTTTCTAGTCTTCCCAGCTTCTACTGTGTGCCACCCTTCTCTGCACTATCTCCACGCCCAAGGTCCAAGCTCTTCAGCCTGATGGAGTCTGAAATCTAGCTGCTCTCAGCTGTAGATCCTTGGTGGTCCTAGTCAGCTGCCAAGGACCTAGAGGTTCCCCTTGCTCACTTGCTGTTTCTAGCAAGCTGGCTCTGACTCTGGCACCATAGGTGGGGTGGGGAGTTTTGGTGGAAGCTATTTCTCCCCCTTATAGTGTGGAAATGTCCAAATCCCATGTACCTTCAATGCTGCATCCTACTGTGTAATCCCTTCATTTATATGAATTTTGGGGTGTGTGTGTGTGTGTTTACCTTTTGAGGTAGTCTATATTGGTAGGTGATGAGGAGAGATAAAATATTGCCTGTATTCTGCAGCCATGTTAACCCAGAAGTAAAAGAATAATATTTTAATATAGGTTGTCAACAGGGAATTTAGATTTGAATTATAATCACTATATCTGGTGTGGAAAGGAAACAAGACTGACAGTTTGAGGGGGAAGGGGCCAACTGGGTGTGGCAGTAGGGTCTTGTGACTAGCACTTCCTTCCTGGTGTGTGGGACTTGCTTCCTGGTGGGAGGAGAGAGGAGCTTATTCAGCCCAGTCTGGTGTGGTGTACCGCCTCTTCTTGGTTCAGCCCGAAGATTCAGGCCCATTCACCTCTGAAGGTTAGACCTGTTCTTGTTTGCTTTCTGTCTACTGCTAAGATTCTAAAAAAAGACAAAACTGGACTGATATAGAGTAGAAGGGAGTGGGAGAACCCTCCGCCAGCCTCTCGGTCCTGGCTTCAAGTCTGAAGCTGAGAAAAACTCCAAACCCAACAGTTTATTAAATTTTATATTATTTGAATTTGCAGTCAGATATGTGGACTATCTTTTCTGGTCCTAGAGGGAGCTGAACTTCAGTTCCGTCATTCAAAGACAAACAGACCTCATTGGACCCCTGCTGTTTCCTCTCAGCAGGGGGCATCTCCCTCCTTTGCCTCACCAGGCAGTATACCCTCTCTCCCCTCTCTCCTCCATACCCCCATACAAACCTCCCATTTATCCCCTGTTTTCCAATTCCCTATTTCCTTTCCCAATAAATATTACACTGGTCTTTATTTCTATCTCCTACAATCTTTGAATAGTTGAAAAAGCACAATCCTATGGGTTGATAACTTTGACAAGATATAGGGGGGGTCCAGTGTCCCCTTCCCCATTGGTAGCCTGTTTCATTGATGAAGCAAGCACTGAATGCTTGACTGAGTTTATTCCAGATCAGTTCTGCCTCCCCTAATTTCTAATGTCTTCTAAATAATGAAATATCCAAGAATAGCAAGTTGAATTGATTTTATGAATTAGGGAGAATGAATTAGAATAAAAAGGGAAGAGTTAATAGAATACTCAATGGAAAAGCAACCTGATTAGTAGAGGCAGTGGAAATACAATAGCTGATGACTTTTTGACTATGGGGAGCAAGAGGAAACTTCTTGCTTAAAGAAAGGAGAAGGGGCAAGTAGTCAAAGCTTCTGTGAAGTAATAACATGTCTGAGGGGGCCATTTCCCCCAAAATGGATTAATTTAATGGCCACACCTCCCAAATGACACCTCAAACACTAGCATCCAGGAGTTTTATTTTGATCACTCCAGCTTCAAATCTCTCAGATAATTTTTTTCATACTGTGGATAAATAAAAAATACTCAACTGAATTCTTAAATTCTTTTTAATGATATATCATTTAAGGGGGAGGATAGGGTATATTTACATGTTATTGTATGTGTATATATTGCATATTTTATATTTATATATGTTTTATATATATATATATATTACACATTTTTCCCCACCAGCATGATACATTTGTAAATAATGCATTGGAATAGCCCAATAGTTCCCTTAAAATCTTAGTTCATTTTTTTCCACTTTGCAATACAATAGACTTGGTTAAGAGAAAGCATGAAAATTCCCTAAAATTCATATTCTTCAAAGCTTAATTCACTGGCTTTTATTACCTGAAATGTTTTTCTATAGTCAGGTTTTTCCAGCCCAGTCTAAAGAGTCCCAAAAGACCAGAGGTTCATTTGCATTTCTCTGTGTTATTATTGACAAGGTTCATTATATATTCAAACTATGTAAATGAATACCAATTGATTTGCAAAGTGATGTACTGTTAAATCTTCTCATTTCAGAGTCTTTTCAGGCAAGTTCTCTAGTTTGCATTTCATTATGTCCCCTGCAGGGATCCCTTTCCTTTTACACTGGTGACCTTTGAGCACAGGACAAAAAATAATATATTTGCAACACATGATAGTTTACATTTTTATCTCTAAGAAAAAAGAAAACATCCAATCTGTAATATAGAAAGATGAGTACAATTCTATTTAAATAAGACTCTGGTGGCATATAGTGAAGCACAGAAATTTTGCTTTTTTTCCAAAAGACACTCTTCCTAGGCAGTGTCCCTCCTCTTCTTCTTTCTTCTATCAATAAGCCCCAGGCTATGGCTCATTATCATCACCTACTGATTTCTCCTTTACCTCTCCTCCCATTCTATTAAAATTATGACACAGTGGAAAGAGTGCTAGATTAGGAGTCAGCAGAGCTGAAATTTAAAGGTATTCTTCCTCCTCAAAAACACAAGATATTAGGGTCCTTTTTAACCAGTTCTGTCTATAAGAAATACTTTTTTCCCTATCTTGATGAAGATGGCATGTAATCCTTCTTTGAAGACCTTATTAATGGTTTACATCAGATCTAGCAGAGTTCTTTCATGCTTTATGTCATAGAGAAGCTTTTGATTTCTCTATTCAATTAAAGGTAAGATATATTTATTAAATAGTAATTGATTATAGGTAGAATACTGCACTAGACATTGTGGATGCAAAGAACAAAAAACAATCCCTGCCCATGAGTATAAGGGAGATGAGGACATATTAGTAAACACTAAGTGTTCCTTTCAGGGTGATCAAGGGAGACACTCTGAGGTCTGACATATCCTAGAGAATAGTCATTACAATTGGTGAATCACAGAGGGAACAACTTGGCATGCAGCAACTTTGAGTGGGATTCTTGATCAATGTACTTGTCTTGTGTGTTTATTTCTTATGAGCATTAAGGCTTTGTAGAACTTGTTCTGCAACTTCAAAGTCTTATAAACCATAGAGATTGGTATTCTTTTCCCCTAATGATATTCCAGTGCCTTCAGAATAAATGCAAATCAAATAATGATAGCATAGTGCGGTGAAAAGAGTTTTTATTGGGTGTGGAGTCAGAAAACTAGCATTCATACTATCATTTTGCCAATAAAGAAGTAATTCTTAGTTAAGTCATTTCACTTCATTGGACCTCAGTTTATTTCTTTGTAATATGAGGAGTTTGGATTGGATGATCTCTAAAGTCCCTACAGGTGCTAAGTCTGTATTGCCAAGGTGTAACTATCAATCACACCACAAACTAGTATAGGACAGAGGAAGTACCTCAAGAACCAATATATGAATTCAGATCTCCTAAAAATTAGTTCAGTTCTCTTTCTTCTAGAACCAGACAGAAAGGGCTATTTTCTGAACCATAAAGCTCTCTGTCACTGGAGATATTCCAATAGTGCCTAGAAGACTAAAGAACTAACAGAGAAAATGTTGAAAAGATTTTTTGTTGTATGAAGGATTGGACTTCTGTTGTTGTCCAGTTATTTTTCAGTCACATTTGATTTTCTGGGATCCTATTCGGGATAGTTTGCCATTTCTTTCTCTGGCAGATTTTAAAGATAAGGAAACTGAAGCAAACAGGGTTAAGTGACTTGCAACACAGTTAAGTGACAGAAGCCAGATTTGGACTCAAGATGATGAGTCTTCCTGACTCCAGACCTGGTACTGTTTCCACTGTTCCACCTAGCTGCTCCCAGGGTCAGACTAGTTTACCTTTAATAAAACTCCTTTCCCATTCTATGTTTCTATGATTCTAAGAAACAGGGAAGATATGAGAAACTATTTTTCTTCTTCTTAATCCTATCCAGACAGGGCAGAGATCAGTTCTCTAGTTTTATGTAGTAGCTGATTAACTCAGTTAATTAGAATTCCATTTTAATAATACAATCATGAGTTCAATTACCATATCAGCTACTTTTCTGTCTTATGGTCAAAAATTATTCCCCTAATCATAAGAAGTAATCTTGCAGATGTGTTCCATCTGTCTTTTAATTCCTTTCTTCTTTAATATTATGAATGCTAAAGGAATGTTTCAAATTTAACATGGTAGTTTCAATACTTTTCTGGTTGCCTGTGTCCCTTTCTAATTTTCCTACTGATTTAGCATTTTAAATGATTCATTATTTCTCCTTTCTTTCTTTCCTGGGTATCACTATTACTATCCTCCATCCTCCATAACTCCACTTTCATCCAAACAAGATGTCCCCTTTAATAAATAAGCATAGTCAAGGAAAATGAATGTACCTGTTAAGCATGCCTTAACAGGTATGTCTCTGCACATTTAATCTATTCCCTCTCTGTTAAAAGGGAGAAGCATGGACTCATCATTACTCTTCTGGAGTCAAAACTTATCATTATATTGTTTAGCTTCCTGGAGTTGTTTACAATGGCTTTTTAAAAATATTACTTTCAATATATAAATTGTTCTCCAAGTTCTGCTTACTTCACTCTGCATTAGTTTATATCAATCTTCCCAGGGTTCTCAGACTTTGTTTCCCTAATCATTACTCATGGCACAATAATATTACATGATGACATTCATATACAATCATTTGTTTAGCTATTCCCTAAATTATACCTTGAATTTTTCAGTTCTTTGCTACATTTTGTATATATGACTCTTCGTCCTCTATCTCTTTGGGCATATGTCTCGTAATGGCATTACTGGATCAGAGGATATGCACAGCTTAGTTGTTTTGGGATCATTGTTCCCATATGAATAGGGGTAAGTAGGTGTTACAGTGGATAGAGTACTAGAATTGAAATCAGGAAAATTAATCTTCCTGAGTTTAAATCTGGCTTCAGACACTTATTTGCAGTATGAACCTGAGCAAGTCCCTTAACCTTGTTGTCCTCAGTTTTTCATCTGTATAATTAGCTGGAGAAGGAAATGAAAAATCTCTCTAGTATCTATATCAAGAAAACTCCAAACGAAGAGTAAGACATGACTAAAAGAACTGAACCACCACCAAATTGAATTCCATTTTAGTGAGACCAATCTAAACCAGCATCATGAGTGAACTGATTATGTGTTTACATGAATATTCAATGTTATGAAATTAAAATTATCCATTTGAAAAATTACAACTGTTTCAAGAAGTGTTTTCTTCCCTGCTCTAAATAATTTGTTATATGACATTTTATACTTAGGTTATGTGTCCATTTGGAGCTTATTGCAATATATGGTATGAGATACTGATCTGAATATAATTTCTGTTGAACTCTTCCTATTTTTCCTGGAGTGTTTCCCGCTCAATAATGAATTCTTGTCCCACTAGTTGGACTCTCACAAAATAGTCCTAATCCTATGCCTTTTAAGAGAAAGATTAGGATTACGTCTACAGAATTAAGAGTCATCTACCAAAAAAAGACAATGCAAAGGAAAAAGAAGGTCCCACATATAGTTCTTGGAAATGATGTTGTTCATTCATTTCAGTTGTGTCCAACTCTTCATGACCCCATTTTTTTTGTTTTGTTTTTTTTGGAAAAGATACTAGAGTGGTTTGGGATGTCCTTCCCCAGCTTATTTAGTGATAAGAAATCTGAAGAAAACAAGGTTATGAAATTTGCCCAGAGACACAGCTAGTAAGTGACTTGAGACCACATCTAAGCCTCCTTGATTACTGAGTTGGTGCTTTATCCACTATATCATCTAGCTGCCTTTGTTCTTAGAGGTAGCCAAAATAAAAGGATCATGATCCACCAAAAATAGTAGTAACAGGACCAAGAGGAGGACCAGGAGAGTGCATTTTTTCAGGGAAGCCAAGAGAGGAGATAGTATTTCAGAAGGGGGCAGAAGGGAGAAATGTTTTATCAGTGTTAAAAGCTGCAGAAAGGTCAAAGAATATGAAGGTGGGGGCAGGGGAGAAGGCTATACTATGCTTTTTTATACTTATCTACTACATGAAATGCCAGGACACGATTTTTGTGTATAAAGTATAATAATCTCCAACACACCAGGAGCAGTAACCTCTGCCTAATTGCTATGTCAAGCAAAGGGATGCCGGAAAACTTTTGAATGAAGGGATTTTTAATGAGCCTCACATTCATGACAGATTATGAAATCTGGAAGTGCAGAATGAATAATGGATGGCTGAATGGCTAAATGAAAGATTTCTGCCACTACCAATTGAGAAAACATTAAACTGCCACCGGAAATAATGGATAAGTGGAAAAACATATTCAATTCAATTCAATTTAACATTTCAATAAGCATCTATTAAATGCTTACCACATAGAAGGCATGATGGCAAGCATTGGAGATATAACAATGGCCACCTGCCCATTTCCTGCCTTCAAGAACCCTATGATATTATGACAGGGGTTACAACGTATACAGAGAGAGGTATAAGAGAAGACAGAGAATAATAGAACAATGGGAGAGATCCAGAGTGCTTTGGGAAAATCCAGAAAGAAAATTATACTTTTAGCTCAAGGGGTCCAGAAAGTCTTCTTTCAAGAAATGGCCTGTGAGCTAGGTCTTGAAGGCAGAGAAACATGCCATCAGGCAAAAAGAAGAGAGTATACTCTAAAAATGAAGTAGAACTGAAATAAATGCATGAGAGCAGAAAATGCTAGGGACATATAGCATGTAAATAGAGGCGGAATAAAATGAAGTAATATATGGAAAGTTCTTTGTAAACCCTAAAGCACTATGCAAATGCTACCTAGCTAGTAGCAGTAGTGGTGGTGGTAGTGGTAGTAATGGTGGTGGTAGAAGAAGAAGTAGTAGTAGTAGTAGTAATAGTAGTAGTAGTAGTAGTAGTAGTTGAGTAAATAAATAAGCCTAGAAAGATAGAGATAGTTTGGAGCCATATCATAATGGATGTTGAATGCCAGTCTGAGGAATTTGTATTTTTTTCCTATAATCATGGATCATTTTCACATAAATATTAGGCTGTGGAATAATAAGCTCCAAAGATTCCAGTGGCTATCCATATAGATTTCACTGTTTCCACTCGACTCTGCCCTCTATCTCTCAAAAAACACAAACTGGAAGAAAATTTATTAACTATAGCTCACCTGTGGCACAGGTCATGGCAGTTGATTCTTTATATCTTCCCTTAAGGTTGAGGCATTGACTATCCCCAAATAACCAACTATATCCTTGAGCGAGCCAAAGATATGAGTGAGCACAAATTATATTAGAGATCTTCTCATCCATTCATCACTCAAGGATAATGAAGGTCCTAGCTATGAAGTTACTTGCCTACAGTGACATACACAACTACCATGTGACAGCATGGGATTTAAACCCAGATATCCTATTTCTTGATCTGATATCTATTCTACAATATATCTGTCTGCTATTAAGTCCTGGAATGCACATTAACATCATTTAAGTTAGATCTTGATCTCCATTATTTTCCCTTGCCTTTGGTAGATTTGAATTTTTGACTTTGGTTTTTGGTTTACTCTTCTGTCTACTCTACTGACATCCAATATGGTTTCCATTTCAGCAGTGTCTAGATTTGATTGGACCTTTGACTATGCTGCTTGTAGATCATTCTAACTTTCAGGGTCTGAGAACTTTCCTCAGCATACCCAAGGATGAAAATACAAACAAGCCATAGATATCCAAACCAATGGAATCAGTTCTGAGGGACCTTAGTCTCAACACCCATTGCATAGAGACAAAAGATCACCTGAACAGAAATCAAGAAATTTGGGTACTAATTCCAGTTGTCAGTAACAGTTTATACTAGCTAAGACAGAGGGTCTTTAATCCTTATTGTGTCACATAATTAGATCTATGTAAGGAGTCAGCCATTTTTTGTGTCATGTCATTATACTGAAAATTCCTTTAAGGGGGGGGGCTTATCTTTTGCCTGTCTGTATATCCCTAGTACTTAGCACTGTGACTAAATCCTAGTAGGTATCTAAAAAATGCCTATGGACTTACTGGCTCCATTTGACAGTGTGTAATTAGAATCTGTTACCCTAAAAACTACAATTCCTAATAACTCACTTTCCTTCTCACACTATGTGCTTATGTGGGGAGGTTACAAATTTTGTGTAGCCCCACCTCTCTCTGGGTCTTGATCTGTTCAGTTTGGTGGAGGTGGCATAAGGTGAGTGACAGGAGAACCTATTCACATGGCCTTATACTTTGTTAGATAATTCCCTTTGTATTCTTTTACTTCAAGTGATTATTAATAAACCTTATAAAATATGGTAACTGGAGTGTTGGACATTAATTTAAATACAACAGTTTGGTGAAGCTCTTATCAGAAAAATAGTTTTAAATACACACCATAATATGTATATGTAATATATATATATAGGATTAAATAAAACCAATTATATTGAAATAATGTAATCTTTATTCAATCTCTCTCTCTCTCTGTCTCTCTGTCTCTGTCTCTCTCTGTCTCTCTGTCTCTCTGTCTCTGTCTCTCTGTCTCTCTCTCTCGGTCTCTCTGTCTCTGTCTCTGTCTCTGTCTCTGTCTCTCTCTCTGTCTCTCTCTCTCTCTCTGTCTGTCTGTCTGTCTCTGTCTGTCTGTCTGTCTGTCTGTCTGTCTGTCTGTCTGTCTCTCTCTCTCTCTCTCTCTCTCTCTCTCTCTCTCTCTCTCTCTCTCTCTCTCTCTCTCTCTCTCTCTGTCATGAATTCATGGGCTCCAGATTAAAGAATCCTTGATCTAAGGCAAGTCATTTTACTTTTCAAGGCCAGTTTTATTTTCTACAAAATGAGTTTACCTGGATCCCTGATTTGATGTTAATATCAGAATTTCAATACTTCAAAGAACTGTAATTTCATTAGTGTGGGTACTCCTGATCATACAGGTTATAACCCCACCATACCTTAGTAAATGATCTCTATTGGTTGCTGGGAGCCAAAAGCATTCATCACTTATTGGTAACATTCCAGTGATGAACCTCTTGGTGCTCTGCGTACAGACATATAATCTCTATCGAAACTATTCCAATGTAATAGCATCTGCTCAAAGCTTGTGCTTTTTCAGCATAGCCATGGTCACCTCTAAAACCAGAAGAGAAATTCAAGGTATTGTAGTGATGAGGAATTTAGTGTTCTGAAGGTAAGCTCAGAAAATATGTGATATTACTATAAAACCATGAAGCATAATTATAAAAAGAACAGTATCCAAGACCTCAAGAGAGAAAAAAAAAAGTAAAATATGACCCCATAAGTACAATGAGGGGTTTGGTTGAGATGAACTTTAATCTTCCATTTGACAATAAATTATGGGTTCTTAGCTTGGAGACCATAGACCCTGATAGCCTTAGCTTCTTAATATGGAGACTACATATAGATTTCAGGGGATCAATAACCTGGATGGTAAATAATAATATTAATAAGAATCATATCTTTATTATCACTAACCTTTGGTTTCTGCCAGAGGCCATCATATCCCAACAAGCTGACAAGGTCACAGACTGAGGAAAGGAGGTTAGCAAAGCAGACCCCAGAATAAGGGCCACCCACTGATCCCCCTCTGTGACTTCTCTCCCCAAATTTTCCCAACTTAATGGACTTGTTGTGATTATTATTCTCTCCCCAATACAGGAGAAATAGTATGAGAGCAAATACTGACAGGATCAATAAATATGTACCCTAATTTAAGCCCCCTAGGTTATTTCCCTGAAAAGATTGCAATTACAGAATTAAAGGCCAAAGAAGCACAAGGCATGCTCCAAGGTCCTACAATAGACACTGGCCAAAAGCTTGAGTACTATAATGAATCTTTTCCTACAGTTACCCCACTTCAATGAATTTGTTGGAATAGAAGCCAAGCAGCCTTACCAGGCACTTTAAAGTAACACAAGAAAAACAGAACTTGTAAATTGAGGAAAACCCCAAAACGGGTCTGCTTTAAGCCCTCACACCTAAATAGGAAGGTGTTTTGTTGTTCATCTTCCAAGCAATTATGATGGATAGTGAAAGCTGACCAAAAGCAGCAGGTCAAGGGGTACTAAACTACAAATGGCTTCATTCACATTAATCATATCTATCACAGAGAAACTTAGTAAATGAGTGTTGTTTAGGTGATTTAATAATATCCAATCAAATTGTAGAATATCACATACATAGAAGATTGATTGTGTGTCAAAGAAGCATATATCAAAAAACCTATATATTAAATGAGAACCATGATACTATGGCAGAGCACTGTGTGTGATGCCTGCATACGTGGGTTGAATGCACAGTGTGTCTCATCTCCTTATTCTGACCATGATGCCACATCTGGGCAGAGAGACCTAGGATCCTCAGAGGGGCCACTGGACAGACCCCTATAGGTTTCCTTTGTAATCTGCTATATTTTATTTTATTTTGTGAATTTCAAAACATTATTCTTAGGAAGAACTCATAGTTGTTAAATGACTACTAGTTGTGTTTGTGGCACAAAAAAGGATTAATAATTTGTTCTAGGTCTCTGATGCTATGATTCTTGATGTGGAAAAAAAACTATTCAATAATTTAAAACTTAGGTGGAGTTCTATCTTCTAGTTGTCATGGCTGAAACTAAAGCTCCTTCAGAAGAAAAACATTTGCTAAATATATGCTACCCATTATATGGTTACCATCAAGGGAAGAGGTCATTGCTCAAATTTTTTAAATGGCAGATATATGTTGAATAGAAATAGTGTGGTATAGTTGATAGTCACACTTGGAGTCAGGAAGGCCTCTGTTTGAAGCCTGCCTCAGATCCTTACTAGATGCGTGAGCTTGAGCAAGTCACTTAAATTCTTTAGGCTTCAGTTTTCTAACATATAAAAAGAAGGGGTCAGGTTCAATGACTTCTAAGGTCCCTTCCAGCTCTAAATCAGTAATCCTACCATTATAAGGATATCACCTATGTTTTTCTTCTTTTCTTGCTCAATAATGTCTGAATGAGCCCATAAAATGTGTTATAACGTCTTTCCGTGGTTTAGATCTCTAATCAAGAAAGCAAGTCCACACCTAAAGCAAGCCTAACAAACCAATGGCATCTTCAAATTCACATAACTTGTTATTTAAAAGAAGTGAATACTATACAAGGATACTATTTTCTTAAGAACAGAAAAGGAACTTAGATGACAAGTGGTTTATCTTTACATAGGGCTAATTTTTTATCATTCCAGAATATAACCATCTTGTTCCACAACTTAAAGAGTGTTGCTCTGTATGTGTGTTTGTCTTCTGTTATAATTCCATATGTTTTATTTTATGCATTTAAACATATTCTTCTGAAAAGCTAAATTGCTAAAATTCCTAAAAGAGATAATGGTGCACAAAATCACAAAGTCAGGAATCCCTTGCCCTAGAAGAAAGGATGTTCTTTGAGGATTAGCACTCCTTCATTTTCACCTTTGTATTCTGTATGCCATGCACTGTTCATGGCACATAATTGAATTATATGTTTCCTTTTTTTAATTTAATTTTTTTAAATTAAGTTTAATTAATTAATTGATCAGTTTAGGATATTTTTCCATGGTTTACATGTTCTTTTGCTCCCCTCCTAACAGTCCTCTCCCATAGCCAACAAGTTACTCTACTAGGTTTTTCATGTTTCATTGATCAAGACCTATTTTCATATTATTAATAATTGTATTAGAGTGATAATTTAAAGTCTATGTCCCCAATCTAATCCCCATCGAACCATGTGATCAAGCAATTGGTTTTCTTCTGTGAGCTTTCTCTCTTCTCCTGCCCTTGCTCATTCAATTAAAATCTTCAAATCAATTTATATACATATATACTTTATTATTTATATGTTTGAATATACAGTGATCCCTCATCTATCTGGGAGTTATGTTCCAGAGACTTGTAGTAGCATTATATTTATTTTATTATTTCTATATATTTTAATGTTTTATAAACCCTTCCCACTCTCCTATAAACCTTTTCCACAATCTTATTAACCTACAGTCACTGAGCCAATCAGCACCTAGGATAAAGAACATAGCACTGTAGTTGGTTACCTTTAATTCCATTAGCCAATAGTGTGCTCTGATAGGTGTAACTCCATGATACAAAATTATATATATATACGTACATATATATGTATGTATGTATTTTAAAATCTGTGATACAGTGAAGCCATGATAAGCGAACCTCAATATAGCCATATATAGGGCCAACTATATTATATACAAATTATAGATTTGTTTACATAATTTAATAAACTCCTAATTAATATTAATATAATTCATCAATATTAAATAGTAATTGATCAGTTATTAATTTCTTACTGTGGCTGAGACATTTGTATTGCTTCCTTTGCCAGAAATGAGCTTCCACTCTCTCCTATGTGCACATTTATTGAAGTCTCTTCCTTCCTTTAATGACAGACTATTTTTTTAGAATCCTTACCTTCTGCTTCTGTCTTAGAATCAATACAGGTTCTAAGGCAGAAGAGTGGTAAGGGCTAGGCATTGGGGGTGAAGTGACTTTCCCAGGGTCACACAGCTAGGAAGTGTCTGAGGCCAGATTTGAACCCAGGACCTCCCATCTCTGGGCCTAGCTCTCAACCAGTCAGCTGCCCAGCTGCCCCCAATGACAGACTATCTTTTAAAGAGTTTCCTTTCACATTCATGAATGCCAGTAGAGTAGAACTTCCCAATTAAATAACTTACATGTTCTATGTATACCTATTTCACATTCTTATTTGAACCTATTAGGGGAAAGCCAGTTTACTCTCTTCAAACTTCTCAAGGCACTTTTGCCTTTACCCTTCTTTTGTATTTCTCAAAATTATTTTGGTTTGTGCCTTTCCCTTCATTATAAGCTCCTTGAGGGCAGAGATTGTTCTGCTTCTCATTTCTTTACCTCAGTTGACAAACTTTGGGCTTTGGACATAGTAAGAGAAATGCTTCATGAATAACTTTGAATCAAATTCCACCACTTAATCTGCCACCCTGGCTTCTACCCAAGTACCAAACTCCCAATTACACATTAATTGTTTGTATCATAGAGTCCAGGGCTCTCCTATGTCTCTGCCAGAAACAAAGACTTGGATTTTTTCACATGTGGTATAGAACTTTGTGATTTAATTTTATGTAACTATATTAAAAATGAAAACTCTAAATGAACATAGCACAGACACTAAAAGATCCAATCAATCAATTTTAGAGGAATAAGAAAGTTATTAAATCAGGAAGTTCTACTACATTGTCATTTATCAACATGAAACGATACTGTTTCAAAGATGGCCTGTCATTAAAGGTCACTGACAACTAAGGCTTTCATTGCCTACCACTTTGTACTTGATTGCTTTCATGACTTCTACAGTATACACTGAGGATAGGAGTCATACACAATTGATCATAGTTTTTCTTCATTTAAAAAAAAGGTTTTCTTTTTTTGTTGCCTTTTGTTTTTATATAAAAGTAATTTCTCAAAATGCTGTCTCACTTTCTATCCACCATTCCCCATCCCACTTCTTAATTTGAACTCTTCTTTCTAACAAAAAAAACCTCAATAAATATGACTACCCAATATAGTGAACCTATCATATATACACTGAATATATATTGAAAACTCTTTCCTGCCTTAGTAGTACCCAGTCTCTTTGATGAGAGGAGTAGAGTACTGAACCCAGAATCATCAAGACCTCAGTTTAAACCACCTCCAGGCATTTATTAGCTGTGTGACCCTGAGCAAATTTTTTATATTCTGCCTGCTTCAGTTTCTTCATGTAGATAATAGTGATATCTACCTTCAATGGTTTTTGTGAGGATAAAATGAGATAATATTTTAGAAAATATTTCTGTAAACTTTTAAAGTACTATACAAATGCAAATTATCATTTCCATCTTCATTCTATGTGAAATTAGTATTGATTTTTCTATTTCTCTTCTCCATGGTCATTTCATTTACAGTGCTGTGATTCTTCTGTATGGTGTGGTTTTTTTAAAATCCTGTTTATTTCACTCTGCATCAGTTCACACATATCATCAGTAACCATGAATTCAATTATCATCTTTCTGTAGATGACTCTCAAATCTACATATCCAGCTTTCATCCCTCTCCTGATTTTCAGGTGATTATCGCCAAGTGCCATCTGCACATTTCTATCTAGATGTCCTATAAACATTCAAAAATGAATATATTCAAAACAGAACTTATCATCTTCCCCTGAACTCTCACATTACTTGATTTCTTTATTCCCATCAAAAGTATCACCACATAAATTTGATACCTGGAAAACATCCTCAACACTATTCTAATTCATCATTACCCCAATGAGATGCCATTATTTGTCAGTTCCACTTTGTCAGTATCTTGCGTATGCATCCTCTTCTTAACTACCAGTGCCATTTCTACCCTATCCCAGCACTCATCACTTCTTACCTAATCTATTGTAATAACCTTTTCCTTCATCTTTCTGTATCCAATTTATCCCCTTTCTAATCTATCCTCCACAGAGCTGTCAAAGTAATATACTTCCAGTATTAGTCTATGTTTGTTACTGTTCTGTTAGATAAGCTTCAGTTGCCCCTAAATACCTTTAGGGTTAAATAAAAATGCCTGTTTGTCACTTAATGTTTCACAGTCTGGGTTTAGCCTAACTCTGGAACAATAATAGGTCACTTGACTTCTAAACACTCTTCTCCAACCAAGCTGCTCATTTACTCTTTCTTCTACATAAGATTCCAACTCCTGTGTCCATACTTTTGGAAATGCTATCTACCTTAAATGGAATAGAGACAGCTGGTGGCACAGTAGATCATTGAGCCTGCAGTTGGAAGGCTCATCTTCCTAGGGTAAAATCTGGCCTTAGACACTTACTAGCTATGTGACATTGGGCAGGACAATTAATTCTGCCTCAGTTTCCTCATCTATAAAATGAGGGGGAGAAGGAAATGGCAAAGCATTGCAGTATCTTTGCCAATAAAACTTCAAATGGGGTCAGGAAGAATTAAACACAATTTAAAAATGAATGAACTACATGCATGGAATGTTTTCCCTTGATTCCTGTTTCCTTTAGCTTCCCATAAAGCTCAGCACAAGTGTCACCTTCTTCAAGAAGACTTTCCTTGTTCCTATTGTTTTGGCATTCCTTGCCATTCTCCCCTCTTCCAACTCATAACTGCATAATTTTATATCTAGCCTATACTTCATTATTTATGAATCTGTGATCCTTCCAGGGGGATGTTTACCTTCTTGAGGGAAGGGACTATCTTATTTTATCAAGAATGGTCTTAACATCCTGACCAGTGGCTGGTGCACTGATTTCTGATTGGTTAATTTCTCAGAATTCCTCCTATCATCATGTCTGGTTGCATAATAATATTCCATTCTATTTAGATACCAAAATTCTTCAGTCATTCTCTGACATGACCACTTTGATTACAGACCTCCGTAACCATAAAAAAGACAATTTTAAAAACTGTATTCTATCCATGAATAATTTTGTTAAGGTAATACGGACACATTTAAACCTCTTTTCCAGGAGAGAAAAGAACACATAGAAGGAGAATTAGGTAGTAGAAAACAAAGTAAATTTGGACTCAGAGATCATGGCTTAAGTCTTGTCTCTGATAACCTTATTAGCAATGTGACCTTTGACAAGTATCTTCTCTCTAGATCTGTTTCCTCATGTGTAAAATGAATGGATTGGCCAGAGGTGCAGAACTGGATTACAATGTAATTTGGAAATAGAACATAGATATTGTTAATTTGTGGGTTTCTAGGTCGATGTGCCATCTGTTTTACACTACTGGACTAGACTATCTTTAAGATCTCTTCCAACTTGACATTCTTTCTCTTCCTAAAATGGATTGACTTAATGCCCCTTTCACCCCTTTTCACACATTCTACGATTTTATGACTGTGAATGGGATTAAGGTTCACAAAAGATAAAAAGATGAAAAATAAAAGGTTTCAAAGCTTGATTTTGGTCTATTATTCAATATATTCTTGCCAGTTGATCAACTGCCTCTCTACACTTTTTATTAGGAAACATGTCACTGTCTACCTCATTGTTTAAGGTATAAAGAGTCAAGCTCTAAACATGGTGGAGGGGCTAGAGTCAGAAACCAAACCGCAATAGTGGTGTGTTTGGAATTATCAATCTTCTCATTTCCACTTTGAAGTCTCTAATATAAGTTTCATCTTTTCATATTGAGTACAAAGATCAGGGAGGTAGGGAACATCTATTAATAAAATCATTTTCAATTTGTTTTGTAATTAGGAGATGCCATATGAAAAGCTAAACAACACTCTCATTAGAACAAGAAAAATTCCTTCATGTGTTATTAAAAATGTTTCCCTTTAGAGAATAGCACAGACAATCTTAGAAAAAAAGCAGCCAACCAAACCAAACCAATTACATCAGGGAATACCCACAAATGTGGACTGGAATGGGCTTTTGTTTTCAATTTAATTTACATGGGCTTGAACAATCACAGAACGTAAGAAACATACTTGAGCTTTCTTTTGTAGCTCATCAAATTTTGGCCAAAGCAGAGGAGTGTAAATATCACATTCTATAGAATGTTTGATGATTACTTGACTCCATCCTGAACACAAGATGAACCCTTAAGATACAAAATCCAAGAATGGAAGAAGAACTTGGTTTTCTGAGACTCTACTGGGACAATGGAAACTTGAATTTGTATTCTCTAGTAGGCAGTTAGGGCACCTAGGGGAGAGAATGTTAGACCTGGAGTAAGAAAGATTTAACTTCCTCAGTTCAAATCTGGTCTCATATACTAGCTGTGTGACCCTGGGTAAGTCACATAGCCCTGTTTGCCTCAGCTTCCTCATCTGTAAAATGAATTGGAAAAAAAATGGTAAACCATTCTAGTATCTTTGCCAAGGAAACCTCAAATGACAACATGAATTATGGGACACGACTGAAAAAGAATGAACAAGATTAATTTCTAGTGGTCATTTGTAGTTGGTCTGTGAGGTAGTTCCCTCTTGGTGTTAATTTTAATTATTTAAATTTAAATTTAAGAAGCATTTATTAAGTGCCAACTAAGCTCCAGGCACTGTGTCAAGTACTTTTCAAATATAATCTCATTTTTATCCTCCCAACAATCCCTCCCCCAAATTGGTATTATTAGTCTTCCCATTTCACAGATAAGAAAATGAGGCAGACAGGCTAACTGATTTGCCTAGGGTCACAAAGTGAAGTAAATGTCTAAGGCCAAATTTGACCTCAGGTGTTCTGACTCCAAGTCCAGGGCTCCATCCACTATACTACCTGTCTGATTATTTTAATGGAAAACACTATGAAAGAAGGGTAGAAAAGAAATCAGATTGAGGAAGGTTTTGAATGTTACTACAGGGCTTATAGACAGTTCATAGCACCATTTAGCCCTGAAGAAGTCATTATAGGTCAGTGTTTCCTGACTCAAACTCTCCAGCCCTAGCCACGTGTCCAGATACTCCACTTTGTACTTTGTCCATTATAGACCCAAGGTACTGGCTTGAGGCAGAGACTAGGAATCAGGGAGGGAGAAGGCAAAAAATGGATGCAAGAAGAGCATAAGCCTAACAGAAGAAAGAGGGGAGAAATAATGTTTGTTTAATTTATCATTTCTAAGGGGAAAGATCTTATTCATCTTTATATCCCCTTCTATACAAGCAGCAAAATATTAAAGGTCTTCTAATCACATCTGGGGGGGAGGGGCAGGAGATAAAGCACTGGATTTGAAATCAGGAGGTCAGAAATAAAAGTCTTGCCCCTGACATGTTCTAGCTGCATAAACTTGGGAAAATCATTTCACTTCTCAGCCTCAGTTTCCTCATCTGTCTAATTGGAAAATGATTATCATTATACAAATATAAATAATTTCTACTATAATCAACATCACTCTTGGGGGAAATGTAGCTAAGGGCAGAAGAAATTACTTTCCCAGAGTCACCATGTAAACTGGTTGCATACATGGAGCTAGAACCTAAGTTTCATGGTTTCCAGTCTAATGGTTTTTCTATTTTAACATAGCCTTCTTCCCATTTTGAAAATGCATATAGAGAGAAATGCAAAAATAATAGAAAATATGAATAGAAAGCTAGAGAAATAAAGGAGAAAAATAGATGCTATGATTTTTTATATTTAATATTGGTCATCTTTTATATGAGAAAAGAAATATATCTAGAGGAGATTTCTACTTACCTTCTCAAGGAGATATTCACTAGCCTGTTCTGAAAAGATATGAATTTTATCTTCCACACATTTCTTCAAAATGTCTATCTTCCTTTTATTCTTGGCACGCTGCTTTTTGACTTTAGATTGTTGCTACAAAAGATCACAAAGAAATAATAATGAGCAATAAAGAACTATGGATGTAACGGTCACCAACCCTATAGCCTTAGAATCCCTTGTACAAATGAATGAAAAGATATTAGTCTTGATCCTTAGGTGACAGACATCCATCCAATACTTTGCCCCAGTAAAAACCCATCCAGGTTGTTAGTAACTGCTCAGGTTTTTATTCCATTGGCATAGTCTCAGGTCATTGTCATACCATGAGTCATGTCAGTAGGAAGAGGTGGCATGGTGTATAGATTACTGAATTTGAAGCTAGCAAAACTTATATTCAAAGCCTGATTCAGACACTTCCTAGCTGTATGATCCTGGGCAAATCTTTTAACTTCTCTCAACTTTAGTTTTTCTTCAGAAACATGGATAATAATAGCAGCTACCTCACAGGGTATTTATGAGGATAAAATGAGGTGATATTTATAAAGTGTTATATTTACCTTAATGTGATTATAAAATGCTAGCTATTATGATAAAATTATTTAATGATAATTATTGTGTTATTACTCCTCCTTTTGTTGCAATGCCTCCACTACTATATCTACAACAACTCTTCCTCCTTCTAGTTAAAACCTAAATAATTCACATCATCTGTTTACTCCAACTCTTTCAATTTCCTCCTCATATTCATACTAAATCCATCACTGCTAGAAGCAACCCTTTTCATTCAGTTCTTTTTCCCATTATCAAAATATCTCAGCAATTAGTTATTCCATACCTTCTCTAGAACTCCACTCTATTCTTACCTACTTCATTCTCATAAAATGACCTTGCCTCCTATAGAAGATTGGCAGGAAATATTTCAACTTCTCTTTTCTGCTCTCCTAAACTTCCTTATGCCTTTATTCATTATTCTCTTTAGAATCAGGACCCTAGAATCTCAGAGGAGGATGGGACCTCAGACATCACTTAGTCTAACTTATCTGAACAAGAATCTCACAGTCTTGCCCTCAAGTGGTCCATTAGCCTTTACTCAATAACCTCCAGTAATGTGGAATCCATTACCTTCCACAATAGTCCATTTTCAATGTATTTTCAGTATCTCCTTTCTTAATCACTTTTTCCTCTAAAGTGTTTGCTCCTTGGGCCATCACCTTGACTCATGACATGTTCAGTTACGCATCTAAATATTAAATATAGCAGCATCAAAACCAAACAGAAAACAACATAACTGCTATTTCCCCTTCTCTTCTCTTTCACAGATGACTTTAGAGAAAGAATAGATTGGAATCCTTGTCTCTACTTTACATCATCTACTTAACCCCTTGCAATACAGTTTTTCTCCCTACTCCCCTTCCAAAAGTTTTTTTCAAAGGAAGAACTCATCTTCAAATATATTGATATTTTCATATTCACTATCTTTGACATTGCTACAGCATTTAACAATGTTTTGGCCCCTCATCCATGATGTAGTCCCCAATGGTAAGAACAGACGCCAATAAAATCATAATAGCCTACCTAGAATCAATCACATGGTTCCATGATCTCACCTGAGGTTACTAACCCCTTCCTGCTGTACTTTGTAGAAACTGCATGTCCTTCCAAGAAACTATTGATGCAGGGACTCTGTGAGAATCTGGGTTAGATGGTTACATATCCATATCCAATCAACATATTGATTTATTAGGTAAACTAAGTCATTGTACTAAGATTGTAAATCATTACTAACCATTGTCCATGTAAAAAGATTTCCTAATCCTTTAGCCTATGTAACATTGCCCTATAAAATACTAACTGTGATGAAATAAACTTTGGCTTGATTCACCATCAGTGTCCTGATCCCAGAAACCTATCCATCCTTCTCATCCCTTTCCTGAATCCACAACTGCCATTAGCAAGCCTGATACCCTACTCTTCTCCACAACCTTCCATGACTTTGCCCAATCCCAGTTCTCTTATGTGCTTGATTTCATCTTTTCAGTCTCTTTTACTAATTCTTTTTCTCCTTCCACCTCTGTGTGCTAAAAGTAGAACATGGAAAACTGTTTCATAAGACACCTTTTTTTATTCTGTCTTATTGGACCCATCTGCTCATATGACTTCAATGATCACTTCTATCAAGATTTATCTTGAAACTACATATCTTGCAATAATTTCCCTCAGAGTGCCAGTCACATGTATCAAAGTGGATTTTCTGTGGGTACCTCAAATTTAACATATCCAAAAGTTAGATCCTCTTTTCCCAGCCATTGTCCCCCCCCCCCAAGTAGTCACTCCATCTGATTTATTCTCTTCAGATTCTGGTTACATGATTCTTCCAGTCAGCAGGTCAGGATTAAAATATTGAAGTAATCTTGGATTTTTACCTCTACTTAACCATCCACCAGTCTTCAAATACTATTAATTCTATCTTTAAAGTATGTCTAACATCTCTTCCTTTCTTTCCACTCATGAGCTATTATTCTGGTTAAGGTTCTCATCACCGTTGAGGTATTGTAATAACTTCCTAATTAGTCCTTCAGTCTCCAATCTCTTCCCATTTCTTTAAATAATGCACTAATCAGATTATAGAGTTCAACTTGAAAAATGGGGAGGGAGGTGAACTTTAGTGGCTATTCATTGCCTAAATATTATTCCTTTTCCTGGCATTCTGGCTCCAGTGCTTTCATCATTTTCTCACATTATTTTTTAACACATACTCTATGTTGCAGCAAAAGTGGAACTCCTCATCTCTAATCATATTCCAGCTATAATATCCTAGTTTTTGCTCATAAAATCTTTCAAACCCCAAATGTACTTTTCCTTGTTCCCCCTTATGCCAACTGAAAAAGACCCAACTCAAATGCTTCCTTCCCCTATTCAAACTTTTATGATCCCTCAGCAAAGTTATCTTTCCTCATATTTTGGAGCACTTTAACATGATCTTACATTTATACTTCTCAATTCTTCATTTTAAACCCTTACATTATGTTTTAGCACCCCTTCTAAGACAGAAGGACAAGGATTAGGCAGACACAGTTAAGTGGCATATCCAGGGGTCACACTTTTAGAAAATATTTAGGGTCAGATTTAAACTGCAAAGTCCTGACTCCAGGCCTGGCACTATCCACTGTGCCACCTAACTACCTCCTCCCAAGTTGTTTTTAAGCCTTACTGTCTTGGTACCAACTCTTGGTCAGAAGGTAGTTCTCACTTCTTATTCTCATAATAATTATATGTAGTTACTCCTTATCAATTCCATTTAACTATAAGCTTCAGAGCTTATTTCATTGTTGTGTCTCTAATACCAGAGTGCTTTGTACAAGTTAGGTATTTTGGAACATAAATTTAGGTACTATTGATCATATATTTAGAAGTAGAAGGAATATTAGGAATTATCTAATTCAACCACTCCATTTTACAGAGAAAACTAAAGTCCATTGGTATTAAATGAGTTACCCAAGGTCATATAGGTACTAAGTAGTAGTCAGAATTCAAATCCACACCTCATTTGAGATCCAGTCCTTTCTTAATTCTATTTGCTTCCTATCTTTATAAAGGTTTAATGAGTTAAAATCCTTTGGAGCCAAAATCCATTTAATGCCTTTTTCTATCTAATTGCAAAATACTCTTTGTAGAAAGAGTAGAAAAGGATTGTGCATTTCAAAAAAAATTCTGACTGGACTAATTCTTAAATGTGAAAATTAATAGGAAAAATGCAAAGTCTTATAATTGGATTCTTCAATTTGACTCCATGCATATAAAATGGAAGAGGCATGGTTAATAGATAGTTCAGAGAAAATATGATGGCATCTTAGATTTGGAACTAGAAGAAAAATTAAAAACCATTCAATTCAATGTCCTCATTTTATAAATGAGGAAACTGAAGCTCAGTTATGGTAAGTGATTTGTCCAGGGCCATATATAACTACTGAGTTTCAGGGAGCAAAATTTGAAATTAGGGGACACCCTGACTCCATATTCAGATTTCTGTATCCAAAGGCCCAATGGCTTATATGATTCTACATAAATCAAAGATTCAGCTGACCCAAAATAAAATACATTAGATTGAGATGACTTAATTCAATATGAGTTAATAGTGTGGTATAGTGGTCAAGAGAGATAATGTGACTGTGGTACAATCAAATGTAATGGATTTCTCTACTGGCAGCAATGCAATGATCCAGGACAATTCGGAGGCACTTATAAGATGCTATCCACATTCAGAGACAGAACTTTAGAAATAGAAACACAGAAGAAAAACAACTGCTTGATCATGTGGGTTGATGGGGAATATGGTTGGGGATGTAAACTCTAAATGATCATCCTAGTGCAGATATCAATAATATGGAAATAAGTCTTTACACATGTAAAACCCAGAGGAATTATGCATCAGCTATAGGGGGGGAGAGGAAGGGAGGGGAGGGAAAGAACATGAATCATGTAACCAAGGAAAAATATTATAAATTAATTAATTAAATAAAATATTTTCAATTTAAAAAAGAAAGAAAGAAAACTAATATGAGGTTGAGTTCCAATGAAGAGCAGAATAATAATCATCATCCTTTTGTACTCGGTTTTCACTGGTTAGAGACCATACTTGGAATATCTAATCAATTTTGAGCACCACATAGTAGGGATGACATGGAAAAGCTGAAGAGTATGCAGAGGAAGGCAAGTAGGACAGTGAAGCACCTTTAAATTCATACCATGTGAAGGAAATAGGGATATTGAACTTAGAGAAGTGTTAGAAGAGTTCCCTACCAGTAGGACTGGCCTTGTCTTTTCAAGATGCCAGAGAATCATTTTAATGGAACTAATGTAAATTTTGGCTTCTTTCTTTAAAAAGGCAACTCATTTCTGACCTTCATTTAATATTGTCTCTTTGGAAGACTTATTAGAAGGTGCCATATTCCTAGATTGTGCAGTTCTTCTTCTGAGATAATTCTCAATGGCCACAAATAAGTAACAAGGTATAATTCCCAATTTGAAGTGACCTTCATTTTGCATGTTAGTGAGGTAGTCTGTGAATGAAAATAAACTGTGATAACATCAAGCAAGACATCCTCTTGGGCAACAATATCAAAACTTTTGTACCCCCCCCCGAGAATACAAAGGAAGAAGAATGCTTTTTGAAGGAAAGGATATATGTTCCATCATATTAGCAGGCAAATAGTTTGAAAATTTCGAACTGTGAAAACTGCTGACAAGACTGGATTATCTCAAAAGCTGAGAAAACAAAAGGCAACTAAGGATAAACATTTCTATCACTTTTAAATGATTTTTCATAATTCATCAGAGTTTAAGGGCACTTCAGTCCTCCTAGTTCATGGGTGAATGAACTGGCGACCTGTGAGTTGTTTTATTTAATTGGTTGGTTATATAGATAGAGTGTAGGTTTATGTACTTTTTTCTCCCTTTTTGCCCTCTCTGTCACCCCAAAATATAAAATTGAAGGGAAGTTTCTTGAGATGGATGACTCTTTCATCTTTATCATCATCTCCTCATTTCCCATGGTTTATAAAAGGAACTTAAAATGCTTTTTGATTGACTGAATTGAACAAAAATAGACTCTTTGCAACTACTTCACCCACAGGTATGTACTTAGGATTTATGGTCAAGAGGGTTGAATTCCTATCTATCTACTAAAAAACTCTGTAACTCATTAGTAAAGAATTCTTCTTGTAATAGATGCTTTGCAATTGACTTTTGAATAAATTAATGAAATTCATCCAATATCTTATTAAATTAATTGATGATGGGGTAAATTAATATTTTAATAATAGCTAATATGTATATAGAATTTTAAGACTTACAAAGCACTATATATATAATATATAGTATACACACATATATCTACACACATGCACATATATTTATCTTAGCTCACTGAAGGCTAAACAACTTGCCCAGGGACATATAACTAGTTAATAAGAGAGCCAGGAGGTAAACCTGGGCTGCCTCACTCCCAGTCCCATGCTTCTTTCACTATGCCCTGCTCTACCATCAAAACTCTTCTCATCTCTTCAGGTCCAACCTTTGGCTAGTCTTTGAAAAAAAGAATCAAACTTGCATTTTTTAAACCTGAGAATGTCTAAATGTTGTCCTATTATGTTTGTTAATATCATTTCAGAGACTTTGTACACAGTTTTCACATCCCTAAAAAGTCAGTCTGGTCTCGAATTCATTTGTTCTGACCAATTAACCTAAAATGGAAGATTGCAAGAACATTTTACAAACTAGTCAGTGGTAGTCCTTTATTAAAATATATTGCACTGGATTGGAAATAAGAAAACTGGTTTCTTTTTTTAAAATTCTGTCATTAGACTAGATAAATTTGTTTTCTCTCCAACCATGAATTTTCTCCACTATAAAGTAAGGTAGTTGAATTAAATAACCACTAAGATCCAGTTCAGTGTCAACATTTTACAACCCATATTCTAATGTCCTTTCCATCTCAAACCCTTCTATGCTTTTTGATGCCATTGCAACTATACAATTCAACTTTTAGAAGCATCCCACCTGAATATCTGGAGCCGTGAAGGCTTGGTCCACTTTCAGGAACTCGGATTCTCTCCAATCTGACTGAAAATTCTGTAGCAATACCCGGGCCCGAATTCGAGGCAAGGCTAAGCTGTTGTCCATCTGAGCAAAGCAGCTATGAAACTTTTGCCTCATTTTAAGTAATTCTTCTTCAGATAATGAAAGGGGTAAACACAGAAGCTTCCTGTTGAAACAAAGACAAATACTTTAAAATCTTACTTATTTTTCATATATTCACCTTTTCTATGTATTGTTTTAAAAATACACCTACCCATAATTATGAGAGGTAAATCTACCAATTACCACAAATAATTACATTTCCAAGAGAATATGAATTCCTTAAGGAGGAAAAAAAATTTCTTTGTATCAGTATCACTAAAAATGCCTATCACAATGTCTGGTGTATAGAAGATAATTTATAAATTATAGTCAAACATTATTGTACACGAATATAATGTAATATTACCATCAGAAATAATGGACAGAATGAATATAGAGAAGATTTATAGAAGTTGAAACAAGCAGAAAATTGAAAATAATACAAACAATGAATAAAACAATATAATTATAAAGAATAAGAAGGAGAAATGAAACTGAAAATTGAGTAACTGTAATTATTAAAATATCTTCTTTGTGAAGTTGGGGACCTATAAATGTGAAATATTGTATATCCTATAAGAATTGGTTAGTGTATTGGTTAGTCTTCCTGAATTATGGTAGTTTTTTCTCTGTTAAAAAGAATGGCTTTTTGGGAAGGGGATATGCATATACCTTAAGAAACAAAAGTGATATAAATGAAATATTTTAGTAGAAATTATTCGTAAAAAATTATGGTCACTAATTGCACAGTATGGGAAAGCAAAAGGAGTTTCAATCTGTCAATAGGAGGAACATTCATAATGATGAGAGAGATTAAGGATCTATCAAAGCATCTGGAACTTGTCTCTGCATGAAATATTTTCTTTTTCATGAATTTGTAACCATATTAATTTTGGTAGTTCTAGGAGGGAAAAGATTATGTGCTACTTATCTTTGTAGTTTTTCTAGAGACTGACACAAGTCCTTGTTTAATAGATGGAATTTATATTTAGTATTATATATATATATAATATATATATATACATATATATATATAAAACTTAGAACTGGTAGGAACCTTAGATTATCTAACCTATCTGACCTTTTTTTGTTGCATTTGTTAAAATATGAGTCTTTTTCACCTTGGGATTGAGGGAAGGCATTCACCTTTGTAACACTTTTGTTATTTCCTTGGATTTATTGTTCCCTTATGTTTTTTAGAATCAGAAAGTATTTAGAATTGTGATTTCAAAGCTGCTCCAAACCACTGCTACATTATACTTCAAAAAGAAAAGGCAAAAACCATTCAAAATCTTAAATTGGCATAGAACACAGATAAACTCAAAGGCTTGTGTCCTATTAGTAGCCGTATTATCCCTTAGGAAAAAATCATGGAGCTTTAATACCACCTATTCCAGTCAACAAAATTGGTTTTTCTATCCAGTTGAATGACCAAATCAGAGGTTATGCTAGTAATACTCTGCAAAAATCCAGACCACATAGATCCAAATAGAACCAAAGAAAATAAGCTTTCATTAGTGATAAGAATGTCATATGTAATTTATGCTATTTTAAGGACCCAAAGGGAAAGCATCACTTTTAAAGAGCTTTGGACTGTATATAAATGGAATTGAATAACTATTCCCTCAAAAAATCTACTTAAAAAACCACAAAGCATTTAAAGACCTCATTTTCAGGTATTTCAATGCAGAAAGTCTTTTTTCTTCTTTAAGAAAGAAGAAACCAACAAATATTGGGAAAGAATTACCAGAGGATAAGAGAAGATAGAGGTGAAATGAAAGGGCCTGTGAGGTCATCTAATTTAAATGAAAACCAGATTATCCTTGTCAAACATATGTGGCTCTATCCTCTACAGTAAATATTATTCCCTGTTAGTGAATTTGATGTTTAGGGAGACAAGTTAAATCATTCAGATCATGAGATTCCCATTTGTTCTCAGAGACCATATCAAATATAGCAAGGATGTAATTGAAAGGGAAATTGACATGATCTACAACATGTTCAACAAAAATAGTAAATTGATCAAATAATAGTATTATATGAATTTTTAAAACTATAGATGATCAAATACATTTTCCCTTTCATGCACATTCTAAAATACTAAGACAAACAGAAGTCACCTGATTCTCAAATACCATTTTAAATATAATATTTTTTCTTTAAAAGTAACCCTGTCAGTAATTAAAATTGTGGAGCTTATTAAATTAAAGTTAATGTCCCCCAACTACATCAGCTGGAATCAGCTTTGACTCCTTGGGACAGTGTCAACATTGGAAAAATTACTTGGTATTGAAAGATCTGGTTTCAAATCTTCACTCAGCTTATAGTTACTTGTGTGACTATGAATAAAGGCACTTAGCCTTTTGAGACCTAGTATTTTATTTATAAAATGTGAAGTTTGGCTTAAATGATTTCTAAGGCCCTTTTACAACTCTAAATCTCCAACCTTATGTTCTTTCCTCATCTTTGTTGTCAGCTATCTTTCTCTCTTTTCTTGCTTTCATTGTGTATTCATTTTTTTACTCCTTCATCTTCTATGTATGCATAACTTCGACTCTTTCCTATCTAATAACTCTCATACCCAGGTATACTATTATTATATTTCTAAATTCCTTATATTATGAATGTTGGGAAATCATTGTATCAGAAATGCTTTTAGAAAAATAACTTTAAAAAATCTGTATGCTGTTAGAGTTTGAAATGAGTTGACCTTTTAAAAGGATGTAATAAAAATAAATATTTGAAAATAGATTTTCAAAAACTCTTAAATATTTAATAGGGGTATATTTTGTTTCAAAACATAATAAGTTTAATATGATAAAGAGTGAGTTATCATTTGAAAATCTTTGACTATCACTTATAAAAATTGGGAAAATGTATAGGGCTGTTTAAAGATGCAACGTTGATACCTTAATATGAAACAACTATCAGTATTAACTGTATGTCTAAAATTCAAGAATGTGATTATATTTAATTTATAAGTAAAGGATAAATGAAATTTAGAGGAACATGAGGAAATTAATAATAATCAAGCACTAAGTTATGGTTTGTGAAATTTTGTTATTTGAATTAAGGGTCTTGTAACTATAATTAACTACTTTTTGAATTTTGAATTACAGATGGTAGTCTAAATTGTTATAGTCTTTTGTAGAAAATGGCATGATTGTAGTCTGAGAACTGTTCAGGGGATATCTGTCCATGGAAAAAGTTGAGGGGCTGACCTTGGTATAACCTAAAGTAGGATTCTCTTGACCTCGTTTCCCCATTTGGCTATTTCCTTGCTGAACAGATAATTTCCCTACCTTGTTAATTCTGAGCCTAGCTTTTGATATCATGCAACTATATGAATGGGACTCAGAAATGATTCATGGCTGGAACTAAGAAGAGATATATATCATTTCAGTCTGTGCCCTTGAAGGGAATGAGCCTTGACATTATTATAACTGTGTCCCCCTTTTCCTTTCACAACAGATTTCTAAAATCAAGGCAGGTGAACAATGTAACATTTGTAAGAAAATACTAAATCTAGTAATTAATAGATTGATACTGAAACATCTATGAATAACTATAATAGGATTCAAGTATAAAAAATCTTATAATATTAATGTATATTTGTGGTCAAATTATAATGTAGGAACGATATCCTCCTAAAGGGAAAATTAGATAAAGCAACAAGACAAAGGTATAATTTTTTAAAGTTTTATCATTAAATGAAATAGTAAATTTTGATAAATAAATAGGATTAGATTCTTTTCTCTAAGAACTACATGCATACCTATACAATTGGTTTCCAAATGTATTCAGTATGAAAATTCAGGATTTGAGTATACCTTAGTAATAACTGCTCAAAATTGGATGAAGAATTTTACATATAAAATTATTTTGAGTTGTAAAATAATTAAAGCTTATTCTCCAGTTTTTAAAAATCTGATCATTTTAAATTACAGAATAATTCATTTTATAGTTATATACCACATGATTTTTTAAAAAGATTCTTATATCAGAATTTAGATAAAGAAAGAAACAACAAATGATATATAAAAACAAATTCTCTAAAATTTCCAGTGAATTATGAGTTCCTAATTTGATGTTCTTAAAAGCTCTGTTGTTAATAGGATTAGTTTTATAAGATTTGATCTGGTTTTTATCACATGAACTTGTTATTTGAAAACCAAATTTAGGGAGTTATAAGTTTTATTGTCTTATTACTGGCAGATTTTAGTAGAAATGTCTCCCAGTTATTTGGAACCAGAAAAGCAGTGCCCTCTTCATAGATGCCCTGAGAATGAGGTTATTCCAGAATGTCCAAGGTATAAGATATCTTCAGGAACCACACAACTATATGGGGTACTGGGGACTCAAGAGAAGATGAAATGATTAGATCAATATTGGGGGTTGGTTATAGTACACGATAAGATTTGATGTTATTTAATATTGCTGATCATTATTGTATTACATTGGCTTTTTGTTTCATGGCATTTATATTTGCTGAATTTTCTTGGTTATCTTAGTAATATGTAAAACTCCCTATTAAAAATTAGTCCCTTGCTACTCCTCTAAGTAGTCTGATGTATAATTCTGATTATGAATATATGAAAAACTTTATAAATTTGGCTTATACATGAGTAATTCATTAGGGGAATGGGCTAGCTCCTCTCCAACAAATGAAAAGGAAGAATTGTGGAAAGTGAGTAAACCATCTTGACTCCATCTTGTGACTCAGTTCTGGATCTGGATCTCAATTCTTGCTCAGTTCCTTTCAATTCAATTATAGGTTAATCCTATCTCTGATTTTTGAGAAAACTTTATTCAATCATGGGAATTGTGGGGGGAAAAACCCCTTTATTGCATTCTTTGAACATGTGTGGCTGAGAAGCTAGATTATCTCTATCTGTTGCTTAGATATTTAACTTGGATCTAAGCTATGATGACCAGAAACCCAGTCATAGTTAAGGACTGATTCAAGGAGTTTTCTCACACATATATCTCAAGCAAATCATGTATCTTACCTGAAAACTAGCTTTAAACTGATCAGTCATTTATTGTGTCCATGGTTCTTTGAATGAATGCAGACACATGGGTAGTGGGATACCTCTTTTTCTGACTAAGAAATTGTACCTGTTCACTATCTTCCCAACTCCCCTAAGTTGTTTGGAAAGTCCCTAATCACTCTTTTCAATTAGAAATCAGATTACCTGATTTTGTATCCTGGTTAATTATTTTCTTTTAATTCATTGGCCTTTTTTATTGTTTTTAATGCATGAAATTCTGTCTCCCCATATATCTGGGGTCTGGTCATAAAGTTAAGGAAGCCTTGTCATGATGTTATCCAATTGGCATTCATTGCTTAATAAACCAATATATACAGAAGCTCGAACATTTGTTTCCTTAGTCATTTCATCTTACACTTGCCACACCTTAAATTCTTCATCTGTCAAATTATTAGATAATCCCTGAGGCTCTGATACTAAATCCTAAGGCAATGTGGCTTATGTGGACACCATACAAGGACCAATTGAGCCAAATGCAAGAAGCCTTAAGGTGATGAGTTTTTCAGTCGTAGGAACTCATGACAACCAGTGACAAGGTGTAACTGTTTCCATCAGTGAAGCTACCTTGAAAATACTAAACTAAGTATAATTGTTTGACTTTTTGTGACCTTCATCTCCCCAAATAGATGGAAAACACTGTGAAGGCAAACCTGTATGTTCTATTTATTTGTATTCCAACAAGATCTAGCAATACCAGGAAAAAGAGAATTCTCCATAAATATTTGTATAATTAATGGGTTTCTTTATTTTAAAAATACTTTAAAATAATATTGATGCTGTTATTCATTTACACAAAATAGTTTAGAGTCAGAAGGGACCCTAAAGCTATGCTCCTAGAAGTTACCCAATCCAACATCATCATTTTACAGATGGGGAAATTGAGGCTTAGAAAGTTTTTGTGACTTGTATAAGGTCATACAGGTAATGTGCAGAAATGGTTCTTTTTTCCACATATGCAAGAGTCCAGAGAACATTAAAAATAAAATAGTAGTAGGATAGGGACTTAACCTGAGACTCTCTACCTGAATTATAGTAAAAGAGATGAGAAGAATGAGATTATGGTTAAGATAATAATAATAATATAATAACCAAATAAATTGGCATTTATGTAGTATATATGTATATATATATATAAATGTATAAAAGTTGGCATTTATGTAGTACTTCAAAATTTGAAAATATATAAACACATACAACACATAATTTCTTCCTCATTTTAAAGGTTAGGAATATGAGACAGAGAGAGATAAAGTGACTTTTTCTGGTTTACACAATTAAGTATTTGATGGTTAGATTTTAATGCAGAATTTTCAGAACACCATTCTTTCTAGGTCTGCAAAGCTGAGTGTCTTGAGATACTTAATACTACTTCTACATATACCACACTGTCAGGCAGTAGTACATTCATCACAGATATGTGCCTCTTTTCTCTGAAGGGAGACTGTACATGTCTAATTCAAACTACTTATAAATGGAGACCTGGAAGCTCATAATTTAGTTCATGGTATAGTGGATAAATTCCTGGATTTTTGAGTCAAAAATTGCATTTGACTCTTGGTTTGGCCAGTGGCAAATCACTTAACCTTGAGAAAATCACTTCCTTAGAAAGGGTTTTGGGAGGGGTCACCTAATATAACTTTTACCTAAATAGGAATTACCTCTAATCATCAATTGTCAAATTCCCAACAAGTTAGCCCTTTTCAGGAATGGCTTGAAGACCTCTGCTTACTTGGAAAGTCACTCCCTCCCAAAGCAACAGGCCCCACTTTGGGTCTGTTCTAATTGTTAGGATTTTTTTTCTTTTATTAAGCCAAATTCTGAGTCTTTATGACTTCTCCTTATTGCTCCTATTACTCCCCTCTGGGGCCAAGTCATACATCCTTGACAGATGGTTTAGTAGCCTCAGAGTGAGGATAGTGAATGCACTATTATGCATGGCTGCTTGTCATATTTTGGGAAAGCTTCCTCTGAGCCAAAATATGCTTCCCCGGTACAATCACTCATTGATCCCAGTTTTGTAATTTGGAGTATTTAAATTTAAAAATTTTTTAAAAAGGTCTAATTCCTCTTTTGCATGTTCTTTTGAATATCCAAGGAAAGATGTGAGGTCCCCTAACTCTTATTTTCTCCAGGCTTAAACACCACCTGATTTTTTTTTAAGAATTACTCATATAACATGATTTCAAGGGCTCTTCCCATCCAGGTCCTTCTCCTTCTATCACAAATGTGACAAATGCCATACAAAATATTCTAGCTAGAATATTGTACAGTTTTGCATGCATCTAATTTGCAAAGGCAAAATATGGCAGAACCATCACTTCCTTGGCCAAGACTCTACTCCTCTACTAAGGCTGGTTCTAATTCTATTAAGACTTTGGGCAGCCAATGTCTTTTTGTCAGTTTAGACTAATTGTAACCAGTTAAGACTCCAAGGTCTTTCCTCCCTTTGAATGGTTGCCAAATCTAGGAATGCTAGGCTGTGCAATGGAGAGAATGCTGGACTTGGATTCAGGAAGACCTGAGTTTGAATTTGACCTCAGATATCTTCTACCTAATAAGACCCCAGGCAAGTCACTTCACCTCTGTTTGCTTCACTTTCATTCCATTAAGCTCAAACAAACTAATATTTAGAACAGCGCATGGAGCATAAGAGATGCTTTATACTAGCATTTCCTCTCCTTCCTTCATCTGTTCAATGGATTAGCAACTCCCTCTCTTGTGGAATAGATAACTAAAATAAGTTAAATTCAATGAGTGTATATTTTTGTTTTATAAGCCTTAAAGTATTATATAAATGCTATCAGCTACCATGTGTACCACTACCATAAATTCTATTACTACAATTATTACCACTACCACTACCACAAACTGCTACCACTGCCATCACTACTACTATACTATTACTATTACTGTTTCTACTATTACTACCAGCACTATCGCCACCATTTCCATCACTATTGTCCTACTATTACTACTACTACTACCACTAAAACTACTACCATTACTACCACTACTACAATCATTACTATAATTCTGTTTTAAAAAAATAAATGCATTTAATTAATTAATTAATTTAGAATATTTTCCATGGTTACATGATTCATGTTCTTTCCCTCCCCTCCTCTGTCCCCCCTCTCCCAGAGCCAATGAGCAATTCTACTGGGTTTCATATATGTCACTGATCAAGACCTATTTCCATATTATTAATATTTGCAATAGAGTGATCCAGCGATATCCCCATCAAATCATATGATCGATCGTATGTTACTTCAATTTTCACTACAACTACTTTTACTACTACTATTCCTCTCACTACCACTACCACCATTTTAACTACTACTACCACTACTACTACTACTACCACTACTACTACTACTACTACTACTACTACTACTACTACTACTACTACTACTACTACTACTACTACTACTATTCCCTTGCAAGGTTTTCCCCCTGTCATTTGGATTTGAACTTCTTTGTTTCTGAGCTAAAATGCAGAACATTGACATGTAGCCCCATTAAATCTAATCTTACTGGTTTTTCTATCCATAGTCTAACCAAGTGAGGCCATTGAAGGTCATGCCCAACCAAGCACATTGGATTGACTCCAGCTTCACTGTTAAATTTACACTGGATGAACGTATTATGTAGTTAGTGTAAATATTGAGCAGAACAGTACCAAGGCCATTAATTATATTATCAAACTGTAAGTTCCACAAATCAGAGAGCTTGTTTATTTGTCTCTTAGTCTCTACCCCCAACCCTGTTGTTTTTTTCTCTAATATCCTTACTCCCTTCATGCCACCACCTCCAAGCCTAGCACAAGATTTCACACAGAGTATACACTTCTTGAATGTTTTCAGAATGAAATCCTTTCCTTTGCTATTTTGAATGCTTGGGAAACACTATGAGTACAACTAAGTATGTATATGGCAAAAAGAAAAAAGAAGAGAAACAAAACCAAACAAACTTATTTTATCAAGAATAGTATACATGTCAGACCTTTGGGAAAGGAAATATTTTAAATCCAAGCAAGAGTTAGAAAAAAATCACAAAATGTAAAATAAATAATTTTGATTATATCAAACTAAAAGGTTTTTGTACAAACAAAACCAATGTAACCAAAATTAGAAGGGAAGCAACAAATTGGGAAACAATATTCATTACAAAAACCTCTGTCAAAAGATCTAATTACTCAAATTTATAAAGAGCTAAATCAATTGTACAAAAAATAAAGCCATTCTCCAAATGATAAATTGGCAAGGGACATGAATAGGCAATTTTCAGTTAAAGAAATCAAAACTATTAATAAGCACACGAAAAAGTGTTCTAAATCTCTTATAATCAGAGAGATGCAAATCAAAACAACTCTGAGGTATCACCTCACACCTAGCAGATTGGCTAACAAGACAGCAACGGAAAGTAATGAATGCTGGAGGGGATGTGGCTAAATCAGCACATTAATTCACTGCTGATGGAGTTGTGAATTAATCCAACCATTCTGGAGGGCAATTTGGAACTATGCCCAAAGGGCGATAAAAGACTGTCTGCCCTTTGATCTAGCCAGAGCACTGCTGGGTTTGTACCCCAAAGAGGTAATAAGGAAAAAGACTTGTACAAAAATATTCATAGCAGCACTCTTTGTGGTGGCAAAAATTGGTAAATGAGGGGATGCCCTTGGATTGCGGAATGGCTGAACAACTTGTGGTATATGTTGGTGATGGAATACTATTGTGCTCAAAGGAATAATAAAGTGGAAGAATTCCATGGGGACTGTAACAACCTCCAGGAAGTGATTCAGAGTGAAAAGAGCAGAATCGGGGACTTATGAGAAAGAAGCTATCCACATTCAGAGGAAAATCTGTGGGAATAGAAACACAGAAGAAAAGCAACTGCTTGATCACATGTGTTGATGGGGATGTGATTGAGGATGTAGACTCTAAATGATCACCCTAGTGCAAATATCAATAATATGGGAATAGGTCTTGATCAGTGACACATGTAAAACCCAGTGGAATTGCATGTCATCTGGGGGAGGAGGTGAGGGAAAGAACATGAATCATGTAACCATGGAAAAATATTCTAAATTAATTAATTAAACAAAAATTTTCAATTAAAAAAAGAAATAAAGTCTCCAGAAGAAAAAGAAAGTATTGCTTTAATTCTTAAATTCATGTTTAAAGAACCAGAATTAAGCCCTTCCCAATAATAATAGTATATAAACACGCACATTTTTTTAATTGTTCAGTCATTTTCAGTCACGTCCAACCCTTTGTGACTTCACTTGGGGTTTTCTTGGTAGAGATACTGGAATGGTTTGTCATTCTTCATATATATATATATATATATATGTATATATATATATATATAAATATATATATATATGTATAAAATTTCAAGGTTTGTAAAACGCATCCTAATAATCTGTTTATAATATAAGATCTCAGTTTATCCTTCTAGCAACCCCTGGTAATAGGTGCTGTTTTTATTTCCATTCCACAAATGAGGAAACAGAAACTGATAGAAGCTCAAGCAACTTGCTTAAAGTCACTCAGTGATTATCTCAGGGCAGACTTGAATTCAAGTGTTCTTGCCCCTAGGACCAGAGCTCTTTCCCCCTGCACTGTCTAGCTATTTCCATTTGGTGCTACCATGTATTTGGAGCCTTATTTCATACACTTTCCTCCACGCTTTCTAGATTCCAGGCTGATTGGCTGATTGTCCTGCTCTCTGGCACCTTTTCCCTTCCAGGCCCTTTCTCCTTTTGCCCCTTTGCTTAAGGAGTTCTTCATGCCTGCCTTGTCTTCCCTTCCAACCTCATCTTTTAAAATTCAAGACTTCATTGATTTACTGTTTGGGTAAGGAAACAAACATTCATTAACCACCTGCTTTGTTCAAGCGCAATGCCAAGCCAGGGAAAGACAGACATAAAAACAATGTTGTCATTCCCTTCCACAAAGCATGCCTAGAATAGTATGAGGCTAGAAAAAAGAACTATTTTCTGTGTTGCTTATGGAACTCTCTGGCAAGATGGCCCCATGTGGCTCAAGCTTCTATGACCTTTATTAAAGAGAATCAGTAGCAGTAGTAGATTGAAGGATGAAAGTCTAACGTGGCTCTAAAACACACTCATTCTAAATTTTCCAATCACCTTGGGGGGATGGATTGAGTTTTTGAGCCTTCAACTGAAAACCTATCAAGCCCCACTCAAACACCATCTCTGCTCACATACATAATTTTGTCTTAGATCTCTCTTTTACATTTATCAAATCGTATCATACATTATACTTCTATGTGCTCAAATCTTGCCTTCCTCCTAGACTGTAGGCTCTCTAAGAAGAGGAATGATCTTTTATTTAGTCCTTCCCCAACTACCCAGGTCACACCAACAGGCAGGCACACAGTAAATACTTAAGACAAGTTTTTGAGTCTGCATACTGATGCTGAACAACCTCGCCATTCAGATATTGCTACTAAGAAAATCAGCCATGTACATACTCACATGAATACCAACTGTTCCCAATGCCTTAATTCCTTCTGTTCTGCCACATGTCTCTCCAGTTCATCATTCAGGTTTTGCTTCAGGTTCTGGAGATAATCTTGACTCTTGCCCCTTTCTTCTCCTTCAAGCTGCTCAGTGTGAGTCGCCATCTCTTTGCTGTGTTCCTCTAGGATCTGCTGCAAGAAGAGCCAGGGTACATTGAGTTTCAGTAACTCTTGGGTCATCACCCCATTCTGGATGCGTCTCATCTCGTCAGCTGCTTTTGTGATAAGCCCCTGTTTCAGGGTCTTCAGTTCTTCCAGGGCATCATGTTCAAGCCTTTCAACCAGCTCTTCCAGTGTGGCGTTGTGGTCAGCTAGTATGGTCTGCCAGTGGATCAAGTAATGGCTAACCTCTCCAGAGGTTCTAATGGCATCCCGCATGGAAAGCTGTTCTTTCCGCAATTCTTTTTGCTGGTGTATTTAAAAAGATAATAATAGCACTGTTAAAACTCTATTAAATTTCTATTATTTATCATATAATTTTCTATACTATTTTGTCAGAAAATTACTGTTTTATTTATGTATATTTTTCTGTTTTTTCTCTGTTATATCTTGGGACTTCCTCTATAATTCTGTTGAACTAAATTCTAATTTCCTTGAGAACAAGGATATATTTTCTAGGTTCTGTATTTCCTATAGAATGAAGATTTTTGAGGATGATCTCATGGACCATAAACTCTTAATAGTATGTTTCTTTTGGATTCTTCGAAGAAATAGGGGTATGAACTAGAAGGATTATGAGTCATATATAGAATGACAATGTTTGTTGCCTCATGTAAATTTCTTTAGTAAAATTCTGGATTATGACAATCATAATCACTTTTGTCCTCAAGATGACATCATTGTTCTGTCATTTCAGTCATGTCTGATTCTCTGTGATCCTATTTGGAGTTTTCTTGACAAACATACTGACGTGGTTTGCCATTTTCTTCTCCAGCTCATTTGACAGATGAAGGAATTAAGACAAACAGGGATAAATGACTTGCCCAGGGTCACACAGTTAGTAAGTGTCTGAGGTCAAATTTGAACTTGAGATGAGTCTTCTGGACTCCAGGCCTGGTATTCTATACATTGTGCCACTTAGCTTCCCCATGAACAGGAATGAAATAGATTAACATATGCTCTTTAAAAAACACATTCTGTCTTATAATCAATAATGTATATTGCTTCCAAGGAAGAAGTGTGGTAAAGGGAGTTAAATGACTTGCCCAGGGTCACACAGCTAAGATGTATCTGAGGTCAGATTTGAACCCAGGACCTCTCATCTATAGGCTTGGCTCTTAATCCATTAGGCCACCTAGTTATTCCCATAACATTTATTCTTGCTCATATGTGCAGTATTGTGTCCATCTTAGAAAGTGTATAGTTTATCTTGTTAAGAGAATGTTAACATAATTTTATACTTGAGAAAGACCCTAGCTGACATCTAATCTGCATCAGAAGAAAGAAAAATCTCATCTATTTTGACTGGCCTAATAAGGCAAAGTTTACTTAAAGAATAAAGGATAAACCATATTCCTTCTGGACATTTCTGGATCATAAAAAGTTTTTCTTCATATAAAGCCAAAATTCAACTTAAAACCAATGCTGCTAGTTTGAGGTAGGACGATCTAGTCTCTTTTCCAATGGTATCATTTCAGATTCTTGTAGATAGCTATCATGCTCCACTGAAGTTTTTTTCTACTCTCAGTTAAGCAACCCATTTCCTTCAACTGTTCTTTATGTTATAAGACCTCTAGGTCCTTCATCATCCTGGCCCTATAAAAACACTCCAATTTATCAAAGTCCATCCTAAAACTCAACATAATAAATCACTGGTGGACTGTCTATCATTGTAGAGAAACAGGACTTACTACAATGATTCCTTCTCCTCCTCATATTTATGTGGAACTTTCTTTGCAATGGATTTTCCTAAAAATAGACTAGGGTAATATGTAGTGAAACATAGTTTTTTTTTTTGCAAATAAGTAAATGGAGAATCAGAGATATTAAATAATTTGCCCTGGGTCGCATCGCTGATAGGTACCAGGGCTGAGAATCAAACCCAAGTCCTCTGATATTGAGGTGAGGGCTACTTTTGCTTCTTCTCAATTTTAACATTCATCTTCCAATCCTCTCCCATGCCTAACACAGTACTGCCATGCATGTACCCAGAACTTAAATATGCTGGTTAGATTGAGCTTCTGGAATAAAGGAGGAAACTGGAAGTTGTTGAGATTAATCTGGGATGGTTATATAGAGAAAAGGTTCTTCCAGTTTAAAAAAAAAAAAAAGGTTTGGATTTCAGTAAGGTAATTGATTGGGCAGCAAGATGATGTCATCTCAGATAAAAGAGATAACCTATTTATGATGTAGAATCAGAAAAAGGATAATTTATAAATTAGTACATGAATAAGAAGTTTTAGTATTGTTGCTATAGTTTAGCATGAACCAAGCAGGTTTAGGAGAAGAAAACCATTGGGTGAGGCATGATTGTGGAAGGGTCGTGATACTTATTATCAAGCTCTGTAACTTGACACACACAGTATTTGGGAATGACTGTTGCCTTCTGAGAAAGGCACAGTTACAAGCAAAGCTATGCTTAAGAATGTGATTTCGGGTGATAATTTGTAAAATATTAAGTATATGAGGAAGAGCTTAGAAGTATAGATTAGTAAGGGATAATTATAAGAGTACAGAAGTGGGGTAGTTATGACTTAGAATAGAGGTGAAAAAATGAAGGACATTATCCTACATGAATAATGTTATTGATGATGATGATGATGATGATGAAAAGAAGGAAAATACTGATAAAGGAAGTAACACAATTAAGTTGAAGACAAACTCTTCAAGGGGAAGGTTCACTTTATATCTCTTTTCAGTGTCAGTAATTAAGTTTAATGGAACCATGATCTCATCAATTTCCTCTATTGGTACAGAATGTAGTACTTCCATGTCTTCTTATCCACATCATTCCATAAGAACTCCATGTTCTAAATGCCCAATATGATATGGACCTTTCTCTATGATGTGAATTATTGTTTTCATGTAGAGACAGTAATGAGACTATCCATTAAATACCTCTCATTCTCAGATAAAAAAAGTTTATTAATTGACTAATGACCATTTTTTAGTGTTAGGAGTTGATAGTTTAACTATCATCTTATTTGATCATATCTGAAATGTCATGGAATTCTGGGTGCCATACTTTAGGAATGACACAAGCTAGTCTATCCAGAGGCAGCTAAGCAGATTAAGTGCGACAAATAGGAATAGGAAAATCTGTTTGAAAAAACAGAGATATATAACTTTGAAAAGAAAAAAAATTAGAATCATGATGGGGATATGATTTCTACCTTCTTCAGTTTCCTTATCTAGAAAATGTGAATAATAATTTTTCCCACCTGGTTCAAAATGGTATTATAAAGAAGGAGGTTTGTAAACTCTAAGAGGTTATACAAATATTAGACAAAATTATTCAAATACTTAAAAAGTTGATATTTGCTAGAGTAATTAGATTTGTACTTGGTGTCAAGAAGAAAAACCAGGGCTAATGGATGGAAATTACAAGGAAGTTGGCTTTAGCTTAATGTAAGGGGTCTGTGTGAGAGACAGGGAGAGGCAGAGAAAGTTCCCCACAGTTTCTCACAGTACTGAGACACCCAGTACTGGAATGGAATGTTTTAAATGATTTTCAATTGTCCATCTGAAAGTGCCACAAATTGGGCAAGCTGACCTCAGAAGTCTATCACAACTCTAATATTTTAGTTTTCCCTGAGAGAGAAAAGATTGCTACCAAAGATGAATGAAAAAAATGATAATTTTTAAGTATTCATGATTCTTCTTCTAGGTCGAAATAAGGCCACTTATGGTACTGTAATGAAGGCTTCCAAAAAGAATTTTGCCCTTTCTCTTGAAGCTGTCTGGGTATGATTGACATAACCAAAAAGCTTTTGCCTTCCATGAAGAGCCTTAATAATTTTCACTTGTATAGACAGCTAGTTTGATCTGTCAATTTACACAGCAGGGCTGTTTCATTTCACAGAAATCTGCATGCAAGAATCTAAATTGCTTAATTGGGCATTTTTGCATAAAGTAAAGTAATTGCTTTGAATACATTACTCCCTTTTCTATGTTCCAGATTTGTGGAACCACAGAGCAGTATCATAGCTCCCATTTTCGATGACCCAAGGAAGCTTGCTTTATATGGGACAAGTTGCTTGAAATTCTCAACAGAAACTTTCTTTAGCACCATATTAATGAAAGAGACCTCTTCCATGCAGCATCCCACACCTCGATCATTCCAATGTTCCCTGTAACATTTAAAAGCCTAGGTATCTGGGCTGATGTCTTTCCCTCTCTCAGAATACAAGCTGTTAGGAGGGCAAAGGCTGAGTTTTAGATAAATTCCAAGAACTACTAAAAGACTTTACAATTGGTAGGTACTTAATAAAAGTCTGCTGAATTCAATTGTGTTAGTTGGGTCTTATCCCCACTTCATATAGGTTGTCCCAAAAGTCTTAATGCAGTTCTATTCTAGTAATAGTTAAAATGACACTAAATTTTTGGGGACACTTAGTATTGTGCCCTGTTTGCAACAGGCACTATATTTTTGTTCAATTAAACTAGGTGAAATGTAGAAATTTAATATAAAGTTTGTTTCCCCACAGAATGTACCTCAGTGCTCTGCATACAGTAGATACTATGTTTGCTGGTCTGAATTAGAAGACAGTTTTCACCTTGGGCCAGACCTGTAATTTCATCTGAGAAGGAAACTCCTGGTGTGGAAATTCCTTTCTCAGATACAGGTCAGAAATTTATCTCTAACTTAGAAAGAATCTTGGAGTTTTACCCTGAACAATGAGTGAATGAGAGTTTTACAGTGCTACAAAGCTAGAATATGTCAGAGGCAATAGTTTGGGATTTAGGTCTTCCAGATTCCAAGGCTAGCTTTGTATTCTCTCCGCTACTCCACATACTATATGAAATAACTCTTATGCAAAAATTGTATTTCACTCAGAACTTTAAAAAAAAGTACTATGCAAAACAGAGGCACTTGAGAAATATTGTTTAAATTGGTTAACCATGTCTAATTTAAACTTCACATTTCCTTTAACTTTTAGCCAAATAAACATAATAGGCCTACTAAGTGATTGCTGAATAAACATATCTGGATACCAACCCATATATATTAGAAAAATTTAAATAATGTGCCATAACTTATATGCTGAAGGAGACAATGCTCATCTCTGGAGCATGAAAGTCAAGTTGGCCCTGCCAAAATTTGTGCTATTAATCTGGGTTTTGTGATAGGGAAAGGACATTATGCAACAGACTATGTAATACATACATTAGAGTAATTGACAGGAGCATGTGACTGAGAGTCACATGGGAGCCTAAGGGTCAAGATCTGGGTAAAGGTTCTAAAGTCCCAACTGTCTGGGCACCTCTCTCCTGAAGGACCTTGGTTGGAGGTTTGAAAAACAGGTTTCTGGCTTTTCCTGATACCAAGTGAAGAGAGGAATCTTTTGAACTGGCTGCTGGCAGCTTGAACAGAAGATTGAAGACACACTTCTCCACTGGACCTGCTTGAACAGTTATCAACTGAAGATCCTGGCCCATTTGTTTGGACTTCACTTGTGAGATTTGGTTATTGGGGAAACATTGTTTGGCATAGAATAAGATGGTTTTAGATAGATTTATAGAAATTTGAGTGTAATATATAACTTGTAATAATTCTCCTAACCCCTTTTCCTTCCTCCACTTCCCAAACAATAAATCTAAACTTTTTATATGTTTCCCTCTTGTTTATTCCTCACCAAAATCCTATTATAACAGTTTCTAAATACTCAGTGGATCAATAAGAATTTAAGTGTCTATTATGTTCCAAGCACTATGATGAGTTCTGAGGATAAAAAGGAAAGGGAAAAAAGTCAGAGTTCACAGTCTAATAGAGAATAATAAGTAAATAACTATGAACAGATAATATTTAGTTGTCTATCATTTTTGTACAGAGTTGGTGGCTTTATAAATAGCAAATATATATTATTATGTCCATTTAATTAAATATTATGTAAATATAGTATATCACTATATACACGCACACATAAATACAGAAAGATAGATACATGGATAGATAGAAAGATGAAAGTTAACATATACATAACTATATACATAGATGGATAGACACATAAGTACACAAATACATACAAAGAAACAGATGGATGAATAGATGGAAAGAAAGAAAAAGGAAGGAAGGAAGGAAGGAAGGAAGGAAGGAAGGAAGGAAGGAAGGAAGGAAGGAAGGAAGGAAGGAAGGAAGGAAGGAAGGAAGGAAGGAAGGAAGGAAGGAAGGAAATGAGGGGAAAAGGAAAGAAGGAAGGGTAGAAGGAAAGAAAGAAGGAAAGATGGAAGGAAAGAAAGAAAGAAGAAAGGAAGGATGGAAGGAACAAAGGAATGAAAGAAGGAAGGAAGGAAGGAAGGAAGGAAGGAAGGAAGGAAGGAAGGAAGGAAGGAAGGAAGGAAGGAAGGAAGGAAGAGGAAGGACCCTGAGAAGAAAGGTATGAACATAAAGAGGGATCAGGAAAAGCTTTTTGGAGAAGGTGAGACAAAGCTGGAACTTAAAGGAAATTAAGGAACCCAGGAAGCAGAGACAAAGAAGTTAAGAATTTCAGGCAAGAGGGGCTGTCAGTGAAAATTCCCAGACCTGAAATGGCCAAATATTATCTTTGTTTTGGAGTTTCACGGTTTTCTTTACTAATAAATAAAAGCATTATTGATCACAAATGATAGCTATTTGGCATTGTGTTTACTGACTGTATTCATTACCTTTTTTTAAACCTTTACCTTATGTTTTAGAACCAATATTCTGTATTGGTTCCCAGGCAGAGGAGTGATAAGGGCTAGACAATTGAGATCAAGTGACTTGCCCAAGGTCACATAGTATCTGAAGCCAGATTTGAACCCAAGATGTCTTGTCTCTAGGCCTGGCTTTCAGTCCACATAGCTGCCCCTGATTGTATTACCTTTTGCATCATTTCACGTCTTCTCTTAATTGTTAACTTTTGGTGAAGTTTCTTCTTTTCTTGCTTCAAATCATTTTCCAATTTGTGTTGAACAGAAAGAACTTCTGCCTGAGCTCGAGCCAAAAGTGTTTCCATCTGGTCTTCATCTAAATACCCAGCTCTATATGAAAAATGTATACAATTAAAACCATAGTTCCAAATTCATATTTCAGACAGAAAACTAGTTTTACATTAAATTTTATGGAAGTTACAATTTTTTTTAAAGTGAGGCCATTTAAGAATAAATGATAAATGACTTAGAGTTGGCCTGCTCAAATTGAGTCCCCTGGTAGTATAGAGATTGTCCTGATTTCTCAAAGTCAACATCCAAGCTCCAGCAGGCCCTACCAAGAAAAAAACGACTTCTAGTACAGCCCCAGGGAGAATCTATGAGGCTGTCATATAAGGACCACAATGCTCAAATTGGAGAGGCTCCCAACCAGAAGTTTTCTTCTCATGGGATAAATTTTATTTTATAGTTTTGATCACAACAACTAAATCATAAAACGATCCATTATGTCATGGATGCTCTGGGCTCACTCTTTAAAGGGAAGATACCACATAAATGAACTTGTGCATCCTAGAAGGACTGAAAAAAGAATCCTTGGCATACACTCAAGTGAGGAGAAACCTGAAAAACTCAAAACTATTGTCATTATCACTGTCTTCACAAAAGATGAGAAAAATAAACTAGTTCTCTGATTACTATTTTCCATTCTTAGTGACATTTTCATCTATTCACTTATTAACTAAATAGTGTACACAATAAGAGAGTATTGCCAAAGTTGAAGGGTAATCCAGTAATTTGCATTAAGGCACAGATTAGTGATTACTTTTTTTTTCCTTCTAAGGTCACATAACTAGTTAGGGACTAACTAGTTGGACTAGAATTCCTAGCTACAAGGACTTGTGTTATCCTTAAATATTTTCAGAATAACAGTTCTCTATGACTTTAAGTTTCAATATGTTAGCAGTGTTTATAGTAGTAGTAAAAGCAATAGGAATGAAGCTGATGACAGGCATTTATAAAGAACTTTAAGATTTGCAGAGAGATTGTATCAATTATCTCATATTTTCCTTACACATACCCTGTGAAGTAGATAATATGGATATTAATTCCCTATTTCATAGATAAAGAAACAGTTGTAGATGAGGTCATACATCTTAATAACTCTTAATCCAAACCCAGTGTAAAATATTCTACAGTCTATCAACAGCAGCAACAACAATACCAACTTTGATTTACTAGCCTTTTTGATTTCTAAAATTCCTTGCAACCATCCTACCAGCTTGGTAGTATTAAGTAAGACCATTTTACAAATAAGCAAACTGTAGCTCATAATTTAAATGACTTGCCCAAAGCCACAGTCAGCTAGAGATAGAAATAAGAAATTACATCTCTGACTTCTAAGCCCAGTATTCTTTTCATGATCTGAATCTGCCATAATTAAAAGCAGCCTCAGGTACCTAATAGATTCTGATTCCCTAAAGTTATTTTATCTCCAAAGATATTCTATGATGGTACTACTGAGTCACAGGAACTAAATAGCTCTTAAAATTGAGAGGGACTTTAAGAGTTAATTTGCTACTAGGCAGGGATGATATTAACACTGATATTCCAGATTCCTTAGTAATTTCTTCAAGATCCTATAGCTACTATGGAAGTGGGACTGGAACCAAGGTTTCTTGTTTCTTACTGAAGGGCTTTTGTCCACTACAAGAATGTCCTTCCTCTTTGAACTGATAATTACTTGACCCATTCCTGGTCACCAGGAGTATGAAGAGCCATCAAGGATTAGAGTCAATCACATTTGGCCCTTCTGACATACCCAATCTTAATTCCAGAAGACCCAAGTTTAGATTCCCAACTATGCTAACTTGATGCATGATATTGAGGAAGTCTCTTATCCTCCCACTTTCCCCATGTGAAAAGATTTGGAGCTAAAGTAGATGGCTTCTTAACTTCCTTCTAGATCTAAATCTATGAACCTATGATGTGAAAAGGCATCAGAAACTTGTCATTACAACACTGATAAAATGTAAATAGAATTAAATAGGGCTTAGGTAATCATGGATGATAGTAATAACCCATTCTTGGGGAGCTCCATTTTTTAGGAAGTCGTCCATGAGCTCAAATCTATCCCCAGTTAACTTCCATCTATTATTCCAAGGTTTGTGCTCCATAACTACTAAAAAAAATGAATAGCACAGATCACTGAGAGGTTAAGAGATTTCAATAGAGACATAGATAGTATTGAGCAGTTTTGATATTTGAAACCAGATCTTCTGGCTTAAAGGCCAGCTCTTTGGTCAGACTTTTAAAAAATAATAAATAAAATATTTTTCAAAATAACTTTCTGTGTAATTTTTAAAAACTCTTATCTTCCATCTTGGAATCAATATTGGGTATTTTTTAACAAGGCAGAAGATCAGTAAAGGCTAGGCAATGGGAGTTCAGTGACTTGTCCAGGATCACACTACTAAGAAGTACTTGAGGATATATTTGAACCCAGGGCCTCCTATCTCTAGTCCTAGCTATTTCTTTATAATTTTAAATTTTACAAAGCACTGTCCTTGTGACAGTCCTGTGAGGTAGGTAATGAAAGTGTGAAGATCACCATTCACCAGTAAAGTAAATGAGACTTTCAGATATGTGACTTGCTTTAAATGGCACATCTAATTTATGTCTGCCAGGAATTGAACCTGGGTTCAAGAACAGTCATTGCTCATTCTGATGTACCATTCTGCCGCTCTAGGGAAGTAACTGAATATAAACATGAGGACATAATGAAAATATCACATTGTTAGAGCTAAAAAAGAGTTTCAAAATAAACTACATCTGCTCATAACATGGATGAGACAAAAAGCTCTTTGAAAGTTGCCATGATGTCTAAAAGGGTGTCATGAATAAAAAACCAAAGATATCCAAATGAGCAAATAGAAATCCCCAAATCTCCCTCTGCCCCTGTCCCATCCATCTACCAATGTGGAAGAATACCAAAACAGCAGAAAGATAAAGTTTGAAAATGGAAGAACTACACCTCTTTGGACAACAATAGTGGGAATCCAGTGGATTTGATGCTCAGAATAATGAACTGATGTGTAGAATGCCAGAGATGGGCTAAGCCTTAGAATACAGAAAAGAAAAAGTATCAGTTGGAATGATCTTTGGAACAAAAGACCTAGAATGTAAGATCTGGAAAAGGTCTTATAAAATATCCTATGTCAGAGTTTGGAGGGACAACAAAGATCTTTCATAGTTTCATAAAGAAACTAAGTCATAAGAAAAAGGAATTCCCCTTGATTATATAGATATTAAGTGAGAGACTTGGGTATAGAACCTGCATATTCTTATTCTAAAACTGGGGCTCTTCCATAACTCCATTCCCCACTCCCCACTTTGCCCAGTTTCTTAGTTAGAATTAATTAGCATTTTCTGAAGAGAAAAGGATTATAGTAGTCCTCAGCATCAAGTTAGGAATTAGTACTCATGAATCTAGTATTAAAACCTAGGTTCTAGTCCTGGCTCCACCATTAATATTCTATGTGACCTCTGGTTAGTCATTTCCTTTACCTAGACCTCAATTTCCTCTGCAAAATGAAGAGAACGAACTAGCTATTTTTCAGGTAGCATTCCATAGTGGATAGATGGACTACTGGGCTTAGAATCAGGAAGACATGGCATTAAATGTAGGCATTATATGACATTGGGCAAACACTTAACATAGTGTCTGGTACATAGTATGGTGCATAAAATATTATTGATTGACTACAATCACTTTTCCTCTCTAAATCTATTTCTTTGAAAAAAAGAATGGAGATGCACAGATTCCTTATGTGGAACTTAGCTTTATATTTATGATCCTATAATACCATCCAACATTAAGACTTATGTGATTAAATGATTGATATTCACCCAATACTTTTGCATAGAATTTATAATATGACTTAACATCTAATGCCTTTGCCCATTAGTAACCCTATCACTGATTCATAAGCCTCTTAGAATTTTCTATTTAAGGACCTCCACAGAAGAATGAATTGACAAGAACATATCTTCTTTCCTGGGTGACGATTTTTTTATTTCATGGAAGTTTCAACATTTAATTACCTCTCATTTTTGTGGATCAGGCTTGTTATCTGAGCTGTTGCTGTGTTCAGAAGGCTTTGGTTCCATGTTTCTAATGATTGTATGCTTTGTATCAGGTATTCTCTATAGCCAAATCGCTTACTCAAGTGATATTTCTTATTAGCTTGTAAAAAATCCATTAATTCTTCAATATTCTCCTATTTGAAAAAAAGGAGAAAGATACATGTAATTTAATATTAGTATATTTTCTAGTTTGTTATCAGATTATAATAGGTATCGATGAGCATTTGTAAAGTGTATATACTATGTGCCAGGAATTGTGCCAAGCTCTGTGGATAAATAGAAAAAGTAAAATCAATCCTTAATATCAAGAAAATATATACTCTAATAGGGGAAGATAATATGAAAATCCATAGATACATACTAAGATACATACAGAATACATTCCAGATAACCTTAAAGAAGGCCCTAGTAGCTGGGAGACCAGAGAAGTCTCCTTGCAGGACATAGCGATTGAGCTAAGTCTTGAAGACAATTCAGGAACTTGAAACATAAAAGAGAGGGGAGAGCAATCTAGATATGGGGAATAGCCAGGATAAAGGAGAAAGAGAGAATCATGCTCAAGGACCAGCAAGTGTGTCCAAATGGTTGTTCCAACAGGTACATGAAATCGGTCAATATAAGAAGTAGGCAGGGTGTCAAGAAGCAAAAATACATTGATAGGTAAGATGCTGTCCATGTCCTCAAGGAACTCTCTCATTTGTATAAGGGATTCAACTCATAAGTAACTCAATAAATAGAGATAGCTACAGAATCCTTGAAAGTCAAACTCAGAGGGAAAATACTGGGGTGTAATTGACACCTTCAAAGACCACCTTCAAAAAGTGGGATTTGAAAAAAAAAGTGGGATTTGTGCAAGCCAGAAAAAGTGGATGGCAAGAGCATTCCAGTTATGGGGGACAGGCCATTAAAAAAGTACAATATTTTGGAACATGCAATTTCTTGTGCAAGCAACAGCCAGTTAGTATAGATGCATCAAAAAGTGTGTGGAAAGAATATAACATTTAAGATGAATGCAATGGTAGGAAGAAGTCAGAATGTGAAGGTCCTTAATTATGAAACGAAGGACTTAGCATTTCAACATTCAAGCCAATAGGGAGCCACTGGAGTTTACTGAGTAGAGGAGACCAGTTTGTATCTGTGGAAAATCATTTTGGAACAAAAGTTGGATTGGAATAGAGGAACCTGTTAGATGAATTAGAAGACTACTGCAATGGTGGAAGCCAGAGGTGATTAGGACCGTTACTAGGTTGGTAGCTGATATGTTAGCAGAAAAAAAAAAGAATTATATTGTGAAGGTAGTGATAAGTATACTGGAAAGACAGGATGGGACCAAGTTCTGAATAATTTGTATTCCATCTCAGAGCTAATAGAGAATTTTTGACTTTGAGTAGGAGATGGGTGGATGACATGGGCACACCTATAATCCAGAAAAATATTATTTACATTGCATTTCATCATATATTTTATATTTAGATTTCTAAATATTATTTTAATACTACATACTCATGCTGCTTTCACTTTGACAGAACATTTTTCCAATGACAATCTTAGGCGGCATTTATTTTAGGAATAATAATGATAGCTGTCATTTCTAAATCACTTTATGATTTACAGAATACATAACATATTTTCCCTCATTTGAACCATATAATTCCCCTGGGAAGCATAGAGTTTAGGTAATAGCAAATGAAGAAACCAACAGGGAGTATATAAGTAAGTTGCCAGAGGTCACATTACCAGTATACAGCAGGCCTGGAACTCATGACCACTAAATCTTAGTCAATCACACTTCCGTAAAGTTGTTCAAGTACGAAATGAAAAAAAAAAAAACATATATAGCTTATACATATAAGGTATACACAAAACAGGCCAAGAAACAGCAAAAATCAACATGAAACCAAGGAATTCAAAGTCAGAAGGCAGAGAATGAGAATTTAGTGACTTGTCATTATAAATAGGAATTTTGTCATCTCTGAGAAAATCCTGTTGTGCATGTCTTCCTATGTGGATTATGGACTTGACAGAACTACTAAGAGACTCCTAGGTCCTATCTGGATGGGGTTAAGAGATCACAGGAGATTTCTTCTGACCAGAGGTCCCAGAAGAGCATAGTGGGAGTTAGAGAAAATAGCAGGTCAGTGATGAACTGGGGAAAGTTCACCTTCAGTGCAGTTAAACTTTGAGATTGCATATTGGTGGATAGTCATTGACAAGCTGAATATAGCAGTGGGGGAAGCTGGGTCATGAGATGTGAATGGCATTGCCATGGAACCATGGGAAAGGTGGTAGCAGAAGCAATGATAGATAGATGATATGGTACTGACAGAAGTTTATGAGTCTGGGGCTGACTGAACAGAGAACTACTCTAGAGAAGAAAAATACCAAGGAACAAAACTCCAGATACTTCACCCTAGTTTGACTGTACAGATTTTGATATATTTGTGTTTCATGCAGAACTATCACCACAGATATATAAATACAGATTTATCTCCTTATTAGAAAAGAAAGTTAAAAGGCTTTCTCTTCACTGGCTTTTGAAATGAAGAACAATGCATCATCGCAGCAGACTGGAAGGATCATTGCAAGAAGATATCTAAGAAGAGGACTCTAAGAAGGCAAAGAAGACTTCTACTCAATGTTGATCCATTGGAAAGTGGGAAAAAGAGAGAGAAAAGAAAGGCCACTTTCTTCTGAAATTGTCTGACTACATACAAGCTTGAATTATTCTCATAAAGTTCAGAACTGGGTCCTCTAACACTTCTTATTCTCTGTTTTGGATATGTTGAGTTATAGAGAATATCTATGTGGGGAGATCCAAAGAGCAGTTAGAGACCCAGGACTAAACTCAGAAGAAAGATGAGGGTAAGATCCATAAATTTTGATGTTTTCTTCATAGAACAGTTGAACACAGAGAACCTGATAAGGTTACTGAAAGAGAAACTGTAGAGAGAAGGACTGGGAGAAAGACCTGAGATGCTTCCATGGATAGAAGATATGGAAGGTTTAGTAAGTCAAATAGGAGAGCCATGACAGAGAAAACAGAGATCATGTGGCAGATGATGTCAATTATGTCAAATGCTGCAGAAGGCTCAAAAGGATAAAAGCTGATAATAGACCATTCAATTAAGCAATAAAGAGGTCTCAGGTGATGTTAGAGAGAGATGTTTGAGTTTGGTTACATTATAAAGGATCTTAATCCTTTATTTAAGTAAGTAGGAGGTGAGAAAATGATAACAAATATAGGCAGATTTTTCCAGGAATTTGACTCTGAGTCCTAATGCAATTGTGGAGTTGAGAAAGATAATTATACTACTCAGAGTGAAAAACGAATCCATTGTGTTTTATTTACTACATCCTGCTTATGTCATATTTGGAGTGTTATCTTCAGTTTCGGGTATGAGATCTTAGGAAAAGCTTTGTCAATTCAAGTGCCCCATCAGGGAATCAAACTGATGACAGGACAATAGATCACAGGAACTAATAACGTTTTAACTTGGAAAAGAGAAGACATAAGAATGACAATAGCTTTCTGCACCCACATGGAGCCTCCATGTGAAAAAAAATTAGATATCGTCTGCTTTTCCATAAGGAATAAAATGAGCCAATGTGTAGGAGTCATAAGGGAACATAGTTTAGCTCAATTCAAGAGGAAACTTTTCCCAAAGAGCAGAGGAATGGCCCACCTCAGGAGACAGAACTTTCCATTACTAGAGGTCTTTATGTAGAGGCTGAATGACCTCAGTAGTGTACAAATTAACTTTTGATATTGTGCGGGCTCTTCTATTAATTGCTGACTCTGATTTCCCAACTTTGAACAAATAAAGATTAAATGAGTTTTTTTCACCAAATGTAGTGAATTCAGTCAATTGAGTACAAGATTTTAAGCCATATATACTGCTTTGATTGTTCTATTGTATTTTTAATTCTATGGTTTTTAAGAATATATTTTATTGTAGAACATACAAAAGTTGTAATTTAACTTCTACACTATTAAAGAGCACGCTTCAATAATAATTATTGACATTGAATTTGTGATTGATATGGGAAAATCAAGCATTTCAAAGATCACTCAAGCTCAAAATTACACCTGTTTTTGATAGAAAGAACTGGGAAATCATTGCTGCAAAGTAGTCTAATTAATATTCAAAAAATAAACAAAGACATTCAGGTTACAGGTTAGTAGAGATGATAATAATGAATCCTTTACAATGCACCTTAACTATGTTGAAGTTGCAGAAATATTGAGAACAGTAAAAAAATGTTAACCATTGCTTTGAAGAAAAATGCCTGTCAAGGCAAGACAATACAAAGACTAGATTGCTAAAGATTTTTCAAAGGTTTAATTTTTGATTATATAACTCACTTTTCCAGTCAAGATTACAGTGAAACCATTGTCAGAAAATTAGGTGAACCTATAGAATTTAACTATTTTTGTCAAATGGTAAAATATCTAATTTAAGACATATTTTGAGGGTTTTATTTTTTACTTTCCAAAAATCTGGAAGTCTTATACTCTTTGAGGGAATGAACTATGATAAATATGACATAATGAGAATACTGAGGAAAATAATTATTCTATAATTAATGCAGATAAAATTTGGCAACATGACCTTTCACTATGCCACATGCCATGAAAAATTAAGAAGTTTTTCCAGGAGATACAGATAAATGTGCTACCATGGACTAGGAATACATTTTATTTAACACCATTGAAAACCTGTGGGCTATAATCAAGGCTAGACATAGAAAAAAGGAGTTGATGTCAAAGGTATGATGTGTTTATAAGAAAAGTATGATAAGTTTTGTGAAGGAAAATTAAAGAAAATGGACCAAATTCTTATAAACTTAGTGCCAAAGAATGTAAAAGAAGTGATTGCAGAAAAATAGGATATGTTTTATATTACAAGTTTTTTATATGTAATAAGTTGTAAGGTTTTTATATGTTAATAAATATAATTATTTTACTTGGACCCTACTTGTATTTGTAGGGATGCTATGGAGAGTATTACCATTCAGGTATTGATTAGACAAAAAGACCACTTAGGCCATTTCCTCTTCTGATATTCTTGATCCCATAATATAGAAACAAAGGAGTGGAGAAGGGAAAGGGGAAACTTGGGGGGAGGAGAAGGGAAGGAAGATTAATGAAGAACAAAGAGAAATCCAGGTATGGTGGTAGAAAAGAAGGAAAGAAAGTGAAAGAGGGAGGAGAGTGAGAGACAGAGACAGACAGAGAGACAGACAGACAGAGACAGACAGAGAGAGAGAGAGAGAAAGAGAAGGAATGAGGAGAACAGAGAGCAAAAGGGGGAAAGTAGGGGAAGGGGAAAGACAAGAGGAACTATTGAAGGAAGAAAGAGGAGTTAAGAAGTTAGAGACAAAGATAGGGAAAGGTTCTACAGCAACCACCAATAACAACAAAAGGGGTGAGTACAAAAAAGAGGGGTGCTCAGGAAGGACTAGAAACTGGTGTGAGGGCTTGCCAAATCCTTTTCAGGGCTGCTCATCAACTTTTGACCCAGCTCTCACCTGTGGCTCCAAGAAGCTATAGAATGTACTGCAGCCACACATAGGTAATTTCTTTCAGAAGATTAACTGAACAAGGTTAAGGGTAACAAGCCTCACACCTGAGTTTGGGGGATGTCTACCCCAATTATGTGAAGACTTTCCCTGGTGGAATAGGAAGATGAGAACAGTTTGTTCCAACAGAAATGATGGTGGCTGAAGCAGGCTCTGTGAAGATGCTAAGGTCATCCACCACATCCTGACATCACCAATTGCTCTGGCTTTTGTCTTGCCTTTAGACTTTGACAACTCTAGAAGAGACAGTGTGGATGGCAACTTTGTGCAACTCTGCCTCCCTCAAAATAAAATTCACAAAAACATCACTCTCTGATGTCATCAATCCTCTTCAAAAATGAAGGATGAACAAGTATAAAAGATCTTTCAACAATGGCATTTAGAGAAATATTTTTGAAAATTGCTTTATTTTCAGAATGAGGTCACTTTTTATGACATTACCTGTATTTTAGAATAATCCTGAAGAAGCATTTTAGTAGTTTCCAACTTTAGGTCTCCCTTAAGAACAGCACTTTTTATCTGTGTAAAAAAGATGTTGTGTAGTTCATTCCTTTGGAAAATTGCCAATTCCCTGTAAGCTTTTGCAAAATCTTCCTCCCGTTTGAGTAAGAGTGACTTCCTCAAGTGGTCCTGCTCCCTTCGGTGGAGATTGTGCAGCAGATTCCTGTATTCTAAAGCAGACTGTTGAAAGAAGAAAAAAAAAGTCTACTTCATGTCTGGCATATGAAATTGTTACCTTGTAATTACTGTGAACAAATCCCCTAAACTCTTTGGGTATCTGTAAAATAACAAGGTTGGACTAGATTAAGTGAAAGTCCTTTTAATCTCTGGATCCTGCAATCTCTTATAATTTTTATTTCTCTTTTAACCCTTTCCTGAAAATTCTGATATAGTCCCATGCTCTTTTAGGAGCATGCATGGATGTCTGCCTTATCAGGTGTTAATAAATTTCCCTTTGTCTTAATATTATTTATTCATGGATGCCTTGCTTAGTTGCTCTGGAGACCATATTTCCATCTATTGTTAATATTTCCCTTGTTGGCTTCTGTATTTGTTCAAACACCTCAACTGAGTTTTCTTCCTCCAGAGATCTTTGGCAATTTCAGTATTTTCCCTCTTATTTCCCTTTTATATTGCTCATTTTTCGACTCTCTTCTTTTCAATAACTTTCCCTGTGGGGTGGATCTTTTTTTTAATTTTATAATATTTTATTTGATCATTTCCAAGCATTATTCATTAAAGACAAAGATCATTTTCTTTTCTTCCCCCCCCACCCCCGTAGCCGACGCATGATTCCACTGGGTATCACATGTGTTTTTGATTCGAACCCATTGCCATGTTGTTAATATTTGCATTAGAGTGTTCATTTAGAGTCTCTCCTCTGTCATGTCCCCTCAACCGCTGTGCTCAGGCAGTTGCTTTTCCTCGGTGTTTCTACTCCCACAGTTTGTCCTCTGCTTATGAATAGTGTTTTTTCTCCTAGATCCCTGCAGATTGTTCAGGGACATTACACCGCCACTAATGGAGAAGTCCATTACGTTTGATTATACCATAGTGTATTAATTCGTCTCTGTGTACAATGTTCTCCTGGTTCTGCTCCTCTCACTCTGCATCACTTTCTGGAGGTCATTCCAGTCTCCATGGAACTCCTCCACTTTATTATTCCTTTTAGCACAATAGTATTCCATCACCAACATATACCACAATTTGTTCAGCCATTCCCCAATTGATGGGCATCCCCTCGTTTTCCAGTTTTTGGCCACCACAAAGAGTGCAGCTATGAATATTCTTGTACAAGTCTTTTTGTCCATTATCTCTTTGGGGTACAGACCCAGCAGTGCTATGGCTGGATCAAAGGGCAGACAGTCTTTTATCGCCCTTTGGGCATAGTTCCAAATTGTCCTCCAGAATGGTTGGATCAATTCACAACTCCACCAGCAATGAATTAATGTCCCTACTTTGCCACATGCCCTACAGCATTCATTACTTTCCTTTACTATCATGTTAGCCAATCTGCTAGGTTGGGGTGGATCTTAAAGTAGTTTCCTTCTATGTTTTGCTATTACTATTTCACTGGCCTCAGTCTCTCTGCCTAACATGGCTTCTGAGGAAGACAAAATATATATTCTGTTCCCAGAAATGAGACAGATGCAGTGGAGAGATACAAAAGAAGTAGTAGGTACATTATTAGGTACTTTTCTCAAGGACAGTGCCATCTAGATGAAGAGAAAAATATTAATGTAGAAGAGATCAGTAAGTGAAGCACACTAAAATAATCAATGTTACAAGTGTAGTAAGAATGTATAATCCAGACTGAATTGCTTGCCAGCTTTAGGAGGGGGACAATTTGGATCATATTATTTTGGAAAATGTATATGGAAATTTGTTATTATATGTCATTGGTAATACATATAATTTAAAAATGTATATACATATAAGATTAAATTATATTAAATTCAAAACCTCAAAAAAGTATATTAAGAGACTTAAAGGAAAGGAAAGGACAGCAAGAAGTCTAATAAGAAGAGCTGGAAAAAAGCTTCATGGAGGAAGGAGGTGTGACTTTGGATCAAAATGGAAAGAATAGGGTATAACATCATAGATTTAGAGTTAGGAGATCTCAAAAGAAATTGAGTTTAATTCCCTCATTTTGTAAATGAGGAAACTGAGGATGAAGAGATGAAGGGACCTACTCAAAGTCATTATCTATTATCCAGTCATTATCTAAGGCAGGTCAAAACCAGATCTTCCTAACTCCACATTAAGTGCTCAATCTACAGAACTGGCTCTTTCCCTCAGACTTAGTATAGTGACACATGGACAAATGCTGTTCTAGTTCCCTCTTTTCCTCAGTCCTCTGACATTCTACACTGAAACAGGTAAGCAATATCAACACCATATTTGGCAGATAGAACACATTCAAACAATGAGAAGGCAGCTCAGGATTTAGTGATGAAGGACAGTAGTTATTTCATCAAAGTCATCTTCTTAGTTGATGTTATCAAATGTGACAAGCATAAACCATTCATTTTTAGGTTAATAGGAATGAACGGTGGAGAAAAACACACTATTAAGCTTCTCACCAATGAAGTAAGATTGTAAGTTTAATTAAATTCAAAATAACATTTCATATACTTCTGTGGAATAATATTCATGTCAGAGATTGGATAATCAAACAGTGCTAAACTTTACCACTTACTAATTGTGATTTTGACTAAGCTTCTTACCCACTCTCAGTCTCCTGATCTGTAAAATGGAGATAATATCTGCATGATCCATCTAATAAAATTGTGAAAAGGAAAGCACATTGTAAACTCAAAAAATTATAGAAATATAAAGTATAAGTTTTATGTTAGTAAATAATATCATTATCTTCATTGAGTTTGCATATTACTATAAGGTATTCTGTAGTATAAGAGGGAAAGCCCTAGATTTTGAGTAAGAATTCCTCTGCTTCTTTCTATTTCCACCTTCTGTAAAATGAGGATTTTGAACTATCTGAGGTCCCTTCTTGATTTAAATCCTGGAATCCAATTAACTTTTCTCTAGGCCCCCATCAAAAACTCTTACTGGGAATCAAATCCTGCATATTTTGAGGTTAGTCTTTCTACTATCATAACCACTCAGAAGATGGATATAGTACCAAAAATAAGCCTCAAAAGTTTTTGTGGTATTAAGAAAAAGAAATGAAAAGATTTATCAAGTGCCTATTATGTGCCAGGAATTGTGTTAGTGCTGTAGTGACACTGTCTAGATAGAGGACAACCAAGGATCTGAAAACCACCACCATGTGATAAAAATATGATGTAGGGACTAAAGAAGAGAAAATTCTTAGGAGTAGCTATGACAGCTGTCTATATGCTTGAAGGGATACCACATCTTCTGTATACCTCCAGAAGGCAACCTTGAAGCATTGGGACATAATAGGAGGGCTCATTTCTCCCCAACATAAGGAAAAACTTCTTAACAGTTAGTGCCGCCCAATAATGGAATGGGCCACCTCCTGAGGCAGGGAGATCTTTCTCAGAGAAAGTGTTCAAATAACAGATCATGCTGGGATTGGGATGTTATAGGAAATGCAGCTGAATTCATTGGAAGGGGGAACTAAATGATCTTGAAGGATTCTTTCTACTCCAACAGTCTTTGATTTAATGATGACTCATGATTCTGTGAATTGATAGTATTGGTTCATAACATTTTCTTGGAACTGCTATACTAAGACCATCCTTCATGTACCCCATTGTGTCATGGAGATGTCTCTTCATTTTCAAAGGTCATGCCAGCAGAAAACAAACTCTAGTAGTTTCTACTGAGCTAAGAAGGCTTCAAGCAGTAATGGACCCTGGGTCTGTCATCTATGCTCTAAGCTAGCTAAGTTTGAAGATGCTTGTTACGGAAATGTCACCAACCCATCAAGTCATAAATTTTCTTTTGGAGGAAAGGGGAGGCAGAAACCCATAAAGACTATCTATATGTTATCTGATATTGATATAATCTGTGTTTTCAGACATTACCTACAGTGAAGGAATATTCAACCCTTCCTAATTTATGTGATGCTTTTGAGAGGCCATTGATTGGCAACTCATTCCATTTGTTGGATAAGATGATTCCTGTGGATTGAGCACTGAACTTGAAGCTAGGAAAACCTGGTTTTGATTTGCCTTAAATAATTAATTACTGTATGACTCTGACTGGGCCACTTAGCTTTTCTGATCCGGAGTTTCCTCATCTGTAAAATGAAGAAGTCAGACTCAATATTCTTCTGTGTCCTTTTTGGCTTCAAATCTGTGACCTTATGTCCTTTTCTTTCCATTTAATTCAAAGTGACACCTCCTCCTTGAAGTTTTTTCAACTATTCTCATCAGTCTGCTCACCATAGTTCTTTCCTTCAAGTTTTTACTACACTAGTAACATTGAATCTTTTAGAGTACTTCACTTAAGTGATCTCTTCTGTGTTAATATTTTCTCTTCATCTAGATAGTAACCTCTGTGAGGCAAGTGACTATACCTAATGTTTATTTTATATCTCTCTAATCTATCACTTTTCTGGACAAAATATGTATTCAACAAATACTAAATTAAGCAATTTCTGAGAATTCTCAAGTAATGGTAATGACATACTTCATGTTTGTGGTGTGTTAAAGATTCTAAAGCACATTTCTTGTTATGAATTTATGAGGTCTGGGTGCAGATTTTATTAATCTTCTTTGAACAGAGAAGGAAACTGAGCATCAATCAGAAAGATAAAGAGATCTGCCCATTATTATACAGCAAGTAAATGATAAAACATGATGTTATTGTAGGTTTCCAGATCACAAATTCAGTGTTATTTCATACCCTACTCTCTGGACATCTAGCCAAACATCATGCTGCCCTGGGACCTTAGCTTGCTAAAGGATTCCAGTTTCAAGATTTAACTTCCTACTATCTGGCCATCTTCTTGCCAACTTCCTTGGCATTTCCTCCCCCTATCCCCCAATTATGGAACTAAGAATCAGGATCACTGTCATTTTCCCAAGTGGTATATGTCTAGCTACTCCCTTATGGCTTGATTCATCTTTACTGTGTGTTTCTGTTTACTCTTTCTCCTTTTTTCACCACACTCCCTTGTGAGTTGTTTCCCTTACTAGAACCTAAACCTGAAGATTAAAGGCTATGTTTGCATTTCTTTTTTGTATTCTCAGTGTTTAAGAAATTATTTTTTTCTATTCATTCTTTCGTTACAACAGGATTTATAACTGTTATAGTCAGTATATTAAAGTCTCCAATAAAATCATAGTTCAATTCAGGCAAGGATAGATCAATACTGGCAAAAATTAAAAAAAAACAACAATCTTTGTTTTCTTGAAAGATGAGAGAGAGAAAGAGAGAGAGAGAAAGAGAGAGAGAGAAAGAGAAAGAGAGAGAGAGAAAGGGAGAAAGAGAGAGAGAGAGAGAGAGAGAGAGAGAGAAAGAGAGAGAGAGAGAGAGAGAGAGAGAGAGAGAGAGAGAGAGAGAGAGAGAGAGAGAGAGAGAGAGAGAGAGAGAGAGAGAGTTTCCAGGGAAGCCTTACTTTTACAGGTGACTTACTCTCTCACTGACGCGCTTCAGCAGCTCCTCAGCTTCCTCCATCGCCACCATCTCCCTCTGACACTGAGCCTCTGTTTTCTTCCTCATCTCCAGGTTGCACTCCGCATTCAGGGCCACCATCTTTCGATCATATTCTTCTTGGACTTCGGTCTCCATCTTGAGAAATTGCTTTTTGAAAACTGAACTCATCCTTTTCTCCATGTGAGGTGAAAGGTTGCCACTGAGAATCAGGTTTTTCAATAACATACCAATTATATCTTTGCTAATCTGCATGCGACAGGCCTGTAAGTCCACATCTGCTCGGGTCAGGGTAGCTATCTCCATGCTGGGAAATGGAAAGAGAAGTGTTTAGACCCTGAAATGACATGTGATTTCCATTAGAGGTTGAAGATAGCTTTAAGCATTATAGTTTGTATCATTTATGGGGTCCTTACAAGGTGCAAGCCCTTGGCTAGATGTATGGGGAACTATAAAGAGATGTAAGATAGGGTCCCTGCCTTTGATATTCTTACCATGCATCTGGAAGGACAAAAAGGCACTTTCAAAGGTTCTAGAGAACCCTGGAAGACATTGGCGTGGTAGTCATAATAAATGCTAGCATTTATATAATTGAAAATTTGTAAAGCATGTGTGCGTATACATACAGACATACAAATATGTCTATCTGTGTGCATGTGTATATATGTATATATATATTTCTTCTTTACTGCATTATACAAGGTAGATCTATGATCATCTACATTGTACAGATGAGAAAATCACTGATTGTGGAGTCAGAGAATATGGGCTCAAATCCCACCTTACTTAGGACCTGTGCTATCTTCATCAAACCAGTAATTTTCTGAAGCCTCCATTTGTTTATCTTTAAAATTAGAGGATTGACTCTTCCAAATTAAGAGCTATAATCCTATAGTTTCTATAAATGGGATGGCAATTTAGTTCAGTTCATCTCCTGACAAAGGAGGGATATAACCAGTAATCACAGGAATATGGAGCTTGGAGGAAACTTAGAGATCACCTGTTCCAACCCACGCATTTGGTAGGTCAAGAAATAGGTCCAGGGAAGAGAAAGGACTTGCCTAAGATCATGCAGTAAATTAGTAGCAAATTATATGGGTAGTCTAATCTATGTGTTGAGTGGGTCCTTTACAGTTAACATTCAAATATTAAATTTGGACAAAGGATGAATCCCTCCCAGGCATTCTCTCTTCTAGACTCACAGGACAGGGTAGGTCCTACTTCTAGGAGTTCACTTGGTTGACTGATTTGCTTTAACCTAACAGCAATATTTCATGAGAATGGCATCAACTTATTAACATATTGTCAAGATGGAATATTCAATAGGCTCTCTTGCATACTAATTACCATAGCCTTTGTGAAGCTATTACAGCTTTACTCCACTGTGGACTGATTGGGAAAGCCAGCAATTACTGGTATGTTGAGCAACTAATCAATCCAAAGGTAAATGTGTCACCAGAGGAAAATGAACTGGAATCTAGAATAGGAATTCCAATTAAAGAGCTTCTGAAAAAACCATTGGCCTGAATGTAAATGCACCCAATCTTAAACCATAGCATGTTTCTTTATATTGATTTGGTTGATATGGTTGAGACTATGCATATAAGATATACACACTATCACTCATGATATAAAATTTTAGTACTATATATAGTATTAAATATATCAATATAAAATAAATATAAATAAATAAAATATATAAATGATATAAATTTAGTACTATACGTAGTACTAAGTATATAAATATGAAAATAAATATAAATAAAATATATAAATGATATAAATTTTAGTACTTTGTATAATATTAAAAAATTTATCATATATAATATTATACATATTATATATTGTGGAAGAGGTAGGTGCTCAGTAGATAGAGCACTGGACCTGGAGTCAGGAAGTCCTGAGTTCAAATCCAGCCTCAGATACTTAGGAGCTATGGTACTTTAAGCAAGTTATTTAATTGTTTGCCTCAGTTTCTTCATCTGAAAAATGAGTTGGAGAAGGAAATGGCACACAAGTCCAGTATCATTGCCAAGAAAAACCCAACAGGCATCTTGGAGAGTTGAACATGACCAAAATGACTGAACAACAACATTGTATACATCATATACACCAGTCTCTAAGACTGTCACTTATCAACAAGTTGCTGAACTGCTTCATAGAGTTTTCCATATTGATGAAATCACAAATCTGGGGCAAATAAACATGTAGAGATATGCGTATGTGTATGTATATGTGTATGTGCCTGAATATATAAATATGTATGCCCCACTAATAATACAGGTTAGGTATACATATGCCTATTTGTTTATATATGCATTAATAGGAATACATGCAACTATATGCATCATATGCACAAAAGTACTTTGTGAGCCTTAATGCACATAGAATTTGGAGCTACTGTTTTTCAAGTTTTTTGATAATTGCTTTATTAGTGAAATATTAATTGAATACATATCAATCAAAATCTACATATAATACATGCATACATACATACATCTATTTGTGTGGTAGTGTATGGAGTATAGTGGATAGAAAGCTGGTCTCAGACTCACCAAGTCCTCCATACTAATTCTACCCCCGACAACAAACTGCTTTGTGTGACCCTGGACCTAAACTCTTAGTATCTAAGACCACTCTCTAAGACTTTAAGAATCCAATGCATAGGAAATAGTTGAACAAGATGTGGGATATGATTGTAATGGAATACCACTGTGCTAGAAAAATGAAGAGTTGCATGAACTGATACAAAGTGAAGGAAGCAGAACCAGGATAATATTATACACAGTAAAAGCACTAATGTGTGATGAACAATAGGGAATGTCTTAGCTCTTCTCAGCAACACAGTGATCCAAAATAATTCTAAAACACTTATGAAAAATGCTATCCACCTGTGGAGAAAGAACAGATGGAATCTGAATGCATATGAAAGCACACTATTTTCACTTTATTTTCCCCCTTGGTCTGTGTCTTGTTGTATATAATGACTAATAGAGAAATATATTTTGCCTGATTGTACATGCATAAACTATATCAAATTATTTATCATCTTAGGGAAGGGTAGAAGACGAATAGAAGGAGATAGGGAGAGTATCTAGCTATATCTAGCTATATCTAGCTATACTTAAAAAGTGCTTTGGATATTCCAAGACTACTGTGCTCAAAACTCTCTATGTTGGGATCTTAACTAAGAGCTAATTAGAATAAATACAGAATAGGGACTGTATAGAACTCTGGCTTCTTGGATTTCAATCCTGCAGTATTGCAAGTGTTGGCACCTTTTTCATAGTATGGAAGACGCATCTCCATCTGGTATGATTAAGGAAAGCACCAATGTTCCCAAGAAAGCAATCATGGAATCTCACCCTTCCTACATGTAGCTAAATAGGATTCTGACCACAGAACTTTAATCAGTGCTGCCTAGGGCTGCTAGGATTCTATCAGACTGTTTGGTATGTTTTCATTGACAAAGGTGTCCTTTCTTCTAGGGTGGACCATCAAGTTGTGAAGGAGGCAGCTTGAGTTAACTCTCCCAAGGTCAAATGACCTGAAATTCAGAAATATTTGATATTTATGAATTATTTAAGGGCTATCTAATATATTAGGCTAGTGTCCTCCTTATCCTAAATTTTTGTAACTATGGAACTTCCCAGTCAGTTGTATTTACCTAGTGATGGGCATATTAATAAACAAACCTGGGTAGAAGGCTAAAGGATATAAGGGTCCCTTGTTCCTCTGCTTAGTAAAATGATTATTTAACTAAATCTCAAGCTCCAAATTGTCTGGTCATCAGATAATTCACCAGAAAAAAATGAATCTTTCCTTCCAGCAAACTTGCTATGGACATTTTCATTAGTTCTGATTGGGATAATCCTACTACTACAGATCTAACTTTTAAAATTCATAATCTTTGATATTGTTCTTTGTAATCTTCTGTTTGGTTCTCTTTCCTCATTCCAATTAGTTGTTCAGCTCCTCAAGGATAGAGAGTGTATCTTGGGCAATTTTTGTTGTTTTCCCCCAAAAAATTCTAAGTGTACAGTATTTATTTAAGTAAAGAAAATTTTATTTTCAGAAAGTAACACATATTAGCTCCAAACCCTCTAAATGAAAGAAAGGAGCTCCAATAATCCAACATAAATATCAGATTTTTAATAGTTCAGGCACCACTAATTCTGCCTAATTGACGTGTGTGTGTGTGTGTGTGTGTGTGTGTGTGTGTATGTGTGTGTGTGTATAAGATTGTGGATTTAGAGCTTTAAGGGACCATTGGGGTAATCTAGTCTGAGTCCTTCATCCTAGAATGAGAAAATGAAGCCAAGAAACATATGAAAATCCCTTGCTCAATCACAGAGATAATACATAAGAAGCCAGAACCCAATCACTGGTTGTGTGACTGCAGATTAGGAGTCTCTCTGCTTTTTTCCATGATGTCTCCTTCTTAAAATATCAGCTAGGAGGCACAATGAATAAAGCACCAGGCCTAGAGTCTTCTCACTAATTTCAAATAAGGCCTCATATATTTTCCAGCTTTATGACCCTGAGCAAGTCACTTAAACTTGATTGCTTCAGCTTCCTTATCTGTAAAATGAGCAAGAGAAGGAAATGACAAACCACCCCAGTTTGTTTGCCAAGAAAACACCCAAAAATGAGATCATGAAGCATGACAGAAACAACTGAACTTCTTAATATAGGAATGGATCCAAATTCTAAAATATGGGAATGTGCCTAATTGGTGGCAACACAACCCATTTCATAAAACAGAACATTTGTATTAAGATATTTTGACAAAAGATTGCAAATGTTTCACAAAAATCTTCAGTGACTTTGTATAGAGTACTGCAAAATTTTTTTTACAGGATAAACCTAGTTTGTAAAGTTGTTCATTTCAAATCAGCTGCTCCTTGTCTTCTATCTTGTTCCATATTTATCTACAGGCTCCCTGGGAATCACCAGTGTAACCCAGCTGGTATAAAAGCTGACAAGATCCTAGAGGGAGGAGATAGAATTTATATATCAATGGAAGCGTAGTATCTAGAGCAAATTAGAAACTTGGAAAAGCAGCATTGCATAGTGATTAGATTCCCCTACACTTGTAATAAGGAGGACCTAGGGTCAAATTATTCCTGAGACACTAATGGGACCCAGGAAAGTCACTTGATGTCTCTGTGCCTCAGTTTCCTCATCTGCCAAATGAGGAGGTTGAGAACAATCAATGGTCTCTAAGGTCCTTTCCAGCTCTAATTCTAAGAATGTATGTGACTAGTCTCACTATATTCTTTTTGTATCAAAATACACATGGTGTGAAGTATATAGTTCTGTATGATTTATTTGAGGAAGGATAGTAATATAGTATGACATGCCCAGAGGAGAGCAACCAGGATGGTGAAGGGCCTTAACTACCATTAGTTGAAGACATAGGATGAGGAAGAAAACGTGGCAGCTACATTCTGGAGAAGGAAGTGGGGAATAGTGGGCAGGGCAATGAACTTGGAGTAAGGAAGATCTTAGTTAAAAATCTTGTGTATGAAATGACATACATTAGTTGCGTGATTCTGGGCACTTCTCTATGCCTTGGTTTCTTCATCAGTAAAATGAAGAAGTTGGAATTGATAGCTTTTAAAGCCCTTTCTAGCTCTAAATCTATGATCTCATAATCCTCTAAATATTTACTGGTGAGGCAGGTGAAAGATGAAATGACTACCAAAAAAAAAGCATCAAGCTTCTGAGCATATCAATTTCTTAAGCTATCCTGGCCAATTATCTAACAAATCAGGAATAGGACCTTTCTTCAGTTTAGGACTGGAACTCAAATACAGGGAGAGACAGATTTTCACATGATAAAAGGAAGTAAATAATTTCAATTAATTAAAAAGAAACAATAGGATACTGGACTTATGTTATTGAAAGGAAATTAAATGGGGTCTGTGAGTGAAAGAGTGAGGTAGGTTTCAATTGGATGTAAGGGATGAAACAATAACAAAATCTTTCTTACAATTAGGACTGCTCCCAAAATGGAACAAGCTACCTTAGGAAGTTTTCTCCATCACTGGATAGCTTCAAGCAAAGTCTGGTTAACAACTTCTAAAGCATGTGGAAGGAAGGATATGTATTCAATTATTGGGTGGACTAGAAAGGTGGTGTTATATTCAGTTCCAACTTCCAATATTCTATGCTTTTAAAAATACTTTAAATTAAATTCATTAAGTATTTATTAATACCCTATTATGTGATCAGCATTGTAATCAGTACCAGGAATAAAAAGAAAAATATGAAACTTTTCCTATTTTCAAGGAGCTTCTTGTTTTGTCATTTAGTTGTGTCTACTTCTTTGTGATTACATTTTGGATTTTCTTGCAAAGATACTGCAGTAGTTTGTTATATCTCCTTTCCCAGTTCATTTTGCAGATGTGAAAAATAAGGAAAATAGGATGAAGTGATTTGTTCAGGAGGATTTCTTGGCAAAGATACTTGATTGATTTGACATTTTCTTCTCCAGTTCATTTTGGAGATAAGGAAACCAGGGGAAACAGTCTTAAGTGACCTTCCTAGCATAGCTATTGTCTGATGTTATTTTTTTAACTTAAGTCCTACTAACTCCAGGGCTGGTGCTTTTTCCACTATGCCATCTTACTGTCTTCTCTTAGATAGTAAATACTTTAAGGGCAGACATTGGATTTTCTTCTTTATAATTCCTATAGTGTCCAGTTCCAAGACTTGTGAATGGTAGAAATCCAATGTGTATTTGTTTTCCAGAATTGAATTTGGCATGAGTTGAGGTATTCAAAAGTACTTAAAAATTTTAAAGTACTAATAAATATGAATCATTGCTATTTTTATGAAGCACCAAAGGGGTCCTAGGATTTTGTATTCTATTTATTCCATAGAGCACAAAGAAGAACAGAAGAAGCCAGGAAGAGAGCAAACATTGAAATGCCTACTATGTGCCAGGCACTGTGCTAAGTGCTTTACAAGTAGGTGAAGTTATTATGTCCATTTCACAGTTGAAGAAACTGAGGGAAATATCATGTGACTTGCCTAGAGTCAAAAAATTAATAAATATTGAAGACTAGGTTTCAACTTGGGTCTTCCTGACTCTAGGAACCCAACTCTATCCACTAGTACAAGACACCTGTTTGTATTGGAAGTAGAATCAAGACTTGATTTTAAATCTTGGCTCTATCATGTACCAAGAAATGAGCAATTTAAATGGGCTCTTTGAGCCCAGTTTCTTCACCTATAAAATGGGCGTAATAATCAAATTAAATATTTTGTAGAGGTATCTTGGAAAAGATTTTTAGATAAACCTTAAAATACCAATATAAATTTGAATTATTGTTATTATACCAGATTATTATTATTATTTTACTTATGACCCATTTTATCTATTGCTTCTCTGGAAACAAGTAGTATCACTTCTTTTGAAAAACCTTCAATGGCTCTTCACTGTTTACCAAATTAAATCAAGATATTTTAAGATTCTTCATAACTGGAGTGCAATTTGGCTCCTTGTCTTATAATCCCTTCTCTTGATAATGTGAAGATTGAATTTAGCTATCTCCTGATTGTAACAATGAAGATACTTAGCTCTTCCTTTATTGTAAAGATAAAATTGTAATCTCCTGATTATAACAATGAAGGGACTTAGCTCTTTATAGTGAAGCTAGAATTAAAATCCACAAAAAGATGTTAAATAACTACAAAAGATGAATTAACCACAAAAAGGTGTTAAATAACTACAAAAGGTGATTTTAACAAAAGAGATGTTTAGTAACCCAAAAAGATATAATCTAACCAGAGAAGGTGAGAACTAAAGAATGGGCAGTCCTGGAGAAAAGCATCTGCTGTGATTGATAGCCGTGAAAGTTTAGGGGAGGTGATGCAAGAGATAACAGTCTTTAAACAGAGGAAACGAAGACTGAAGGACAGTTAGTCATCCAGGCTTGGAGTAAAGGATCAGTCACTCAGAGCTGGAAGGAAGACGGACATTTGGGCACTGACTTGGAGGAGCAACTGGAAAGCAGACCCTTGGGGAGACCAGAAGGCAGACACACAGACTTCTTTTTAAACTGTCACCATTGGTGAGTGAAAGGCTAACTTAATGGACTCGCTTTTCTCTTCCCCTGGCTGGGGCTTAGAAATTCTAACTGATATCAGAAGAAGCTAGAGTCTCTCTCTCTCTCTCTCTCTCTCTCTCTCTCTCTCTCTCTCTCTCTCTCTCTCTCTCTCTCTCTCTCTCACTCTCTCTGTCTCTCTGTCTCTCTGTCTCTCTCTCTCTCTCTCTCTCTCCTTAATATCTTCCTTCTATTGAAAATATTGTAAATAAACTACCATAAATTCCATTTACTTTAGTAATTCATTTTGGGATTTAGAAATTAAATCACTGGCGACCACCTGTATAAAATATTCAGAGTCCAATCACAATTATTTTTAACACTAAACTGAGTGATTTGCTATCAGCTGAACACATTCCTAATTCAAACTTTTGTCACTAACCTTTCCTACCTCTTAGAATTTCCTCTTCCTAATTATTGCCTCTTGGCAAACATAAAATTCTAGCAGAATTCCATTTTCTAGAAATTATTTCTCTTTCCTCTTAGCTCATCATCCTTTGGACTCATGCACTCATTCCAGAATAATTTCTGTTATTTTTTCATATTTTGAACTATTTTTCTGCCTTTGTCCCATTTTAATTTTACCAATATTTCTAGCTCATTGACCCTATAAAATTATAATCTCAAGGACAGAAACTTTGCATTATCTTTCTCTCTCTCTCTTCCATCACAGTGCATTCTAATAGCTACGCATTATCAGTGGGACCTTAATAAATATTTATTGACTAGATGAATACATCTACAGTCACTCTAGTTGAATTATCTCTATTTCAATCAATGAATTCTAATATTTTATAAAAGAACTATAGAATATCTACAACTCTCTCTCTCTCTTTTTTAAAAAAAGCACCATGGTTTAAAACTCTAAATATGATGAATATTTTGATTAGCTACGTTTATATCAAGAGGAATTAAATGTCTTGATCAACATGTCTGGCTACCAAAAACCCATCAAGTTTTCACTAGAAGATCAGAAGGGTCTGGAAAGAAAATAGGATGAGACTATCTATAAAATGCAATGAATGATCTCTTGAATGGGGAAGGGCATTGGTTTATCAATGAATAAGATAATTAATTCCAAGGGAAAACTCAAATAGCTATTACATTGTTAAAATACAATTCTATCAACTTCAAATTTGACTGCTTTATGAGTAGCAGACCCATAAATATGAATTCAATATTAATGAAATTGATTTTTGTGCTCCTTCCCACCAAACCAATTTACATGGAAAGATAATGTGGTAAGTTCCTACACACATACTACAAATCATTTCCATGAGGTATCTACTTTTAGTGATTGGCAATAGAGTAGGGAAATGTCTTTCTTGATCTCTAAAGATGCAAATGACAGAATTAAGTCAAAATGAAAAACATCAATTCAGGTGGGAAAAATTTCACTGACGACAAAATATCATGTTAACAATAAAGTTATAAATCCAAACATTTTCAAGTATTTTGTGTGCTTTTTAAATTTATTTTGGGGGGAGGTAGCTTGGTAACTCAGTGGATTGAGAGCCAGGCCTAGAGATGGGAGGTCCTAGGTTCAAATCTGACCTCCGACACTGCCCAGCTGTGTGGCCCTGGGCAAATCACTTAACCCCCATTGCCTAGCCTTTACTGCTTTTCTGCCTTGGAACCAATAGACAGTATTTATTCCAAGATGAAAGGTAAGGGTTTAAAATTTTTTTTTTATTTTGGAGTACTTGGACAATGGAAATATGATGAACTGAGGTAAGTTTTCATTTTCCATTGGCTCTGGTACATCTGACAAGTGTACCGTCTAGGGAGCTGGTTGATCTTGGAGTCAAAGAAGATGTGATCAAGTCCTTCCTCTAATACCAGGATAATAGATTTAGAACTTGAAGGCAGCTTAAAATTCATCAGGTATAACTCATTCATTTTACAAGCAGAGAAGCTAAGCCAAGAGAGGGTAATTAATTATCCAAGCTCACACATTAAGTATTTGAGGTAGGATTTTAATTCATTTCTTCTCAATGCCAAGTTTAGTGCTCCATCCATAAAATTTCTAACACAAATAGCATGAATAATAAACATAATGAAAATATAGTTCCTTTGAAAAAATTATAAAAACAAAAAATTTACTTGTGAGATAAATATTTACATGTCTTTGTCAGTAACTCTATCTTTGGAAAATTCAAAATATTTTAAAGGGAGAAAGTATCTCAGCCATGAATTATATTTACCTCTGGAGTTGCTGCCTAATTCAAAGAATATTTTTTTGGTTTGAAATTTTTAATTTAATTAATTAGTTTAGAATCTCTTTCCATGGTTACATGATTCATGTTCTTTCCCTCCCCTCATCCCACCCCCCTCCCACATGCAATATGCAATTCCACTGGGTTTTACATGTGTCATTGATCAAGACCTATTTCCATATTATTGATAATTGCACTAGGGTGATCATTTAGAGTCTACATCCCCAATCATATCCCCATGTGATCAAGTTTTTCTTTTGTTTTTCTACTCCCACAGTTCTTCCTCTGAATGTGGATAGTGTTTTTTCTCTTAAGTCCCTCAGTGTTGTCCTGGATCATAGAGAAAGAGAAGACCATTACATTCAATTGTACCGCAGTGTATCAGTCTCTGTGTACAATGTTCTCCTGGTTTTGCTCCTTTCACTCTGCATCAATTTCTGGAGGTCGTTCCAGTTCACATGGAATTTCTCCAGTTCATTATTCTTTTGAGCACAGTAATATTTCATCACCAACAGATCCCACAATTTGTTCAGCCATTCCCCAATCGAAGGGCATCCCGTCATTTTCCAGTTTTTTTTTTCCACCACAAAGTGAGTAGCTATAAATAATTTTGTACAAGTCTTTTTCCTTATTATCTCAAAGAATATTTTCTGAGGGAGAATCAATAAGGCAATCAGTGGCTAAGACAATTCCCACTCCTTACCCCAAGACACAATTTGCCCATAAATTATCCATTACTACAGATACTCATAATTAAATCTAAATGGGGGTGGGGGGTTGGGCCAGCTCTAAATATTGAGGAGAGAAGAAAAAAAGCATTCATTAACTGCCTAATACATGCCAACCAGTTTACAGATATTCTCTCATTTGATCTTCACAATAATCCCATAAGGGAGATACTATTATTATTCCAAATTTACACTTGAGGAATCTGAGGCAAACAACTATTAATTGACTCATCCAAAAAAACACAACTACTTAGTGAAGCCAAATTTGAACTGAGACCTTTCTGAATTCAGACTCAGTGCTCTATCCAATGCGACACCTAGCTGCTTCACAGTATGACTCCTAATATTAGCAGAAGAAAGTTGGCTACATGTATTTTAAATGTAGATTAATTAAAATAGTTTAAAGATAAGTCACATTTACCTCCATTACACATTTGCCATTGTATCTGACTTTTTCTCTTAACATGCATCTCATTTTTCAAAGTGCAAATTGACCACTAAGTCTTTAAAAGTGAAAAGTACAACTTTGTGAAGAATGGTGTAATATGTTAAAAAAGAGCTGTATATTTGCATTTGACAATTACTGTTCAAATTCTGATTTGATTACTTATACTAGTTCAATTTCTTTATTTTTAAAAATTACAAGATGTCTAAGGTCTCTTATCTCTGAATTCTTTTACTCACTCAAAAATATGAATATCCCAATAGCATTCTCTATGCCTAGATTTCCATATCATAGAATTAGGCTTTACTGTTGATCACTTTCTTGACTTTTATTTTCCTATGAAATTCTGGTAATCTCCTGTGCTCCTACCTACATTATAATTATTCTTTACAATAATTACCCTGATAACAGAGACAGTTTTCTCTTTCTTCCTTCCCTTCGTTAGGTTAAATCTTTTTGGTTTGATTTGCAAGGCTCTAGGCCAATTCATTTTCATCAGCCCTTGCTAACCTTGCTCTGTCTTGAGTGAATTCCCTTATCTTAATGCAAGATCCAGAAATTATTCTCACATACACCTCCATTTGAGAGGTGGAGTAGTCAAGAAAAAGTGTCATTCCATACCTATATTTAAAATTATTCAAGTATTTCCCAGATGTCTTTAAAAATTTTGAGAATGAGATATGAGTTTGAAAAAGTGCATTTATTTAATTTTCTGATCCTCTATTTTTTATAGTTTGTCTGATGTTAGTAATTTGGCAAAGAAAAAAGTAAAAACAGGCAAAATGATTTGTTTTGAAATCTTTGAATGTTTGTGATATATCACAGAGGGAAAAAGTTGTTACTCTAACAGGGATAACTATGATCAATGGAGAGAAACTACAGTTATATATTTCATGAAATCAAACTTGGAAAAAAATTAAAGGTCATATAATCATACCTCCTCTCTTTCTAATCAGTTAAAGAATCCATTTGATATTATACTTGACAAGATGGTAACCCAGTTTCTAAACACCTTCAGTGACAGAAAAGCTCTCTACTTTTAGTCAATATTCTAGTCAGTATTCTGTTTTTGGACATTCTAACTTACTAGAAAATTATTTACTTCATTATCCATTATTTTATTCTAAAAATTTAAAAACCTGTTGATATCATCATAGAAATTCTTCTAACAACCTTTGAAAAATTATAAACATGGGAAAGATTCTCAAGTATTAGAGGGAGGTTAAGTGTACCAATTTTTCAAAATGATTTTAAAAACTTAAGAGTCTGGAATGTATAAACTAGATTGATTTCCAGTTCTACCGATGCCAAAGCTCCATGATTCTGAGTAAGTCAATTTATAACACCTTGCCTTAATTCCTTCATCTTTAAAATTGGGATAAAAATACTTTCATTGCCTACCTTATAGTATTGTTATAAAGAAAGCATTTTATAAACAAAAACATCATCTATTATTAGTCTTATTTAGCAATACTGTCATTTCACTTGGTTGATCATTTATCTTTTGAAATTCATACAAAGAAAGAAATAAAATTGTGCCTCTACCACATGTTTAACCTTCATCACATTCATGTATATTTAATGCCACCTGCCAGCAAAGATTCTGATTTCACGCTCCACTCATTCTGCACTGAATCATCCTAACAGTGCCCCACCTGCATCTCTCACGTTCAGAGCCAATGATCAAAATTCCAATCAGTAAGGAACAACCATCTCATTGGTAATTCCTTTGTTATCTCTACACTAAGTTAAAAATTGCAAAATCTTAGTACTTTTTATTCTACAAATTTCAATTTATGCAAAGTTGCAGGTTTTCACCTTGAAGTTCAGATGTAATATTAGTCAGAACACTGATTTCTGTCATTTTCTAGAAACCTAGAGCTATCTCTCTCAGGGAATGGGGCAGAACATGTGTGGTCAAAATGCAGGTCTTCTAAACTCAGTGTTCATTCTAGTATCCTGTACAAATTAACAAATCTAGTTCTTAGGGTGTTCAGTAAATGGACTTGGAAAAAACCCAAGCTCTGAGTGAGCACCCCCCCCCACTGAAAAGACCAAATATTTTCACATACTAGCCTACTTTCAGATGCTCTGAAATTGGCTCTTCGTCTCAAAGATATTTAAAACCCTTGCCTTGAACTAAAGTAATAACCCACAGGAACTTGTAAGAAATGATGTCCAGAAGGAACTGAATTCCCTCTATTGTTATTAAAAAGCTACATGGGACTTCCATGTAAACATGGCTGCAGTTAGACAAAGGAATCTACCTCTCCTCATTGTCTATCTATACAGACTACCTCAGAAGGCCAAAAAAACACCTAATTTATAAGAACAAAGGGACTCCACATTAGGGCTCAGCATTGTAGGCATATGAGATTTAGGCATTTCAACACTATAAATGGATGAAATAGCTTCTACCAATATGTGAGCTCCCTCTCCTCCAGCCCACCTACGGAGCCCGAGTCAGAGCCAGGATGCTAGAATCAGTAAGCGAGTGAGGGGTACCTCTAGGTCCTTGGCAGCTGACTAAGACCACGATAGATCTACCCCTAAGAGTAGATAGATTTGAGACCCCAACAGGTGGAAGAGCACAGACCTTGGGCATGAAGATAGCACAGAGAAGGCCTGCAAACAGTAGAAGCGACAGAGCCTCAAGAGGTGGCCTCAGGCAAAAACCTCTCTCCTTAGAGCCATACACAGAAACTCTGCCCTTCAGACTCAGACTTCTGACTGGAAAGGAAAGGAAACGCCATCATAGTGATGATAAACAATGCCCAGGAAAAACAATTTCACAACACCAAGAAGAACAAGAATATTTTGACCCTGGATAATTTTTATGGAGGAAAAATCCAAACTACAGAGGAAATAGCAGAAGAGGATGAACAAATAAATACATCAAAACCTTCCAAAAATGGAAATTGGCCACAAGTTCTTGAAGAAATTAAATTGGAGCTTATGAAAAAGCTAGAAGAATGTTGGCAAGAAAAGTAGGAAATAATTCAAAAAGAAAATAACAGTTTAATAGATAGGAACTCCCAATTGGAGAAAGAAGGCCAGAAATCAAATGAAATAATAAATAAATTAGAGACCAAAATCAAACAGCTGAAAGCCATGAAAAGCAGGATAGACCAAAATGAAAAGGAAAATCAAAGATTATAGAAGAAAATCAAAATATTATAATGGAAAACCAGTTTTAGAAGCCAATGATCTCACAAAACAGCAAGAACTAATAATGAAAAACCAAAAAATTGACAAGATAGAAGGAAACATGAAATATCTCATATAGAAGATGACTAGCTAAGAAAACAGGTCTAGAAGAGACAATTTGAGAATTATTGGTCTACCTGAAAACCCAGAAATTAAAAAAAAAAACCTTGACATCATACTACCAGAAATTATACAAGAAAACTGCCCTGAGGTTATTGAACAAGAGGGAAAAGTAGACATTGAAAGAGTTCACAGAACACCCTCTATACTAAATCCCCAAAAGACAAACCCCAGGTATATAATTTAAGAGGTTCCAAACTAAGGGAAAAAAATTACAAGAAGCCAAAAAGAGACAACTCAGATATGAAGGAGTACCAATCAGGATCACACAAGATCTGGAGGCTTCCACTCTCAAGGACCACAAGGCTTAGAATATGATATTCAGAAAGGCAAGAGAATTACATCTTCAACCAAGGATCCCAGGGGCAAGTATGGGCATTCCAAAAAAATAAAAGTTTTCTAAATATTTGTAAAGAAAAGTTCAGAACTAAGTGGAAAGTTTGATATCCAAACACAAAGATCAAGAGTAACATGAAAAGGTAAATAAGAGACAGGAAAGGGGGAAATGTTTTTTATTTACATTTCCTTCTTTAAGGACTTCAATAAGACAAAATTATTTATATGAATATATGGAAAATGTTATTTGTAACTCTCAAAAATTATATTCACAAACATAGGAATTAGAAGAATCATACATAGGTAAAGATTAGTATAATAAGTGGTCTAAGATGAAGATGATATGCAGAAAAAAGAAAAAAAAGAAGGGGGAATAGAAGATTGTACCAAAAGGAAGTGAAGGAATAAGATAAATAGGATAATCGATATCACACAAAAAGGCTCATGGGAAGGAGAGGGGAGGAATACTATAATAAGAAGGAGAGGAAGAGAGTGCTAATAGGAAATACTTAAACCTTACTCTCAGTGAAATCAGTTTTGAGAGGGAAGAGCATCTAGATCCATTGGGGTAAAGAATTCTATCTTACCCTACAGGGAAACTGAGAAGGGGAAAAACTAAGGGCAGGGGAGAGTACAAAAAAGAGGGAAAGGGGGGAGAGAACATAATAGACATAAAAAAGGAACAAAAAGGGAGGGGGCAGAAAGGGAAGTATAATAAGGGTAAGGATTAGGGGGATTGACTAAAAGCAAACCACTGGTCTAAAAAGATATAGGGAAAGAAGAAAGGGCAGAACTAGGAGAGGATATCAAAATGTTGGGGAATATAGATGTGGTTATAACTCTGAATGTGAATGGAATTAATTAATCCATAAAACAAAAGCAAATATAAGAGTGGATTAGAAACCAAACTCACAGAATAAGGATCAAAGTTTGGAGCAAGATTAATTGGGCCTCAACTGTAAAAAGAAGGCAGGAGTTGCAATCATGATATCTGACAAAGCCAAAGCAAAATTATTTCCTGATAAAAGGCATTATAGACAATGAGGAAATATCAGTAATCAACATGTATGCACCAAATTGGATAGCATTCAATTTTCTAAAGGAGAAACTAGTGGAGTTAAAAGGTGGAAATAGATAGAAAAACTATATGAGTGGGAGACCTGAACCTTCCTCTATCAGATCTAGATAAATCAAACCAAAAAATAAATAAGAAAGAGTTAAGAGATGTGAATGAAATCTTAGAAAAATTAGAGTTACTATATATGTGGGACAAAAGGAATACACCTTCTTTTCAGTAGCACATGGTACATTAACAAAGATTGACCATGTACTAGGGCATAAAAACATGACAAACAAGTGCAAAAAAAGCAGAAATAATAAATGCAACCTTTTGACATCATAATGCAATAAAAATAATTATTAGTAAGGGTACATGGAAAGCCAAAACAAAAAATAATTGGAATTTAAATAATATGATTCTCCAAAATTGTTTAAAGAACAAATTACAGAACCAATTGATAATTTCATTGAAGAAAATTACAATGATGAGGCATCCTTTCAAAATCTATGCGATGCAGACAAAGCAGTACTCAGGGGCAATTCATATCCTTGAGTTCATATATTAAAAATTAGGGAGGGAAGAAGTCAACAAATTGGGCATGCAAATCAAAAAACTTTAAAATAAACAAATTAAAAATCCCCAGTTGAAAACTAAGTTAGAGATCCTAAAAATTAAAGAAGAAATTAATAAAATCAAAAGTTGTGGTAAGCCATCACCCCTGCTGCCTGACAGAGTCACAGTCTGGGGAAATGGAGGCTGCAAGGCAGCCCAGAAAATGAGGCCCCCAGTGGTCCCCCTCTGTGACTTGTCTCTCTCCAATTTCCCTCACTAATGGATGATTATTGTTCTCTCTCCAATACAAAAGAAATAATGTAAGAGCAAAGACTTATAGAATAAACATTAATCCCCCAGAGTATTACCCTAAAAGATTACATTCACAGAAATAAAAACTAAAGATCATTACCCCCCTCCTTTCCCTATTCACAGAGTTACATTCATTCCCATTGCAAGCCAGGGAAGCCAAGAACATCAATCACCTTCAAGACACATTCCACTGAAGACAGAAACCAGGCAACATTGCCAGGTGCTTTAAAATAACACAAGAAAAATAGAACTTGTAAATTGCTGAAAACCCCAAATCTGGTCTGTCTTAAATTACCTTCTAACACTCTACTTAGATATGAAATTTTTTATTATCCATCTCCTAAGTAATTGTGATTGATTGTGAAAGCAGACCAAAAGGAACAATGATTCTCCTTATGTCAGGGAGAACTAATCTCCAGATTACCCTGTGTATGTCATTCAACTACAGCAACAATGTTTCTTTGATTATCTCCTTAGGCTAAAGTCTGTTGTTAAGTTCTATGGAAACATATATGTAGAAAATTGATTGTGTACTAGAAAAGCATGTACTCACTGAACCTATAAAATAAATAAACCTCCATGTCATGGCAGAACATTATGTGATGACTATACACATGGGACTGGGCACGTAGTAATTCTCACTACATTATTTGAATGAAATCGTCACACCTGGACAGAGTGAACCACAAGCCCTCAGAGAGACTGGCTGGATGGTTCTGTAAAGAAAGTGAAAGAACTGTTGAATTAATAAATAAGACTAGAAACTGGCATTTTGAAAAAAACAAATGAAATGGACAAAGTACTGGTCAATTTAATAAAGGAAAGAAAACCAAATTAGCAGTATCAAAAACGAAAAGGGAGGCCTCACCTTTAATGAAGAGGAAATTAAGGCAATCATTAAAAACTCTTTTCCCAATTATATGACAATAAATATGGCAATCTAGGTGATATGGATGAATATTTACAAAAATATAAATTGCCTACATTAACAGAAGAAAAAATAGCTATTTAAATAATCCCATATCAGAAAGAGAAATTGAAAGAAAAAATTCCCAGGCCTGATGGCTTCACAAGTGAATTCTATTAAACATTCAAAGAATAACTAATCCTAATACAATACAAAATATTTGACAAAATTTTCAAAGAAGGAGTTCTACCAAATTCCTTTTATGACACAAATATGGTACTGATTCTAAAGCCAGTCAGGTCAAAAACAAAGAAACCTATAGACTAATCTCCTTAATGAACATAGATGCAAAAATCTTAAATAGAATACTAGCAAAAAGACTCCAGCAAGTGATCACTAGAGTCATTCATTATGATTAGTTGGGATTTATACCAGGAATGCAAGGATGGTTCAATATTAGGAAAACCATCCACATAATTGTCCATATCAACAAGCAAACTGACAAAAATCACATGATTATCTCAATAGTTGCAGAAAAAGCCTTTGACAAAATACAACACTCATTCCTATTGAAAACACTAGAAAGTCTAGGAATAGAAGGGCCTTTCCTAAGAATAATAAACAGTATAAATCTAAAACCATCAGCAAGTATCATCTGCAATGAGAATAGAGTAGAAGCATTTCCAATAAGATCAAGAGTAAAACAAGGATGCCCATCACCTCTATTATTTAACATTGTACTAGAAACACTAGCAGTAGAAATTAAAGAAAAAGGAATTGAGGGTATTAACACAGTGTAAGGGGGAAATGGAGTTAATTTTTAAATGGTTGGATTTTATATTTTAAGAATGTGGTCACCAGGAACTTAATTAATCCCAAAGAGATTTGTATTTACAATTTATTTACAAAATGTAGAAAGAATGAAGCAAGAAATCAGAGAGAGCATAAGGTAAGATAGCTAGCCTGAGCACTAAGTAATTTACTCCTGGCCCCTCTGGTCAGGGAAAATTAGTTTCATTGGGTGTTGGCAAAGCTAAGGACCCGGAAGTGTCCTCTCAAGAGTAGGTCTCTCCAGAGGATAGTCTTTCACTCACCACATGTCAGTCCAGTGAGCAGATTCTTTATCAATCTCACTGGGAAACTCAGGGTCTCAGGTCCAGTCAGGAGATCCTTCTGCCCTTCTTCACCAGCCTCAACTCAAAAGTATGAAGAATTTCTAGTCTCTACTTCCAAGAAATGAAGAACTGACTCTCACAGGAAGTAACAGGTTCTTCTCAAGACACTTCTTTTTCGTCACTTCATGTGTCTTCCCCTAATTTTATGTCTACCAATCACAGTTGATGCTTTGTTTTAGGACTGCCCAAAAGGCAGTAAGTCGATTTTGATTCATCATCCACTATCACACACATTGGTCACAGACCTTCCCCACTCAATGTGTGAAATGGAGTGTTTCCACCTTTGGTGATTAAATCTAAAATGGGTAGGTCTCCCTACTTAACTTTTAACTTTCATGATCTAAATATATATATAGGGGTTACAATTTAATCTTCACAATTAGGTGGGGTTAAGTATTTTCATTGTTATAATCAGGGGAGAGTTACATTTAATCTTCACAATAAGTAATGAAGAGACCAAGCTATCACTCTTTGCAGATGATATGATGGTCTACTTAAAGAATCCTAGAGAATCCACCAAAAAGCTACTGGAAATAATCAACAAATTTAGCAAAGTTTCAGGTTACAAAATAAACCCACATAAATCATCAACATATCTTTATATTTCCAACACATCTCAGCAGCAAGACTTAGAAAGAGAAACTGCATTTAAAATCACCCTAGATAATATAAAATACTTAGGAATCTATCTGCCATGACAAACACAGGCACTATTTGAACATAACTACAAAACACCAAACACAATAAAAAACAGATCTAAATAATTGGAAAAACATTAATTGCTCATCGGTAGGAAGAGCTAACATAATAAAAATGACAATCCGACTCAAACTAATTTACTTACTTAGTGCCACACCCATTAAAATACCAAGAAACTTTTTTACTGAATTAGAAAAAAACTACAACAAAGTTCATTTAGAAGAACAAAAACATCAAGGATATCAAGGGAAATATTGAAAAAATAGTGAAGGAAGGTAGCCTAGCAGTAACAGACCCCAAACTATAGTATAAATCAGTGGTCATCAAAACAATATGGTACTGGCTAAAAGACAGAAGGGAGGATCAGTGGAATAGACTTGGGGTAAGTGCCTTCAGCAAGACAGTCTATGATAAACCCAAAGATCCCAGCTTTTGGTTCAAAAATCCACTATTTCACAAAAACTGCTGGGAAAATTCAAAAACAGTATGGGAGAGATCAGGTTTAGATCAACATCTCACACCCTCCACCAGTTTAAACTCAGACTGGGTGAGTGACTTGAACATAAAGAAGGAAACTATAAGTAAATTAGATGAACACAGAATTATATATTTGTCAGATCTTTGGGAAAGAAATGATTTTAAGACCAAGCAAGAGTTAGAAAAAATTACAAAATGTAAAATAAATAATCTTGATTACATGAAATTAAAAAGGTTTTATACAAACTAAAACAATGCAACTAAAATTAGAAGGGAAGCAACAAATTGGGAAAAATCTTCATAACAAAAACCTCTGACAAAGGTCTAAACACTCAAATTTATTAAGAGCTAAATCAATTCTACAAAAAAATCAAGCCATTGCCCAAATGATAAAAGGGCAAGGGACATGAATAAGCAATTTTCAGATAAAGAAATCAAAACTATTAATAAACACATGAAAAAATGTCCTAAATCTCTTATAATCAGAGAGATGCAAATCAGTACAACTCTGAGGTATCACCTCACACCCAGCAGATTGGCCAACATGACAGCAAAAGAAAGTAATGAATGTTGGAGGGGATGTGGCAAAGTAGGGACATTAATGCATTTCTAGTGGAGTTGTGAATTAATCCAACCATTCTGAAAGGCAATTTGGAACTATGCCCAAAGGGCGATAAAAGACTGTCTGCCCTTTGATCCAGCCATAGCACTGCTGGATTTGTATCCCAAAGAGATAATAAGGAAAAATACTTGTACAAGAATATTCATAGCTGCACTCTGTGTGGTGGCAAAAAAATTAGAAAATGAGGGGATGCCCTTCAATTGGAGAATGGCTGAACAAATTGTGGTATCTGTTGGTGATGGAATACTATTGTGCTCAATAATGAACTGGAGGAATTCCATGTGAACTGGAATGACCTCCAGGAAATTATGCAGAGTGAAAGGAGCAGAACCAGAAGAACATTGTACAAAGAGACTGATGCACTGTGGTACAATCAATTGAAATGGACTTCTCCATTAGTAGCAATGCAATGATCCAGGACAATTCTGAAGGACTAATGAGAAAGGACACTATTCACATTCAGAGGAACATCTGTGAGAGTAGAAACAGAGAATAAAAACAAATGCTTGATCACATGGGTCACTGGGGATATAATTGGGGTTATAAACCCTAAATGAACACCCTAGTGCAAATATCAATAATATGGAAATAGGTCTTGACAAATGAAACCTGTAAAACCCAGTGAAATTGTGAGTATGGGAGGAGGTTGGTGAGAGGGGAGGGAAAGAACCTATTTGTAATCCTGGGGAAATCCTCTAAATCAATCAATTAAATAAAATTTTTAAAAAATAAAATAAAAATGAACCCCCAAAAAAAGATGCTATATGATGTTAGAGATGGACAGCTAGGTGGTACAGTGCCTGGCCTGGAGTTAAAACGGCTCATCTTCAAGTTCAAATTCAGCCTCAATCTCTTACTAGCTATGTTACTGTGGGTAAATGACTTCACCTTGTTTGCTTTAGTTTTCTCATCTATAAAATGAGCTGGAGAAGGAAATGACAAACTACCACAATATCTTTGCCAAGAATATAAAAAGGAGTTGAACACAAGTGAACAATAATATATTAGGTGTATCATTTCCCTTATTTGGGTCTCATTTTTATCTCTAACAAATGGTCGTGATAATGCTAGCATTGCTGAACTCACAGACTCTTCAAACCCTTATCTTTCATCCTAGAATCAGTACTGTATATTGGTTCCAAGGCAGAAGAGCAGTAAAAGAAAGGCATTGGACATTAAGTAACTTGCCCAGGGTCACATATCTAGTAAGTGTTGGGGCCAGATTTGCATACTCCTATAAGAAAAATACTTTTTAGGCTTTGAAGTACTCTAGAATTAACATAGTTATTATGTAGTGTTCTAAGATCTTTTTCAGCTCTAATATTCATATGCCTAGGTTTTATTATTTTTCAGAACTAAGAAAAACCTAGAGAGAAAAAAGGAAAGGTGGAGAAGCAAAAACAAAATTGATGATGAAATTGAGGTTTAGAGAGGAATTTGCCCCAAATTCCACAAATATTTAGTGGCAGCACCATGATGATAACCTAGATATACTGACTCCAGCATAAATGTGTTTTCTTGATCTCACATTGCTTCCCTGTTAGACTAGCTCTGATCACACAGTTTTCTTTGGGACAAGCATGGCTAAGTATCAACTGCATCTCAGAGAAGGATGCTCCAATAAAAGCAGGACTGGCATAACCAATGGACAGACATCCTGGCCATATGGTACATACACTCTACATTTACCAGGAGATCAATCCTTAAAAAGTAAGGAATACAATTTAAAAGCTAAGAATGGGGCAGATTTTGGTGGCTCAAGTTGGACAAGCAAATCAGTAATTTTGATATGCTTAATAAAATCAGCTTTCAAGGCTGTTTCCCATCCACTATCTCAGGAGTAATGTGACTCCAAAGACTTCTACTCATATTAGCATCCATCCAATGCCAATGGTTTATTAGACATTTTTATTTAGCTGTGGTCACAAACAGGGGCTTTATTGGGTGGTAAAAGAGTCTGAAACAAAATCAATGCAGCCACACCAAGGAATAAAAGCTATAAAAGCTAACGACAAAAAAGAAATGTCACTTCATTTTTTTCAGTGTCATCTGAAGGAGAAAGGGAATGTTCCAGAAAGAGTTCCTACTCTGGGTCCAAAAGCTTTGGGATCATACACTTACCTATCAATTTAACTCAAGGAAAGTCACTTCCTTTTTCCATGCTTAGATTCTTCATTTGTAATGTATTAAGAAAAAAACAATCAATCACTATTTTCCGAGATTGCACGAAGTGAAGTGCTTTGGTAATCTACAAAATGCCATAGAAGTGAGAATTTTAGACACTATAAATTCTAGGATATGAAGAATTTCGTTTCATAGGGGAGTTAGGGGGTACAGTGGACCAAGTGCTAGACCTGGAGTCAGGGAGACTTGAGTTCAAATTCAGCCTCAGACATTTACTGGCGGTGTGACCTCTTAGCCAGTCAAATTAACCTTCTATCTGTAAAATTTTTGTTCATCTGTGAAATGAGCTGGAGAAGAAAATGGCAAACATTCCAGAAGTTTTGCCAGGAATATTCCAAATGGGGTCACAAAAGTTGGGATATGAGTAAAACAGCCAAACAACAACAAAGGCTAAAATGGGGTTAGGCAAGAGTAATGTGTCAGTGCTACCACACTGAGCAACTGATCTGTCTATTCTGTGTTTGCCACTTACTTTATTCATCAGGAAGCTGGGCATTTTGAGTGAGAAAAGCTTGGACAGGGGAAGAAAGCTGCACATCTTTATCCCCTACACCGACTATGGGAATGGATTGCACAAAGACTGGGTCATAGAAGCATGATGTTGGACTTGGGCAATTTCAGTTCCCTTGCTCATTCTGATCTTATTTAAACCCTTACCTTCCATATTAGGTCAAAACTGTGTATTGGTTCCAAGGCAGAAGAATGGTAAGGGCTAGGCAATCGGGGTCAAGTGACTTGCCCAGGGTCACACAGTTGGGAAGTGTCTGAGGCCAGATTTGAACCCAGGACCTCCCATCTCTGGGTCTGGCTCTCAAGCCACTGAACCACCCAGCTCCCCCCTATTCATCTGGTTTTAACCTGCTTCTTCAAGAAGGTTTTCATAATGAGAAGAGAAAGAACGGGCTGTTTTGTAAGAATATCATAGGATCGTACATTGAGTGTTGGAAGGGGCCTTAGAAGCTGTCATTTTATAGATGAAATGGAGGTTCAGAGGGGTTAATTCACTCCTAAGTTTAACTTGTGAGACCCCTGCCATGCGCAGGGCACTAGGCTAGCGGAGAGGAATACAAAAACGAAAGATGCCCCACTCTCAAGGAACTCATGGAGCTTGACAAGGGTAGGGAAGTTTACAACAGACAGACAAATCACTTATATGAAAGTGTGATGGAGGCAAAGGCGAGAGGATGGCAAAATATACCAGGAAGACGTGATGAAGAAGAAAATACACTCAGCAGAGTGTCCTGGGTCCAAATCTGGCATCAGACACTTCCTAGCTGTGTGACCCTGGGCAAGTCACTTAACCCCCATTTCCCAGCCCTTACCTCTCTTCTGCCTTGGAACCAATACACAGTATTGAGTCTAAGATGGAAGGTAAGAGTATAAAAAAAAGTGGTTAGATTGGAGCAAGTTAGAGTGTTTTATCAGGAGTCCAAAACAGTACACATTTACTAAATTCTTCTTATAAGCCAAAGACTAAGGATAAAAAGACAAAAGTCTGAGTACTTATCCTTACAGAAATGACATTCTAACAGAGGAGCCATGTAGGTCACCAACAAAAAATGCAATTAAAGTTTCCATTTCATCATAAAATCCATAAGCAAAAAAAAACCCCAACAGGATAGGGTTATAACTGGGGTGAATTATTCTTCATAGGAATGCATACTTTTAGTAGTTTAAAACCATCTCAGATTTTTCAGTCATATATTAAATCATTTATATGCTGAGTGGTATTTTACCTCTTGTAGCTAGGGAGCAGTACAAGAAATGAAAAACTAGAAAATCATAGTTAATTAAGAGTTTAAGATTACAGGGAAATTCTTACATCTCTAATAGGACTAAGATCATTATGTTAAGATTTACAACTGAATGATGGAGCTATGCTTCTGAATAACAGAGGCAAATTTTTGGGAAAAAATGAGGCTGAATGAGAAAGGGAAACAGATATAATCTATTCAGGGATAACTATGCCGTGTATAAGGACAAAAAAATTAACAAATATTTTTTATTTTATTCCTGTACCAAAAACTTCCTATTCTAGTTCCTGTTGGTACTTTCCAATAATTTAAAATTGGCAGTAAACTTATACTTCTCTTTCCATTAGAATAAATTCAAAGAGAGAGTTATTTTATTTTATTTTATTTTTATCTCAAAGTAGAAAAGTTAAAGGAATTGAAATCAAAATACATAGTTTGAATTCCCATCTGTCTTGCTAAATAAAAATTCATCAAATTATTTAATCTGTCTTTTTCCTCTGTGAAACAGTAATAAAAACATTGGCATTAATCACTACACAAAACTGTGGTAAGGATTCAACTGTCATCACACATGAGGAACTTTCCCATTATAAGGTAACACATGATTTACTATCCTAATCATGTCATGGGTGATCTAAGTGGCACTGCGGATAGAGCAAAGGGTTCAATTTCAAGAAGGCTTGAGTTCAAATCATATCTTAAGCACTTATGAGCTATGTGACCCTGGGCAAGTCACTTAGTTACTCCTTAACTCAGTGTTCTCCTCTGTAAAATGGGGATAATAATAGTATCTACCACACAGCGTCAATGAGAGAAGTAATTAATTAATATGTGTTAAACTGCAAACCTTAAAGTGATTTATAAATACTAGTTATTTTTAAATTTCCTTTCCAAATACTATTTTCCCTAAAGCATTGTTTTAATATTTATTAATTTTAATTATTATTCATTAGTAATTACTCAGTAATTATTAATTATAATTAACAATTAATTAATTTTTAAAGTATTCCCTAAGTATTGGTTTAAATATAGGCTATGTTTTCCCTAAAAAAATGTGAATTTTTAAAAATCCTTATCTTCTAGCTTGGAATCAATACTGTGTGTTGGTTCTAAGGCAGAAGAGTGGTGAGGGCTAGAGTTAAATGGGGGTTAAATGAATTGTCCATGGTCACAGGCAGTGTCTAAGACCAAATTTGGACCTGGAACCTTCTGTCTCCAGGCCTGGCTCTTAATCCACTGAGCCACTCAGCTGCCCCAATATAGATATTTTTTCAAAACCCAAGACCAGATTATGACTAAATTCTTAGTATCATGATTTTAGACCTAGGAAATCATTCAGAACAGCAGGAATCAATAATCAATCAATCAATCAATCAATCAACATTTATTAAGCACCCACTATGGGCCAAAAACTGAGCTAAGGACTGGAAATCTCAACAGGTAGCACTGGTTATATAGCAAGTTATTTATTCCTTGTTAAGCAAGTCAAGAGATGTTCATGGCATTTGTTTTTCAATTAAAACAACTGACATCCACATAGAGATTGATAGTTTACTTATTAATGAAATCAGAAGACATTTCTAAATTGTAGCTAAATGGAAAATGGAGCATGCATGGCATACCCCCTTCACCCTCTCCCCTCTCCATAAATATAAACCCCTTGAGAGAAAGGACTATTTTTTTATCATTGTACATCACTGCCCCAGCCCCCACAGGGACCATTTTCTGTCTTTGTATCCCCAGAGGTGAGCACAGTGTCTAGTGCATAATTATTTACTGAATTGATTTATAAAGTCAACTAGTTCTTCTCTGAGAGATGGGGTGGGGGGATAGAATCCTGGGAATCAGTATCTTCAAGCGCCAAAAAGCAACAAGATACATCATTTTGTCCAGGACAAGATTATCTTAGAATGCTTGATCAATATGCATTCATTAAGCCCTTGCTGTGTTCCAAGGAGTAACCTAGGCAAGGGGTGGCAGGAAGAAATAAAAATAAATCAATCTCTGCTCTCAAGGAGTTTACAATCTATCAGGATACAGGACAGACACGTGATTATATGTAAGACATTGTATTATGTAAAATAAATACAAAGTAGTAAAAACAAGGCAGTTGGAAGCACGAGGAAGGATACATGCAAACAATCTACCTTGAAGGGAATCCCAGCTTATGCTTTAGAGGAAGTAGTAAATTCTATGAAAAAACAAAAGGTCCTTAAAACCAAGCCAACCTTTAATGGAGGAGTAGGGAAATAAAACAACCCTCCAAAAAAAAATATTGGTTTGGCTTTCATTAAGAAATGAAAGAGTGTGAAGGCTTTTGGATTACTCAGAAGCCATACATTTGGGAAGCATTAATATAGTCTTCAGAATTTAAAAGAATATGGACATGGATATGGAAGCATCAGCAGTGAGAAGAAATAAAAATAATTGCATTTTAGCAGATGAAAAATGACTGGTTGATATGTAGTAGATATTTCAGAATTTCATGTCTGTATATATTCAGAACACTGACTGATTAAAGAAAAGACCAACATTAATAGTAAATTAGGGCAAAAACCAATAAAATGGGATTACATTGAGCACAATTTCAACAGCTCTGACTCTGACCTATTCAAATAAACATCTGAGTGCAAAAAATGGGAGGTAAATAGATTTTTTTATTCTTATCACCATTACTGAGATATATTAATATAAAATGATCCTGATGACAATTCAAAAGTATCCAGAAACTATCTTTGTAGATAAATACTTTAGGAATAATTAATACCTATTTAAATTTAATTAAACATTAATACCTATTTTTTAAAAAAAATTGTAATGTATGATAGAAGAAAATTGGAACCTAAGCAATATCATCTTGAAAAGCTTGGATTAAGCCATATGAGGCTAAAGAACTTCTAGAAAACTTAATATGGCACTTAACTGAATCTTATCATCCTACTATCATATGAGGATAAAAGTGGAAGTAAAAGAACAGATAGTGCTCTAATCATTTTTGGTAGCAATAGATTCTCATCATCAATGATAAGAAAACCATAATATTTGGATTCTTGCACCTCAGTGGATATATGAAAAATTCATATTGAAACTAAAACTGAAGTTCAGAAGTGCAGCCATATTCAATCAGAGATTTCTAGAGCCAGAGTCCTAATCCCTTTGGCAGTCTACTAAAGCCCAGGACCAATTTTCAGAATAAAGTATTTAAATGCATATAATTAAAAACACAAAAGAACAAAAGAAAACAATTATGTTGAAATATGGTGATCACTAACTACATATCTCTATCTATCTGTCTGCCTCTGTCTCTCTGTCTGTCTGTCTATCTCTCTATCTGTCTATCTATCTGTCTCTCTGTCTGTCTATCTAATAAATTGATGAACACCCTGGGTTCTATAAAGCCCAGGTTAAGAGCCATTCATTTAGAAATCCTTTCTATAAGGCTACATAATTTAAGTGTATATGGAATCAATTCATAAGATATTTCAGATTACAAAAGATTACAAAAGAATAGAATTAATATAGATGCCATCATTCCCTCCTCGTTCTCCTCCTCAAAAAACAAAGATATTTAAAAGCAATCAATAACAGCTGACCCAAGAACACACAAAGCAATGAAAAAGAGGATAGGAATTTCAGTGGTATGGGGACTTCCAGCTGAGGAAATGCCTATGCTGATGCAGAGAGATGATATTATTCAAGAATTCACTGACTACCAATATCACAGAAAAGAAAAAAAAAAGAAGAAAGATGTGTATTCGACAAAAGTATTCACCACTGTCAATGGAGACTGTCGTGTCAAAAACAGACCAAAGATTCCCTAATGATGCAAAGTTTCTCCACTTGTTAGAGTATGAAGATAGCATTCTGCTGAGTGCATCACCCAAAGCCTAGAACATGAGTGAAACCCCTGCAAATGCATGAGAGAAGAGTCTAGGACCCCCTTGCCCTTTCCTGAGACTATGATAGAAAGTTGGAAGAAGAGCTGGTTATAATGTGACACATGCTCGAACAATTTCATGGCTCTTTCAGTGACCTAAAACTGCTGATTGATGTCAAGGCATTTACTTTTAGCATCAATGCTGCCAAAGTGATGCTATGTGGTTGAAAATCATAGATTGCTACCTTATCAAAATAATTAAAATAACAGATAATATAGATATATACATGTATATAAAATTATATATAAATATATAATTTATATACAAAATATGTGAAAGCATAGGTTTATATATATTACTAATATATAAAATATACTACATATAACTTATATAATAGTATATGTAATATTTTGTATATATCATATATCTGCATGAAAATGAATGTGGTTATCATTTAGATATATTATATTTCTAATGAGTAATAGATCACAAAAAGCAACATCTAAGACTTCATCGAGAATGCATAAAAAGCTGGTCATGAAGCAAAATAAATATTCTAAGGATATCACTGGCTTTTACAAATTATTAAATAAGCCAGGGAAACACCTCCAGTGCATTGGACAAATCTTCTAATAATAGCTAACGTTTATATAGTACTTGAGTTTGCAAAATTTTTGAAGCAATTTACATAGATTACTTCATCTGATCTTTGAAACTCTTTCAAATAAGTGATATTAGTATCTCCATTTCAGGAATGATGAGACTCATAATGAACTGAGACTCATGTTGGCAAATGATTCATTTTAGGGCAAACAGATCGCAAGTGTCTTAGGAAGGATTTAAGTTTGTTTTTTCCTGACTAAATCTGGCACTCTATCCACCACCCTCTCTAGATGAGTTACATAGAAAATATATTCAATAAGAAATATTGATGAGTCTTGCTCAGAATGAGAAGACACAGATAATTTTATAATCTTTATTTATAATTTTTTATAATTTGTTTATTTTATTTATAATCTATTTATTTTTTATATTTTGTAATTTATATTTTTATTTATAATCTATATTGACAGTGAAAACCCACACTGCTCAGGTCAGACATCTTTCAAAATATCAAATAAAATACTTCTATAACACCTTAGGACTTTTCAAAGCACTTTCCTCATAGCCATTCTGTGAAGTAGGAAATGCAAGTATTATTATCTGTTCTTTGCAGATAAGGAAACTGAAGCTAGAAATAAAGTTTGACCCAATCTTATGATTTTTTTCCATGTATGATAACTTATGACTCTCAAACACTCTGATTCTAAGACTCCAAGTCCAAAAAACAACCATGTCAATATTTTATGTGAATATTCCTTCTACCAACACCAGTCACAAACCTTTTATAATTTAGTACATGCTTTTTTGAGAGTTGTTGAGATTTTAAAAATTCATTATGTAATTTTGTTAGGCTCGTTCTTAGACAATGAATATTTATGATAGTCTGTTACTGTTGTCCATATTAAAAAGGTCAGAGGGAGAAGAAGACATAATCATAGAATTATGGTATCTAATTTAGAGGTAAAAGAATCTTTGAGGCCATCTAGTCCAATTTCTTTACTTTATAAATGAAGAAACAGGCCCAAAGAAATAAAGTAATTTGCCTGATATCACATAATTATTAAATATCAGTCAGATTTAAATAGTTGAAATCTTAGACCAATAATGGAGCTATTTTAAAAGTAAGAACATTTACAAGTACATTTAGTCAATTATTCTGCTCACATATTTATTTCACATATTTATTGGATACTCTCCTACAAGGAAAGTCTTGCAAGGTGACCCTGAAATCCCACATTTCAAAACCTTTCTATAATTTTGAGAAAAGATTGTCTTCAGTAACTTAATGCACATTATCAGAAAGTATCTTTTGACACCATGAATGCAAGACTAAGCTTCATCAGTATCCTTAATCTCTAGCTTTTTCATTCACTCTCTGCATCCAGATTTAAATGTCAAGGTAACATGAAGGCACATAGATAGATGCCTCCAGAATGATTAATAGAGGAAAGAAGAAACCAAACTACTCCAACAGACATGAATTAACATTAGCTTATTACCATGTTTTTAGTCACTCATAGACCCCTTTTCTAGGAATTCATATTGCTTCTATTTGTAGTGCCTTGTTGAGTATGAAATAATGGTTATCTCGGGGAAATCAGGATTTCCTAAATTAGAAAACTCATAATCTTTTCACATCTAAGTTGAATTCTAATTTCTATTTCCAAATTGTGAGATATGTACATTTACAAGCTTTAGCTAGTTTCCCATTTTCTCTACAAAGCTCTCCTCTTTTTCACTACTCAATCCTCCTAGTTATATAAAAAAATCAATTCCATTTTTATAACTCTTTAACATTATAATGTGCTTTTCCAATCATTATTTTATTTGTTCATCACAACAACTTTTTAAAAATAGGCAGGGCAGAGATTGCTTCCACTTTACCACTGAGTAAACTTGAGGTTCAAAAAGGCTACATGTTGTATAAATGGAAATTTTGAATCTTTGACTTAATTCCCCAGAAGTCCTTAGTATTTCCCAAAATTCCCTATAATCTCTCCTGCATCTCCACATTGGCGGGATCACATTATTGGTATTTAACTGGCGGTAACTCCTCCCACATCCTCTCTTTGGGCATGATATAGCAATCAGAAGTGACGGTGGTGAGTGGGGATTTTGAGAATGGCTAACCAGCCATGGGTACGTGGTTTTTATTTATATCTTATTTATTCTTTGATTTCTAATGATCATTTAATAAACCACCAAAATATAATATTTTTATTATTTGAGATATAAATTTAATTTTTTTACAATGCCTTGCACAAGGTCACACAGTGAGCAGGTGCTGACACCAAGACTGGGACATAAGCTTTCTGACAGATGCTTAATACTTTTTCTTTCCCCATCATGCTACTTCTTCACAAATAATATCTTACTTCTAGGAAACTAAGTTTTCCAAGGTCCTAGAGCTATAAGAAAAAGAACTATTAGTAGAACCTAGTCTCCTGTTTCCAGATTCAGGTTGAACTGTTCAGATTCAGAATAAGAAGGAGGAGAAAGATTTCCATTTGATGTTCTACAATTTAAAATAATAAAAAAAAAAATAGTCATGGGATAAGAGGATAAATTTGTTCTGAATGAATTTTCAGTTAAATCATGTGGGGTTTGGAAGAAGAATGTTTGTTCTCATGTTAAGGAGAGAACTTGGAGGAAGGAAAAGCTAAAAATGGATTCTTACTCTTCTAAGGCTTGCACCATGCTCGCTGGCTCCTCAGACAATAGTATGTCAATGATTTGGTCACCAATGGCGAATTCTTCACTCACACCATCTACTGAAGTGAACTGTGAATACTCCAGCTTGCTTTCTTGATGAGGGCTCTGTTGAACCTGCACAGGAATTTTAGAAAATTTGAGTTATGTTGCTATCTGGGATGTGGCAAGGGTTGACAAGATTAAACAGGAAGATAACAGAATCAACAGATAGAATTATTATTCAGCTTTACTTGTTTATAACCAATCACAGAGCCATAGAATGCTAGAGGGGGAAGGTACATCAAAATATAGAAGAAAGAATGTTAACATTAGAAGGGACCTTAGGTTATAAAGTATTATAAATGAAAAGGAACCATAGAGTAAAAAGATTGGAGCTCACTGAATATCAAAGGTTAGAGCTGGGAAAGAACCTTGGAGGTTGTCTAATCTAAGGCTCTTATTTTATAAATCAGGAAACTGAACCCCAAAGATGGTTGTTTAATACATACACAAGGGAAGTGGGAGAGCTAGGATAAGAACCAAGGCTTTACAGGATCTTAAGAGTTTTAATGAACCCAAAGAGCACATAGTACAACCCCTACCCAAAAGATACTTCTACTCTAACATTCACAGCAAGTGGTCATCATGCCTTCACTTGAACATCTTCAATTTGGGGGAGTTCATTAATTCAGAAGACAGACTCTCAGACACAAGGACAGTTGTAATAGCTAAGAAGATACTCCTTGTTTCAAACTGACATCTGCATCTACAGCTTCTGCTCATTATTTCTAGCTCTGTTCTCAGGAATCCATGGAGCCAATTCTCACATATTATTACATGACAGCCTCTCTAATACCTGAAGAAAGCAATCATGTTCTTCTCTTATCTGTTCTTCTAAAATATAAATGTAGCCAATTCTTTCCACTGCTCCCTACTTTGCCATACGCCTTGGTGTCCAGTCTTCCCACAACTTTGTTCCTTTCTTAAAATTTGTTAGCCACAACTGAATAAAATGCTCTAAATGGGGCAGGGCATGGGGCTGTATTCTCCCTTATTCTGGATACTGTACCACTCAAAGTCCAAAACTGCCTTAGCATTTTTGGTATCTATATCACATGTTTGACTCCTTAATCTTGTAGTCTAGATCTTTTCCATGGGAATTACTGTCTGGAAATAAACCCTTTATCATCTATTTATGTGATTGGGTTTTTTAAAACTGAAATGTATTATTTTTAAAATTATTCTTATTAAATTTCATTTTATTGAATCTACCATTCTAACATGTCAAGGTATTTTTGGAAACTGACTGTTATCCAACATGTAAATTACCATCCTATTTTGTGTAACTTCCACATATAATAATAGTTCTCTGTACTTTCCTCTAAGTTTCTTTAGGGCCTTTCAGTTTAGGTACTGAAAGCTACCCTATCAGGATAATGGGGCTCATTTATTGTCTTTTTTGACGACATACAGAGAGGAAAGTTTTCACTTCAAAGGCACACTAGCCATAATGTTCTTTATGGTATTCAGGGTAAGACAGGCAAAGGTAGGAAAGGCCAATCTGGCCATATATTTTCCCTATATTTCCTAAATTACCATTATGAAAAGAAAGTAAAAATATCAAGATTGAGGGAAATAATTTTACTCTAAGATTAAGTTATCATGAATTTTCAAGACAAAATGTTCAAAGATCTTCAAAATTGGAATCAAATTAACACATTGCTAATTATCTTGCCAAGACTGTAATATCCTTCTACAACACAGAATTAACTCCTGTCATGGATTTTGCATGATTTCCTGCCAACTATAATACATGAGGTCCATGAACATTAACAGCAATAAGCTAAAAGACAAACATTAAAGCAGGTGGAAGTATGTGGTCAATGATGGCATACACATGGGATATGGGGTAAGAATCCTCTCTAAGGATATTCATAACTGGAAAGGGAAGTGGGCTATTAAAATACCATACAATGTTCTTCCTTTTTGTTATAGCAAAAAACAAAACTGGAGCAAATTAGGAAAAATAACAGAAGAGACTTGGATTTGAGTTTCAGCTTTTTTACTACATAACTGTGTATCCTTGGAAAAGTGACTTCTTTAAGCTTCCATTTCTTTAACTATAAAATAAAGGCATTGAACTTTATCAGAGATTCTATGCATTCCAAGGGCTGTATTAGTAGATTTTTTTGGAAGAGTTGGGGCACATACTTGGATGAGAAAAAATACATCTTTATTTTCACCTATTAAAATTTAGCATTTCCTTCAATTATTTTAAAACACTATTTTGTGAAGAAGGCTATACACTTCACTAGACTTCCAAAGGGTCCCATGATCCATAAAAAAGATAAATCACCCCTGAATTATATGATGTCTCAGGGAACTTTGGCTTATGAAATTCTATGAAAACCAGTATAACGTCTCCCTCCCTTCCTTCCTTCCTTCGTCCCTCCCTCCCTCCCTTTCTTCCTCCATTCCTTCGTTCCTTCATTCCTTCCTTCTTTCCTTCCTTCCTTTCTTCCTTCCTTCCTTTATTCCTTCCTCCCTCCTTCCCTCCTTCGCTTTCTTTCTGTGGTCACAAAGGCAATAATTAATTAGGGATATTGAACATAGAGATTCTAATGTACTTGAGGACTAACATTCTAAGTTCATTTTCTAAAGTCCCTTCCAGCTTGGGCAATCTGTGATGCAATCAAGCCTCTAATTCATGTGCTTCGTTCTCCAATCAAGCAGTGAAATTTGCCTTAACCTTGATTCAGGCACAAAATCTGCTACTTAAGCCTCCCTGCCTGAATGGAAATTGACTCCTTGCCTCCATCTGATCATGAAACCCATACATCTGTTCTTATTTTCATTATATTTTTTCTTTTGCCCTCAAGCCATCAAGTCATATCTCTTCTCATTCAAATACACCAAATTCTGAAATCCAAATTTCCTTTTAAAAACTTTTTCTGAATAATTAGAGGACGTAATACCTCTTACTTTAATTCTCATTTATGGACTTTTCTATAATTGAATTGAATTTCTATAATTGAATTTCTATAATTGAATATAGAATTTCTATAATTTCTATAATATAATTATGGAATTTTCTATAATTGGTACCATGGGGATTATTGAGATAAATAAATTGTGATTTTTTTTTGTCTGCATGAAATTTAAAACTGTGTGGTTCACTTAAGGCAAGGACATGGCTCATTTTAATACAAATTAAAAACTTTTTGTGCCATAAATGAGTTATAATATCTCCTACATTACTTATTTCATAGTAGAAAACCCTTGACTTAGAGTCAGAAGACTTGGTTTCTGGTCCTAAATGACTAGTTTAACTCTAAAATCTTATGCAAGTGTCTTCAAGTCTCTGAGCCTCAGTTTCTTCCTCTCTAAAATGAGGGTATTGGACTATTTGATATCTAAGTTTCCTTCTGGCTTAAATTTACAAACCTAAAAATGTTATAAATGAAGTGTTTATACAATGTAAGGAGTCACTATTCCATATCAGTATTCAGTGCAATTTTAATAAAAACTGATATTTATCTTTCAGTATATTCTTTCTGTCCTTTTTATATTCAACCATATACCCTTTTAAGAAAAAAAGTATATATATATATATATATATATGCACCTGGCTAGGAACAACTCTATTTTTTGTATAATATATTGTTCAATGATACTAACAAATGGAAGTTTTGTAAAAGACTTCTGAGATTGCTTGTGCATTATTCATCATCTATGATGATCTCTACTTCAATAGTACCAATAAAAAAAAGAGTTTGCTGTATTTTAAGAAGACCAATTTCAGCTATATGTAAAGGAAAAACTTCCAAATAATAGCAGCTTCTCAATAATGGAAAAGGTTGCCTCCTAGAATGAATTCCCTAGGGGTATTCTAATATAAATGGGATTCCTTCAATAATCAAATATTGCACACTTTTGTATGCAGAGTACTGAGATTGGTGCATAGGTAGAAAAGGGCAGCTAGATGGCTCAGGAGATAGAATGCCAGGCTTTGAGTCATGCAGTCTCATCTTCCCAGATATAAATCCAGCCTCAGACACTTACTAGTTATGCGACTCTGGGCAAGTCAATTAACTTTGTTTGCCTCAGTTTCCTCATCTTTAAGATGAACTGGAGAAGAAAATAGCAAACCACTAGAATATCTCTCACAAGAAAACCCAATTTTGGGTCACGAAGAGTCAGATAAGGCTGAAACAACTGAAAAGCAACAAATTTGGGGAGATAATAGACATAAATCACAGTCCCTGCCTCATAGAGTTTACAGACAAACAGAGGTATCAGACACAGGCACAGATCACCACAGTATACAACAATCCAAGATGAGTGAATCAGAGAGATACAAAAGAACATGAAGTCTGAGGTCTGAGGATAAGTCATTACTCTGTGGGGAGAGGAAAGGTTCAGGGAAAGCTTTACAGTGACATTCAAAATAGAATCTAATGGATAAAGAAGAATTAAATAGGCAGAAAAGGCAAGAAATAAGAAATACAACATTCCAGATCTGTGAACAGCATAAGCAAAGACCCAGAAACAGGAGTGTGTATAGGACATTTGGGAAGCCAGAGCACAGAGCGTGTGGAGAATGACTTACCTTCTGGGAACCGACACTGTCAAGAGAATGAATGCTTCTAGTGTTGGTTGTACTAAATGACCTCTCCAAGGTCCCTTCTACCTCTCTGTGTTCTAATATGTATAGCCTTGCTTATGATTATTTGTTATACAGCTATAGATTCAACCTAATCCACAAAATATACAAGCACATTTTATAGCAAAAGACCAATAATATCAGCATAGAAGGGGACTTGTGATTACTCACCCGATTTTTATTACAGATGTTCCATTTGAAACATTGAGACTGAGACATAAATAAAAATATGACAAAGGTAAGTACTAGAGAGACCAGAAATGCAATGAAAAATCCTGCTGTGTGCGCACCATGGTTTGGTGAAACCTAAACGAAAAAGGAAAAGAGAAAAAAATGAATCTAGAGATTTTCTCTAAGATAAATAGCAATTTGTCTCAAAAAGATCTGTGACAGCCTGAAAAGCTAATTTAATTTTAGGGCCAAAGGGAGAGTTTCTGTGAATAAGGAGACGTTAGTCTGTTTGTACTCTGTCCTGGCCAGACCAATTCTGGAATATTGGAATATTATGTTCACTTCTGAGTGTCCCTCTTGAAGAGAAATCATAGATTAACAGATAGAATCAGACAGGGAGTCCAATGATTGGATTCAAGCATCACCTTAGACACAGTAATTCTGTGGCCCTGGACAAATAATTCAAGCTCACTGGGGTTACCTCCAACTCTAAAATGAGATGGTTTTTGACTCAAGTTCTAAGTTCCCTTCCTAAGTTCTCCTACAGTTCAGCTCTGAATCCTTGGCTCTGTACTCTACAATCCTCTTACGTTACAGCTATATTAAAATATTTAAGGAACTGTCAAATAGAAGATATCTTTTAATTTTGTTAACTTGCCCCAAAGGAGAGGACCTACAGCAATAGTCAAAAGTTGTAGAGGCAAAAACAAACTTAGGGTGTTGTTTAGTGTTGTTTAGTTGTTCAGTTTTGTCCAACTCTGGTACATTAGGAAAAATGGGGTAGCTATGTGTCAGAAAGTGACAGCCAGAAAAAAAGAGTGACACAAACACAGAGACAGAAAGACAGACAGAGACAGAGAGAGAGAAAGGGAGAGATAGAGAGACAGAGAGAGAGAGGGGTGGGAGAGAGAGAGAGGGAGAGGGCGAGGGGGGGGGAGACTGAAGCATTGTTCTGATACATAACCAGCCCATTTTTTCTAGTTTATTTATTTGATGAGATCACTATTATTATTAGGCTTTTTCCCCCTAATATGGACAGTTAGGTCAAACTCTTACAAGGGATAATGGGGCTCATTTATGAGGTTCTTTAACATTTCTAAAGCTTAATGTAACCAACACCATGTCAACTGAAGAAAGAAGTCTCTAAAATCCTTTATTATATCTAAGGAATTCCTCTTCACTTTGGACTCTGTGCTGAACTTTTCTGTGACCACATTAAATATTTTTGACAACATTTTGTGTTTCTTTTTTGGTGTGTATTCCTTTATATTGAAAGTTTTTTTTTTCAAAGCAAGGAAGACTAAGAGTTAAATCCAGCCTCTGACACATATTAATTTTGTGACCCTGAAAAGATACATAATATCTCAGTGTTCTAGGCTAGAGGTATCATGGCAATCAGATTAAAATACAAGGATCCTTTTTTTTTTAAGTTTGACATCACTGCTCTAGCCAGTTCTCAAAGACTCAAAGTCACTGAGAGGGGGCCAGTCTACAGTAGTCAAAGGAGTTCCTGAACTTGGGAATTTCTTATACTAATGAAATTAAGATCAAGTTCCCAATCTTATCCCTTTGTATTCATGTTGAAGGGATCATTAAATAAAGTTCTCTTCATCATTAGATCTTTCATAGAATATTCTATAATTTAACATATATATGAGAGATGGCAGAAAACTTTTAATAAAGTACTTTACTGAATTAAATACTTATTGATAGTGAAATAATAGATACACAAAAGGAATAATGAACTGGAGGAATTCCATGTGAACTAGAGTGACCTCTAGGAACTGATGCAGAGTAAAAGGAGCAGAACCAGGAGAACATTATATACAGAGACTGATACACTGTGGTAAATAGAATGTAATGGACTTCTCTATTAGTAGCAATGCAATGATCCAGGACAATTCTGAGGGACTTATGAGAAAGAACACTATCCACATCCAAAGAAAGAACTGTGGGAGTAGAAATGCAGAAGAAAAACAACTGATTGAGGTTTGTACACTCTAAACGATCACTCTGTTGCAATTATCAATAATATGAAAAAAGGTCTTGATCAATGACACATGTAAAACCCAGTAGAATTGTGCATTGGCTATGGGTTTGGGGGAGGAAGGGAAGGAAAGAACATGAATAATTAACCTTGGGAAATTTTCTAAATTAATTAATTAAATAAAAATTTTCAATTAAAAATAAATACAGAAAATCTATCTTTCAGTCGACTAAGTAACTTTAAAGATTTGGTCTGTTGAGGACTACATCTTGAAAAATTTTATCTCTTTACTTTTAATTATTTCATCAAAGATACTCTTGGCATGTATGTATGTACATATAATGTTAATTAGCATTTTTATGAATGAAAAATTATTTGTTTTGGAATTATATACATAAGCATACATGTGCATATGTATACATATGTATGATTACATGTCATCTCCCACATGTGGAAACTTCTTTCAGCCACCAACTTTTTATCAAGATAGTAGATCATATTATGAATCTAATGTAAGGTCATAGAATCATATTTTTAAAGCTAGCTGGGAACTCAGGGGTCATTGTGTCCAATCCCTGGATATAGTTTATACATAAGAAACTTTTTTTTTTGTTTTTAGAATAAGTCAACTCCCTCAAAAATTATGTAGAAAAGAGCATATAAGAATGACATATGAAATGGGTACAAGTGAAATGATGATCTTATATAGTTCAGTACATCAAGATTCCCCATGCATAAAAAATAAAGATCAAAAAATTATTCAGCAAAGCCATTTTTAAACATCTGTGCTCCTTAATTCCACTCATTTTCACCTTCAAATTAAAAGCATCGCTCCATATTCAAACTTTTCACAGAGAAAACTACTTTTCATTCAAAATGTGTCTCCTCTATTTCCTTTCCTTTTTCATTTGTTTAGTGAGTGCCCTGTCAGGGTGACCTTTAGACTTCAAATGACACATTCATGGCAACACAGCTTTGGGGAGAAAATGAGCTATTTCCATCTTTTTTATCACGCCCTGGATGTCAGCAGCCACAGAATAGAGATTCCTAGATCAAACAGCACAGTCTAATAACATAAAAAGGGGTTAGTATAATGTTGGAGAAGAAAGTTAATCTCCCTAAGGTGACTCAAATGTTTAAGTAAGATGTTTGATGAAAAAGGGACCAGAAAACAACTCTTTCTGTTGCCTTGTGAGGGGAGGAGGAAATAATAAGCTCTTCCAATACTATATTATTTTTTAAATTATTGCTTCTCCCAGAAACCAAACTCACCCCATGCAAAACCTGAAGAAATTCAAAATGGCAGAAGACTAGATCAAGTCTGCATGGTCCTTTCCTGACTAATGAAAAAAGTATAAGCACATTTCCTGAGAGTAAGACCTTTCCAAAATCTAACACCAACCAAATTTCCAAGTCAAGAAGGATTTATTAAGTGACTACTGGTATATAGTTTCATCATTTCAGAGAATTATGTAGGGAGAGATTTTGTAACTTGATGAAGGTCAAACATCTAGTATTGGGCATGTGGTTTGAACTCAGGACTTCCTAACTTTGAAAGCAGCTTTTTTATACAATATATCACATTGCCTTTTTCTTTGCAGAGATTTTTTGTTTAATAATATTTTTATTAGGGAAGAAAAATTGAATCTTTGTATGAATAGTTTTTCCAGAATAAAATAACAATATGATCGATAAAACAGAATCAGAAAATTCTAATTTGAAAAGACCATAGCAATTATCCCCTCAAGTGGTAAATTTCAGGATCTGTGACAGATCCAACCTACTCCTGAATACCTTAATGAGCTGAGAGATCTTTTTACATTTTGGTCAACACATTCTGTTATGGGACATTTTTTAAAATTCTATTTCTATTATGATAAATTTGACAAATAAGTATTTCCATTAAAAAAAAAACCCTGAAAAACAGTTCCTCATAAGGAATCTCAACCATGTAGAATTTGGTTGGTATGGATTTTTAAAAAGGATTTCAAATGTAACATGGTAGTTCCCTGTCTATGTCCCATTCTGACCTTTCCCCTTCCCTTATGCTTTTTCTAATAATTCATTGCCACCATTTTCTTTCTTTTCCCTTTTTAAAATATCAATATCAATACTTCCTTTCCTGTCAAAAAAAAAAAGAAAAATGGGGGGGGGGCTCTTTATGGAAAATAAGCCTAGACACACAAAACAAAGATGTGGATTTGTTTAGTATATTATGGGGCATTTCTAATTACTAAAAGCTATTTCTAATGGTGAGAAAAATTCTGTTGTACAAATAAAAGAATGCAATTAGATGCCTTATTTGATACTTTTGACTCTGAGGCATCAGTGATCTCATCAATGTGGACTGTCTTTTGCTTCTTTTCCATATCCTCAGAGTTTAGCACAGTACTTGACAAATAGTAGGTACTGAATAAATGTTTTCTGAATGAATGAATGCCTACTTCCTCCACTCCCATCTTTGTTGTAGCTAAGTTGTGCTGGAATCAGGACTAGAATTTAGGGCATCCCATCCCTCCTTCCTCTCATGGTTTTTCTGTTACCCCATTCAGCTACAACTCACATCAAACTCTAAATAATTTGATATTTTCATAGGATCTTGAATTAATGGCTTTATAGCTCATATGATCCAGGTCCTTCATTTCACATTTGAGAAAGTTTAAGGTCAATAAATGTAAGCTCCCTGAGGGGAAAAAATAACTTTTATTTTCGTCTTTGTAACCTTAACACCTATGCTACATGAACTTGGGTAAGTCACTTAATGCCTATGAATATAAATTTCTTCATCAGCTAAATAGGGATCATGTCACCTACACAGTCTGCCCATTAATCAAATGTAAGCTCCCATGGATAGAGCATATTACATTTTTATCTTTGTATTCCCAGTGCCTAATGCCATCCTTGAGTCATAGTAGGAGTTGTTGAATGCTGAATGAATGATCTTGTTGAATCAATTACCAGGTAAGAGGAGACATGACCCTGCCTTTAGAGTCACAGAACCAGAGTTCAAATCTTGAATTTGTTACCTTTGATCAGTCACATCCCTTCTCTGGGATTATCTTCTCTTCTACAAAGTCAAGTCCAAAAGTATTTATAAAGCACCTACTATGTTCCAGGCAATGTGCTAGGTGAGGAATCAGAGGTTCTAAACTATTTTTGTGTCATAGACCCTCTCAGAAGCCTGATGAGACCTACAAAGCCTTTCTCCGGCTAATGTTTTTAGATAAATAAAGGAAATGATCAATCTCAATTAGATGTCAGTGAAAATAGAAAATTTTTTTTTCCCCATCCAAGTTCACAGGGACTAAAAATCTAACCAGTCTAAGAATTTCTAGATCTATTGGCTTCCAAACTCCAACCAATTCTAGATATTATGGACCATAAAAACTTTTAAAAGAAATTTCAAAAAGTAAAAAGCAGTCTATTAATGTAATAAATTATTATATAAAAAAAATGAAGCAAACTCCATTGCAAATGTTTGCTACTTAAGACCTCATCAGTGTACACTTCTGAGTTTCTACAATGTCGCTCAGTTTTGGCCACTCCTATTCAGATGTTTTGATAGGTAAAGTTTGTTGTTTTATGTGTTTTATGCTGCAAATAAGACTACTTCCCTCTTGTGCCCACAAATTAACCTCTATGATTTTCTCATCAGATTCAGAGCTGAAATCTCCAACATGATCACTTATCATTGCCAGTAGGAAAATATGATTTTGACCACCAGGAAATTGATATGCTGCCTTTATCTTTTTTTTCTTTTTTATTAGGTCATTTCCAAACGTTATTCATTGGAAACAAAGATAATTTTCTTTTCTTCCCTCCCCCCCTCCCACCACCTCTCCCATAGCCCACGTACGATTCCACTGGGTATCACATGTGTTATTGATTCAAACCCATTTCCATGTTGTTGGTATTTGCATTAGAGTGTTCATTTAGAGTCTCTCCTCAGTCATATCCCCTCCACCCCTGTGGTCAAGCAATTGCTTTTCATCAGTGTTTTTACTCCCACCCTTTGTCCTCTGCTTGTGGATAGTGTTTTTTTAGATACCTGCAGATTGTTCAGGGACATTACACCGCCACTAATGGAGAAGTCCATTACCTTCGATTGTACCACAATGTATCAGTCTCTGTGTACAATGTTTTTCTGGTTCTGTTCCTTTTGCTCTGCATCACTTCCTGGAGGTTGTTCCAGTCTCCATGGAATTCCTTCACTTTATTATTCCTTTTAGCACAATAGTATTCCATCACCAACATATACCACAATTTGTTCAGCCATTCCCCAATTGAAGGACATCCCCTCATTTTCCAATTTTTGGCCACCACAAAGAGTGCAGCTAGGAATATTCTTGTACAAGTCTTTTTCCTTATTATCTCTTTGGGGTACAAGCCCAGCAGTGCTATGGCTGGATCAAAGGGCAGACAGTCTTTTATCACCCTTTGGGCATAGTTCCAAATTGCCCTCCAGAATGGTTAGATCAATTCACAACCCCACCAGCAATGAATTAGTGTCCCTACTTTGCCACATCCCCTCCAGCATTCATTACTTTCCATAGCTGTTATGTTAGCCAATCTGCTAGGTGTGAGGTGATACCTCAGAGTTGTACTGATTTGCATCTCTCTGATTATAAGAGATGTAGAGCACTTTTTCATGTGCTTATTAATAGTTTTGATTTCTTTGGCTGAGAACTGCCTGTTCATGTCCCTTGCCCATTTATCAATTGGAGAATGGCTTGACTTTTTGTACAATTGATTTAGCTCTTTGTAAATTTGAGTAATTAAACCTTTGTCAGAGGTTTTTATGAATATTGTTTCCCAATTTGGTGCTACCCTTCTGATTTTAGTTACATTGGTTTTGTTTGTACAAAAACTTTTTAATTTGATGTAGTCAAAATTATTTATTTTGCATTTTGTGACTCTTTCTAAGTCTTGCTTGGTTTTAAAATCTTTCCCTTCCCAAAGGTCTGACATGTATACTATTCTGTGTTCACCTAATTTCCCAGCATTTTGATTTCTGCTCCTTTTCCTGCCTTTTCTTCTTTCACTATTTCCTTCTACACCAATGTTTGCTTTTGAACAGTTCCCCTTGTTCCCACCCTTATTTTACTTCCCTTTCTACCCCCTCCCTATTTATCCCCCCCTTATTTTCCCTGTAGTCTTTCTAAAATTAGCCCCCGCTCCCTCCCTCTTTTGTACTGCTTCCCTCCCCACCAGACCGTTTGTTACCCTTCTACTCCCCTATAGGGTACAAATCTATTCTCTGCCCCCAATGGATTGGATTTTTTCCCCTCTTTGAGTCTCTTTCAAAGCACATAAAAGTTGAGTATTTTCTGTCTCCAACCTCTTTACCCTTCCAGTGTATTGATGTTCTTCCCCCTCCCACCATGAGCTTCTTTATGACATATAAATTTACCCCCATTTGTTTCTTTTCCCATTTCTTTTAATATTAATCTATTTTAAGCTCTAGTTTTATATATATATATATGCATACTCATGCATATGTATTTTTGCATGCATATATCTATATACCTATTTATGTCTTGTCCTTTCATCCTATACAGTTTGTTACTGTTCCCTCTAAGTATCATTCTTTTTGCTGCCCAGGTAATAACAACAGTTTTTAAGAGTTACCAATGACATCTTTCTTATAGGGATACATCTCATTTTAACTTATCGAGTCTCTTAAAAAATTTTTTTTGTTTTTCTTTTCCCCCCTTTTGATGATTCTCTTGAATTCTGTGCTTGTACATCAAATTTTCTGTTCAGGTCTAATCTTTTCTTTACGAATTCTTGAAATTCTTCTATTTTGTTGAATGACCATACTTTCCCCTGAAAGAATATAGTCAGTTTTGCTGAGTAGTTGATTCTTGGTTGTAGACCTAGTTCCCTTGCTTTCCGGAATATCGTATTCCATGCCTTTCTTTTTTTCAGTGTGGATGCAGCCAGATCCTGAGTTATCCTCACTGTGGTTACTTGGTATCTGTTACAAGACTTCTTCTTGGCAGCTTGTAATATCTTTTCTTTGGTCTTATAGTTCTTGAATTTGGCTATAACATTCCTGGGTGTTGTCAGTTGGGGATTAAGTACAGGAGGTGATCTGTGGATTCTATCAATCTCCACTTTTACCCTCTTGTTCAAGGATTTCGGGGCAGTTTTCTTTAATAATTTCCTGTAATATAATGTCCAGGCTTTTTCTTTTGTCATGGTTTTCTGGTAGGCCAATAATTCTTAAATTGTCTCTCCTTGAACAATTTTCTAAATCCTCTGTTTTGTGAATGAGATGCTTCATATTTTCCTCAATTTTTTCATTCTTTTGGTTTTGTTTTATAGTGTCCTGCTGCCTTGTGAGGTCACTTGATTCTAGTTGTTGTATTCTGGTTCTTAAAGACTGGATTTCATCCTTAGTTTTTTGGTCGTCCTTTTCCTTTTGGTCAGATTTTCTTTGGAGGTCATCTTTCATCTTCTTCACCTCATCTTTCATCTGCTTTGCCTCATCTTTCATCTCCTTTGCCTCATTTTCCAGCTGGTTGATTTTGGCTTTCAAGACACTATTTTCTGTTTCCAGATGACTTATCTTAGTTTTTAAGTTCTTTTCCCAATTGTCTTCAGCCTCTCTTAATTGTGTTTTGAATTGCATTTTGAGTTCTTCCAAAGCCTGTATCCAATTCCCTGGGATTTCTGATTTTTTCCTTTGCTGATCCCTCCACCTCTGTTTCATTCGCTCTTTGCTCATTACCTGTGCAGAAGCTGTCTATTGTAATTTCTTTCTTCTTTCTCTGTTGTTTGCTCCAGTTTACCCCTTCTTTGCTCCCCGTATTTGTCTGTGCTCTTGCTCCTCTCATTTTGTTTTGGGACTGTCAGTCTTCCCTCTTGGAGCTTTGCCAGATCTCTTGGTACAGTCTCTAGGGGAGGAATGTTAGCTTCCCTGTCCTCTGGAGGCTTTTGATTGGATTGAGTTCAACTGGGTCGGGCTGTATGTGATATGAAGCTCTGAGGCTCTGAAGACTCCTGGAAGGCTGGGCCGCCCAGGCTCTCTCCAGTTCTCTCCAGCTGCTTCTCTGCTGTCCGCAAGTGCCTTTGCCCACCTCCCTCAATTCTGAGGAGTTCTGATGGAATTAGGTTCAACTGCATTGGTCTGGATGTGCCCCAAGGCAATGGTGAGACTGGAGCCCGATGGAGGGACCCAGCCACGGCCCTCTCTTTCCCTGGCTACCTCCTTGCTGTCCAAGCTGGATGCTCTGTGCCCAGCGCCCCACTGCTCACAAGGTAAACCCTCCAAACCAGCACCTTTGCCCGCTCAGAGGTTCCCGCTGCCGCTGGGGGCTCAGCCCTCTGGGTTGTGGTGGAGGGGTCCTGGGACCTTCGCTCTGCCTTCCCCTTAGCCCTTAGTATTCTCAGATTCTGGCTTTTGGGGGGCATATCTTTTGATTTGAGTCCAGAAGGAGGGTTCCCCGCTTCTGTCCTGTTGTTCAGCTTGAATTTTGGTGCCCTAGGAGCATTCAGTCTGTATCGGTAAGGAAGGGTCTTCCATGAGGTCTGAACTTTTGCTGCTTGCTAAGCTGCCATCTTGACTCTGCCCCCTTTTGTCTTTTTTCTTGTTAGGAGCTGAGTCTGTGCCCTTGGTACCCAGAAAATCTCTCTGTTGTTATATATTCTGATTCCTTTTAGGATCTAAGCATTATATTTTGAAAATAGCCAAATTGAATATTAAAATCTTCCAATCCTACACAAAACCTCAATTGAATTCTAGATGTCTTAAACATCAAAAAACCAGAGAAATCTATATAGGATATCATTGCCTTTGCATTAATTAGATGGTTTGTATAAGGTGGGAACAAGGGTTTAAGTCTTAAGGGAAAGATTTGCCTAGCCATCAATTTCAATTTCCATTTTTTTAAAAGGAGGAAAAATATCCATGAGGACTTGGGGGCAATGGGATGAGTTTCTTATCCAACAGGGTAGAATGAGACAGCAACAATTACTAATGTAGCTCATCACTCTCTAAATATTTATCATTATTACTTAGGGTCCTTTGCAGGGGGGGTTATTGGTTTTTCCCTTTGCATTTCCCAAGACTTGGCAGTATCCCTGAGGTGTAGGCATTTCATAAATTTTCATTGAATTTACCTCCTAAGAATTCACATTTCTAGATCCTCTCAGTTAAAAAACATGCATTCTTTTCATAATGTCCCTGTGTGCCAAGGAGCACAGATCATGGCATAAATTTGTGATAAATGAGAAGTCTGAGACCCCTAGAGATTAAGGAAGGAGTTTGACCTCCTAGGAAGCAGGAGTAAGTTAAGCTTGTTATATTTGTATGTCTATGTATAGTCCCTGACATACAGTAAACACTTAAGAGATCCTTATGGAATTGAACTGAAATTTAACTTTCTGAAACCAAGTATTTTTTCCCTTTGTATTTATTACACATTACTGATTCTCCATGGAAAATTGTTGTTATTAAAACAAGTATGCATATTGGGACATTCTTCATATGAAATGTTATCCATAATATCCATTACATTCTACAAGGATCAGATAAGACACAATACTTAGGTACAACATAAGCAGCTTTTACAAAGCTTTTTGATTTCACAAATTTAGGTAACCAGCTTTCATTGTAATCCTAATTTTATTGGTCTCATAAGTGCAGAACTCTAAAAGGCTCAGTTCACTACCTAAATTTAATTCAATTACACTTCTGAAATTCTATTATAAAATGTTACAGCTCAAATTCACCTGCTAGTTACTGCAGTAGGAGCTGTGTTTGGCAAGGACTATATTAAATGTCAGTTCTCCTGTCATAAAATCAAAGAAAAGAGGGTTTATCAGAGCTGAAGAGCACCTCTATTTAGAAAATAAACTTGGTAGCTTGCAGAAAGTCAGTGAACCATTTGTTTCCACATCTTTTAAGCCATCAGTAACTTTTATCACTTGTCTGTGGAAGACATTCATCATCAATCAATACCCCAATCCATTACATATTTTTCTGTGGCAGATAATTTTGTAAAGTTCTACAACAACATCTCCTAAGATTCATGCTAGAACAAAATAAAAATCTTTCTAACAATCATCGAATCAAAAAGAGTTGGAGCCGGGAGGAAACTCATTACATCTTTTGCTTTACTCTCTCTTTTTTATTCTGTGGATCAGGAAACTGAGGCCCAGAGAGAGAAAATAAATTTTCCAAGGTCAGATTAGTAGAGCAATCACGGTGGGATCTAAGGTCTTTTGGTTCACTATCTTGATCTTTCTATTGCAATTAGAAGAAAATGAGAAGAAAACTAGCTCTTTCTGGCATGAGGTCATTCATAGAAATATAAAATCAACTTAACCGACTTGATTTTCCCTCTTTGATCCAGTTCATTGAGACAGCTGGGTGGATTGAGTATTGGGCCTGAAGTACAAAAGATTCATCTTCCTGAGTTCATCTCTAGTCTCAGATAACTCATGAGCTGAGTGAGCCTAGGCAAGTCATTTAATCCTGTTTGCCTCACTTCCCCATGTGTGAAATGAACTAGAATAGGAAATACCAAACCATTCCAGTATTTCTGCCAAGAAAACCCCAAATGGGGGTCACAAAGATTCAATTACAACTGAAAACAACTAAAGAACCACAAATCCAATTAATTAAACTTCATCAATCTATATAAAAGAAATCGGTGAATTTGAACAAGCAGAAATAAAGGTCCCATGGCATTCTCTTCTAGACCTCACTCTTAGAGGTACATCACTCTAGACGTTGGACAAATCCAAGAATGCTGCTACCTGTTTTAACTATAGAGAATTCATATCTGTATCTCAATTATCTCAGATGTAAAATGGAAGGCGAGATGGACTAGGTGGTCTCTAATATTCCTTCTAGGTCCTAATCCTATCATCTTCTGAATGTATACATTCAATTAAACAAACAAATATTTAGGGTCTCCAAGACCCCAGAGATAGGGAAACAAAGTGATAGTCTCTATGCTTGGAAAAGACAGACTCACTAAAGCACTATTAGTCGAGCTGTGAATTAGCCCAGCCCTTCTGAAAAGTAATTTATAATCATGTATATGTGGTTAAAATGTTCATATACTTTTGATCCAGAAATTGCATTATTATGCACATACCCCAGGAATTCACTGATAAAAGAAAGGCTCCATATATACTAAAATATTAGAGCATCATTCTTTGTTGTAACAAAGAACTTAAAAACAAAGCAGCTGGTCATTGATTGAGGAATAGCTTCAAATTTTGGCCCCATGAATGTACTGAAATATCATCATGCTGTAAGAAGCAATGAATATGATGAATACTTAGAAACATGAGAAAACTTATATGAATTGATATAAAATTAAGTAAAAAGAGCCAAGGAAATAATCACTACAAGGACCTCTTGTTGTTGAATCATTTTCAGTTGTGTCCATCGCTTCATTGCCCCATTAAAAGTTTTCTTTACAAAGATAGTAATGCATTTTGCTATTTTCTTCTCCAGCTTATTTTACAGATGAAAAATAATTGAGGCAAACAGTTAAATGACTTGCCCAGGATCACACAGCTAGTAAGTATCTGAGACCAGATTTGAATTCTCAGAGATGAATCTTTTTGATTCCAGAGATGGCACTTTATCCACTGCACCACTTAGCTGCTTCCACATAAACAATATAAATATAAAGATTAATTGTAAAATAATAAAAAATGAATGTTGCAAGATTAGAGAAACAAAAGTACCCCTCAAAAAGAGCTATGAGAAAACACTCCTCCCTGAAGTCTATAGACATGAAACACTACACTGAATTATGATATTTCTCTGATGTATTGATTGGTTTTGCTAATTTTTCCCTCCTCATTTTCCTTTTGTTTAAAAAAATCTATAGGATAAAAAAGTAATTCTCTAGCAGAGGTACAGGCACAGGATGGGAAACAGGAAGAAATCCAAGTCATGTAAAAGCAAAATATATCAATAAAAATGAATTTAAAAAGAAAAATAGTAGCTACTCTGAATGATTATGTGTAATGAGATGTGTAATGAGGGCTTGACCAAGGGTAGTGGTGATATAAATGGAGAGAGAATGGCTGATGCAAGAGATATTCTGGAGACAGAATTGATTAGACTTGGTAACCGATTAGATAGGAGAGATGAGGATGAGGAAGGGGACAAGAATGATTCTGATGTTGTACTCCCGAGTGACTCAGAAGACAGCAATACTCTCAAGAGGAACAGGCATGTGTGTAGGAAGAACAGATCTTAGGGTAAGACAATGTGTTTTGTTTTGGGTACAATCAATTTAAATGCATATGGATCATTGAGGATTACAAATATTTGATGATATAGGACTAGAGTTCAGGAGAGAAATTAGTTTTGTCAGTTATTTGCATCAAGGTAAATGAACCTGGGGCCACTAGTAGATTAAAATCCAGTTCTAGAAAAGGGAGATCCTGGGTTCAAATCTGGCCTCAGAAACTTCCTAGCAGTGTGACCTTGGGCAAGTCACTTTCCCCCATTGCCTAGCTCTTTCCACTCTTTTGTCTTAGAACCAATACTTATTATTGAACCATACTTAGTATTAGTTCTAAGATATAAGGTAAGAGTTTTAAAAAATAACAAATTAATCCATGATTGCTGGTGGATGCTCAAAAAGGGAGACTTTGGAGAGCAAAGAAGAAGGTCCAGGATAGATTCTTAGATCTTAGATCTTAGATCATTATTTATAATACTATTTCCATAAAGAAATATATATAATATAATATAATATAACATAACAATATAATATAATATAATATAATATAATATAATATAATATAATATAATATAATATAATATAATATAATGTAATGTAATGTAATGTAATGTAATGTAATGTAATATAATATAATATAATATAATACTATTTCCATAAAGAAATATATTTAAGGAAATATATTCCTTTCCCTGCCGAGTGATCTCATCTTCACCAAATTTCTCATAGTAATTTATCTGAATCCCTACTTTAAATTCATTTCATTCTGTCCTGTATTTAACTCGTTCCATGCACATTCCCTCTGTAGAGAGCAGAGTCCCTAGCAGGTCCCTATTTGTATTCCCTGCATTTGGGGAACCTCGCATAGTGGTGGTGGTTGTTTTTTAGTCTGTTCTTCATGGGTTTTCTTGGCAATGATAATGGAGTATTTTGTTATTTCCTTTTTTATTATTATTAAACTGTATATTGTTTCCAGGGCAGAAGGTAAGTGAGGACTAGGCAATGAGGGTTGAGACTTGCCCAAGGTCTCAAAGGTAGGACGTATCTGAGGATGGATTTGAATTCAGGTCCTCCTGACTCCACAGCTGGCACTACATCCACTGCACCACCTTGAATTTAGTGTATGCATAATTTAATTGATTTAGAGCTTCAAAGAACCTTAGAAGGAGAACAATCTGGAATTATACCCAAAGAGTTATAAAATTATATATACCCTTTGGCCCAGCAATACCACTATTAGGACTGTTTCTAAAGGTGATCAAGGAAAAAAAAGAAAAGAACCTATATGGTCTAAACTATTTATAGTAACTCTATGGTAGCAAAAGACTGGAAACTGAGGAGCTGCCCATAAATTGGGAATTTAATAAATACACTGTGGTATATAATTGTGCTGGAACACTCCTGCCCTGTAAAAATGATAAGCAGGTTAGTTTAAAAAAATATAAAGAGGGGGCAGCTGGGTAGCTCAGGGGATTGAGAGTCAGACCTAGAGATGGGAGGTCCTAGGTTCAAATCTGGCCTCAGACACTTCCCAGCTGTGTGATCCTGGGCAAGTCACTTAACCCCCATTAGATAGCCTTTACTATTCTTCTGCCTTGGAACCAATACACAGTATTGATTCCAAGATGGAAGGTAAGGGTTTTTATTAAAAAATGTAAAGATCTACACTGTGGAATTAGAATCTGTAATTCTAAAACACTATGATTCCCAACAAAATTATGATCCCCATAGCAAAAACTATGATTCTCAGAACCCCACTCAGTTCCTGTCATTATGTGCTAACATAATTGGATGGAGTTCCACATCTAGCTCTCTTTTCCTTCCTGTTGGGGATTTTGGTGGAGCAGATTTTTGAGCAGGTAGAAAACTTAAGTCACATGGTTCTTTTTTGTCAGATAATAAGCCTTATAAAAATAATACTTGAAATATTGGACATTAATTTTTAATCTTTCAACATGAGATCTTGAAGTCCAAAATGAGGAGAATCAAAAAAAAAGTTGTATAGAGCAACAGCAAAATTATATATATATATATATACACACACATATATATATATACATATATATATATATCAATAGATATCTAACTCCAGAAAAAGAACTGTAAAGTATAAAAAAGTATAAAGTATAAAAGTATGCTTTATATGTTTTTAATATTTATATATATATATTAGATATATATGTCAAGTGATGCTTTTTCTGTTATGAAGAAGAAAGGGTGGGAGATATTTCAGAAGTTTAATACAACAAAATAAAATACAAAAAAACCCCTCAAAACATCAAATATCATCTCATCCAATCTCCCCATTTTATAGGTTGATAAAGCAGAAGCTCTGAGAAGTTAGATAATTCAAAAGATTTATTCTATCCAGTAGAATTCAAGCTTTTTTGAGAATAGGACCAGTTTTCCTTTTGTCTTCTCTATCCCCATTGCTTGGCACAGTATATTACACCAATAGGGGATTTAGAGAATGCTTTCTGGATTGGATTAATCTGGATTATTTTGGCAAAATTGAAGAGAGTAACAGGATTTGAACCTTGGTCCTGAGAATAACTCCAGAGTAATAAAAGCAAGTAGAAATAAAATGAACTGTTACTTCATACCACTGACTTACAAAGTTACTGAATGTGTCCTGTGAGTTGAAGATTTGATTCCTGCGTTGTTCCAAGCATCAACACATTTTTAGAAACTCAACTGTGCTACAGTCCTCATTTAAAGGCCATCTGTTTGACACTGCTACTTGCTGTCATGATTGGCATCTCTTAACTGTAACTCAAATGCTGTGGGGGAGACCAATTTCTAGACAGACATGCAAAAGATCCCTAGGAAACATTTGGTACAACAAATTATAGTTTTGGTTTTACCTTTGTCTTTTCTTGTCTTCTTATAGTCAAAAGTGCCTTCAATTCTGTTTTGTTCTAAAAAAAGAAATAAAAATGTATTAAAAGATTTATTAATATTAGTATATGAAATCTTGGATATGTGACTTCAGAATATTAGATCAGGAGGGGAACTTAGACCATAAAATATAGAATGTCAGAGATAGGAGATACCTAAGGAAAACCATGGAAAGCAGTACAAAGAGAATTGTTTTTAGAATCAGAGGATCTGGGTTCAAATTTAGGATTCAATATTTACCTATGTGACCACAGCCTAGCTCTCTCACCCAGTTTTCTCATCAGTAGAATGATGGGGCTGGATGAGATCAAATGATCATTGATTTAGAGCTATAAGGAAACTGATAGAGTCCATTTAGTCTAATCTCCCCATTTAACAGATCAGAAACAGAGGCAGAGAGAGAGGTTAAGTAATTTTCTTAGGATCACACAGGTAGTAAGTATCAAAGTCTGAATTCAAACTTAACCTTTCCTGATTCCAAGTCCAGCATCATATTTATGCTGACTAGAACCATTTTTAGCTTCTAGAGCTAGATTCAAAGTTTATCATAGAGGGAAACTTAGAACATAAAACGTCTGAACTGGAAGGACCATTGGAATAAAAAAAATATGGAAGACACCTTAGCCATCATCCATTCCAAATTCTTCATCTAGGTAGGTCAGAAGATAGAGTGCTGGGACTGGAGTCCCAAAGATCTGAGTTCAAACTCACTAGATAGGTGTTCCTGGGCAAGTCATTTAATTTCTGTTTATCTCCGTTGCCTCTGCTATAAAATGGGAGTAATAATAGAACCTACTTTCAACCAGTTGTTGAGGAGATCAAATGAAAAAAATTTAATTACTTAAGAAAGTACCTGGCACACAGTAAGTGCTATGTAAACATGCTACCTATTATTATTAATTATTATTATTATATAGAAAAAGAATCAGAGGTCCCTCTAGTACATCCCAGCCCCAAAGCATTCTGAATCTACCACACCAAATGAGGTGACAAATGAATGGAGAAAGTTCAGTATTCAGTCTTAATGTTGATGTGATTAATTATTACTTTTATCAGCTATATTTTTTGGTCTGCTCACTAAGCTCAATTCTAACTTCAAAAAAATTCTTACTCCAGGCAAAATGCCAGAAATTTCCAGATGACTGCATTTCTTTCCTCATAGGTATAAAAGCCCATATGGCATGCAAGATCATCCCTACATTAATAATTAATGGATATAACAACCACAACTAACAATGGTCTGCAATTAAATCTTGGGATTGTTTAACTTTAAGGCAAAAGCCCTTGGATTTGAGTTCTGAAGCCCTGGGGGATCAAATGCTGAAAAGTAGCTTAGTTTGGCCCCTTTGTCTCAAATATTTAATTCTGCAATTGAATAAAATGAAAGAAAATAAAAAAGCAAGAGAAATCCTGAGCTTCTGGGAAGCATGATAGAGGAAATGACAATATACTTGGGACCAGAGGACCTAGATTTGAATGGTAAAACTCTGATCACATCTGTGAACTCAGACAAGTTCCTTCACCTCTTCTCTAAAATGAGGGGACAAACCACTCAGTGGCAGAGAGAACTCTGGATCATATTTAGAGATTTGGGTTCTACTCCCAACTCCAAGTGGGAAGACAGCAAACTGAAAAGAGCTGAGTATTTTAATGTATCAAACAAACAAATAAATCATTTTTAAGATAGCATATAGGATGACAGGACTATGGGCAGGGAATTTATTTATTTATGTTTTATTTTTACATTTATTTATTTATTTATTTATTTAATTTAGAATATTTTTTCCATGGTTACATGATTCTTATTCTTTCCCTTCCCTCCTTCCATCACCACCCTTCCCACAGCCAACAAGCAATTCAACTGAGTTTTACATGTGTCATTGATCAAGACCCATTTTATGGACAGGGAATTTAAAAAGAACACATTCAGCTTGTAGGAGACCCATAAATTCCACTACCTTGTTCCTTTTTCTAACCTATAAAATCAGGATGATATTTTCTGTACTAGCTATCTTACAGGGTAGCTTGTTATATGAAAAATCAAGGGAAAAAAAGGCTTAAAGAAAGGGCTGAAGAGTATGAAGAGTTATATAAGTGTCAAGAACTATTGTTTTCATTACTAAAGCTTCAAAGGCACCTCTTTCCAGGCACCAATTTGGTACATTGATCCATTGTTGTTGGAGTTGTGAACTGATCAAACTCTTAATGTAGGTCAGGTCCTAGAACTATGCCCAAAGGGTTATAAAACTATGCCTACCTTTTTATCTAGTAATACCATTATAAGGTCTGTATCCCAAAAAGATTTTAAAAAGGGGGAAGTAATATTTGTACCAAAATATTTATAGCACCTCTTTTTGTGGTTGCAAACAAATGAAAATTGACGGATATCCATTAATTAGGGAATGGCTGAACAAATTGTGGTATATGATTTGATATTGCTATAAGAGAGGAAGAGCTAGGGAAGATGATGGAGTAGGGTATGAAGCTTCCTCTCCCTCCTAAGACCCCCACACATACCACTAAAAATAACTCCACAGAATAAACACTAAAAGCAGCAAAAACAGATGGGAGCCAGAAGTGAAGATCAACAGCCAAGGATAACTAGGGGAAAAGGTTTCTGACTTCCCTGGCCTCAATCCCACATTTGTAGGTCCTGGGGGCAGGAACAGAGCAAACAGAGTGAAATCAATAAGGTAAGCCTTGGGGACAGGACTGGAAAACTTTCTTTGGTTTCTGAAACCATGAACTTGCATCCCAAAGGGCCCTGAGAGCAGCTATGTTTGCAGAGGCCTTAGTTCTAGCAAATCCCTACTGGCCCACAGCTGGAGACTGAAGGAATAAGTAACAGAAAGTCTATGGTGTAACCAAGGAATAATGTTCTAAATTGACTAAATAAATTAATTCAAATGGGAAAAAAAGGAAAGTCTATGGGCACCAGTCTTTAAGGACATGAACTCAAACTTTTCTGCTAACAAACAAGGGACTTTGGTTCTCCAAGGAACACAGATTAAATACCTGCTCTTTCCTAGGCTGTAGTAGTAGGAGAGGAGAAATAAGGAAGAAGTGCACACTGGTGAGTATGGTTACTATGGAACTGAGGTCCCATCAGCTATGGTCACTTCCAGGAGAGCGGATTCCCTGGATGATGCCACAAAGGGAGTCAGACTGTCTGCTGGCAGTTGCAGTAGCAGAAATGCTTGTGGGCTTTAATTGGAGCATCTGATGTCAATCATGGATCAGGGTTTCAGCAGGGGACTTGGAGTATATCCAGTTTTTGGACTATAAAAACTCAAATAACTAAATAAAATTAAGGGGAAAAAACAAATACATGCAAAACAAAACAAAACAAAACACCCAAAACCAGAGGTAACATATCCCAACTTCCAAGCAACAAGTAATTTCTAAGCAATAAGTCTATTGACCTGGCCATTAAAAATTTTTAAATGAATAAATAAAAGTGAAGGAGCAAAATATAAAGAATTCAATTACTGATAGCTATTATGGGGACAGAAAAAACCTTGACTCAAAGTTAGAGAATGATAAAATAAAAACACCTACTTCAAAATCAGCAAAAAAATATAATAAATGACCACAAGCTAAAAGAGCTTTTTGGAAAGCTTTAAAAAGACCTCAAAAACCAAATGAAAATGGTGGAGGAAAAATTAGAAAATAAAAGCAGTGCAACAAAATCAAGAAAATTATGAAAGAAATATCACCCAAGTGGAAAAAAGTGGTCCAGAGAAGAAAATAATGTGTTAAGAACTGGACTTGAACAAAGGGAAGCCAATGATTGCCTAAGACAACAAGAAATAATAAAGCAAAATCCAAAGAATGATATAATAGAGGACAATATGCAATAATTTATCACAAAAACAACTTAACTGGAAAACAGATCAAGGAGAGACAATATAAGAATAGTTGGACTCCCAGAAGCTACATTCAAAAAGAATTTAGACACCATACTTCAATGAATCATTAAGGGAATATGTTCAGAATTTCTAGAATCAGAGGGTAAAATAGAAATTGAAAGAATCCACTGATCACTACCTCAAAGAAATCCAAAGATGAAAATGCACAGGAATATCATTGCTAAGTTCCATCGCTCCAAGGTTAAGGCGAAAAGCTATAAGCAACAAGGGAAAACAAAAACAATTTAAATACTGTTGAGCTACAGTCATATTAACAAAAGGCTCAGCAGCAGCAACATTAAAAGAATTCAGGACATATAGCACAGCATTTTGTAGAATAAAAGAATGGAGCTTACAACCAAAAATAACAAATCCAGCAAAGATGAGCATAATTATAAAAGATTAAAAAATGGATATTTAATGAACTAAAAGAGTTTCAATTATTCTTGGAGAAAAACCCAAAACTCCATAGAAAGTCTGATCTTTAAGAAACATACAAAGATAATAAAAAACTAATCATAAGTAACCCAAAAGGTAAAAGTCTTTTGATGGAAAAATGTGATCAATTGCCCCTGGGAATGGCATCATTGCCTAAGTATTGTGAAGGGCAGTGAATAGATGGAAAACTCAAGAATATAAGCCAGAATGATAGTAGAATAGACCAGAAGAAGGTAGGGTGGAATGGCTATCTCATATGGAGAAAGAATGAGTGAAGGAACCATCATGTAAAAGGGGAGGAGGAGCTGAAAGTCTGATAGTACTATAACCCTACTCTTATCAGACCCAAGATAGAGAGACAATAACACACAATTGGAAGGCAAAATCTTAATGTCCAGAAAAACAGGAAGGAAGGGAGATGAAATAAGGAAAGTAATATAAATCCCCTAAGAGAAACTGAGGGAATAAGAGAAGAAAGGGTAGGTTAAGTGAAAGGACATCAAGATAATAAATAAAAGGAAGAAAGGGATACTTAGAGGGGACTATATATCAAGAGATAGGGATGTAAGGTGAGGGCTTAGGGGAGGGACTCCAAGGGCAATATAGGGAAGGAATTTATGTAATGGACTTCTCTACTAGCAGCAATGCAATAATCCAGTATATTTCTGAAGGACTTATGAGAAAGAATGCTATGAGAAAGAATGATATTATGAGAAAGGAAGACTATGAATAGAAACACAGAAGAAAAACAACTGCTTGATCACAGGTGTCAATGGAGATATGATTGGGGTTATAAACCCCAAATGATCACCCTAATGCAAATATCAATAATATGGAAATAGGTCTTGAACAAAGACACATGTAAAACCCAGTGGAACTGTATGTGAGGGGGTGGGGAGACGGGAGGGAAAAAAACATGATTTTTGTAATCCTGGAAAAATGGTCTAAATTAATCAATTAAATAAAATTAAAATAAAATAAAAAAAGTAGAAAGGTACAGTTGTGGGGATGAGGAAGGCATTTTTGGAAAGGTGAATGGAATAAGAATTAAAAGGTAAGAAGAAAGTCCTCTGGGAAGGTGGGCCAGTTTGGATCTAAGAGGGAAAGGGATGAGGATAAAGGAAGATTTGGGGCAAGAGGTATGAATAAGAAAGGTATTGGTCAAAGGCAATTGGACATCTGAGGAAGGATGCAAAGGAAACAAAGAAAAATGAGACAAATTGCGAGGAGGAACAGAGTAGATGGAAATGTACAGCTAGTAACTGATGTTTATTGTAAATGAATAAATTCACCAATGGGAAGAAAACTGATAGCAAAAAGGATCAACAACCAAAGTAACTTTACAAGAAACTTACTGAAAGTGAGAGATACACATATGGTGAAGGTGAAGGATGGAAGCAGAATATATTATGCTTCAGCTAAACCAGAGAAGGCAGGAATAAAAGTTATGATATCTGACAGTACTGGGGCTAAAATACATATAATTGAAGTATTATTAGTTTTGGAATTGCACCAACAGTTATAGAATCCAGATTCTTAAAGGAAAATGAGATACAGGTAGAAAAAGATTAAAATAATAGTGAAGGACTTTTTTCTCCCTCTCAGAAGTAGATTAATCTAACAAAAATGAATAAATTAGAAAGAAGTTGAGGAGATGAATAGAAGCTTACATAAGTTAAATGACAGATATCTGGAGAGCACGCACACACACACACACACACACACACACACACACACACACACACACTTGCATGAGGCTAGTAGTTTGTCTAAGTATCAACATCTAAATAATCCAAAAATTGTTCCTGGTGGGACAACAATGATTTAGAGGGCATAAATATTCTTCAAAAATCTTACATTAACACTTATACTAAGGAGATAATCCTGAATTCCTGAGGGGTTGTGGCATTAGAACAAAGGTTCCACTGGGTATGACCAAGCTGGAAAGACTTTGTTTTGGAAAGAGTATGGTCCTAGCAACATATTGTATCTGCTGCCTGATGTCCAATATAGTTAAACATGGACCTGGTAATGTATATTAACTGAGAACCAGATGAGTAAAGTTGATCAAATTAAAAGATGATAGGAACATTAAAAAAAAAAAGGACAAATACTATACTGCTAGAGCAACTGTGAGCTATATATTAGAAAACAATATGAAAATATGCATTAAGAGCTATAATGCTACTCATTTCATTGGTCTAGGGATCCCATTATAAGAATCTGGCTCTAATAGGGTTATTAAGAGGCTAAAAAACTGTGTATTTATGCAAATATTCATGGAAGCTTATTTATAATTACAAAATAACTGAAAAATAACACAAATGCAATGATTGGGAGAAATGGCTGAATAGATTGTGATATTTTTATGTAATAGATTTCATTATATTATTTTAAAGGACAAATGTTAAAAATATAAAGAAAATAAGGGAAATATAAGAAGAGATGTAACGAGAAGAAAAAAGAATAAGACTAATACATACTATAGTTACATTTTAAAATAGCCACAAAATCAAGAGAAAAAAGTATCCAAATAAAAAAAGTACAAAGGAAACTCAAAATCAGAGATCATTTATATTAGCACACATATATGATTTACATATTTTGAACAATTTGTAAACAATGTGAATATTGTGATTTTGCACATAATTTTTAATGTACTTGTTCATTTAAATTATTTTGTTGTTGATGATAACTAAGTATATAATTCAAAAACTGAAAAATAAAAGAAAGGCTGGGTAGGATGATTTCAGAAAAACCTGGAAAGGTCAACATGAACTGATGCAGAATGAAATAAGAAGAATCAGGAGTACACTGTACATAATTATAGCAAATTAGATATTATCAGCAATATGATGATCAAAGACAATTATGAAGGACCTATCAGGGAAAATATTATCTACCTCCAGAGAAAAGAACTGATGGATTCTGAATGCAGATCAAAGTATACTATTTTAAAATTAGTTTTTTATTAAATTAAACAATAATTTATTATTATTTAATAAAATATAATAAATATATAATATAATAATTAATAATAAAATAACATTTAATTAAATTTTTTAAAATTTGTATTTATTTGGGGGTTTTGGTTTTACATGAATATTCTCTCATAATATGTCTAATATAGAAATATGTTTTGCATAGTTATACATATATGGCCTGGATCAAGTTCCTTGCCTTCTCAGGGATAGATATGGGAAGGGAGAGAGAGGGAAAAAACTTGGATCTCAAAGTTTTAGAAAACATATTGGAACTTGTTACTGCATGTAATGGGAAAGAAAAAAAATTCTATTCAATGCAATTGAACAAGCTTTCTATTAATACCTACTATTTGCAAGCCACTGCAATCATAAGACAAAAGGAAAAATTCCAAAAGGAAAATATACCAGGGATAGACTCTGAAATGTTAGGTGGGCAGGGAGACTCAGAATCTTGCTGTTTCTGGCTTCTTTGGCCTTCAGCAGGGCACTGTAGCTTACTGAGTAAAAATCACCAGCTGTTGAAACAAAGAGCCCAAAAGAAACACCATTAGAATCCCTGGACAGCCAATAAGCTATCCATTTCCCACCACCTCCCATTATTCCAGGGATTGAGGATCATAATAATGCAACTATCTCATCCAATTTTGGAAGCAAAAGAGCCTTTTAAATCTGATTGACAGCCCAGTCTTTTCTCCCAAGGGGGGGGGGGACATCAAATAAGGTTTTGTTCTCCATCAGCAGAAATTGTGCTTGTGTTGCCTAGAGCAATCTGTATGAAGCTTACTTAATAAATAATGTGAATTAAAACTATGAGCAGGGCTTTGGAATGACCTCAACTTTTGGAAAAGTAGTTTGGTTACTGGGAAAGATTTGGTCTTGGAGTCAGAAGACTGGTGCTAGAGTCCCGGAACTGCCCCTAATGAGCTGAAACTTTAAAGATGTCACTACAGCTATAAAAGCTTTCATTTCAATAAAAGGATGGATTGAACTAGATGATCTTTAAGGCCACTGTCTGAAGGGCATGTGGGTGGTACAGTGAACAGACTGCTGGGTTTGGAGTCAAGAAGACTCTTCTTCCTGAGTTCTAATCTGGTCTCAGGTATTTAATAGCTGTGTGACCCTGGGCACTTAACCTTTGTGCCTCAGTTTCCCCATGTGTAAATGAACTGGAGAAGAAATGGAAAACCACTCTAGTATCTTTGCCAAGATGCTCATATAGGATCATAAGGAGTCAAACATGACTGAACAGAAAAGGCTGTTTCCATCTCTGTTTCATCATCCTATGATTATGTGGTTCAAAGGCTGAATGATCCCCTATCAGAGAAACAGGGAATTAATTCCTCCATGATGTGTGATGACTCACTAGAAAACCTCTAACATTATCAACTATCAGATTCGTTGTATTTTCAATTTGGCATTAGAGAGTCCTGAGTTTGAATTTTGGTCACCCTCATGGGTTGTGCTACTTTGAACATATAATTTAAATCATCAGAAATTCAGTTTCTTTCTGTAAAATGAAGAAAATAATACATTGAATATCTCACAACTACCCTATTTGTATTATATAAATAAAATTCACAACAATTTGCATTAAAATTTGCACTGATTTTTAGGATTGCATAAAATTATTTATAGTCAATATGCTAACAGAAGCTTATTAGACAAGTCAACAGAAGATAGCTTTTATTGGCAGTTCTGTCACTTTCAGGGTAGGAATGAGTAAGTCAAAACCTTTCTGAGTTGCCTTATCTGAGGAACGATATTCTAACCCCTCCTATCATTCTCCTTCTATGTCACAAATTCTAATAACCACAGAGGATTAAGGTGAGAAAAACTTTGGAAACTGGGAAGAGTTCTAGAAATAATACTTCACACTTGCATAGGGCTATAGAATTTACAAACTGATTTCCCCAAAAGCAGTGTTATGAGAAAGGTTTCTTCTATTTGCCAGACTTAGAAAGTGTGACACATAAAGCTTAACTAAGGTCACAAATGCTTTCACAGCTAGAATTTGAATCCATGTTTCTTGATGTAGTATCCAGGAATCTTGGATATGGTATTGGAGGCTATGGGTTTGGATACTCTCTCTACCCTTTGTCACCTGTGTGACCTGACTTAATTTGTTTGGTCTTCAGTTTCGAAAAGCATTCATGTTATAGAATAGGAATTCTTATGGCATAGTGTATAGAGTGCCAGGTCTGGACTTGGGAAGACTCCTCTTCATGAGTTCAAATCAGGCTCAGACACTTTATCCCTGGGTGATCCTGGGCAAGTCATTTAACCCTGTTTGCCTCAGTTTCCTTATCTGTCAAATGAGTTAGGAAATAGCTAATATTCCAGTTTCTTAGTCAAGAAAATCCCAAAGGGGATCACAAAAAGCTAGACATGACTGAAAATGTCTAAACAACAACAACAAATAGGGATTTTTAGCTTCAGGATCATGAACTTGGTCTTTTAAAAAGAATATTTTGATAAATATATTTCAATATAAACTTACTTCCCTAGAAATACTGTGTATTTTATTTTTGCCAATAAAATTTATTCTGAACAGTAGTCCAGGGGCTTTATTAGATTGACAAAATGGACCCATGATACCAAAAACTTTTAAACCCTAAGTACCAAGGATAGAGACATAGATTTAGTCTCAGAGGAAATGGGCTCAAATTTCAGTTCTGCCATTTGGGCAAGTCACTCAATCTCTCAGGACCTCAGTTTCCTCACCTTTACAATGATGACGTTAACATCGAGGATCGCTGAAGTCCAAAGTTTAGCCAATATAATCTAAATCTATTACCCTATGCTGATGGTCATTATTTCTTTGATCCCTTCTAAATATCAATCTTATTAATCTATGATTCCAAGTCCAGAAAGCCATTGTTATTCTCAATAATCCAGGAATATTACAACAGACTTTTAATTTTGACCTCTTGTCTTAAAAAGACACTATGAATAAGAAAAACCATCCAGTCACCTAGCAGGTTTTCTACAATCACTGTCAAACCACATAATGGTTCCAATTAGCTGGACTTGTCTTAACAGAAGGTTTTTTTTTTTTTAAAGAATTTTGATATGTTATGGGGCTAAATTCCAATTATTCTTTGCCAAAGATTTCAATCCCTACCCTGAAAATCAGTGTTTTCAATAATGCCTCTAATACCTCTGGACTCTAGTCTATTTCCTACCCAGAATGCTATTGATAATCTGCATTGCTTTGGAGAAATCTGACTCACTTTCCTCAGTTGTAAAATGTTGATGATACAACCTGTTCTCTAATTCATAGACTAGTTATAAAAATCAGAAGACCTAATGTACAAAAATACTATTCACTATAAAGATGATATATTATTTCAGCTATTAAAAAGTATTATTACCACCAAATAAGATATTTGAGAGAGCAATGTGAAAGTATAAATTATATTTTAAAATTATGTTAGGTAAAATGTTTTGATACTATCATTACATTTTGCTATGAATATTCTTAACTTTTACAAAATAAACAAAGCTATTTTTATTCACCTCTTTTTTGAATTGTTTTAAAAAATTGTCACAAATTGTGGCAAATGGGCCATTTTAAAAGATTTTCCTAAAAATGGAAACTAGGCAAAATTAGGAGATTGTGTTAAACTATTTACCAGAGTGAGTTTTATTAATACTAAAACTTATTCAGCTTTTCTTAGTAAGAAGTAAATTTTTTTGTCTTTCTATACCTACTCAGGAGAGCTTCTGACCAGATTGGAAAGTATTTTCTGTGATGATTAACTGGACCGTTTGTGTATATATAGTTGAGGCACATAGAATTTAGAGATGGAAGCAGCCTTAAGAATATATAGCCCAACCTCCTCAGTTTATAGCTGAGGACACTAATGTGATAAAGAAAGGGAAGGGAAGGGGCATATCCAAAGTCACAGAGGTAGTTATTAAAATCATCATTTGAACTTGGTTTTGACACTAAATCTAGCCTTCATTGTACAATATTACATAGATTTAGCTCAAACTTCAAATGAGCTCAATACATAGGAAGTGGCATGATTATCAACTATAAAAAGGAGAAGATGCTTGCTTCCTGTTGAACTATGCAGGTATTCCAAGTCTAGAAAAAAGAGCCAGTACATTTGGTGACAGAGATAGGATCCAAGGAATCTCAGTAATCCAGATTGTTGGGTCAAATATGATATAAGGACATTTAATAGTGAAAAATGTGAAGTTTTACACCTAGGTTCAAAAAATCAACTTCCACAAAGGAGAGACATGGGTAAATGATAGTTTTCTATTTGTTTAAATGGACTACAGATTAAAATTTAATCAACAGATTTAATCAACAATGTGATAGAACAGCCAAGAAAGCTCAAACAAATTCTTGTTGTTCAGTTGTGTTAGATTCCCCATAACCCCTTTGGGTTTTTCTTGGCAAAGATCCTGGAGTAGTTTAACATTTCCTCCTCCAACTTATTTTAGAGATGAGGCAACTGAATCCAGTGAGGCTAAGTGATATGACAGTAAGTGTCCAAAGCAAGATTTGAACTCAAGAAGGTGAATCTTCCTGCTTTTAAGCCTCGAACATTGTGCCACTTAGTTACCTTCATGCAAACTTAAGCTGCATTAAGAAAAAAAAATAGTACACATCATAAAGAATTGATAGCCCCTCTGTACTTTGCCATAGACAAATCATTCCTTTTACCCCATTTGTTATTTTATTGCTGTGGGGAGAAAGAACTCCCTTTAACCAGTGCTAATCAGTGCTTGGCATAATGCCTGGTTCACTATAAGTGCTTAAAAATGTTTATTGATTGGTTGGTTAGAATCAGCTCAGAAATCAAGAGACTTGTACAGTTGCCTAGGGAACTGAGAAGTTGAGATTTTCCCAAGTCTACCCATCCAGTAACATCAGAAGCAAATCTTGAACCCAAGTTTTTCTGATTTCAAGGTCAGTTCTTTCTCCTTTTCACCATCCAGCTCCTCAGTTAAACCATATCTAAAGTATCTTGTTCAGTACTAAATGTCATACTTTATGGAGGACTATGTCCAATAAAATTAGAGATCTGCAATTAAAAAATATCATTAGAGATTACTGAACCTAACATATTAATTTTATAAGATGTGTAAATTTGGAGAGGTTAAAATTGTCCAAGGTTGCACAGTAATTAGCAGAACCTAGTCTTGTTACTACAATTTCAATCTCTCCAACAAACCTGATGACATAATAGGGATTACCAACAGCTAGCAATTTTATAGATCTTTAAAGTTTGCAAAGGGCTTTGCAAATATCTCACTTGTAAAATATATAATAATGCATGTTTTCAAGATCAATTGATCATAAATTGGACTATTGGCTTTACCAAAATTGGGACTTTTATTCTCCAGAAGACAAAAATTAGAGAGCTCTTCCAGTATCAGAAGGAATATTTTGGGTAAAGGGATTAGATTTGCTGTATGGGGCCCCAGAGGGCAGGATTAGGGCAGTGAATAAAAGATAGTTTTAGTCAAGCATTTTTTATCAAGTTCCTAACTTCCTAACAATTTTATCTGTGCCAAACTACAATGATTTGTCTAGAGAAGTAGTGGATCTCCCCTCCTTAGAGGTCTTCAAGCAAAGGTCAATCCAAAGTGTTTACTGAGGGTTTTGCAAGAGGGATTCTGGTTTAGATATTGCCTTGGACCCAATGGCCTTGGAGCAGATCCTGTGATAATGGGCATTTTAATAAATTGGATATGGTGGCTAATTCAGGGTTAGCCCGATATCCTTTTGCAATAACTGAGCATCAGTTGAGAAGCTTAACATCTAATAATGCCTCAGGGTCATAATTATAAACTTTCAACAAAAGTAGATAACCATTTGCCAGAGTTACTATACTATAGAGGGAATTTATGCTTCAGGCATAAACTAGATTAGATGAGTTTAGAATTCCTTACATTCTGAGAAAAGATTATTTTTTTATTGCTCAGTATGAACAATTTCTGTAGTCTATATATATATATATATATATGGAGATAGGAGGAGGTAGGGATGGTGGGTTGAATGTTTTGGTATTTTTTTTCTTTTAGCTAAATCCCTAATGTATTTCATCTCCAACATACTTTTCTGGCTCTGGTTCATAAAACTAACCCTAATATACTTCAAGCTTGAGCCAAAATGTCCTACTCACAGTTTCCCAGACATATTTTAAAGGTTTTTTTTTTGCTTCTGTTTTTGAATTTTATTTTTTTAATTATGAACTTGAAACAAAATAAAATTTGCACTTTTATGTACCTGGCAGAACCAAAACAGGGTTGTAGATGAAATAATGAATCCCTATTGTGTACAGTTTGCTTTTCTTTTTAGATATATAATTAAATGTGTTGCTCTCAAAGCTGTCCTACTTGTCTTTGATTATTTCTGGTCTTTCTTTTGGCCTTTTTTATGTGCATTTGCTAAAAATTCTTCAATGACTCTCTTTTCTTTTTTCCCTTTTTCTCCTTTCCTTCCTCCCTCCCACCCTTCCTTCCTTCCTTCCTTCCTTCCTTCCTTCCTTCCTTCCTTCCTTCCTTCCTTCCTTCCTTCCTTCTCCAAATCTTCCTTTCCTTCCTATTTCCCCCTAAATTAAAAAAAAATCCTTAAAACATATGCATAGTCAAACCAACAAATTCTTACTTTGTCACTTTGCACCTGTATCATACCACCTTTTTTTCAGTCTACTGCTTCTTCATAGCATATTTTAGTCTACCATCTTTTTATCAGCATATTGGATCATAGGTCTTTTGGAATCATGTGCAGTCATTGAATTGATCAGAGTTCTTTAGCCTTTCCAACCTCTTAGACATGTCTTGGGTTCTCTGGTCTCTCTCTTTGCTTTTACTCCTATTGTTTACTACCTAAGATGACCTTTTCCCCAGACTTGCTCATTTACCCAATATGGGCACACACAACATTTAGGATCTTGCTCAGGAGCAGCTAGATGGCTTGGTAGATAAAATTCCAGGACCAAAGTTAAGTGGTCCTGGATTCAATCTGGCATTAGACATTTCCTAGCTGTGTGACCCTGGTCAATTCACATAACCCCAATTGCCTAGCCTTTGCTGCTCTTCTGCTTTGGAATCTATACACAGTAGTTATTCTAAGATAGAAGGTAAGGGTTTAAAAAAAAAAACTTGCTCAAAATGACAACTCTTGCCTAAAGCATACCTCATACTACTTGTGAAGATAGGATTAACTCTCCCCTTGCCTATTTTTAAATTAATGAACAAAAACTGAAAATACCCCTACTTAACACTAAGTAGGGGAGAGCAAGCCACTTACTAAAAGTGGGTGAAAAACCCAGAGGTAACTGACCACCCCAGGGCAGTGTTAAGCAAATTTAAAGACTGCAATTGGCTCCTGTAAAGTGGAGGAAGGCACAGGAAGTGACTTAGAAAAAGGACTATAAAGGGCCCTGAACTTCCTGTCCAAGGGGTCTTTAGCCTGAATTAGGGGCTTGGAGGATCTTGAACTGGGACTTCAGCTTGGAGCTAAGAATTGGGACTTCAATCTGGGGCTTTGGCTCTTGGACTGCTGGTAAGACTGCTCCTGGATCTTCTCCTTTGGAGCTACAGTTTGGGTGAGTGAGAAGCTGACCCTCTTTTTCTGGCTTCTGGAGAGATTCATTCTGGAGAGGCCTTGCCTTCTTGGAGGAGGCCCTGTGGGTTGAAACATTGTTTAATTCGCCACCAAGTCCTCCAGCTGAGGGATTAATGAGCCCTGCCTCAGATGAGCAGGGGACAGGAACAACATTCAGGGTGATGGGCTAGAATTCTTCTCTACCCTCTTTTACATTTCTCTACTTTCACTTTTAACTTTTTTGTAAATAAAACTATTAAAAATCAATTTGACTTGGGCTACAATATTTTTAAATCTGCAACCAAAGTATTATCTTAGCATTCTCATATATTTAGTCAAACCTTTAGTTTAATTCCTTATAGCCTAGAAGTGATCTCTGTGAATCTTAAAATTTATTCTCAGATTCTACTTCAGAAGATTTGATTAAGTTAAACCCATTTTAAACAATGAAGGTACTTGATCAGGAATGTGGGGACTTCTAACATTACCCCACCCATACTTAAGCATACTTTAGGGGAAGAAAAAGTTGTAAAACTCCTTACTGAACAATGGAAAGGTACCCAGCCCATACTTAAAGTAAAGCTAAAACCCTTAAGCTGGCTCTATTTTTTTTTATCTAATACAAAAAGGTGCTAAGTACCTATGAAGGTCAAATTAATCACTAAAATGTCAAGCAAGCTTAGCAAGAGGTGTGAGGTTTTAGTCTACCCAGAGAAGGTGATAACAAGATGTGAATTAAGAATGGTAAATCCTTTGGAAAGTGTCTACTGTGATTGGTAGATGTGAAAATTTAGGGGAGGTGGCAAGAGAAATTTTTCTTTAAAAGAAAAGAGCTGGGGCCTCTGAGTTAGTTCAGCTTCCTGAGCTGAACTGGAGGGTCTCTCTGAACACTAGAGTTTTGCTTGGAAGGATCTTGTGGTGAGTGATTAAAGACTGACTTAGTTTTCACTCTTAAGGAGAAAGGCCTAGGCCATTTACCTAGGCCCTATTTCCTGTTTCTCTCTCTCTCTCTCTCTCTCTCTCTCTCTCTCTCTCTCTCTCTCTCTCTCTCTCTCTCTCTCTCTCTCTCTCTCTCTCTCTCTCTCCCTCTCTCTCTCTCTCTCTCTCTCTCTCTCTCTCTCTCTCTCTCTCTCTCTCTCTCTCTCTCCCCCCCCCCCTTTCCTTAATCCCTTAATTTGTATTAATTAAAATCTCCATAAAACCCAGCTGACTTGGGTATTTCATATTTGGGAATTTTCCCATGGTTACCAATTATTTTTGATTTAAATCAAGACATTAAAAATTATCTTTACAGTTTTTGGCATTTCAAAGTCTTGAAACCCACATTTTCACAGTCACAGTTTATGGCAACCACTCTTTTGTCTGTAACATCTCTCTATCATTTTATCCCATAGAACTTTCTATTGATTTTAGACACATATTATACGCATTTAATTATTGATAAATATGCCTTATTTCCACTACCAGAATAAAATTTCCCCGAAGGCAGTAACATTGTCTTGTCCACAGTACCTCCAGAACATGTAATCAATATAGTATCATATATATACCACATATCATGATATTTATATATCCAAAAAGAACACTGGTCTTAGGGGCCAAAAAATTTGATACTGATGTTAATTAATTAAGGCATCTTTAAGCAAATTGTTTTCCCTTGTATATTCCTGAACTGTAAAATGGAAAAAGTAATAGTTGATATAGAGATAGATATATCTCATTTGGACACTTTGAAAGAAATGATATGTAAAATGTTTAAGGCTATACAAATTTTAAATATTACTTTGGTCCTGGACTTTTATATCATCAATATGGAAATCCCTTTCACTAAAGTAGATCACCTAGTCATCTACAATACAGATATGTGTGCATATATTTATTAATATATTAAATATATATTTATGACATATCTAAAGCCTCTATAGTCTTAGAATTGCCTCAGGGCATCTGGAGGTTAAATTATTTGCTTATAGCCAGAGGCAGAATGAGTTAGAGACAGGGCTTGAACCCAGGTTTGTTTTACTCTGATAGTGGCTCTCTATGGCACATCAACATTATTATTATAAATCTACAATACTAAATAAATGAATATATAGATAGATAGATATAAAATACAGATATGTGTATACATACATGTATACACACTTACACACATATATATCTCAAGGTAGTTGCCACTTTCTTATAAAAAGTAAAGGGGGAAGAGGCTAGAAGACTCTCTATACAACCTATGCTTCATGGGACCAGAGATTGTAGACTCACAGAGAGCTAGAAGGTAGACTTCAGAGGCCATCTAGTTTCCCTCATTCAACAGCCAAAAAACAAGCAAACAAATAAAAAAAAACTAGAAAATAAATGAGTTCCCAAAGTCACACCAGAAATAAGTATTTGAGGTAGCATTTAAACCCAGGTTCTTGCCTAGTAGGAAATTCTTTAACCCCTAAAAACTACATTACCCAAAATTCCTTTCGGTATTACCTAGAATCCTTTTCACTTTTCCTGTGTCCTCACATTTGTGTGATTGGTTATAAGTTGGCTATAACTCCTCCCTTGCTCTTTTTCTCTCACAACCAGGCTGGGTTAGCACTTCTTTAGCTAGTTATTTTTTTACTTTAATTATTATTGATAAAACTTTTAAAATATAATACTTAGTTATTGAATATTAATTTTAAAACCCACATTCTCAAGCTTAAGTCAATCATTTCCTTTTATTCTGTATCACACTGTTTCTCTTTATAATTAATGGGCAGCCAGTTGGCATAATGGATAGACTGCCAGGTCCAAAATCATGGAAACTAATCTTGCTGAGTTCAAATTTGACCTGTGAGACTCAGGACAAATTAACCCTGTTTGCCTCAGTTTCCTCATCTGTAAAATGATCTGAAGAAGGAAGTGACAAACCACTCCAATCTCTTTGCCAAGAGGACCCCAAATGGGATCACAAAGAGTTGGTTATGAAGGAACAACTGAACAACAACGACAGTCAGGGTTTTACTGTATTCATTTAACATACATGAAAGTTACCTTGGAGAAATTTCTTTCTGAATACCTGAAATCCTTCTGAAGTCTTATTTCCAGAGGATTCCAGTAGAGTGAGACCTGTAATATTGTCTAGCAAGACAAGATCAGAGAGATTGGCTGCAGATGGCGTCTTGGTATTATTAATGAGAAGTCTCACGGAGGCAGTCTCAGCCTCACTCTGCTGGGACACCTATGACAAAAAGGAGGAGAAATCAATGCAGTTTTTCCCAAGAGTTTCAAAATGTGCAAAGCTTCACCAGTGCAAGTGAAATCTTCACACAAGGAAAGTGCTGTGGTGTCTTCAGTGTTCTGAAGATTTGTCAGGCTCAGTTTGATTTGAAACTCCCAAGGAGATTCTGAACTCATGCATGTCGGGCTGTTGCCTGGAGACACCATGATCGAAACGCTCTATTTTGAAATGCAGTATAACAGATTTTGCAGAGAAATGTTAGCTGTGAGTGCAATTAGGAATCCATGAACCTGAGTTACAGCCTGGTGGAGAAGTCTCAAAGTATAATATCGTAATCAGAGTTTGGCAGACTCAGAAAATCAGCATAAGCACAAGGGGTATGCTATTAACATGAGATTTCTTCATAAATTATGAATGAAGTGATGTTATCATTTTCATTTGCCATTTGAAGACCTCCATAAATACACATTTCATTGCCGATTCTCTCCATCACATTCATTTATTTCTCTATTATATTTAAGAAGAATGACATCTCAGCATAGTGGCAAAAGCCCTGAACATTGAGAGGCAAGGATCTGAATTCAAGAGTTGGATATCATATTCTCAGTGTACTTCTGAACAAATCACTACCTTTGTGAGCCTGTTTCTTCATCTGGAATATCAGAATGATACCTACATTCTAAACCTCACTGGAATTTTATGAGAAGAAATCTTTGTAAATCATCAAGCGATAAAGAAATAATTTAATTACACCATCCAAATTATCATAGCTTTAGAATGAGAAGAGAACTTAGAATCCTACCTCCAACACTAATTGTATGATCCTTAGATACTAAGTCATTAAGGCTGAATCTTAGCTTCCTCCTCCTGCCCTCAGTTTTAAAAGGCTGAATCTTAGTTTCCTTATTTAGTCCAACCTCTTTGTTCTATGGAAGAGGACCAGAGAGGATATGACTTGCCCAAAGTCACAACATAGTAAGCAACCAAACTAGAATTATAACTTTTGCTTCTTCACTCCAAATTCAGCACTAGCATTCAATCAAGAACAGGCTTTCCAACCTAGAAAGTCATTTCCAAGAATATTGATTTATAATTCATGATTAATTCAAATAAGACAATATGTGTAAAGCACATAGTGTGAATTTTAAAACTATTCCACCCTACTCCTACCATACTTTAGAAGATTTGATTGAGCTATTTCCTGATTTGTAACAAATGAGATAGTTGGTTGAATAGAATCAGGTCTTGGGAATTCTACATTGCTCCACCCTACTTAGTTTAACAAGGTCAGGAATGTCTGCACCCATACTCAAGGATTAAGTATCTAAGAAGATGGCCTTCAACAGACATGTGTAGAAACAGCTGACAGACCCCCTGGGCTGTCCTAAGTCAAGCTAAGCTAACACTGGTACAGATGAGACATAGGAAAGTGACATAAAACCATCTATATAGGGCACACGGCTTCCTCTCTTCGCTCTCTTTCCCCGGAGAGGCGGCTCTGACTGGCAGCTTGCTAAGGGTCCCAACATCTTGGCATGGTGGTAGCTATTTGTTTGGGTTTGGTGATGAGTTTTCCCTTGAGCTAATTCAGGTTCAGGCATCTTGGCAGAGCCCTTTTAGAGTTCAGCTTGATTCCTTCCTCCTTTACTCTCCAACGCCTTGCCTTCCTAGAGCCTCTAATCTTCCTCCTGGCACAAGCGAGGCAGGAGAAATCCTACACCCTTTCCTTCTTCCTTCTTCTTAATTTCTTTTCACTATATTAATTAAATCACCATATATTTCCAGTTGACTTGGGTATATTTTTTTATTTGGGATATCCATGGCAACCAAATAATTAATATAGTTTAGATCACAACGCTAAAATTATCCTTTACAATAGTAGGTGCATAATGTTTGTCCCCTTCTACTCTACCCAGTTATATTGTTAGAGAGTTGTCTGGGTCATTGAGAGACAAAGCAATTAATGGTCAAAGAACCACAGATTTCGAGCTGGTAGGACCTGAAAGGTCCATATAAGAGAGATCCACAGTCATTGTTGGGCCAATACATAGAGCTTTTCCAGGTTGACTCTAGTTTCTGCAACTTAAGTAACAATGGAAGAAACTTTGAGTAATTGGGAGAAATTAGTGAAATTTTATATTAGAAATTTATTAAAGGCTATATGCATAGATCAGATGTTGGTGAAGATGATGGTGCAAGAACTAATCATGATATATTTAAATTAGCTTTATGAATGATGACTACCGGTAGTTGTACTTTGTGACCTCCAAGTCTCATTCCAGCTGTAAACTTTTGTTCTAATGATCATCTGACTTGGTAATTGCAAAAGAAATTCAAGTTTCATACAGTGAAAGCAATCCATTGTGATGAAGAGCTTTGGAAAGAATCCTAATATTGTTATTTTTAAAAATTGACATCTCATTACCTTCTAGCTATTTTGGAGGGAGCACTTAGCTCCTGCCAGAATTATAGTGATCAGAAAAAGGTGGCAGAAAATTGGTTTGGTGCCAGTGGAACTCCATGTGATTGGACTGGAGAGGTAGCTTTTTGTTGTTGTTGTCTTTTAATGGGCTTGGTCCTATTATTATAAAAGAGGACATTCCTTTAAATCTGGTACAAAACTTAGAATACTGAAGATAAAATATCTGCCACTAATCCTCAAGAGAATATGAGGATGAGGATGTAGGAGTTCTAGTAAAGGAAAGGGTAAATACATATATCCCTAACCAAAACAAAAAACTCCACTGGATACTTGATAAATGATCTATGATAGTGGCAAGAAAGGGACTCCTCAAGTCCCTTTTTTTCCCCTCAAATCCTTTTTGAGAGAAAATTTAATTAACAGAGCTTAGAAAATATCTGTATATAAAATCTATATATAAAATCTGTATATAAAATATACATTTGGGGCAAAATAGTTATGATTCTTTCATAAATTCAGAAATTAATAAAAATGGAAGTTTTCTAGAATAACATAAAAAACTTCAAGGTTGTTTTCCAGCCAAGTGACAAGAGAATGCCCATATGGCTAACTTGTCTGATGGTAACAAAGCATCTGCTCAGCTATATTTAAAATATTTTTAAAAGACAGAAAAGATAAAACAAAAAAAATATTAATTGGATGTCAAATTGGAAGCTCTTTCCTTTAAAGCACCTAACTGAACCTAATTTACATGTATAAGCACTCTCTGATTCTATTCTATTAATTCTGGAATTCTAAGAGAAATTTTCATTTAACCTAATACAACAGGATTTCATAATAATAGTCATATCTTAAAAGAATGAGGGAAAGCATTTGGGTGAACACTAATAGAGGATAAAAAATTAGCAGCATTATATGGATGATATACTATGGAGTCCCTGTTTCAGAGGAGGATATAGATGATGAAAACTTAAAAATAGTTGCAAATATTTTTGTTTTCTCTCATTTTTTTAAGAGATTATTGCAACCAAAGGATTAGGAACACTATTTACATAGGAAATGTAGGGTTTTTATTACTTCCAACTCTATATGTTGTTCCTTTTCTATTAAAATGTAACTCACTGAAGGGCACGAACCATTGCTTGTATTTGTATGGTCAGCATTTAGCACAGGACCTGGCATGTAGTAAAGACTGGTTGTGGTTCATGAATTCAAGACTCGTGATCCTTTAGCAATATTTTAGTAAATAGATTATTGGATGGATGTGTGTATGTGTGTGGACAAAATATAGAAATTCAAAAAAGCTCTAGGAAGATGTAATACGTGTTGAAACTACTGTGAACCTTTCTAGAGGACCTTTCTAGAAGATTTTATCCATAAAAGATCTTTTAAACAAATAGAAGCCACATTGCCCTTCATATACTCTCTCTATCTATATTTTGATGTATTTCACATATTCTATACATATGTACACACAGAGATACTTATGTATGTAGGTATGTACACACATATGTATATATGCAAATATATATCAGCATAACATAATATATAGTTTTATAGAATTTTAGACTTGGAAAATACTGTAGAGATCATCATATCTAATCTCTCAACCAATGCAGGAATCCCTTGTTGAATATATCAGACACTGCAGAAAATTTTTGAAAGTTTTTGTTACAATTAAGACTTGGTAGGATGTGATTTATAATATGAATATGGCAATATCAGGGAATAATTTATTCCAAAAACAGTTTGGTAGAGGATCTATGGAGGGAAGAACTGAGAAATAATCTTATATGTACAATACAGATTGAATAAAGTATTGATTCTAAAATCAAAGGTAATTTTCTTTTCTTACTTCTCTCTCTTTCTTTCTTTCTTTCTTCCTTCCTTTCTTTCTTTCTTTCTTTCTTTCTTTCTTTCTTCCTTTCTTTCTTTCTTTCTTTCTTTCTTTCTTTCTTTCTTTCTTTCTTTCTTTCTTTCTTTCTTTCTTTCTTTCTTTCTTTCTTTCTTTCTTTCTTTCTTTCTTTCTTTCTTTCTTTCTTTCTTTCTTTCTTTCTTTCTTTCTTTCTTTCTTTCTTTCTTTCTTTCTTTCTCTCTTTCTTCCTTTCTCTCTCTCTCTCTCTCTCTCTCTCTCTCTCTCTCTCTCTCTCTCTCTCTCTCTCTCTCTCTCTCTCTCTCTTCCCTCTCCTTCCCTCCCTCCCTTCCTTCCTTCTTTCCTTCCTTGCTTTCTTCCTTCTTTCCTTCTATCTGAGTATGTTGTCTACATAGTCAGAGAGAAGTTAGGCTTTTCAGTAGTGGAAGGAATAGCTATTCAATCAAATTGTGAATGTTTCCAAGTATTAACTGTAAAAGAATATTAAATCATTCATTACTCCTGTATTTGACAACATGTATTCAAATAGTGTGATCTATCCTTAATATTCAAAATCAACATCATTTATCGGAATGAAATACAATTTTTCCTTGAACATAAAAACTTACCATTGCACATTTCTGGAAAATTATTCCATAATCAGAAGACACAGAAACTCTAGAAACATCTTCATGCTGAAAAAAAAAAGACAAAGAAATCCATTCCAACTTGCATGTTCTTTATCAAATAGTATTCTGGCATAGATGAAAAGGAAAAGTAGTGACATGAAGACAAATGAACTCTGTAAACTGAATACCTACTTTTTTGTTTTTGTTATCTTTCTGATGACTTTGTCACTTTTGCTGCATGATTTCTAAACAAACAACTAAACTTAGAATCAAAAAGGACCTCAGAGATCATTCTATTCAAGCCTTTAATTTTATGCAAGAGAGACAAAATAATGTGATCAACATTATTCAAACAGTAAGTAGCGAAGACACCTTTTGAACTTTGGTATCCTGAAAGTATTCAATTGGTCTCAAAATCAAAAAGAGATGAGTTCATATCCTGTAGACACATACTAGCTGTGTGACTTCAGGCAAATCATTTAACATTTTATTGTCCTTTTGTTGTTCAGTCATTTTTCAGTCATATCTAACTCTTCATGACCCCATTTGGGGTTTCCTTGGCAAAGATGCCAAAGTGCTTGGCCATTTCCCTCTCCAGCTTATTTTATAGATGAGGAAACTGAGGCATAGTTGAGTGACTTGTCCAAGGTCACACAATGAGGAAATGTCTGAGGCCAGATTTGGACTCAGGTTTTCCTGACTTCAGTTCATACTCTGTCATCCTCTATGCTATCTAGCAGTCCCTAAACCTAGCTTGCTCTAGATTTCTATTTAAAATTCTACAATACAGAAAAATTCCAACAGATATATATAGAAGGTTTTCCCTCACTCATGGATTTTTGATGCCAAACGAATCTCAGTTCTAATACTTCTCCATATTCTGACTAAATCTATTGCCTTTTCTGCTATACTGGGATACTCTTAATGTTTCGCCTAAATTCCAGATGCCTAAAATATGTATAATAATAGAGTAGGCACTTGTAAATTCTAAAATGTTATATAATGAGAAGATAAAATTAAAGACAGAGAGCAAACATAGAAGGATTTATTCAAAGATAAAGACCCCAGGGGAAGCATTTTATAAACCTTGAAGCATTTTCTAAATGTGAGTTATCATTATTATCACTATAATCTCTTTAAGAAATACATTTGCATAGTTATGATATATATATATATATATATATATATATATATATATATATATATATAATATGGAAAGCCTGAAAAATATGACCTATAGGAAACAGTTTGATGGTCCTTTGTTCTTTGCTTTTGTTTTGGCATGAGTATAGATACTACCTGAATATTTATAGGTCACTAATACTAAAGGAAAAGCTTTCTTAGATAGAAGTATCTTATACTACTTTCTTGGGACATTACAGAGCAACTCTCTTCCCTTCAATAAGCATCAGTTTGCCCATCTATAAAACAGGGCTTATGTTTTCTACTACCAACCTCTCAAGACTGTTGTGATGAATGTGAGTAACACTGAAATAGTACATTGCCATTGTTTTTGTCATTGATGTTGTTGCTATTGTTGTTGTTATGCTGTTTGTCTAGCCTCCCAGCAATTCAGATGCACTGGTCCCAACTAATCATCTGTCACTTCCTCCCAACTTGAATATTTCCCTGTAGGCAAAACTGCCCACATAGAGTGTCTTGGAAAATGCTCATAATACTTGGTATTTCACTGTCCAGGTGTATTCTCTATTCTTTTCAGTTTGGTACACTAGGAAAAACACTGGATTTGAGGTTAAAGGTTGTGGCTTCAAATTCTCTTTATGTAACATACCACCTGTGGAAATTGAGCAACTCATTTAATGTCCCTAAATCTCAGTTTCTTTATCTGAAAAGTAAAGGGATAGATGGTGACACATCTATTGGGGAATCACTGAAAAATTATGCTATCTAAATTTGTTATATTTTTGTGAGGTTAAAATGATGAAAGGTTTGGATAAGAAGAATTGGGAAGATTTATATGAACAAATACAAAATGAAATAACTAGAATCAGGGATGTAATAGCTATGATGTTTTAAAGAAAAAGAACTCTGAAAGACATTAAGAATTTTGATCAATGCAATGGCCACCTATGACTTCAAAGGATTAATATGAAACATACTTCACACCTCTGGAAAGTATGGTAATAGATCAGAGGTACAGCATAAGATACTTTTCTATGTACTTAGTCAATTGTATATTTGTTTTACATGCCTATGTAAACCTTCTGTGAGAGGTTTATTTTTATTGGGTAAGGGGAGAGAATTGAGGAGAAAACTAATAATAGTGATTGAAGAAAGGAAAGAAGGAAGGAAGGAAGGAAGGAAGGAAGGAAGGAAGGAAGGAAGGAAGGAAGGAAGGAAGGAAGGAAGGAAGGAAGGAAGGAAGGAAGGGAGGGAGGGAGGGAGGGAGGGAGGGAGGGAGGAAGGAAGGAAGGAAGGAAGGAAGGAAGGAAGGAAGGAAGGAAGGAAGGAAGGAAGGAAGGAAGGAAGGAAGGGAGGGAGGGAGGGAGGGAGGGAGGGAGGGAGGAAGGAAGGAAGGAAGGAAGGATGGAAGGAAGGAAGGAAGGAAGGAAGGAAGGAAGGAAGGAAGGAAGGAAGGAAGGAAGGAAGGAAGGAAGGAAAGGCATATAATGAGCCATTTTTTATTGTACAGAAAAGAATATCAGAGGGACATAGAGACAAGTATGAAAATTTTTTGGAAATAATGTGTTTAGGATAACCTTTAAAAGAAACAAAAACATACATTTTATAATGAAATTTGCAGTTTCATATTTAATACTTTTAATTCTTTATATGTGGACATGTTCATCTTTGTTGGCATTTTATCATTCAGAAAAAAAATTAAAATAGAAAAATATTTTAAATGGTTTCTAAGGTACTCCATGAGTGGGAGTGTTATAAGTCTTATAGCCATCAATTTTCTCAGGTCCTGCCTTCAAAATTAACCACACAAGTCAATATTCATTGATTAACTATCCTCTCCTATAATCAGGTTTTTTATTCGAAATATTCTCATCATTTAGGGTATCTACCCCAAAACCCTATTAAGAATTGAAAATTCCTAGACACATAGTTTGTCTGAAAGTCCAAAAAAGGTCCCTAGAAAACATGAAGTTTAATACACTGAGTTTTGCTTTTGGTTTTTGTTCAGAGGTTTTTCAGTTATGTCTGACTCTTTATGAACCCATTTCTGGGTTCATAAAGAACCCTTCTGACTTCCTCTAAACAATATTCTCTCCTCTACTTCGTCTTGGAGTGCTCTAATTGCCAGGCAAATTCCTTAACCAGGATGAATCTGTTTCTCTGTATCTACTAGAAGACCCTTTGATGTCTGATTGTGCATTACACATTACTAGAGGCTTGCCATTCATAGATTTATTTTTTTGTAATATATTTCTGCACGATGTGAAAGTATCAATGAAGTAAAAATAGCCAGTTTTAATATGTCAAGTGATTCACTGACCAGGTGGTGTGTGATAGAAGAATCCCTTTTGAATAAAGTCTTCTTGGTCCAGGAACTTATTAGAGAAAATAATGAATGACGCCAAGGTTCATCTGAGGCTGCTGAAGTCAAGAACAGGTCAGAATCTCCAGTTCTTCTGCCATTTTCCTTTCCAAGTGATACTTCAGCTAAAATTTCAACCACACATGAGTCATAGCATGAATTAAAAGGATATGGTGGTAAACTAAATTCAAGCAGTGCATTAGCCCAAACTAGAGCTAGCAATGATTCCTTTTCCTAGAGGTCTTTGAGTTTTTACAAAGTGCTTCTTTCCACAACAACCCCTAAAGGGAGAGAATTTAAGTATTATTATTGCCATTCTGCAGATGATGGTAATAGAAAACTCAGGCGATAGACACATTCACTCTTGTAGGTTGTAAATGGCAAAGCTATTCCCAAACTGAAATAAGTCAATAAAATAATGATTGGTCTTAGTTTAAAGCCACATATTAGGCTTCCTTCACTAAAAGGAGGCAAGGAAGCATACAAAGACTGAATCCAAAGGATTTTTACCTCTTCTTATAGTTACAATTATTTGATCTATTCATGATACCTGGGATTGACTTACCCTATAATCATCCATTTAGTTCTTTCTGTGCCTTAGCCACTAATATTTAGGTGGCATCCATAACTGAGCAGTGGCTTGATAAGTAAGTTGTTTGTACTGTGGCTATAAAAAGGGTGAAAATAGGGACCAGGAAAAGCAGGGGAGCACAGTATGCCCATTCTGTGCTTATTTTTTAATTTTACTTTATATATTAGAATAAATACTAAGTGTCATTTCTAAGACAGAAGAGAGGAAAGTGCTAGACAACTGGGGTAAAGTGGGTTGCAAAGGGTCATAGAGCTAGGAAGTGTCTGAGGCCAGATCTGAACCCAGGACCCCTTATCTCTAGGCCTGGCTCTCTAGCCAATGAACCACTTAGCTGCCCCTCACCTGGCCAGATATTTATATTAATCTGTATATCATATTAAATCATGGTGGGAAGGGGATATATCTCAAATCAACCAGTCAGAATTCTGGGGGTTATGTAGTCAAGAGTGAGGACTGGACATTTTATCCAATCTTTAGGTACTCTGAAAAATATCCCCAAAAGGGAAATTCTATGCCAATGATGAAGCAATTATAACTGTTTCCACAAACTAAGAAATGAAAAAAAAACAACAACTAAGAAGGTTCCTTATGATGCGTAACTGGATCTAGGTTGTCCAGTCTGGAATCCACTTGATAATTTTACTCTTGTGGCTGCAGGACCTGCCAGCAACCCTGCCCCAAGCCCTACCCAACCATTCTGGGGCAAAAAAGTAGCTGGCTCCAACTTTACCCACCCATTGGCAAAGGAAGAGAAGGGACAGGAAGGCAGGTTCATACTCTACTGAGGCAGTGACCTTCAGCCTAGGTTCGGGAAAGGTTTGGAGGGAAATGTAAGTTTGGTTTTATACAAGTTGAGTTTGAGATGTCTCTGAGACCTCCAGTTTGAATTATCTAAGAGGCAATCAGTGATATGAGCCCGAAGCTCAGGGGACATGCTATAACTAGTTACACAGATTTGTACTTCATCTGCATGGAGCTAATAGCTAAATTTCTGAGGGCTAATGAAGTCACTGAAAGATCATAGAGAAAGAAAAGAGAAAAAATCCTAACACAGAACCTTGGGGAATATTTTTAGTTTGTTGTTGTTCAATTGTTTTAACTGTTTGTGACCCCATCTGGGTTTTTCTTGGCAAAGATAATGGAATGATTTACCATTTTGGCCTCCAGCTTTATTTTGCAGATGAGGAAACTGAGGCAGAGTTAAGTGATCTGCCCAGGGTCACCTCTCCAGCAAGTGTCTGAGGCCAGATTTGATTTCAGGAAGATGAACCTGGTGCTCTGTTGACTGTACCCCCTAGCTGCCCCACATCCATAGTTAGGGCATGTGCTATGAGACATGCGTCAGAAAAGGAGATGGAGAAAAAGCAACCAAACAGATGAGAGGAGGAGACAGCAGTATCGTGAAAGCACAGAGGAGCACATACCCCAGAGAGGAGGATAGTCAGTAGGACATGCAGAAAAAGGTAGGCTGAGAAGGCTGAATACTTAGAAAAGATCAATGGAGACTTTGGAAAGAACACTTTCCATGTAGTGATGAGTTCAGAAGCCAGACTGCAATGAATGGAGAAGCAAACAAGAGGAGAAAAAGAAGAGATGCTTAAGAATGGATGGGTATCTTTTAGAAGTTTGACTGATAAATGTAGCAAAGATGTAGGATGATAACTGGGAGAGGGGTTTAAGCATGGGAGAGTTTTGGTATATCTGAAGGCAGCAGAGAAGGACCAGTAGATAAGGAAAGGTTAACGTTTTGAAAGGGAAGGGGCATAATTGAGGCAGAAATCTACTGTACAACATATAGACAGTGGGACGGGCACGGGTAAGGAGAAGCAGAATCACGTCGTCAGAGTCCGACGGACGTGATGGTGGAGGTGGGTTTGGGGTGATGCTGAGGGGGGATTGAAATGAAGAGAATGGGAAAGAGGTTGCTAAAAACAGATTGGTTTCAACTATCTCAGGAAGGAGAAAGATGAGCTCTTTAGCTAAGAGAAAGAAGAGAGGAGGGAAGTATGAGAGCTCTGAGGAATGTTTGGAATAGTGGTAGGTGTAGTAGAAAGAACACTGACCTTGGAATAAGATACCCTGAGGTTCAATTTCTGGCACTACCACTTTAGTAGCTGTGGGAGCTAGGCAACATTCCTCTGAGCTACAGAGTGAAATCTGCCTCCATTTCATAATCTGTAGCATGGCATAATAATTATCAACATAAGGTTGGGACAATGGGCTACACTACGTATACAGTCAGAAGTATTAGCACTTATAATGACACTAATTGACTAAAAACTCATCCTTTCAGGAAAATAAAATTTCAGGTAGAACTAAACAGAAAATAAAACATATTAAATAAATATATTATGTATAAATCTATAATTTCATTTATTTATATTTATATATTTTATATAATATATATTATTAATAATTAAAATAATAATAATAATAAATTTATAATCTACTAAAGGAATTTGATATTAAGGTCCTCTAAGGTGACCAAGATATTTTCTGGGACACAAGGGACAAGGGCAAGAAAAGGATAAATGAGAATCTGAAATTGCTTGTTGATGACGCTGAATTGGACCCAGAATAACAACCTAATCTCTGGGGGGGGGGGGGGTAGAGAGAGTAGGAAAAATGTATTCTGAGTGGAGGAATAACCCAGACAAGTCAGCCTGCATCCCTGGGGCTACAACTATACAGGGGGACATTAGATCTAACAATAGCATACTTCCTACCTTACAGGACGGCTGTAAGATTAGCTACCATTAATCTTCTTACATGATAGTATGACAAATGACACTCTCAGGAGGTCTGGGTGGCAGATATTACAAAGCCAGTTTATCACAGGCAAAGACATAGGGTACTGATTTAAAAGAAGCAGTGAAGAAACACATTTTTCTCTGCTAATTAGAGAGGTGGGGGGCTATGGAAAGGAATGATGCATATGCTGCCAGATGCAATCACTTTATCACTTTTGCTTAACTATTCTTAAAAAAAGGAAACTTCAGAGGGGTAGGTCAAAGAAATGACAGTGACGTACAGCACAAAACATCCCTATAAAACACACACACACACACACATGGTGCTAGGAAAGTCATATAACAAAGATGGCAGAAAGAATATAAAGTCTTTAATTTATAGACTGGATCAAATGATAATATAAACAAATAAGAAGCCAAAATTCAGTGAGATCATCTCATGGTTGTTTAGGAAAAATGGGGGACATCCTATCATTATTTTTTGACTTGAGGAAAAATATATTATCATTTTGTTCAGCAAAAGGTTCAAATACAATAACCAGAAATACTAACATTGAGTAAAAGGGTATGAAGGGGGTAAAGGATTGGAAGGTTCCAATAAGTGAATGTTCTTCTACATGTCACCTTTTTTTAAACCCTTACTTTTTGTCTAAGAATTAAAAATAAGAATTGATTCCATGGCAGAAGAGTGGAAAGGGCTTGGCAGTTGAGGTTAAGTGACTTGGGCAGGATCAAATAGCAAGGAAGTTTCTGAGGCCAAATCTGAACCCAGAACATTCCATCTCCAGACCTGACTGAGCCAAAATCTGCTACTTTTAATGAAAATGGTGGTACTATTATTAATATGCTGCTATCTGGGGCTTTCCTGCAGAAGAAACATTCCATATGGGGAATGGCTGGTAGCATAAATAAAGGAGAAGAGAAAATTGTATTTCAATAAGGGAAAAAAAGTTCTAGAAAAATACCTGTCAAATGATAAAATAGCTCAGAGCAGACTCCTAACAGTGGTTCTAAGCTTCCCTCCTGCCTTTCTTCATTGTCCTTTCCTACCTATTCTTTGAACTCCAACTCAAATGTTACCTCCTCCAAAAAGCCTTTCCTGATTGTTAGACTCTGGATAAGTTTTTTCCTAAGAGAAAGCTCATAGTTCTTACTTTGTAGCTATCTTTTGCCATTATCATGAAATATGAAGGATTTTACTTCTCTGTATTGCTATATTATCTCCCTTTGTGCTCTCTGAGGATAGCACTCTTATCTTAGCATTGTATCTTGCTTAGGAGTTCTGCATCCACAAAGAGACACTGTTTCTGTATGCTGCAATTCATTTTTTAAAATGTCCAGTCTTTTGTGGAAAGATGGGAATTTAACCATATTATGATGACCTGACGGTCCTGAAGGGACCAAGGTTCATTCCTCTCAAACCTGGGTTATTGCACTAGCCTGCCGACTGTTCTCTGTGCCTAATTCCAATTCAGACTCCATTCATCCTTCAGATTGCTCTCCCTAAAGCATGGATCTGACCATATAACATACACACTCACAATGCTCCAGTGGCTCCCTATAATCTCCAGGATCAAATATATAATCCTCTATTTGGCTTCCAAAGCCCTCCATAAACCTGGCTCCTTCCTATTATTCCAGTCTTTTTTACACCATATTTCCCTCCATATTCTCTACAGTCCAGAAATGCCAGCCTCCACATGCTTACTCAAAAGTTCTTCTTCCAACTCCTGGGTCTGAGCTCCCCCCAAGCCAAAAATGTTCTCTCTGCTCATCTTTAACTTTTAGCTTTCCTGAGTTTCACCAAGTTTCACATGAAATCCCTTCTGCAAGATGTCTTTCACAGTCCTTCATAATCTTATGTCCTCCAATTTTTTTTTCTGGTGGTAGCTTGTTTGTATATAGTCATTTGCATGTTTCTATCCACTTTGAACTTTTAAAGTTCTTTGAGACAATGACTACGTTTTTACCTTTCTTTTGATGACCCTCACTTAGCACTGTACCTGGCACATTTTTTGTTATTATTCAGTTGTCTCACTTTCGTCTGACTTTTTACACACTTTTTTATGGGTTATTTTGGCAAAAAATATTGGAATAGTCTGCCATTTCCTTTTCCAGCTCATTTTATAGATGAGGAAACTGAGTCAAAAAAAGGTTAAGTAGTTTGTCCAAGATCATACAGCTAGTAAGTGTCTAAGGCTAGATTTGAATTCAAGATGATGAGTCTTCCTGACTCCAGGTCCAGCACTCTATCCACTGAACCTTCTAGCTTCTCCTTGGCACATAGCATACCCTTAATAAATGCCAGTTGACTGAATGACTGAATAAATCTTTATTGCCCACATATAATAGATAACAAATAAATATCCTTCATATTGACAGAGTATGAAAGAACACTTTTAAAATATACCTTTCACTGTTTATTTAATTTTATTCAATTAAAAAGAAGATATAAAAAGATATAAAACTAGATAATATACTTTAAATTTGTCTTTTAAAAAAATTCTAATAAAAGTGAAACTATTGGTTGCTAAGAAAAAGTCAACATTGCTCTGCTTGAATATTGAATCATAGCACCATAAAACCATGAGTTTGAAAGGGAACTTGGAAATCTATTAGTCTGATCCCTTTAATTTTCATAGCTACTCAATGATAGGAAGTGACATATCAAGTTCTACATGTTCTTTAAGCCTTTTTCATCAAACTGGCCATGTCTGAGCTACATAGACCAGCATGATCAACTAGTAATTCACTTTATCTGGATGCTGCACAGTTCAATCAGAATGAAGTTTACAGAGACACACAACTCATCTTCATTCTTTTAACCAGTTCACCAAATCACTAAAGCAATTGTAATTCACTGCCCACCTCCCCCCCCACACACACACACCTCTACAGCCTTTTCCTTTCTTAAGCCTGAGAGAGGAGCAAAAGACAGGCTTCCTCATTTCCTCAACAGTGGTCTCTCTGCCTGCTGCATTCCTACACAATCTTTTGTAAAGCAGGCTGTTCCTTTAAGTTCTTTTTCAGAAGGAGAGCTTAATGATGAAAGGGTCAGCAAAAGTATTTCTGTGTAAAGGAAGAGACTGTCAAAGAATGTAAGACATACTTGCTGTTAGGAAGGAGCATTTTTGTGGAATTCAAGTAGGAAAAAGACCTTTGTTTTAATATCATCTACTAAAATATGAATATTTTAAGAAACAATTTTTAGATGGAGTTTGGACAGTGTGGGAGAAAAAAAATTATTTGTAATGTAGATTTGAGGACCTGGCTCTCTTTGTTAACAATATAGAGTGATGCTTCACTTGTATGGGAAGATTTTAATGTTATCAAGAGACCTTTTATTAAAAATAGCAGAAATGTGACTGGGCAGAAACATAATTTTAGGGATACCAGAGAGACTGAATGCCTTGTCTGAGATTTCAAAGCTAAGGCAGGATGAGAACTTCTCCTAATTTTCATATATATGTTTTTTGACTAAAGAAGTTAAAAGTGAGAAAATGAAAATGCATCCAAATCACTTAAAGATAGTTAAGATTAAAAAGGAGCTGATAACGAATTGGAAAAAGGAAATTTGGGAAGTTGTGACCTTTTAAGGGAAAGATGACTTGTCCCTATGAGTCTTATTTTAAGGCAATGAAGACAAAAGAGGTAGAAGCAGCAGAGCTGTTGGGGTAGTTGGAAACAGTTGGTTGACAAAAGGCTTCTGCTGAGTAATTCCTACCAGGTCAGTGAGAAAACTGTCTCTAATGGCCAAAAGTTCCAGTAATGGATATTGTTCTTCAGCCAACCTAGACTCTGAAAAAGGTCAAGCTTTCCCTAAGGACTTGCCACTCTCTGCTGCCTTCTCTGGCTTGAGAAAGAAAAGAGGGGAGGGGAGGGAAAGCGAATTACTTTAGTGATTTGGTGATCTCCTTTAGTGATCTGGTGAACTGGCTTCAAGAATGAGAATGAGTTGAGTTGCCATGAAATCCATTCTGACTGAACAGTGTAGCATCTGGAGAAGTGAATAAGTGATGCAGATGGTCTACATAGCACAGACGTGGCCAGTTTGACAATGATAATGTTCTTCCTATAGAGTTCTAACCCTTTGTAAATGCCCTTTCACATGCCTCACCTATTCTTCAGAGAATATCTCCTCTTACTTTAAAGTGCAATTCAAATAAGACCTCCTGTACTGCAAATTATATTGTATTTGAATACTTTTATATGTTTACATATTTTCTTAATATTATGTATATGCATATAAGCATATATACCAATACTTATTATGCTTTGTATATATTATGTATACATGCATATACACATATAAAATATGCAGATATTATATACACATAACATTTTTATTCATTATAACAGACATTGCATGTTATATATAATTATATATAATAGGCATTACATTTTATATATAATTATATATAATGTTATGTATATAACTGAAAGAAATACATAAAAATATTTTAAAAGTACATAATGATACAATAATCATATATTTCTCGTCTTCCCCTCTAGAAGGTAAGCTTCTAGCAAATTGGGAATGTTCCATTTTTTGTACTTGTTTCTCCTGAACCTAATATATTCCCTGGCATAGGTAGATACTTAATGAATATTTTGATTGATTAATTAATGGATCATTCCAGAATTATTTTAACTACTAGTTATAGAATTGGAATTGTTTTTCACAAAAGTCACATCAACATTTTATTGAAAAGTCTTCTTGGGATTTCCATTTCAACACTTTTTTTTTCTCTTTAGATGCTCTGAATGGCATGTAGAAAATTCTAACTCTGCTACTGTATGACAACCTCTTTAGGCCTTGACTTTCTCCTAAAATGATGAGTTGGAGCAGAAGATTTGGTCTTTTCTAACTTTATTCCTGTGGTGCCCCTTTTTACCCCTTTCTAATTTATAACCTGTTTTCAAAAGAAAAAAGCATGTATATTCATTTCTTCAGAGATTCTTAGGTCACATTTACTATTGAGAAATAAAATACTAATTTCTGGATTTTCATGTAACTTTAGAGCTAAAAAAATTTTTTTAAAGACGTGTAATTAGAATTTTAGTCCCCATGACTCTCAATCCAAGCTTCCCATGTTCCTTCTCACATTGCGAGCTAACATAGGAAGGATATATTTTTAGTGTAGCTCCACCCTCTCTCTCTTTTCCTAGGGAATGCAGTTTGTGGAGGTGGGATGAGTGTCAGGCAGGAGAATTTCACTTTACATGGCTTTTACTCAGGCTTTTACTTTTGTTCTTTTAGTTCTTCTACTTCACGTGTTTATTAATAAACTTTATAAAACATAGTATTTGGAGTTATTGGATATTAATTTAAAGCTTTCAAAGAGATTGGCTAAGGAGAAACAAGAGGGAAAAGAGAATTTACATACTTGAAGAAGAAAGTACACACTACATACAAAATAATACCTGTTTTATAGTTTCAAAGGTATCTCATTATTTCAGTGACACTTTCTAAGCATAATCAAGGCTCTTTCAGAATTGGAAACACTTGGCTTTGGATATTTTATGTACTCTGAGGAGAATAAATGAGAGAAAATCAGATGAATTTTGAATACCAGGACAAAATTTGTTGAAGATTAGGACTGCCATGTGGAAGACAGATTGAACTTATTTCCTTTGGCCCCAGAGGGCAGAACAAGAAGCAACGGATTGAAATTGTAGAAAGGATTTTGGTTTTATATGAGAACTTTCTACTAGGATTGACCAAAAGTTAGCTGCCTAAAATTGACTGGTGAAAATTGGAAGCCAAGATATTGCAAAGGAGATTCCTGCTTCTGGTGTAGATTGAAATATAATGTCTTGAAGACTACTTCCAACTTTGAGGCTAAAGAAATCAGTGATTAAAGGAATGAGGATAGGAATGGAAATAGATTAATTTATCGCTTTCTATCATAATCTCAACAACACACCCATAATGGGTCCTTCCATTAGATTCACAAGTGAGGACCCCTTATTCCACAGTTATTTGCATACTTATTTGAGGAAATCCATTGGATTAGTAGGAGAGACATCTTTCTTACCCAGATTCCTTTGAGGTACTAAGTTGAAACTACAAGGTAATATTATTGTATGTCTCATTTTCCTTACTGAAAGACTTTTCTGGGAAGCCCTTCCTGCTTAAACCTTACTCATTCTTATTTATAGATGCTATCCAAATTCCACCACCTCCATTAAAATTTTCCCAAGTTCCCTATCAGAAATAATCATTCCTTATATTACATGCTGGAATGCCATGAAGGAAGACTTGAATCCCAAGTTCCTGACTCCAAATCTAATGCTACTTCAACTGTAGCAAGAATTAAATAGAAACTAATAAGATATGTTTGAGTTGGGGAGGTCAAAAGAAGAAAAGAGGAGGACAAGGTTAACTTCACTCTCTTTTTAAGTTTAAAACAACTAAAAGTAGAATCAAAATCAAAAGTTACCTGCTATGTTGTAATGGTAGTTCTCTATATGAAGCCACTTCTTGTAGGAGAGGTCCTAAAGTTTTCAAAAATACAAAGGAATTAATTAAAACATATACTATACTGACAAGAAGTCATTGTAAGGTATGTTCCTAGGTAGGTCATATTTAATTTAGCTTCCTTATAATGCAAATCTTAAAAGCACATATAGATAAGTTAAGCATATATACTACATACACATTATACTCAGTATACGTAGGTGTACATGCACACACAACTTTTGACTTGCCACTGAACTTCAATGACTAGAATAGAGAGAGCGAGGCTGACAACTCTGCATAACTTTGCCTCACTTAAATCCAATTTATGTCTGAGTTAAAAGATATCAGCTAGTGATGCCATTCTGACCCTCTTTGAGTACAAAGAACAACCACCACCCAACTAACTTTATAAATATATTACATATGCTTTAAGTATGTACATTATGTATATACTCATATGGGTATATTTATATGTACAATTATTTAAACCTTAAATCTTTTTACCAATTATTTTAGCACAAGATTAACATTGGTTATATGGGAAGCAAGAATCAGTTAGAATGTGGAGATATGAAGCCTGGGAAGAGAAGAGATTTAGAAAGGAATTGTCTTCAAATGATCAAAAGGGCTTTCATGGAGAAGATGGGATTCTGGTTGTTCTGTTGGTCCTCAGAAGGCACAACTTAAAACAATAACTGGAAGTTTCAGGGAGCCAGATTTCAGCTCATTGTATGGGATGGGGGAACAGGAAGGTACTGTTCTAATTATTAAAGTGGTTTAAAAATGGAACAGACTGATTCAGTAGGATCTTCATCATTTGAGATGTTCCAACAAAGCCTGTATGACCACCATTTATGGCTAAGATAGAGGAATGCCAAGTTTCAAATAAGAGGAGATTCCTGCTTTGATCTAGAACTTGAATTGCAGGCATGAAGCAAAGTCTACATCATGCTAATTTTTATAAAGTCCTACATCTTCTTTAGATGTCTTGGTACTGCTTACAAGACAGTCAAGGTCTTTACTCCAGAAGATAATAACATAAAACTTATGACAAAGTGACTGGATGTAGTGAAAGGATGATGGGACCAGACCTCAGCAATCATCTAGTCTAATGAATGTCAATCAGCCATCCCTTTTGCAACATTCTTGGCAAGTGATCCTTCAGCAGAAAAACTCCAACACCATGAACACTACTACTTCCCAGCCCATTTGAATATGAATCAATGCTGATGATCTGGGAGTTTTTCTCTCACTGAACCAAAAATTCACTTCTAACGCTTCCACTCATTGTTCTAAAATAATTCTGTTCTCTGAGGTCAAGGAGATTAAATCAAATCCTTTTTCCACATGAAATCTCTGCAAATACTTTAAGACAACTATGATGAGACCCTTTCCCAAGTCTTCAGAATCAACATCAACAGTCCTTTCATTCAATTGTCCTGAGTCTCAGACCCTCACCTTCTTAATCTCCCTACTCTGGATGAATCATTTTGAGGGCCTTCACTATTTTTTGACACATTCTATTTTTTCTATAACCTTCCTAAAAGATTGTATTGTCCAGAATAGAACATAACATCCCAGGTGCAATCTGACCAAAGCAGAATTCAGTCATTTCAGTTATGTCCAACTCTTCATGATGCCATTTGGGGTTTTCTTGACAAAGATACTAGAATGGTTTGCCATTTCTACCTCATTTTACAGATGAGGAAACTGAGTCAAATAGAGTTAAGTGACTTGTCCAGGGTCACACAGAAAGAAAGTCCCTGGGGCCTAGTGTAGGGCAAAGTCCATATGTTTTTAAGCTATAGTTTTGGAGCAGATGTTAAGGTCAAAATGTAAGAAGAGTGTACTAGAAGAACAAAAGAAATGTATATGATGATTTTAGGTTCACAAGATGTTTTCTGCACAATAGTCCCTTTTAATATATTCTGCAAATAATAATATTTCCATTTTACAGATAAGGAAACTGAGACAAGGCTTAAGAGACTATGAGGCGTAAAAGAAGGACATGGTCATGGTAATCGACTAAGATATCTCTGAACTGGGACTAAACTTCAGCTCTTCTGATGGAATCAGTGTGTTTCACACTAAGTCATGATGAAAGCACAGGAAAGAAGACAGCCAAAGTTCCAGAATGTAACTGATACACATGTAGCTAGCATTTATAGAGTATTTTAAGATTTTTTAAATGGTTTATAATAAATACTCAATTCTCACAACAATCCTTGGAGACAAATGTTATTATACCCATTCTACATATGAGGAAACTGAGGCAAACAGAGGTGTAGTGATTTAACCAGGGTCACGCAAAGTTTGCAAGTGTCTGAGGCAGGAATTGAATTCAGATCTTCCTGACTCAAGATCCAGGGATTTATACACTGTGATGTCCAGTTCCCAGACTGTCTTTTAAAACTTTCAATTATCTCAAAAGAAGGCTGGTTGGTAGCTCAGTAGAGAGAACACTGAGCCTGGCATCAGGAAGACTTATTTATTTATTTAGTCTCTATCTACTTTAATCCACTGGAGAAGGAAACAGTAAATCACTCCAATATCTTTGCCAAGAAAACCCCACGGACAGCGTTGGTGTGCTGTGGTTCATGGGGTCACAGAGTCAGACATGACTAAACAACAACAGATTTTCTCAAGATCCAATTGCCACTCTCTCCATAAGACCTTCATTGATTTCTCCCTCACTAGAAGTAGTCTCTATATCCTCAGCAATAATTCAGCTCTATTAAACTCCTCAGCACTTTTTTACATTTTTCCTGTGTGTGATCTAAAAAACTCACAGTGTAACAAAGGATATGATTACAGTACTGTTTACTTATTTTAAAAGTTCAGACTTAAAAAAAGGTGCAGAACATTGTACTTAAACAATTTATCAATGTCTACAAGTAATAAGTATACTTTAAGTAGATTTACCTTGCAAAAAATGTCATACTGAAAATGAATAAAAACGTCTTTCAGGAAATCTCTAAGATACTAATAGTTTTGTGTTACATTACACACTGCAGAATTGATACTCAAAATTCAGGTCTCCTAATCTTACTTTATGTTATTTTTATTATATATATATATATATATATTTATATTATGTATATATTTTTCATTTTATTATATATATATATATAATTATAAAATTACTTCCTCTTAAGTCAAATAAGTCCAGAGTTATGTTGGTGCTGGCTAGCTCCCTTAGAGGAGAATGTATGACACTTTCTGGGGAAGAGAAACAGAGGGAGTCTTTCCTGCTAATAAAGACATCAGCTATAGGATGGAGGAACAAGAATCCTTCACTAGTTCTGTGAGTCATATAGACTATGTAGGTTGGGATAACCTCCAGGCAGTCCTTTAAGTCAAGGGTCACTGTATAGGTCTCTAAGGAAGGTGGGGTACACTAAAGAAAGATTACTTAACTTTCTATGAATGTTTAGCCACTCAGTATAGTACTACAAGGATTATATGGGTCCCTATGGAAAAGAGGATAGGGCAGAAAGTTTTCATCACAGTCTTTTTTTTTGGTATCTTTTCTGTATTTTTTTAATAAAATCTATTCTACATTTCATGTCTTATTAGGGAACTTAGGGAGTAATAAAATTAGCAATATTCTGAAGTCCCCAGAGTTTGCCTGGCAAGGTGCAAAATCAGAAGTCAGAAAGATTTTTTTGAGAGTGGTCCCATCCAAAATTGAACCTGGATCTTTTATTCCAGAAGGAATCCTTGAATACCACAACTACATGTTCAGATTTAACTTCCTGGCTTCAGGGTTATAGTAATAAAATTAATCTTTTAAGTACAGAAAAAAGTGATTGCAAAGTAGGTTTCTTAAATAACTAGATGCTTAATGCCTGACACAAAGAACACAATTAGGTGAGAGATTTTACCAAAAATATTAATAATATTATATTGATACTAATAGTAAATATTAATAAAATGAAATATTAGTTATTAATACCTAGTAATATTAATAAATCACAATTCTATATCACTTTAGGATTAGAAAGTTCAGTCTCTCCACCTAATAATCCACTGAATTAGGCAATATAAGAATTATCATCCCCATTTTATAGAGAAGGAAACTGACACATAGAATTTAAGTAACTTGCTTATTCTCACCCAGTTTACAAATAAGGAAGTTGAATCTTGAATTTTCCTGCCAGGTAGTTTTCTGTCTAAAACCCTGGCTCAGATCATAAACAGATTAGCCTCAAATATATCTGAGATGCTGAAAGAATAATAATTTAATAATTAAATGCTCATATTTTAAGTGCTTACAAAGTACCATCTAACTATGCTGTGAGTTAGATATACCTAGTATGATGCAAACCCAAGTCTAGTACTCTTCTTTCTATACCAACGCTGTACTATTGGAAACACTTAACTATCAGAGGCATGATGAGATGGTTAGAGAATGAGATGATCTAATTAGTCAGTATGATGTATAATAATTTCATCATATATTTATAAGTTTATATAACATACAACAACTACACGTATATATCCAATTTATTTTCAAAGAATTAGACTACAGGAAAATACACTAAATACTAAAATTCTTTTTAATGTATTATCCCTTTAAAACCCTTTTCAGTTGAAAATAGTAACTACTCTTATAAATGAACATTTTGACACTAAAAAGGAATAGGAAAATGATTTTGTTTTAATAAAAATGGCAAAAATCAACATGAAGAAATATAGCGTTCAGATGGTGTTTGAGTAGTTTGGGATAGAAACTGAACTGTGGGAAGGTGTCACAGTCTACATATGGTTTTGGGATCTAGTCCATCTATTCATATTATTTTCATTTGGGAAATGATATTCATACACAGACACATAAGGTTTCCACATAAAAAATAATGGAAGAATCTTAGAAAGACTTGTCAAATTCTGCAAAAAAAACTATTAATCTTAAAATATTATAGACACTTTTCAAAGACAGTTTATAAACAAATGTTTCATAATTTTGATCTGGCTAGTGGTACTTCCTACAAATGGGCATCACTATCTCTACTGCTGTCATTATAATAGCTGACATATATTGTTTTTAGGTTTTCAAGGGATTTGTATTTATTTAACAAACTGGTATAGTGGGAGAAAAAGGCCAAGCTAGGAGTTTTAGCCTAGATACTGCTTTGACAATTTTTCTTCTTAAATCCTTCACCTTCTGTCTTATTATCAGTTCAATGACAGAACAGCAGTAAGGACTAGGCAAGTGGGATTAAGTGACTTGCCCCAGATCACAAAGCTAGAAAATATATGAGGCTAATTTTGAACCATGTCCCCCTGACTCCAGACCCGGTGCTCTATCCACTGTGCTACCTAGCTGCCCCTAAAGGTCATAGTATTTGATCTTGGTAAAATTATTTCACTTTGCCAGTTGACTCAGTTTCCTTATCTTTAAAATAAACAATTAGATTAGATTTTTTCAAAACTCCCTTCTTGTTCTGTCATACTGTGTTCTAAAGTCCCTACCCACCTAGCTTTTGAAGTCACATCAGCTGAAAAGCAACTAAAATTGTCTTATCTAGAGACATAAAGAAATTTAAAATAAAGATAAATGTTTAAAGGACAGCTCAGGGAAGTTGTCTTTGTCCTCTTGACAAAGAGAAAGTGGACATCTCTATATTGATTTGAGAGATGTTCCTCCTTAATGTCCTAGAGAAAAACTCATCATGCTGTAAATTAATCAAGTTGCTTGGTAAGCTTTTAAAATAGGTATAAGATGGCTCCCTGTCTTTTTCCTGGAACTTTTGAAAGCATCTGACCCAAAGAGAAATGAAAAGGCACTTTGACACCCTGTTAAGAACCCAAAGACAATTCTGCTGATCAGAGGTAATATATCATAGAGGAAAGTGTTAGAAACCAGATTTAAAAAGACCCAGGGTTGAATCTCACATCAGACACTGGATGTATAACAGTAGGTGTCATTAATCTCTCAGTTTCCTATTTATAAAATGAGAATAACAATACATCCCCTCCCTATATCTTTTGAGTCTATGTGAAGAAAACATTCTGCAAATCTTACAAAGTACTCTTCTTAGCACATAGTAGGTGCTTAATAAAAAGTTATCAACTGACTGAGTCATATATAAATGTGAGTTATTATTAATATTCCCTGTGTATTTCCACTAGTCAGTCCCTAAAATCCATGATTATTCAGCACATTATTTTTCAATTGTATTTAAGCTGTACCTTCCTTTCTCCTAGGACTTCAACTACAAAATCTCCAGTTCGGTGAATCTGGTACAGCTCAGTCATTGCCATGGAAACTAGTTGATGTCTAGCATGAGATTTGAAATTCACTATGGGGGCAAAGAAACAGAAGCTAGTTTGAGGAAGAGAAGAAGCTTTCATAGTATACAAAAGAGAGAGGGGGAAAGTAGAACTCTGAATGATGTATACACATTGATTACAACTATGTCCTGTCTTTGTGTAATTAAAATGACTAGAAAATATATGGTTTGTTATTTTTTGTTAGCAGTAATCTTTATATTCATATGTTTAGGGAATGAGGATCAGGGAGGAAAAGAGACACAGAGGGACAAACAGAGATGGAGAGACAGAGTTACAGACAGACACATGGGTAGACACCCAAAGACAGACGCACATAGAGGGATTTTAATCTAGCACTTTAGAGCAAAACAGATAAAAAATCTTAAATCAAGGCATGCTTATAACTTTCATGAACTTAACTAGGTCATTTGAAATCCCTGAGCCTCAGTTTCTTGAGAGAGTTTTACCCGATAGCCTCTGATGATCCTTCTAGTTCTAAATTATGACCTATAAGTCTTTGTAGTGTGGTACTTCCTATATGCATAACCAAATGAAAAGAACTCGAGTTTTTTTTTGCAAAATTAATAGGTCAGACACTTCATATTTTATTTTAGTGAATTATATCTGTGAAATCTGTTTGCAGACAAATCAGCAGTAAAAGGGTAAAGTATTTCAAAATTCCATCAACCAATTTGGTTGTATGTTCCAATATTTTTTTTTCAGTTTAGCTATTCTATGCTCTCCCTTACGGGGCAAACATTCTCCATTCTGTATTCAAAGCTCCCTCTACCTGTGACTTTCTAATCTCTAAAACTATTATTAATTTTTTAAATAAAAATAATTTTTATTAATAATTAATTAATATTAATTTTAAATGTCTTTCTACACTTGCAATTTTGCTATTGCTATTCTCAAAAATAAGCAGATGCTATAATAAGTTTAGAGTTCATAGTATTACTGGTAAGAAAATAGAAACACCACAAACACCAAAGGACAATTTCTGAGGATTTGAGGAGAGAGGACCAAACAAAATTAATGTTGCACTCAAAAGGCCAATAAATATCCTGAACTGTATCCCTAGCTAAAATAAATGAAAGCATTAATAACTTTAACTTAGTCTTCAAATGACTGAATTCCATTCCAAGTTTTCCAGACAAAAATGACTTTCATATGCTTTAGGTGACTATAGCCCCATAATGGCAGCCTATACGAACTGATATTTTCACATTGCTTTTCCCATTTCATTGATGAATAAACTGACATTCAGGGAAATTAAGTAAATAGCCTTAGGTCACATAGAAAATAAATAGTAGAGCCACGATTTAGCCACCTCTTCTGACATGTAGTGTAAAACTCTCTGAATGCTGCTGCCTACCAAATGCATTACCTTTTTTTAGTCCTCATCCTTCTTGACCTCTTGACAGTTTTAGACACTGTTAACCATCTCTCCCAACTGTATAATCTCTTGTCATTGAGTTTTTGTAGCTCTGCCCTGCCTTAATTCTCATTCGATCCCACTGAATGATCTTTTTCATTCTCCTTTCTTGACTCATCATCAGTCTTATATTACTTAATACCAAGTGTTCTAGGTAAGACTTTGTCCTGGCACTCTTCTTTTTCCTCTTTTGTTTGTTGTTGTTGTTATTGTTGTTGTTGTTCAGTTGTTTCAGTCATATCTGACTCTTTGTGACCCTATTTGGGGTTTTCTTGGCAAAGATAAATATCATGTAGTAGCAGTAGTCTCTTGGTAACCGAGAATGACTATTGTCTTTGTGCGTTTTTGTGCACAAAGACACTTGTGCATGAAGATTTAAGTGGAAAAGTCGATGCACAGAGACAGTCCCACTCTCTCAGAGTTGGAAGCCTGGGTCCATTGGCACGAAAAGTCGTTACATCTGGAGACTTCCTCAGCTGCATTGGATAGCCGTGTTGTCTTTTGTGCTCCAACACACCCTGAGCACTCCACAGTGCCTTGCTGCATCGCCATCTCAGCCGTTGAACCTTCTTATTGGTTTCTTCCCTCTGTTTAGCCGAAACAGTCTTCACATGCTGGGTGAGCAAAGCCCTGGTTCACCCAGGTCCACAACGACCCAATGGCTACCCTCACAAGGTTTAGCCGGCCTGTCGAAGTCGTTGCCCGGGGTGTGGCCGCTGCCGCATGCTAACAGCTACTAGGAGCCACAAGTGAGAGCTGGGTGTCAGGTGAGGGTCAGAAGTAGGAGAGCTGCCCTAGGAGGGCACGACAAGCCCTCCATACAATGTTTGCTAATGAGGAAGCTAAATGGCACGGTGCATAGAGTAATGGTCATAGAGTCAGGAAGACTCATCTTCCTGAATTTAAATCTGACCTCAGACCCTAACTGAACCTCTGGACAAGTCACTTAATCCTATTTACCTCAGTTTCTTCATCTGTAAAATGAGCTGGAGAAGGAAATAGCAAATTATCTCAGGACCTTTGCCAAGAAAACCCAAATAGGTATAATGATAAGTCAGACACGACTGAAAATGATCAAACTACATATAATAGGCAATCAATAAATACTCATGTTTGACTCCTATGAAGTCAGCCTACTTATCAACGATCAAAGATCGAATCAGATTATTGTAAAATTGAGATTTGAACTCTGGACTCCATTCCCCAGGAGTCCTTGCTAGCTCCCAGAATGCCCTCTAATCTCACTGAATTCTCACCTGGGACGAGAACAAAATTTTATTTAAAGGGTCTTCCCTGTAGGCGGGGTCTTTTTTGGACTTCCGTTTTGGGGCAGACGTGGCCCTTTCCATAATGTAGGTGAGGTCTTGTCTAGGACTCTGGCCTAGCCACGTGTTTTTTCTTACTTGTATTTTCTTTTAATCCTTAACTTTTAATAAACCTCTAAAAATATAATACTCCTTGCAGAGAGAAACTAATTTCTACCTGCCTCAGTCTCCCCTAAATTTTCATCTTTACATTATCTAGACTAAGGCTTTAACCCTCATCTCAGACTTACTCAATAACTCATTCTCTTCTTTGCCCAATAAAAATTAAATGTAAGCAGTATCATATTGTGAATATTGATATTTCATAATATAACCATAAAATCAGCACTAGTGGGGTTCCTCACAGCCTTCTAATCCAACCACTTCATAAATAGGAATCCTTTCTAGAGCAATGACAAGTGATCATTCATCTTCCATTAGAACACTTATAGTGATGGAAAATGCACTACTTTTATAGTCTATTTTTCAAATAGCTCTAATTGCAAATACTGCCGAAAATGCATCTTATATTTATGGAATAAAGGATAATAACTCTGTAAGCTCTGTAAGTGATTCTAAGAATTAGGTTGAAGTTGTAAATCCAATATCTCCTGACACCTTAGATAAATTGTTTTACTTTTATTAACCTCAGTTTCTTTATTTGAAAAAAGATAATGATTGCACTCCCTAAGTAACAGGGTTATTGTGAGAAGGAACTAAGAAGGTAAGGTATGGGAGAAAACATTTTGTGAACAATTAATTAGGCATTTACTAAAAGCCACTTTGATGCATAAACATCAAAGATGGGCTGCCAGGTGTGGATGGGCCCAGAATCGGAAAACTCTAGATTCAAGGCTTGCTTCTGGCTGCATGACCCAGGGGCTAATCTGTCCTGGAGTTACCTCTCTAAGATCTTAAATTGGAGGGAAGCTGCTGACCCATACTGGTGCAGGAAGTTTTATCTTTTTTCTTTTTTTACTTAAGAGTTGTCAACCTGTGGTGAGTGAAGTTGTCAGGTACAAAATTTGAGAACATTCAAAGCATATTAAAATGTAATCAGAAAATGATGAACAAAGTAAGGAAACAATATAACATAGATAATGTCAAATTGAGGTTTCCTAAGTCAATATGTGACCTGCAGGGATCCATTTCTATTTAAGTTTGACACCACTGATCTCTAGTATTGAAATTAGGAAGGAAGGAAGGAAAGAAAGAAGGAAGGAAAGAAGGAAGGAAGGAAGGAAGGAAGGAAGGAAGGAAGGAAGCAAGGAAGGAAGCAAGGAAGGAAGGAGCGAGGGAAAAAATGGGAAAAAAAAGAGGGGGAGATAGTGCAGAACATCTAAGGACAGGATAAATTCAGAAATCTATAAATTCAGGTGCAGATTCTAATACATGCTAGTGTGACTCTAGGCAAGTCACTGTGTCCCAAGCAACTCTCTAAGATTAAAAGTTGCATAACTGGTGCCAATCTGCTTTACTAGTGGAGATTCCTTCATCAAGAATACCCTGTCCTAATGAAGTCACAGGTCCAGACCACCAACAAACAGATTAGACAGACAGACAGACAGACAGATAGATATAGATAGATATAGATATAGATAGATAGATAGATAGATAGATAGATAGATAGATAGATAGATAGATAGATAGATAGATAGGTAGGTAGGTAGGTAGGTAGATAGGTAGATATAGACAAATAGATATACATAGGTAGATATAGATAAGCAGGTCAATGAATCTGTATCCAAGGACACATAATCCTAATCTATTATTAGGATCATAAACTTTTGAAAGAGAAAAAAAAATCTGAAACAGCAACTAGATCAATCTCTTCATTTTATATATAAGGAAACAGGCTCAGAGAAACAAAATAATTCATATCTAGTCAGAATAAAATAAAATAATTCACGTTTACACACAGCTCTTTAAAATTTCCAAAGTGCTTTCTTCAAAACACCTTGGCTAGACAGTGAGAGTTATTATTACTCACTTCTTAAGTGAGAAGAATGAATGTGAGATTCAGGAATTGCAATGCTTTGCTCAGAGTTAGGTAATGTTGGGATCTGACCCCACGCTTCCATCCCAGGACTCTTTCATTACCCCATCTTCACTGAAAATTAGCCCTGGCAGAGGTCTTAGAAGATCTACTCTAGCCTTCATGTTTTATAACACTTACTATATACATCAGGAATGATAAGCATCAACCTCAGAAAACAACACAACCTGATCACTGTAACAAGCTTGCCCCAGGATATTCTTACAGTCACACAAAAATCTGAGCATGAAATGGGGGTGGGGGTGGGGGAGTGTCAGATTTTTAAAGAAACTGAGGCAGAAGTCTCAATACTATGGTTACCTGATCTTCCAAAGGAACTTCTTCCAGGAGCCCCTGGCAAAGAGCTGGGGGTCCTTGCCAGACATGACATCCATTTGCATGATGCGAAGCCTTCGATGAGAGGAAAGGCAGGTCAACGGATCTGTCTGCAAGAACTGACAGATTGAAGCTGAGCTCCTGGCCTTTGCTTCTATGGAACAAACTTGAGTTTTCCAGAGGGGGTCCAATCCCGATCTCAGACGCGGGACTTTCCCGGAAGTGGCTGGGAGCCTGGGAGGCCCGTGGAGGCAGCTGCAAGAATAAAGAAACAGTCACCAAGTTTGTAGCCCACGTCCAACTTCGTGTAGGGAGGCAGAGCCCCGAGGGACTGGTCGGCCTCATTATGTCCCAGCCCCGGAGTGTTGTGGTCCCTGAGGGGAGGCATGGGCTGGATATCTCTCCATGGAGCTGAGGAAAGAATCCTGAAGTTTCCAAAAAAAACAGTTGAGTGGAAGAGTTTTGTACTGAGGACGAAAACCCTCCCTTGCTACTGAGCATGCTCAGTCCCTTCCCAGGGAGTAAACTCAAAGAAGAGTTGCTCCAGCTTTTTTTCCTTGAGAAACGGGAGGAAGCAGGGACAGAAGCAGCAAGGAAGATTTTAAGTACTTCCACCTAGCTGGGAAGGACCACAGAACAAAGAAATCCAACCTGAAAGGGAACTTTAAGATGATTTAGTCCGAATCCTGCATTTCACAGATGAAACTGAGATCTAAGGGAACATGGCTAGTAAGTCACAGAGCCAGAAATTCAACTCAGATCCTCTGAGGCCCAAACCAGGGCTCTTTCCTCTCCACTGCAGCGAATTGGTAGGAGCCTTCCAGTTCCTCTCAACCCCAGCTTGATACACTGGATCTTTCCCTAGGTTAAGAAATCAAAACCCAACACATTGATACCAATTCATTAAGTGATTTTAGACAAATCACTTTTCTTCACTGGCTCTCCAGTTCTCATCTTTAAAATCAGGGAGTTGAACTAATAATCTCTAAAGTTCTTTCCAGTGCTTAAGTTCTATGATCTCATTTTACAAATAAGGAAATTGAGAGCCAAGTTGGAGAATTTATTTAACTAAGGTCACAAAATTGATAATCAATAGTGATCTTTCAACTACACTATATTAACTACACATACACATGCATTTTGGTATATTTTTAAACTTATTAAAACTTAAAGCTGAACTCCACTGAGATGGTGGGGACAACCTATATATACATATATGTACATATGCACACATGTAATAATATGTTACTATATTCTTAATTTCCTAAGACAATCTCAATTTCAAGTGCATATTTTGAGGATTTTTTGTTGACATGTATGACTTGAATTTAGGTTCAGAAAAGATGGATCACTATATTTCTATATGACTTATGAAATATAACATGGAACAAGTTACATGAGAGGTAGTATGTCGTAGCAGAAAGATCCCTGGACTAGAGAATCATGTGATTAGGATATACGTTCCACTATTTATAGTGGAAAGAACACTGATTTGGGAATCAGAAGACTTGTATTTGAATCCTGAATCTGCCACTTACTATCTATGTGACCTTGAGTAGATTTCTAAACTTCTCTGTTTTATTTTCCTATCTATAAAATGGCTAAGTTGCACAAGCTTTCTAAAGTCTCTTCCAGATTTAAATTTATAATCATGTTACACTTGAGAATTAGCATGGTTTCATGAATAGGTAGTCATCTGAGTCTCTTTCCACCATTGCCAAAATTAATCTCCTTTGTTTTCTTGAAATCCCAACTAAAATTCAATCTTCTACCCAAAGCCTTCTTCAAACTCTCTAAATTAAAATGGCTTCACACTGTTTTGTGTTCAGTAATTTCAGTTCTGTCTTACATTTTGTGACCCCATTTAAATGTATGGTTTGGTTTGGTTTGGTTTTTTTGCAAAGATCTCAAGAAATAGAAAATTCAAAAATGGAGGCATCTCTTTCCACTGATTATTTCATTTTCCCCATATCACACTTTTTCATGCACTTGTCCTTGCCTCCATTATGTTGTGTGTTCCTCACAAAAAGGTTTAGTTTAGGTCATAACCAGTCTTTGCATAGACTAAGGATATAGATAGGGACTGGACCTGGGATTTCAGGAATATAGGGAATCCTAGGTGAGGATACCTCTTCTATCAATGCTGGACAAAATCTACTTCACAATTTACAGTCTTAGACAATCGTTTTGGAAATTGCAAGTTAAACTTGAACAGGTTTATACAACCTATAGTGTCAGAGGAGGGAGGGACTGAAACCTAGGTTTTCTTGGCTACAATGTCACACTGAAGAGTTAGTATCTAATAGTTATTTATTGAATTTTCATTTTCTCTGATTGGAGCAGAGAAAAAAAATCTGGTTAGAACTAAGTTGTTGTTGCTTCCTCTCTCCTAGCCAAGTCCTGTTCTGTTCCTTAGCTCACAAATTACATACTTCTATAGTGCCCAGATCCCTAGACCAGACCAAAAAGGCTCTATTGGACATAGCCTGTAATCTCCACTGTTTCTTCCTACTCCTAAAGTCAGTCCTGGATAATTTAGGACAGGAATTGGTCTTTGATAGGTCAGAAATGCCAGCCTTTACACTGTTGCCTGGAGATCTCATCACCATGAAAACCAGGTCCTGTTTTGGGGGCAGAAAAGTCACAGGAGAATTGATCAATAATAGAGAAGACTCAGAAATAGTGGGATAAGTCCTAAAATTATCAAAAGATCCAGTTTAAAATTCTATCTCCCCAAAATACTAGTTATATTCAATGTCTCTGATCCTCAGTCTTTTCATCTGTTAAATGAGAGAATTAGACTACACAAATTCTAAGATCTCTCCTAACTCGCAATTTCATTCTCTTGGGCTTCTCCAATATTAATTTAGAAGGAATAAAGAAGAAATAAGTAGGGAGATATTACTATGGTCTTCTGATTCCGTATCCACCAAAGTTTCCTCTTTACCTTCTCTCTCATCTCTGGCACTTTCACCCTTTCTGCCTTTCACCCTTTACCACTGCCCATTTTTTTCGACATTGCCTGCCATCCCATCCTAGTTTTTCAGATTCACTCTGTTCTGAACATAGTAGTCAAACAATTTAGAATTGGAGAGAATCTTAGAGCTCCTCTAATTCAGCCCCATTTATTTTACAAAAGAGGAAACTGAGTTTCAGAGCTTTGTAGTGTTTTTTTTTTTTCCTGAGGTCACATCAAAAGTTATAGAACGACTTTCTAAACCCAAGGCCCCTAAATATTAAGCCAAGTGTGTTTTCACACATGATTCGAATCTTAGATCCCAAACCCCTTTTAACTCTAAACCCTCCAAACACTCTTTTTGTGTTTACTGAAAGTACTTTTGGGAGTTGTAACTGGGCATGCTCGGTAGGGCAGGTTTTTGGTTACAAAAGGGTCTGCTAAGTAGCCAGTACTGGCTCCTCCCTCTCCCAACCTCAAGAGAGGGAGGGAGAAAGAGAGTGGAGGATGAGTCAGACAGGAAAGTATGCTGGGGTCTGTGTGAGCAGAGGCACTTATCTCCGCTGGCCTGGAGAGAGCCCTAGGACAACCCCCCTATTCTCCTCTTTTAGGCAAAGTTGTCCAGGGCCTTTAGATCTCCAGGCATGAAGGCCAGAGGGATGGGGACCAGGCAGGGGTTGCCACGCTTGGCTTTGGCTATTCCCTTTGTGCAAGGCTCAGTCAGGCTCCCTCCTCTCTAAAAAGTTGCAAACAAGTCGTCCTGGGCGAGTGGGAGGTGATCTGGAGAGAGGGAGAAGCAGGGCAGTGATTTCTCTCTGAAAGTTCACTCATGGCCCAAGCTGACCATCTACGGGGCACTTGCCTCCAAGACATCCAGCTGCAATTCTGGACGGAGTCCCAGCAGGTAGTCCCTGGCCTCTTAGCCCCAGCAGTGATTCTGGGGGTGGCCCTGGGCATCAGTTGTGCAGTTTTGCTCTGTATCTACGTGATCAAGCCTCTGCTTCAGAAAAAGGTAGGTCTTCCCTCTAAGTCATCTTAAAATGTTCTTCTCCAACCCCTCCCCCCCCCCCCATTCTCCTTTGCCAGTCTCTTGGTTCCGAAACCCCCTCCGCCAATGCAGATATGCACTTTCTAGTTTCCTGGAGAGTGCCCTGGGAGTGCAGAACTTCACTGACAGCGTTCTGTTGTATCACTATTATGTTTCAGAGGCGGCATTTCAACTGACGTCTTCCGGATTCTCATTCCTACTCTATCTCCTGTAAGATATTGTCTCTCCGTAGTAGGGAAGCATTTTGGTAGTGATATAAAGATGTCCTTCCCTGGCCCTGTTATTAAAAAAGAATGAAAAGCGCTTACCGTTGGTAAAAGTCCTAGAGCACACAGAGACCAAAGAAAATTAAATCTGGAAGGCACCTTGTTCTCGATCCAGTTCAAACCCCTGATTTTATTGACGGGATACTTGAAACTAGCAAGCGAAAGAGATAGTGTCTTGTAGTATCTGGGATCATTTCTAGATTCCTCTGCTTGTAACCTGTGTGACATTGGGCATATGCCTAAGGGATCATCGCTTTAGAACTTTAAGTTACCTTAGATATTATGTTTTTTAGCCTCTCTGTTGTACAGATAAGGAAACTGAGTCCCAAGTCCTGGGACTTAAAATTCAATGCTCTGTGTAATATAACTTACTGCTCACTTTCCTCATTTATAAACTGAAGGGTATGGACTGGATAGACGATCTCTGAAGTTCTCTTCCAGCTCCAATAATTGGTATTTATATGTATTGTTCTTTAAATTTACAGAGACTTTTTCATACTTAATCTCCTTTCATACTTATAAAGACCCTGTGAAATAAATGTTATAGATATTATTTCCCCCATTTTACTTGCATGTGACTGAGGCAGGACTCAAACTCAGTTCCTCTGTTAACTCTGAGTTAATATTGTCCTAACTCTCAGATCTTCAGCTCTCAGATCTCAGGTCCATACAAGTGACTAGCTAACGTTTTAGTTTCATGGTCAAGTAGTAAAAACCAAATCCCCTGACTTCTTTGCAATTCATCATTTTGTTATTCCAAGGACTCTTTGCTTTGCTGGTAAATGTTTAAAAGGTGGATCTCTGAGCCAGATACACTTTTAAGTTTAATTTACATTATTAACATTTTCTCCATCACTTTCTTAAGTCAAAACAATCCACAAAATAAATATGGCCCTGATTTGTAGCCAGATTGTTTTCAAGGAGTAAAATGTCCACACAGAAATTTAACAGTCAGCATAAGCCAGGTCGGGCTGGATCCTGAATACCCCTAAAAAGATATCATGGTTATTTTGAGTTTAGAAAAACAAAAGAATAGCAACTCAAAACTTTTCCCTGGCCTTACTGCTACCTTTAGGCATGGGTCAGGCTATATATTTGCTGCTCCCACTCCTCCATCCTATATAGTCAGGCTCACATTCAAACCAATCTACCCAAAACTCCTCTCTCTAAGTTTAGGGATGATATCTTGACTACTCAACTGAAACTGGCCTCTCCAAGGTTAGCAACAATCTCTTAACTACTAAATCTGCTGATCTTTTCTCCATCTTCATGTTTCTTGACTTCTCCATAACTTTTGACATTATTGTCTATTTCCTTCCTTCCTTAACTTTTATGTAATTGATTTTTCCTGGTCCCTCTCCTGTACCTCTGAGCACTGTGTTTCCATCTCATTTGCTAGACCATCCATCCTCTTTGTCCCTCCCTCCAACCACTAAGGATCTCTCTGTCCACTGTCTGTGTCTCTAAGTTTTCTCTTGGTGATTTCATTAAGGTCCCAATAATCAGATCTCCACATAAATAACTCCCAACCTTTAAATTCATTTTGAATTTCTCTCATGAGCTCTTGTTCTCTATCATCAATTTCTTGATCTCTATCTAGATGTCCCATAGTCATTTCAAACTCAATTAAGATGGAAATAACTGTTTTCCCTAAAGCCACTTTTCCTCCAGGCTTCACAGTTTGTGCTAAGACTACCACCATCCTTTCAGTTATGAATGTTTGCAATCCCTGAGTAATTCTTAAGTCTTTTCTCTCCCACCCCCCACTCTCATAGCTTATCAATTCACCACTCCTATGGATTCTCCTACCACATCTTTTTTTTTTTTTTAAGCCCTTACCTTCCATCTTGGAGTCAATACTACGTATTGGCTCCAAGGCAGAAGAGTGGTAAGGGCTAGGCAATGGGGGTCAAGTGACTTGCCCAGGGTCACACATCTGAGAAGTGTCTGAATCCAGATTTGAACCTAGGGCCTCCCCTAGACCTGGCTCTCAATCCACTGAGCTACTCAGGTGTCCCCAAAATGAAGAGCTTCTGTTATCATCTTTGGAATGTTTAGTTAGCAGCTCAACAAAATCCTGATTCCTGACAAAGATAACAGAAACAATCATTGAGTCAATAGTAGAAATTAGGAAGTTATTACAAGGACAAGATGGTATTTGCTTTTGTGAAGGATTTATATTCACTATAAGTTTCTTAGAGTTTATGGCCCAGCTAGGTGCTTTTGGTTTATTTTAAGTTCACTCCCAGAATCAGTATAATAAAGTAAGTCAGAGTATTTATAATATCAATTAGAGATCACTAAAAATTGTATCCTGATCAGATTCATTCCCATATTTTCAGTTAATATTACTTTCAAACTGCAACAATAAATTGTGCTTGTGACATACCATGAATTATACGTTCTAGAGATTGCGACATTTAATAGAGGTCCATTTTTTTTTTTTGTAAATCCTTCTGATGTCCAAGCAAGAAGTCTTAATTGGTACTAAATCACCAAGACAAGAGCAAAAAAAATGCTTTTCTTAAGACTTTACTGGAATTTGTTAACTTTCTTAGTAAATACTTCCTAAACTTTACTAAGATAATTCGATATTTTTTTGTTTTTTTAATCACTTGTGGTTTTGACTGTTAAAAGCCTGTACAACAGACTATTGTACATCAAAACAAGATCTTTGCCTTGGGCTGGGCATGCTGAGATCTTCAGCTCTATGTTCCCACATTTAAAGTTGGACCTTCTACTCAGAATACTGGCCCAGATTTCTTTATTTCTTCCATGTGTACCCACATCAAAGGAGGCATTGTGCTCTATGAGCAAAGTAAAAATTCAGTAGCTCAAAAGAAACAAGAGATACTCAGCTCAGCTTTAGAAATATCTCTATCCCAAATGTTCCTTTGGCTATTTGTGTCCAACTTGGAGTAGAGCTCATATTAGTTTGGTGTAGTAATGGCATTTTGGTCATCTTTGAGTATGAAGAAGAACAACCAGCCATCTAAATAACCATTTTAAATCAAAGACCTTCATATCCAAATTCCCTTTTTAGAAACCTTTGATGGTTCTTTCTTGCCTCTAAGTATAAATTACAACCTTCTCAAATTGGCAATTAAAAACCTTCACACTAGCATTATCATTCAACTTTTCTAAACAGAATTTCTACTTTATTTTGCTCACTTCTGTTCTAGCCCAGCTTGCTTATTGGCTCCTCTTCTACTTCTATACCTTTGTACTAGTTGTCCCCAATATTGGAATGTACCTCCTCCTCACCCCCATCTCTTAGCATCCTTTTTTGCTATAGTAAACTTTAGTCATTCAGTCTGACTCTTCATGGCTCCAAGGACCGCAGCATGTCAGGTCCTTCTATCCATCACTATCCCTTGAAGTCTGCCCAAGTTCATATTTATTGTTTCCTTGAAACTCTCTTTCCATCTCAACCTATGCTGTGCCCTTCTCTTTTTGCCTTCCATCTTTTCTAACATGAGGGTCTTTTCTAATGGTTCCTATCTTATGATGGTCAAAGTATTTATACTTTTGGCTTCATTATTTGACCTTCCATTCTGAATTAATTTCTTTAAACATTGCTAAGAATTCTTAACTAATTTGAAAGCTCCTCTTAGGTGCCACATCCTTTGGGAGATCCTAATGCCCTTAGTCATTAGTACTCTCGCCTTCCTCAGACTTAATTGTATTTTCTCTTATATGTGATTGTTGTGTCCTCTAGGTGAAATGTAAGTACCTTGAGAGCAAGGGCTATTTTTATTTGTTCTTTCATTCCTTTAGCATCTAGCTAGCACAGTGCCTTGTACCCAGTGGGTGCTTATTCAGTGCTCATTAAATTAAATTAGTCTTCTTATCTCCCACACATGGACTAGTTGCACTCTAGTCCCTTCCAATCTAAAGTTATATGTTCTTAGGCCCCTTCTGATGCTAATATTCTTTAATTGTATGGCTGCTCAGAGCACCTCCCACGTATGATATCCTACTCTTGCTAGGTGTACATTTAGGTGTCCTTTATTTCAAATTAGCTTTTAACATGAAAGAAGTACAAAGTTCAGAAATTTATCATCCATTTTCCTAAAAGGGAACTTACATGTTTATAGATGATTATAGATTGATTATAGAATGACATGATTATGGAATTCAAGTTTCAGTGACTGCCACTACTAAATGAGAAACAAATTGATGTAAGTAAATTTTTAAAAAGTCATAAAAGTCTGTCCAGTGAGACTTGGACTGGCTATCTTGGGAAGGGGCCTAAGTTGTTTAAATATCTCATTGCTTTTCTGTAGTTTGTTGTACATTTGTTTCAGTTTTGTACGCCTCTTTGTGACCTTGTTTGTACTTTCCTTAGTAAATATACTGGAATGGTTTGTCATTTCCTTCTCCAGGTCATTTTACAGATAAGGAAGCTGAGGCAAACAGTTAAATGGCTTGTCCAGGGTCACACAGCTAGTAAGTGTCTCAGACCAGATTTAAACTCAGAGCATCCTGACTCCAGATCAGGGCTCTATCCATTGCATCACTTAACTTTATACTTTTATTGTTCTTTAATAGGTGCCTCCAATGCCCAACAGATCCATCCATGTGCTTTATTTATGTCCAGTGTCCATCCATGTGCTTTATATATGTCTAATAAATATTTACTGTTTTAACTTCTTAATTTTTATTAACTTCTTATTAACTTATTAACTTCTTAATTTAGCTTTATAATTATAAAATCTTCTGTCACTTGATCAGTATCTCCACCCTTTCCCATTCATCACCTCCCCCAAAATACTCTTCAAATATGAAAGGTTTTGTTTGTTTGATTTTTATTATAAGATTAGCCTGAGATAACATTCTGGAACCATGACAAAAGTATTAATGCTAAGATTAGCAATTATTAATTAATTAATTAGCAATAATTAACAAGCTCTGGATTCTGGTGATATTCCATGTGATGCGATATTTTCCTGACCTTGAACAGATCACTTCCCCTATACTCCTCCTGTCCTGCTCTCACATTAGCTTCTGCTTATCCTAAGTTGGGAAGAAATACAACTATCAATGTCTTCCATGACATAGACCCTCTCACAAGGCAGTAAGACTAAGCCTTGCCAGGACTGTTGCAAAGACAGTGAACCTATGTTTCATTTTGTTCTGAAGGCAAGCCAAAGAACTCTCATTTTTATGTTACCACCTCAGTATGTGATTCTAAATTTTCCTTTTAGGTATGAGCTTGAGATCAGTGATGAGCTACAACTGAGTAGACTAATGGCCTCAGCTGAAGGATACCAGACATTTAAAAATGTATGATATAATTAACATTTTAAAATCATGAATTGAGAATTGGGGGAGGGGGGAGTGAAGATGTGATGATCTACACTCAGTTCTAAAATATGTCTCAAGAAGATAAATGTCTTTCTGCTAGCTGTTGACTCAAGAAAATATTATCAGGCAAAACAGTCAACAGACTTTATATTGATTATTTTTTCCAAGCTTTTTTTTGTTCCTCTGAAATATGAAAAAAATTTTAGTTGATATTTGATTTTTTAAAAATTTTCAAGAAATCTCTCCCTGCCTTGGCCTTTTATCTGACAAAGAATTATAAAAATTATATTACTTAAATAAATTCACATTTACAAAGTGCTTTCTCCATAACAATACTGTAAGTGGGCTAAATAACCTCTAAGAATCCTTCTAACCCTTACATACTATAAATTTTGTTATCACTATCATAAAAATGAGAAAATTGAGGCTCAAAGTTAAAAGATTTACTTATGATCCCATAACTGATAAGTCTCAGAGCCAATATTCATCCCTTCATATCATCATTAAAATATTTAAATAATTTTATAAAGAGTATTGTTTTATAATATCCTGGGATAAAAGTTTGTATTAGACAACATCTTTTGTCTTAGAATTTACAGTTTAGTAGAAGAATATGAAATAAATGTAGAAAACCATAACATATAATACTTAATATCAATTTGTCTGAAAAATATCTTGAGGTTTTGGTAGTCCACAGTCTCAACATAAGCCAGAGGTGTGATGTAGCAGCCAAAAAAATAATGAAATTTTGGACTTCATTAAGAAAAGATGTAGTATTTAGGGATAAGGAGATGAGAGTCCTGATTTACTTTGCCTGTCAAGTTTATATCTGGGATTTGTGCCAAAGTTTAAGTACACTGATAAGCAAAGAAAATGTACAAAAGATCTCAACCAGAATGGTGAAAAGAATCCATTAAAGAAAAGAAGAATATGGCTATCTGAAGAACTTTCAAGTACCAGAAGGTTTCAGTTTGTTCTATTTCATCACAGAGGGCAGGACTAGATGCTGAATCTAGGTTGTTGGGAAAAAAAAATTTAGACTTGATATCAGGACTAAAAAAAGAAGAAGAAGAAAAAAAAATTAGAGTTGACCAAAGAGGAATATTCAGTTTTGAAAGGTGTGAGGTTCCCTTTCATTGGAGGTATTCAAGATAAGACTGGATGATCCCATCTTGGCTTTGTTACAGTGCGAAACTCTTTTGGGTTGATATTGGACTAGATGGTCCCTTCTAACATCAATTCTGTGGTTTTAAGCATATTAGGGCTACAGGACTGGGGTAAGAGGAGGGGAGGGCAAGAACATGATTCATGTAACTATGGAAAATATTCTAAATCAATCAATTAAATAAATAAACTTTAAAAATGATAGCTTTTATTCACAAGATAGAGATATTGAAAGTGGGAAATGTAGGAAGGAGATTGAGCCTTATATAGTCTACCAGCCTAAGTGTTGATCCAGTACAGTCTGGCTCAGCCCCCAGCAAGGCCTCCCTCTAGTCCTGACCTTTATGTGGAAGTCCCAGTGACATCTTCAACCAGAAATCCACCAAGGCAAGCCTCTTCCTTTAGCCCGAGTCACTCACCCATCATGGAAACCTCCAGTCAAGGACAAGTCTAGGACAACATGACTGCATCCTAGAAGAATCTCCCTTCAGCCTGGCTCACCAAGACCAAGTGCATGAATGAATGTTCAGGCTGATCTTTTTAAAGCAGTTTTCTAAATGTCACTTCCTGTCACTCCCTCACTTCACGGGAATCAATGACAGCCCCCAAATTTGCCTAGCACTGCCCATAGGGGGGCAGCCAGCTATGTCAACTCTCCTACTTCAAATTCTTGATTTGATTCAATTAAAGGCTGCTGATTGATTACATTTAAAAATAAAGTAAGAGTTCAATTCTCTCTTCACACTAGGCTTAATTCCATCCACTGAACCATCTATCTGTCCCCCCCCCCCCATACACACACACACTGATACAATTTTGAAAACCATTGTTTAGCTTTAACAGGAATTCTTTTTTTTTAATAAATAAATTTATTTATTTAGAATATTTTTCCATGGTTACATGATTCATGATTTTTCCCACTTACTCTTCCTTCCTCTCTCCCAGAACTGACAAGAAATTCCACTGGGTTATACATGTATCATTGTTCAAAACCTATTTCCATGTTATTCATATTTGCAACAGAGTGATCTTTTAAGGTCAAAGCCTTATCATAGCCCTATCGAACTACTTGATCAATCATAAGTTTTTCTTCTGCATTTCTACTCCCACAGTTCTTTCTTTGGATGTGGATAGCGTTCTTTCTCATAAATCCCTCAGAATTGTCCTGGATCATTACATTGCAGCTAGTAGAGAAGTTCGATTGTACCACAGTGTATCAGTCTCTGTGTACAATGTTCTCCTGGTTCTGCTGCTTTCATTCTGCATCAATTCCTGGAGGTAGTTCTAGTCTCCATGGAATTCCTCCAGTTCATTATTCCTTTGAGCACAATAGTAATCCATCACCAACATATACCACAATTTGTTCAGCCATTCCCCAATTGAAGGGCATCCCCTCATTTTCCAATTTTTTTGCCACCACAAAAAGTGCAGCTATGAATATTCTTCTACATGTCTTTTTCCTTATTATCTCTTTGGAGTACAAACCCAGCAGTGCTATGGCTGGATCAAAAGGCAGACAGTCTTTTAGTGCCCTTTGGGCATAGTTCCAAATTGCCCTCCAGAATGGCTAGATCAATTCACAACTTCACCAGCAATGTATTAATGTCCCAATTTTGCCACATTCCCTCCAAGATTTATCACTTTCTTTAACAGGAATCCATGTCTAATTTACATTTTTACTTTGTGATTTTGCTTGTATGCTTATAGCTATTTTCATTTCATTGTCTTCTTCAGATTTTGTGTCTTGATCTCTGTCACCATAGTAGTTTTTTGTGGTCAAGTTCTTTTTTGTGGTTGTTGTTTGCTCATTTTTCCAGCCTATTTCTTAACTTTGAACTTATGGTAAAATTGGGCTCTGTTCTTCATATGGGAAAAGGTTTATGTGTGGGTATTATCTAAGATTTCTGGTGTTTATCTGTTGCTGTTTTCAGACTTAGTTCTGTGGGTTTGGAAATTTCTTATACTTCCAAGGTAATGTGATCTGGGGAGATGTATAGTTCCTGCTTTTTTGCTTTTTTTTGGTCTACACTCTGGTCTTTATCTAGGAAAGACCCTGATACTTCACAATTGCAATTGATACTGCTCCTCAGGGTTCCTTCTTCCTTTGGACTAAGAGTAAATTTGTTACCCAGGATACCCACTCCCTCTGGACCAAAAGTGTTCCTGTTTGAATTTGAACTATGACCTATAAGTGGGCATAGGTAACGTATTTACCAAACAGCCTCTGTTCTTGCATCTAGTGCTAGGACAGGAGTCACTATAATCTCTTTCTGACCATTTGCCAGGTCCCCTTATTGTCTCAGACTTGAGAGCTCCCAAAGTCACTGCTTTTTATGTTACCACCACCTAGTACTACCACTGGTATTTTTTCCATGTGGGTTCCAAACTAGCTTCTACCTCCATGTCACAGATTTTTCCAATCTCCAAAGTTGTCTCGGGCTGAACATCTCATCCTGACCTTTGTTTGGCTCTGCCATTATAGAATTCAATTTTAGACATTTTAAAATTGTCTGGAGGAGGAGGGATGTTAGTAAAGCTGTGCTATGTGCTTCCTTTACTCTGCTATTTTGTCTCTGTTCCTTAAATTAACTCTGTGACTTTCCCTGTTATTTGTTTTTGTAATTGATCTTTTGCAATTCACATAATCTTCAAACCTCAAAATGTTTCTCTCCCTTCCCTTTTATCTTGAACTATCACTTTAGCAAACAATGGAACAGAAGAAAATAACTATTTGATATAACAAACAACTACATAGCCTGAATCTCACTGTGTATATAATGTTACACACCCATAGTCCCCTACCTAGGCAAAGAAAGAAGAAATAGATTTTTTCTGATCATTTCTTTGGGGCCAAACTTGTTTATCACGATTATAGAGTTTTGATATATTCCTTTTTTCAAAATCCATTTATTTATTATTCCTAGATATCTCAGCCTCACCTTCTCCTCCCCACATCATAGAGAGTATCTCCAGGCAAAAAGACATATATAATTGTGTCTTTTATTTTCCTGTTTATCAGTTCATTCTCTGCAGTTGGACATTCAGAAATTATTCTTCAAATATTAATCATTTATATAATTTTATAGTTCTATCACAAATATAAAGAAAACAATGTATCTAGAAAAAATAATTTCTTTTTCTTTAACACACCCCCTCCACCCATAATAGGAAAAACATGCTTGTAATCCTTGATCTAAGTGGCATGAACTAACAAATATGGGAGCTTTAAGGCTGAGTTACTGTAAATCATCCAAAGAAGGCAGAACATTTTTTCTTTTTTTAAGAAATAAATTGCTTTTTTCTTCTCGGGTTTTTAGAAAGATGATTCCCAAAGTCTCCTTAAAAACTTGGATGCTGATGTACATCTTTATGAAACTGAATCACTACCAAGAGAGAAGAGAAAGGAAGCCCAAACACCAACAGAGGAAGGAATTCTTGGGGTAAGTCTTTTTCATTTACAGAAGTATGTAATATATCTCAAATATATAACCTCATAGCTCAAAGATTATTAAAGAAACCTCCGGTGCAGAAAATTTAAAAGGAAATGAATTAGACTCTTTTTCCCTGATAGGACATTTCTAGAAGGTATGTTAATTCCCTCAAGCCACTAGAATAGTCCTTAACTGATGTTTTCTTCAATGTACCCATATTATAATAGAATTAATCTTATGCTTTCACCCTAGTATAGCAAGATGGGGAAAAAACTAGAACAAACTATTAATCATTTAAACCTTAATTATTCAATATGATAGAAGTTTGGAATTATATTTAGTGATTGCCAGCAAATAGCATTTTTAGCACTCACTTTAAAGCTGCTGAGTAAATGTTATACATAATATAAATTACATTGAGACTTTTCCCCACACAATCTTGTCTTTCTCCAACAAAATTTGAGAAGATAGTATAAGAAGATAACTCATAAAGTTAAGTGGTGATCATTAAGAGCCATCATGGGTTCAAGAACAAGTCATACCTAATTATTTTCATTTCCTTCTTCAGTAATTAGCAATGTGCCTTAAGCATTGCATGCCTGGGTTTCAGGGGAAAATTCCTTTATCTCCTCATAATATGTGAGTTAGATAACAGTACAATGAGGTGACTTTACAACTTAAACAGTAGTGATGGATGGATTTATATTAATCTAGAAGAGAGTAGGAGACAGCCCTTGGGAAAACATATTATGTGACTGTGAGAAAGTCACTTAACTCTCTAGGACTCAGAGAGAGCTAGGTGGCACAGTAGACAGAGTGCCAGGTCTGGAGTCAGGAAGAGCTGAGTTCAAATCCTAGCTAGGATTTGACATTATAAATGTCTGTCTCAGTTTCCTCATGTGTAAAACAGGGATAATAATAACACTTACCTTCCAGGTTATTTTGAGGCTATTTTTCAAGTGCTTTAGGATAGTGTCTGGTACATAGTAGGTGCGATATAAATGCTACTACTACTTTTATTAATGGAGACAATTTAACATGATGAACTTTAATAGAGATAAATATAAAATCCTTTACTTAGGTTTAAGAAGTAATTTTAGCTGAATATAAAATAAAGTCAGTCAGACAGGAGCCACCTGTGGATTAACAAAGACCCAGTTTTAAGTCCTACCTCTACAATCGAATGTAATGGATTTCTTGACTAGTAGCAATGTAATGATCCAGGACAACACTGAGGGACTTAAGAGAAAGAACACTATCCACATTCAGAGAAAGAACTGTGGGAGCAGAAACACAGAAGAAAAACAACTGCTTGATCACATGGGTCGATGGGGATGTGATTGGGGATGTAGACTCTAAAGGATCATCCTAGTGCAAATATCAATAATATGGAAATAGGTCTTGATCAATGACACATATAAAACCCAGTGGAATTTCTCATTGGCTATAGGGTGGTCGGGGAGGGGAGGGAAAGAACATGAATCATTTAACCATGGAAAAAAACTCTAAGTTAACTAATTAAATAAAATTTAAAAAAATTAAGTCCTACCTCTGACATATTCTGGCTGTATGAATCTGGATGATAGGTGCTTATAAATTCTAATTAACTGACTTAACCCTAAAATGCCTCAGGAAATTCTGTAATAGTTTAATTTTCAGAGCAGCTGTAGATGGCATCGGTCTTCTATATACATACATGTATATTATCTATGAGATAGATAGATAGAAAGATAGATAGATAGATAGATAGATAGATAGATAGATAGATAGATAGATAGATTCCTTTAATCTGTTAAAAATAAATTAAATGAAGACGAAATTGGAAAGATATGGCTTCAAAGCAACTCAAGTAAAAAAGGCAGAAGTATTTTAGTGACAAGTTAAATATGAGTCAACTGGGTTCAGGCAACTGTTCAAGAGAGAAAGTATGGCATGTTCACTGAATGTTTCCCTTAGAAAGAACTGAGTTCAAACCCTATTTTAGACACTTGATAGATAGATATGTGTCTATGGACAAGTTACTTAAACCTCTCTTTGCTTCATTTAGCCAGATGGTATAGTAGATAGAGCTCTGGATCTGGCATCAGCAAGACCTGAGTTCAAATCTAAGCATTTGACATGGAGTAGCTATATGACCTTAACTTGCATATATGTAACTCAATTCTTGTCTATCTTAGTTTCATCTACTTACAGGTATCTTAATAATAATTAATAATAATAGATTAACATCCATATACACTTAATACTTAATTAAAATTAATAATAAAATTAATAATAATGTATAACCTTTCCAGAGTTGGTGATACACATAAAATAAGGTAATATTTCTAATTGTTACAGTGGCCAGCATACATTAAGCTCTTAAAATGGTTTCTTCCTTAGTTTTCTCATCTGTAAAATGAGAATTTTGCACTGTGACCCCATAAAGTTTCTGTCAGCTCTAAACCTATGATTCTTTAGGACCCCAGTTCAAAACCTTCCTCTGAGGCTTATTAACTATGTAACCTTGAGAAAATCGTATAATCATTCTAATAAAATAATTATAATATAAATATAAAATATAATATAAATAATAAAAATATAAAATAATTATAATCATTTAGTTTTCTCATTTGAAAAAGAGGGTAATAAAACCTATAGAACCTCCTTCCCAGAGTTGCTCTGAGGCGTCAATATGTATATATTGTATATATGTATATATATACATATATATATATACATATACATGTATATAAATGTATATAAAGTGTTTTGTAAACCTCAAAGCACTATTAGGTAAACAGAAAGGCTGATAAAGCACCTTCTAAACCTGAGATTCTCCCCAATTCCTAGGAAGTCAGAAAAGTCAGCTCGTGAATGAATTACTGACCTCTGCCTGAACCACAGGAAGGTTGAGCAGGCTCTCCCTGCCTCTTAGTTAGAAAGGATTTCTAATCTGTAAGCTATTTACTTTCTCCTGAAAGCAGCCTCTCAGTATTGAGCTAATCATTGCGGGACATAAAGCAAAAGGTCTCTGCAGGTTCCAAGGGACTGATTTACAGAAATGTCAGTGATTTTTGCTTTCTGAATTGATAACTAGGATGTGTCCCTAAAAGGGGGCGGGGGGCTGGGTGAGATTCACTGGACTTTCATTAGTACCTTCTAGAATGCATCAATCAACTATATCTGTATATCCTGCTGTTCTTTCATCTAAGATTATTTTTATAATTCACTTGGAAACTTCAATAGATTTTCATATCAGTGGTGACTTTCACCAGGTCCCTAGAGATAAAGTAGTATTGAACTTGGAGTCAAGAAGACCTCAGGGTGAATTCCAGCCCATACACTTAACTAGTCCTTTAACCCTGGGCATTCCCTTAAACCTTGTAGCCCTCAGTTTCTTCTTCTAAGGAATGAGGGGGCTGAATCAGATGATCTACCACCCCTAAATCTATGATTTGCTGATGTGTCTTTGCCTTCCCAACAGAAATATTTTAGGAATGCTGTGATATCATTTCAGCTTTTTCTGATCATTTGGTTTGTTATTTATTTTAAAATCTTCATTATAGAGAATGGGGACATTATTTTTGTGGAAATTCTACACTCACATCCATGCCAACTTCATCATCTGATTTTCAAAATTACTTTTAAAAACTACATTTATATTCTAACCAGTTTTAGTAGTAATTATATTGCTTGTGTTACAAAGGATTTTAGGAGTTGTTGAACAGTGGCATGTTCAATGAAACACTGAAAAATAGTATGATTTATTTAGAAGGGCATTAGGCTTAAAGGCAGAAAATGTAGGTTCAAATCCAGTTTATACTACTGTATAACACTTATGCACATCACTTTTCTCTGGACCTCATTTTCCATTTGCAAAATGGAGTTAATATTCTGTCTTACTCATCCACACATAAATATAGTAATATAGTAATATATATATGCAATCATATAATCTGAGAGTCCAAAGGGACCTCAGTGACATCTAGTCAAACAGACATATATATGTGTGTAAGTATAGAAACATATATATGAACATGTATATATATGCATATAAACATATATGTGTACATGTAGTGTGTGTAGACATATGTGTATGTGTATTAGGCATGTATGTTGTTTGGTCATTTTGTAGTTGTATCCAAATTGAAGCCACCTGGGGTTTTCTTGACAATGATCCTGGAGTGGATTGCCATTTCCTTCTCCAATTTATTTTACAGATGGGAAAACTGAGAACAGGCCCAGCACTCTATCCACTGTATTACCTAGTTCAATATATATATTGATCGATCGATCATTGATGGATAGAGAGTGTTAAATTTTATGGTTGGACTTAATATTTAATTGGTGGTCACCAGGGATTTAATTTCTAAATCCCAAAATGAATTACTCAAGTAAATGGAATTTATGGTAGTTTATTTTACAATAGAGGGACGATATTAAGGAAGAGAGAAAGGGGGAGAGAAAGAGAAAGCTCTGGCTTCCTCTGAGCCAGGTAGAAATTCTAAGGCACCATTTAGGGGAAAGGAGTCTCAAGACTATGAGCCTTTCCCGGAGGTTCACACCTCCAGAAATGGAAAGGAATAAGTCAGCCTTTACACTCACCATGGTGACCATCTAAAAGGAAAGCAGTCTGGAGTCTCCTGCACATGCTCCTCCAGGGGTCCAGTTCCACAGCCAAGTGTCTTCACTCCAAGTCTGAGTGCCTGTCTTCCAGTCTCTCCTCAAGTGTCTATTTTCCCTCAAGCTCCATGTGATTGATTATCTTCCCGTCCAACTCCGAGTGACTGATCTCCAGTCCTTACTCAAGTGACTGTTGATCTTCACTCCAAACCTGGGCAACTGATTGATCTCTGTGTCTCTCTGTTTCCACTATTTAAAGACTGTTTTCTCTCGTGTCACCTCCCCTAATTTTTATGTCTACCAATTACAGCAGATGCGCCTCTCCAGGACTGCCCACTCTTTTACACGTGGGTCACAGACCTCCCACTGAATGTATGAAATGGATGTTCATACCTTTTGTGATTACTTCACACCTTTTTGTAGTTAGTTCATACATTTTTGTGGTTAAAATGGGTAGATCTACTTTAAATACTGGGTTTACACTTTGGGGATTAAAATCTAAAAATAGACGGGATATCTTTACAATAAAGGAAGAGCTAAGTACCTTCATTGTTACAATCAGGGGAGAGCCAAATCCAATCTTCATGATAGATTGATAGATAGATAGATAGATAGATAGATAGATAGATAGATAGATAGATAATCTCTCTATTTGGATGTGACCAATGAAGGAATTTATTTATTTTTATTATTAATATCCATAATGGAATTTGCTTTTCTGGCTTCCTCAGTGTATGGATATTGGGGAAAATTAGAAGGGAGAGAATGCAAACATGAAAATAAAATAATACTGAATTTCTAAATATAATCCCTATTCTACCTAACTCATAGGACAATGATCAAATGAAATGATAAAATTGAGCCAGGAATGAACAAAATATTTACTTTAACAAATATATATTAAACAACTACCTTGTCTGAAGTACTCTTCCAGATACCAGTTATACAAAAGCAAAAGTGAAAGAATCCCACTATGTTATTAAGTTTACAGATTTCAAGTAACAGAAACAAAGACAAAATCATCTTAAGCCAGCCTATATGAGGGGTTCTTAAACTTTTTGTTGTTATTCCATTAACTCTTCTGGAAGTTTGTTGAAACCTATGTATCCCTTCTTAGAAAATATATGTATTTTTTCATTGAATAAAATAAAATACAAAGGATTACAAAGGAAACTAGTATATGTGTGTGTTTGTGTGTGTGTGTGTGTGTGTGTGTGTGTGTCTAGAGAGAGGGGACAGGGAGAGAAAGAGAGAAAGAGAGAGATATGGAAGGAGAGATGGAGAAGGGAGGGAGGCTAGGAAGGAAGAAAGAGAGAGAGAGAGAGAGAGAGAGAGAGAGAGAGAGAGAGAGAGAGAGAGAGAGAGAGAGAGAGAGATTGAGAGAGAGATTCTCAAAACAAGTTCACAGACCTCAAGGTAAGAAGACCAGATACAGACAAACTGAGTGAACATGCTTTCTCATCCAAGTTGTGCTCATCTCACAGAGTCACAGAACCTGAGAATATGAAGAGGCCTCAGAGGTGGTGTGGTCCAAATACAGACATCTGCTTCTGCTGCAGTGCCAACTTCTGGGTTTTCATCTTTGAAACAAAGCCATACACATGCACATAACTATTCCCCAAAGACAGACCATCCAGATATAGCCAAAACCACCAGCTGGCTCCCAGATCTTAGAAGCCATATAGTTTTATATAGAATTAGAAAAAAAGAGAACTAGAACCTCTTAGAAAGGCACTCACCTTGAAAAGGTCAGACGAGGTTAAACAAGATTTGGAAGAATTCCTTTGGGTTGGCCCACACTGATTCATATCCTTCATTTACCTTACCTGTCTCCATTTTCATGTTCTCTGTCCTGCTTCAGTTAAGAGAGTTGTTCTATCAGCCTATATTGACTTGTTGACAATGACTTTATATGCTACAGCTTGTATCTGGGCAGTAAAATAATTATATTCATAATTTTTTATTGGAATAGCTCTCCAAAGCCATTTTATAGCAAGTTTCAGTTGATTTTTAAAAAAATTTCCTTCCAGCTTAATAAAAAGAACCAGTAACCCTTGCTCTTGGGTCCTAGGCCCAACAAAAAATATAATAATGAAAATAATAATTGAATAATTTTTAAAAATTAAAAGTGGAACAAATATCTGGAAAAAAACAATGGGAGACAGCTAGGTAGTTTAGTGGATTGAGAGCTAGATCTAGAGATGGGAGGTCCTGGGTTCAAATCTGAACTCAGACACTTCTTACCTATGCAACAAGTCACATAACTCCCATTTGTCCAGCCATTACCACTTTTCTGCTTTGGAACCAATATAGAGAGTCTTGATTCTAAGAGAGATAATAATAGAAAGGAAGGAAGGAAGGAAGGAAGGAAGGAAGGAAGGAAGGAAGGAAGGAAGGAAGGAAGGAAGGAAGGAAGGAAGGAAGGAAAGAAGAAAAGAAGGGAGGGAGGAAGGAAGGAAGGAAGGAAGGAAGGAAGGAAGGAAGGAAGGAAGGAAGGAACTAAGGAAGGAAAGAAGAAAAGAAGGGAGGGAGGAAGGAAGGAAGGAAGGAAGGAAGGAAGGAAGGAAGGAAGGAAGGAACTAAGGAAGCAAAGAAGGAAGGAAGGAAAGAAGGAAGGAAGGAAGGAAGGAAGGAAGATAGGAACTAAGGAAGGAAAGAAGAAAAGAAGGGAGGGAGGAAGGAAGGAAGGAAGGAAGGAAGGAAGGAAGGAAGGAAGGAAGGAAGGAAAGAAGGAAGGAAAGAAGGAAGGAAGGAAGGAAGGAAGGAAGGAAGGAAAGGAAGGAAAAAAGGAAGGAAGGAAGGAAGGAAGGAAGGAAGGAAGGAAGGAAGGAAGGAAGGAAGGAAGGAAGGAACTAAGGAAGGAAAGAAGAAAAGAAGGGAGGAAGGAAGGAAGGAAGGAAGGAAGGAAGGAAGGAAGGAAGGAAGGAAGGAAGGAAGGAAGGAAAGAAGGAAGGAAGGAAGGAAGGAACTAAGGAAGGAAAGAAGGAAGGAAGGAAAGAAGGAAGGAACTAAGGAAGGAAAGAAGAAAAGAAGGGAGGGAGGAAGGAAGGAAGGAAGGAAGGAAGGAAGGAAGGAAGGAAGGAAGGAAGGAACTAAGGAAGGAAGGAAGGAAGGAACTAAGGAAGGAAAGAAGAAAAGAAGGGAGGGAGGAAGAAAAAATAATTGTCTAACAAGATGACATGGCAACCTAGAGACACATTTTTAGTCATATATTTGTAGGGATGTTTTGGGTAGTTTTTCTTCTGATGGTATGTGATACCTAGAGCTGGAGTGAATGGAATTTTGAGTGACCAGGTGGCCTGGCATAGAAGAAGATATTGTTTAGGCTGGATTCCTATTTCTTTGAAATACACAAGACAAGGCAGGTGTGGAAAATATCTCTGGCTCTGAGTACCTACAAATGCTCCCTTGAATGCATGCCGCATATTTGTAATACCCTATTGTCTCCAGGTAGTATTTTTCAGTGGCTTAGAAATAAGCCAGTTGAAGTCAACAAACCCAGACAGTGCTTTTATTATTGACTCTATTGATAGACTACAGGGAGGTGAGCCACAGCTCATTAGCAGACAGACCATTACATCTACTTTGATAGTACAAGAGTCAGAATATGATCCAATTCAATATCTCCAAACTGGCAAGGATCTCAGAGGGGTATCTAATCCAACTTTTTCCTGCACAACATTCCCTTCTATCACAACCCCTCCAGTGGTCACAGAATGATGGCCCTTGAGATTCCTATCACAGATGGGATTCTCCATACTCTACTTAGTCCAAACCCCTTCATGAACAGAAATCCTCTTTATTGCATCCTCATTAACTAAGCTTAACTTGAAAACCTCAGCAAAAGGGATCCCACCACCTTCTGGGGGCAGTCCCAGGTGGCAGATTAATTCTGGATAGCCCACTGACTTTAGGAATTGTACTGTATTGCATTAAAGAAAACAAAGGAAGCTAGAAGCTCCAATAGAGGAGTCAACTTCAAGTACTTTAATAAACCAATTATAATTAATTCAGATATGGATAAGCACAAGGGTTTGTAAAATTTCTTTTAACAGTTTGTGCCTGCACTTTGTTTTAATAAAATTACGACTCTGGTCCTTAGATTTTAGCAACATTTAGGAAGATAACTTGGATAAGTAGAAGATGAGAGAGAGATAGAAATGGGGGGCCATGATCTAACTTTGCACGTGGCTGCACCAGCAGACTCCAGCACAGAAATTCCTTGGCAGAATGACAGAGAAAGAGATACCAAGAACATCCTGTTTCACCATTTTTATAACTTCCTGGCTCCCATTTTTCCTGCCCTCATCTCTAGGTCAAATTCAGGCTCATGTATGAAGGTAGTCAACTTACGCAGGTAGATGTCACCTGTGGGACCCCAGAATATGAGGATAAATTTCATTAGTCAATCTTGCTCTTTCTATCTACATGCCCCACCACTTTGGTGAAAGGACCTGATGTGATTGATCTCTAATAGGTGACAATAATTAACTCAAGTGTTATCTTTAAGCCAAATCATGAGAAATAAGATGGGATTTGCAGTCATTTAAAATTTTGTGTTAAAAAACTTTAAATATAATTTAATCCAAATCTCCCATTTTATAAAATGGGACCCTGGGGCCCAGTAGGGTTCCAGTAATTGTTATAATTGGAGGCCAACCTCTGCTATCTTTCTCTTTTCTTCAGGATTTATATTAAAAACAGTAGGAATAATTCAGAGAAATTCTTCACAATTTAACATGGTTTCAAACTACAATTAAAGGACAAATTAGGAGTTCAGAATTATTTGGATAGATATCTACATAATTAAAATTTATAAGATTTTTCCAATTTAGAATGAGAAGGTTGCCCCTAAAATTATCTCTTCTCTCTTCATCCATTTTGCAGATGAGGACATAAAGGCCCAGGAAAATTAAATCACTGACGTAGGGTTGTGCAAAGTAGTAAGTGACAGAACTGAGCTTTTTTGTTTTTCACTCATCATAAGTCCCACTTTTTTCCCATTGCTGTGTTTCCTATTGTTCTCTACCACTGGTATTTAAGAAAAGTTCTTACATTGAATTAGACAAAAGAGGGGCAAAAGTTAGATTTGGAGAGGATCCCAACAACAGTATCTCCATACAGCCTTTGTTGAAGGAAGGCAGCATTATTTTGTGCAAGTAAAATAGCTCCAAACCTTGGCATTAATTTCATTTCACTTTGCTGGGACTCAGTTTCTTTGTCAATAAAAATAGGGGATTGAACTAGATGAGCTCTAAATTTTTCCCCAGCTTTAGCCTTCTTCATTTGTAAAATAGGGATAATAATGTTTACATTGCCTTCCTCCAAAAGGTTATTGTAAGGAAACTACTTTTAAAAATGAAAATTTTATATAAAAGGAATTTTTATGTTTCTCAGTCTCAGTAGTAATATTTTCTGGGATCTAAGATCTCTTTTAGCTCTAAAATTTCATATCCATATCTCATTTCATATAGTAATCTCAGATCTCTTTCATCTCTAACATTCTTCTGAGTTCTGATCAAACTCTGATGTTATGTGATATTATCATTGATTCACTGGTATAATTCTTATAGAGCATTTAGAACTTCGGATTGATTAACCACAAAATGAGTGTTCTATGCAGTGTCCCAAAAAGTCTCAGTACAGTTTAGACTATTAATACCTATCTTTCCTTCCTTCCTTCCTTCCTTCCTTCCTTCCTTCCTTCCTTCCTTCCTTCCTTTGTTAAGACTACACTAAAACTTTTGAGACACCCTGTATAAATATCATTGTGGCTCTCTATTTTTTTGATTATCATTTATTTGGCATTCTCTTCACATATTCTCTTTTCTGTACGTATGTAATTAGAATAGTAACTGCTGTGTCTTTTTTCCAAAGATTTTCTTTGTCATAACATAACTTTTAAAATGAGACAAAGCCTGTGTTCTCATTTTTAAAAAATTCTTTAAAAACACTTCCTGGACCAGTTGTAAATGCTTGTTTAGACAGTCCCTTAATCTGTTCAGTTCCTCAAATATGTAGGTCAGAATACGGTCTGGCATTTTGTAAATGCATGTCAGCATGTATAGTCTCTTTCTGAAAGCTTCAAACACTGTTTTGTTCCTTTTTGTGGTTCAGGAATATGAGTCACCACTCAACAGTAACATCACAGCGTTTGCATCAAAGGCAAAAGTGGTCTATCCCATCAACCAAAAATTTAGGGTAAGTATTCAGAGCATTGTTCTATAAAGCCCCTTAGTTCAATCAATCAGATTTACAAATAAGCACCGATTAAATTTTTACCATTCTGCAGGCACTATTCTAGGCACTGTAATTATGCAAAAACTAGAGTGAAAATCTTGAGAATATAGTTTTTAGATAGATAGATAGATAGATAGAAATATATCAATATCAGTATAGGTACTGATGTTGATATACAATAGAAAAAGCATAGGTGTATACAAAAAAAGTAAATTAGATACAAGGTGATTTTATAGGGAAGACGTTGGTAGCTGGGAGGCAGGGATAAAGAAAAGCTTCGTGTGGAAGATTGTGCTTGAGCTGAGCCTTTCAAAGAGATGATGAATAGGGATTCTAAGAAATGGGAGCAAGGAAGAATTATATTCCAAGCATGTTTCACAGTCAGTACAAAGACATAAAAAGCCATGGAGTGCCATGTAGAAGGAACAATAAGAGAGATAGATTGGTTGCACCATAGTGTGAGAAAATGGTAGTATTGTGTAATTAGACTGGAAAAATCTCTTGGAGTCAGATTGTGTAGAGATTAATGCCTAGTTCATGCCCAATTCTATAAGGGATAGTAAACCACTGGAATAAAACAAGTGAGAGTGATGTGGTCTCACCTGTGCCCAGGAAAATCACTTTAGAAGCTGGATTGAGAATGAATGAAGCAGGGAGAGACCTGAAACAGACATCATTTAGGAAATTATTGTAATAGTTCATTCACGAAGTTATAAAGATTCAAATTAGAGAAGTAGATGGACAAATAGAAAGATGTTGACAGATGCAAAAGATGTTTGGCCAATCAGTCCATTATCTAACATTTATTGAACACTTTCTATGTGCTAGTACTGTGCTGAGTACTCAGAAAACAAATATGAGCAAAATAGAAATTCAGTCCCTGCCCTCAAGGACTTTACCTTCGTTTTTAAAAAGACAATGCATAAAAAAGTGCTGAAAACATGAGGGTTGTGGTACCTATGTGGGATATGGTGGCAAGTCCTGAGTTAGCAGGAGAGTTGGAAAAAGAATCAAGAAATCAGTCAAAATGGAACCCCTGGGAGAAAGGGGTCACAGAGGTGAAGAGGTGTTCTGAGAGGGGAGGGTGAGGAGTGATGATGGAGGTTTCAGGGTGAAATGGCATTTGAGACATGGTGGCAAAGTCCAGATAATCAGGAGTCAGGAAAGTACAATGATTTTTCTGCCTACTTTTTTTTTTCTCTTTTACCTCCTACATCCTAAGAAAAGAAATAACATGTGAACAGAAATAATTTTAATGAAAGGTAAATGTTGATGGGTACATATGGCATATAAAAGGGATATGTTGTTATTGGGCAGAAAGAAGTTAGGACAGGCGAAGAGAGGCAAGGATCAAGACTTTGGTCAAAGAATAGGAATCTAAAGGGCAGAAAATATCAAGACAACAATTCACCAATAAGGAACTGGGAAATAAAGCATCAGTTAGATGAGATCCATGAGTTAGAGAGAGAAAGGGAAGAATAAGAATATCAGAACCTTAATGATAGTCTAGCTTATATCGACCACTCCTACTTGGACAAATACTGTTTACCTTCTGCTTTTTCCTGAACAAATGGACAAGGGATAGAAAGTTTGTATGTACTGATGGGCAGAGAGAGACAGAGCTCCTTAGATGCTGGCTTCTCTTGATTTATCTAAAGTTAAAAAGGGTCAACAGTCCCAGAGAGTTCTAATACATGAAAGCTCCCAATTCAGTTTATATCAGGATTCTACTGTATTTACAAATAAAAACATAGGGGAAAGGTATTAGAAAATCTACTTGAATTCTCTTGAATTCAATAAACTTTTGTGTATACTCTACTAACATGTGCAGGGCATTGTATGTGCCAAGAAGACATGTAGTTTAGACAAGATCTAATACCTATCCTCGTGGAGGCCAGAGTCTGCTAGGGATTTAAGATACCAAATAGAAATATCTATAATTGAAAACATTAGAGGACAAGTCCACTGGAAAAGTATTAAAAAAAAACAAACAAACCACTGGATGAGTCAGAGGAAAATGGCCATTAGCAAGATGAGGGATTGAAGGAAGATTCCTGGGGAAAGTAACATTTTAAATGCCAAGCAAAAATTGTCTGCATTTAAATAAATAAATAAATTTAAATTAAAAAAAGAAAGTAAGGGGCAGCTAGGTAGCTCAATGGATAGAGAACCAGGTCTGGAATTGGCAAGATTTGAATTCAAATGTGACTTCAATATACTTCCTAGATGTGTGACCCTGGGCAAGTCACTTCACCACAGTTATCTTGACCTTATAGTTTTTCTGCCTAGGAACAGATATTTAGTACATATTTTAAGAAATAAGATAAAGGTTTTTATTTGAAAATAAAATAAAAGAATTAAGAAGTGGAAGTGAGAGACCATTTTAGGGATGACATATATAACTGCCTGAGGAAAGACATTGAAATCACATACAGAATATATTTAAGTGGTCAGTTCTTTATTCTGACTGAAGGAAAATGTGTACAAGTGAGTAGTATAAATCTATAAGGTAGGTTAGCAATGGGTCAAAGAAAATTTTAAATGCCAAGCAAAGATTGTCTGCATTTTAGGGTTTCTCTTATATTAGAATTAATTTGAAAAATATTGCAACTTTGATTCATGATTTAAAAACAGCTAACCAATTTGGCCAACTCAAGGAGAAAATATTAGTCCAATTATGTAATGTTGTGTTCTAGTTATTTCAATTTGATCAGCAGCACCATGTTTTTAAATAAATAATTTATAACTTTATTAAAGATCTGAATACCATAAAAAGATCAGTATTGTAGAAAATACAATGTTTTTAAGGTGGATGTAACCACTATTTTCTAGAATACTAATCAATCAATAAAACATAAAGAAGTACCAATCTGGGCTATTTAGATATGGGATAAGTTGTCTAATGAGGTAGTGAGTTCTTAGACACTGGAAGGGTTTAAACAATCACTAGATGAATATCTCTGGTAGATATTACAGAGGAGATTCCCATATTAAGTGGGAAGTTGAACTTGACCCTTAGGGGTCCTTTTAACTCAAATATTCCAAATTCTGTGACATAATGTAATTTTAGCAATTACATTAAAATGAAAGTAAAGAATTGAGAATGTAGTTAATTACAAACTGATGACTTCCCTTTTTATGTTCTATTGATTAATGGAGAGTTTTATTTTTTTCCTTTTCTGTTTTCCTAGCCTCTTGCAGATGGATCATCTAATCCATCTTTGCATGAAAATCTGAAACAGGCAATTTTGCCAAATCAAATGATGGAAGTTTCTCCTTCAAGTAGTCTTGGTTCCCTCAGCCAGGGAGACAAAGAAGACTGTAGTTCTTCTACCAGTATGCACTCTGCTATTAGTGATGACCGATTCCATGATAGAACCTTCCTTAAGGTGAATTCTTTCCCAGAGGTGTTGACCTGTGAAAGGTAAGACCCAATCTAATATAATATTCTAGGAAAAGTGATACCTGAGCGTGAGTATAGGTCTTCTACCCTATGTGATAGGGTCACCTAAGAATACTGTGGCTATATCTATGAGGCAGTTTAATTTTTATTGTTATTATTATATTGTAGTTATGTACTAATTTAATTGTGCAAAGTATTTTACAGATACCATCTCATTTTTTTCTCTCAACAACCTTCAGAAATAGGTGATATTATTATCTCCATTTTAAGGATGAAGAAATTGCCCAACTTCACATAGCAAGGAAATTTGAGGCTGGATTTGAACTTGGGTCTTCCTCTAGCAATCTATTCATAGAACCACTTAGGTAACTCAGGGTTATGTGATTCTCTTGTATTACTTGTGATAAATATTTTTATCATGATGGTAGTGATGAAGATGATCTATTTTATTTGTTTTCATGAAACCAATTCCTTTTCTTATTTATGTGTTCAATGATTTCCTTACTTTCATTTTTATTAATCTCTTCCTTGATTTTCTAGATTTCAAAATTGTTTGATGATCATTGCTTTATAGTACAATTTGAGATCTCTTATTACAAGGCTACCTTCTTTCAAAATTGTTTTAATTAATTCTTTTCATATTCTTCACATTTTTCTCTTTCAGGTGAATTTTGTTATTATTTTTCTAGTTTTATAAAATAAATTTTAGGTAGTTTGATTGGTATGGCATTGAATAAGCAAATTAATTTAGATAGAATTGTCATTTTTATTATATTAGCTCTGCCTACCCAACCCTAAATTTCTATTTTTTCTACTTGTTTAGATCTGACTTTATTTGTGTGAAAAGTATAATTCATGTGTTTGTTTTGGCAAGTGGCTTTTGGAGCTCAAAACATTGTGAACTAGCCTGTGCTGGGACTCAGGGACTAAACTTAGGCTTGGGCAGGGGCTTTGAGACCTCTCTTGGGTTTGGCAAGGGCTCCTGGCCTCACTCTGAACTTACACAGGTCAGGTGCACATGACTATGGCTCTATCATATTTGAATTGTTTCCTTCTGACTGCATGTATTATATTTTCCTTGGTCTTAGAGTCTGGGAATTTGATTATTATTGTAGAGCCACAGTTATGATTACACAGGAACTAGCAATGTCTACATTAAAGAATGAGAATGTAAGAAAAAGATAATTCTAAAAGGCAAAGGATGTAGGACTACAACCAAGAATTAAATATCCAGTAAAACTGAGCAAAATCTTCCAGGAAGGAAAAAAATCAATGTCTATGAATTATAGGAATTTCAGGCTTTCCAGAACAAAAAACAGAACCAAAAAAATTGATAACCAAATAGAATACTCAAGAGAAGCTTACAAAGAAAAATAAAAATCTTAAGGGTATCAATGAGATTGAATTGAATATATTTTCTTTTGTCTGAGAGTTTGGAAATTTAACTATAATATTTCTGCAGTATTTGGTTTAAGGTCTCTTTTAGAAAGTAATTAGTGGATTATCTTAATTTTTGTTTTTTCCTGCTTGTTCAAAGATATCAGAGCAGTTTTCATTGATGATTTCTTATATTATGGTATCCAGGGTATTTTTCTAATTGTGGCTCTGATGACTCTTAGACTATATCTTGTAAAAATTAAAATTAAATCTCAAATATTAAAATGTTATATTTTAGGAGATTTATTAATGATCATTAGAAATAAAGGAATAAGAGGGATACAAAATAAAGGCTACATGCCCATGGCTGATCAGCCTGTTGAAAATCCCACTCACCACCATTCTAGCCAAGACACCAAAGAAGATGGTACCCTCTATCTCCCTACCTAATATCCCCTGTCTACAGGAAGTATGTAATGACAGGAAGTCAGTGGGCTCCCAGGAAATGTAGTTCTTTTTTAGGGTAATAGATTTTCAATTATACAATTTCCTGGATTTATTTTCCAGGTCAGTAATTTTTCCAGTGAGGCATATCATCTGTTTTTTTCATTCTTTTGATTTGTTTGGGTTTTTTTGTTTGTTTGTTTGTTTGTTTTGGTTGATATTGTTTCCTGATGGGTTATGGATTCAATAACTTCAATTTGTCCAATTGTGATTTTTATTTTTTCCTTGCAGTTCCCTGCCTCACCTCCTATTTGGTCAATTCTACACTCTAAAGAGTTGTTTTCTTCAACATTTTGTTTGCTTGTTTTAACAGCCTTCATTTTCATTTGGTCCATTCTTCTTAGGGATTTTTTTCTATGTGTTTTTTTGCCTCCATTTCCTTTTGATCTTATTCTGGTTTTTAAGGAGTTCATCTCATTGGTGAATTTATCCTAGATGTTGAGTTTTTCCTGGTAATTCTTTCATTATTTGTTTTTTATGGCTTTTTTAAAGTTCTTCCAAAGGTTCTTTTGGGTCCTAACATCCTTTTACACTTTTCTTTTTAAGACTGTTGTCCTCTTTTGGTTGTATTTTGGTCCTCCCTGTCATTAAAGTAACTTTCTATTTAAGATCAGACTGTTTCTTTGCCTTTTGCTCATTTTTATAGTTATTTCTCCCCCCTCACCCCATTCTCTTATCTATCTGTTTATGTTCTTCTTGGGGTAGAAGGTGCACTGCTCCTAGCTTATAGAATAATCTTCTCTGGTATTTGGAGTAGGTCCCCTGCTCTGGGATCAGCTGACTCAAGCACTCTGTCATTTCACTACCTCAAGTGCTCTACTGCTACATGGGAATGAATAGGTTTCCTCCATAGCCTTTACTATGGTTGCAGAGTGGTTTAGCTTGGGCTATTCCCTACCTTTACTGCTTCAATGACTCAAGGCACTCTGCTGCTACATGGGAGTATGTAGGTACTTGTCCTCTGCTTTCACTGCTCATTTCAAGTGGCTTAGGCTGGGCTAGTGCCTTCTATACCTGTGCTGAGTGGCTTGGGCTAGGACTATTTCCATTCTGCATCTTTCTTGCCTCTGGCTAAGTAGCAGAATATTGAACCAGTCTGAGTTCTGCCAGTTCCCACAGATGTTATGTTTCCTGGACAGCTCTCTCTTCTTATTCCAGTGAGATGTGTTCCTCCCACTTTAATTTTTTTGAAGTGATTTATCCTCTCTCTCTCTCTCTCTCTCTCTCTCTCTCTCTCTCTCTCTCTCTCTCTCTCTCTCTCTCTCTCTCTCTCTCTCTCTCTCTCTCTCTTTCTGTCTCTCTCTGTCTCTCTCAGCAGTGGAGCATCCTTTACTCCACCATATTAGCGCCAAACAACAGTTATGGTGACAATAATGATGTTCTCTTACATTTGTGCAGAAGTTTAAGGATTATAAAAGACCTTCCAGTGCATGATCCCAGCCTCCCAACATCACTTTACAACAGGTGGTGTCAGAAACATCATTCTCATTCAGTGCATGTCATAGCTGAGGGATAAAGAAAGGAAATGGCCTGCCTTGAATCACAGTGCTTGTAAATAGCAAAGCCAAAATCAGCATTCAAATGCCTTGCCTCCAGACTAGTTGATCTTGTTCCTATCTAATAAATACAACAAAGAGGTAATCCACAAACTAGGAAGAACTTTATTAAATTAAAGGTATTTAAAGATGGAAAATGCTCATGAATCTTGTAACCATTGAAAAATATTCTAATTTTAACAAAAAATTAAAAATATGTAAAATGCTGTAACTCAAGGCAATTATTTCTCCATTTTTATAGTTTTTCAGAAAAATATCAGACCATTGCTTGGTTGGGATGTTGAAGACGAGATTCCTGCTTCAAGTAGAGTCTGATTTTGCTTTCAAATCTAGGACTATGCAAAGTGACATATCTAGCAAATTTGAGGATTAGGCACATGATAGATTAAAGCATATTTTCACTGAAAGTGATGAAGTGCAATATAGATGAGTCTGTAGGTTGAGATTTTCCTTTCTTTCCTTTTTTCATTTTTTTGACTCTCCTAATCCACCAATCCCCAGATTTAAAAATTAAAACACCAGTCTTATAATTAGTGTGCAGAGTCAAACAAAACAAATTCCCATATTGGCCATGTCCAAAACTGTGTAACTTACTCTTGAGTCCTTCAACTTGTGATTTAGATCACATTCTTGAGCATCTTTCTTCTAGAATTATAATTGATTTTCGTGTTAACCAGGGAACTTATTTCTTTTAAAACTGTTTACCTTTGTGTTGTTGCTGTTGCATAAATTGTTCTTGATTCTGCTCATTTAGCTTTGCATCAGTTTACGCAAGGAGTCCCAGATGTTTTTGAAACCTCCCCTTTCACAATATTCCATTACAGTCCTAATTTGTTCATCCATTCTCCAATTTATGGAAATCCCCTTTAACAAAAAGAGATGCAATAATATCTTTTTATATATTATCCCTTTTCTCTTTAAGATATAGACCTATTAGAAATATCTCTTCTCCAAGGGTACATATACCCTATATATTCATATACCATAGTTTAGTGACTTTGGAGGCACAGAATGAAATTGCTCTCCAGAAAGACTGGATAATTCACAGTTCCACCAATGATGCATTCCTTACCTTACCTCCCCAAGCCCTTCATATTATTCAGCTCCTCCCTTTTGTTTATATTTAGCAATCTGATGGATATGAAATAGAATCTCAGATGTCCATAATTCACATTTTTTCAAATTTTCAATTCATAAAATTCTCTCATAAAATTGTTTATACCTTAGGTTTCTTCTTTTAATAACTGCCTGCTCATAAACTTTGATAATGTTAAGAAATTACTCTCATTTTAATCATTTATATATATATATATATATATATATATATATATATATATATATATATATATATATATATATATCTTGGATATGAAGCCTTTATCATAGAAATATCTTAATGAGTTTTAGAGAGGAGTATTTTCTCAGCTTTTATTTGGGTCTATAAAATTTAAAAATTATATTTCTACTAATAAAAATATTTTATATATTAAGAGGTTTGTTAAAGGATTATTGGAAATCAAAGAATAAAGAAGATACAAAGTAATAACTCACGTGCCCATGGCTGATTAGCCAAATTCAGAACCCCCCCACGCTTAGCTTACTTACTACATCTTGCAAATAGCTGAGCAGAGAAAAGAAGAGCATAGAAGAAGGCGAGGTAGGCATTGCTGCCAGTTTAAATAGTAATTGTAATCTTTCCCAGGATTATAGGGAAATACCAAGGACTTCTGGGGATTGAAGTCTAGGTTTCAAATCTCCATTTTACATATCCCCCTGAGGCCCAAGGAAGACTAGTCTCTCTGATAGGTCTTATAAACATACCAGCCAGGAAATTACAATAATTTGATGATAAGAAGAAAAGAGAACAAAACCAAAAATTGCTAGGCGCATTGACAAAAAAGCCAGTTAGGGGACAGTCCCCTTTGGCATAAGAGTATACATCAGACCCCACACAGTTCAGATCACCATATCCCAAAGTTCACTCTGGATTTTCTGTGCAGCTTGTTGTCTGTGGAGGCATCTTCATGGTGTCTTCTCCAAAAAGTTCACTTTCTGGATTCAGAGAGGTAGCATATTTCTTAACCTAAAATTTCTCTCTCAAGGAATTTAAACTTTGCAATTTAAAATAATAATAATTTTACATCCCCCCCAAAGAGGGTGATTGAAAAACACAGGGATCATTTAGGGATGCATGGCTAAGTTATGAGGTGTATGAATCAATTGGTAAGAGAAATCAAAAACATAAAAAATCCAAATAAAAAAGATAATTTCTGAATGAAATATAGACTATCAAAGTCTTATGTGTAAAAATTCCAAGTAAAGGAAAAATAAATCTATAACAGGTCCTTTAATCAGGACCCAATTAAAATGATATAAGCATTTACCCAATCAGGACTACAGAAAGTTTGCCACACTATGAAAGACAGAATAGGGACTAGATTATAGCATCCAGGTAGGAGCCAAATTTGAAATACTTGCCTTTAAGTATTTTTAAAAAGAGTGTGGATACAAGGAAGGCCTATGTCTTAATGTATGTTAAGCATCACAACCTCGAGTTTCACACTAGGTTCAAGTCCTTTGTATTGGCTTAGAATTTTCATCAACCCCTTTGAGATTGGTTGGTCCCTGACCTTGTGTTCAATTGGCACTGTGCAATGGCTCTTTTGTATATCTTGTTCTGGAATCAAACAGAATCATTAAGCAAAGTCCCATAATTTTTATCAATAAATGGCATCATTTTTAATAGTTTCAAGCTTTTGGGGCATGCATTGACATTATAGCAAATATATTTTAACCTTATATTACTGCAGAATCAAAAAAAAAGTTAAAGAAAATCTTAATACTGGTGACAAGTGTTTCAAATATAAAAAGGAGAGAAAAATAAAAAACTGAAATAGTATATTGCACATGAAAGCAAAATATAATAATAAGAGTTTTTAAATTCAAAAATATAGCTTATAATCATTGATACACTGTATCAGCTAAGGAATTATAGAATACAAGGCTTTCTCACCAAAAATTAGATCCATTTCCTCTTCATGCCTGGCCATGATCCACTGTGAGTAGAAGCAAATGATTTTCACAAAGTAACAGTTTTTTATAAAGAACAGTAGTTCAAAATCCCCCAAATTCTCAATAGCCCAATTAATTACAATAGCAAACAAAAACCACTATCATTTTTACATGAATCTGCTGTATGATATTTAAAGAAAATAGATACTTGTCACAAGTTTTTCAGATGTAGCAATGTTTCAACCTTGACAAACATATTTTTACACAAAGTAAAACTTATTTGGGTCTAGAACATCATCAAGGAATCTAAATATCATTAAAAAATGTGGCAGAGGAGTCTAGGAAAAACTCAAACCTCTGTATTGTTGATGTTGGGTAAAGTGAGCTGAAGAGTTATAAATGAGAGATGTTCCTCTTTTGGGAGCCATCCATGGGTACCATGCCCTGGGATTAACTTCCTAGCTCCTTGGTATGAGACTGGGATGTCCCATCAATTCACATTTTTATAAATGTGGGAGTTGGGGATTATAATTTTATTTCACTTCAGCTACTAAAATGGACCTTACCTCATGTTAGGGGCAGGCAAAATGACCAGAGTTGTTGGAAAAAAATATAAAATTCATGTCTAAAATACCCCTTAAAATCAATTTGAAATATTTAGCTCATTAAATTTTCCAAAGGTTGTTATACAATTGTAACCAGTTTTTATATATGGACTTATTCAATAATATTTGCTCAGTATAGTTATAGGGGAAAAGCAACAGAATATAACAGTAGTTAAAACCCAGTACATTAAAATGATTCAGTGTAAGAGAATAGTATTGAATACATTAATATATGAACTTAAAACCAACAAAATTAAATCTTAAACAAAACAATCAGTAAAATGCAATGCAATACAGAGGTTTTTATAAAACATTGGTGTCTGAAATGCCTTAAAAATATAACCTCCAGTCTCTTTTAAAGTTCATTTTTTTAATCCATTTTGATGTCTATTGTCAGAACTAGGGAATTGGTTCTAAGACAGAAGATTGGTAAGTGGTAGGAAATGGGGTTCAAATGACTTGCCCAGGGTCACACGGCCAGGAAGTGTCTGAGGCCAGATTTTAACCCAGGCCCTCCCATCTCTAGGCCTTGCTCTCAATGCACTGAGCCACTGAGCTGCTCCCCCATAGTGAGGTTGGGTTTTTGGAATCTCAAATTGGGCCAAAGAGTTTCTGGGAGATGAATTTCTCCCCTGTATCTCAGGTGAGATAAGTAACAGAATCAGTACACTCAAAAGATATCCTTTGAAATAAGCCATGCTTGTAATCAACTTCCTGTTTGAAAAGTCTCTTCCTTCTCCTTGTTCCTCCCCTCCCCCTCCATGCCATGGTCCCCTGACACATGGAGGCTAATTGTTGCCTAAGGAAAGGACACCCCAGTCTTTTACCAGTTTGTTTGTGAGTCCTGAAGAAACCGGGGCAGCTACCAGCAGCCTGGGTCCTGGGGCTGAGCCAGGGGCAATGAGAGATCTGGGTCAAAGACCAGAGTTCTTGGGATTGGGGCTGGAGCTGGGGCTGGGCCAGGTGATGGAGATCCCTGGAGGCCAGGAGCAGAAGCTGGGTGGGCAGGGCCAGGACCAGGTGGGCAATCTTGGTCAAGAAGGTCAGGAACGGATGGATGGAGGCAGGAACAGGAAGCAGGAGTGAGTACATCAAGAGAGTTTGTGAGGGGGGTTGAAAAACCTTGGCAGGAGAAATGTGGCTTAAAAAACATTATCTAGGCTATCTTAAAAAAAAAAAAGTTGAGAGTTTTTCTCTTATTCCTTTTGGTCGCCAACTGTAAAATTTAAAAATTGTATTTCTACAAATAAAAATATTATATATTAAGAGGTTTATTAAAGGATTATTGGAAATCAAGGAATAAAGAAGATACAAAGTAATAACCCATGTGCCCATGGCTGATTAACCAAATTCAGAACCCCCACTCTTACTTACTACATCTTGCAAACAGCTGAGCAGAGAATAGAAGAGCATAAGGTAGGTGTTACTGCCAGTTTAAATACTAATTGTGATCTCACTCAGGTGAGATTATGGGGAATTCTGGGAAATACCAAGGACTTCTGGGGATTGAAGTCTAGGGTTCAAATCTCTATTTTACAGACTTAGTTTAGTCATTATAATAGCATAGTATTCATTTCTATTTGTTTTATTCTTCTTTCCATTGATATTGTTGTAATTATTGTGTATGTTAATTTTTGTTTTATTCATTTTTATATGTTTTTTATTCTAATTTTCCTATTGCTCTATGTTTCCCTCATTTTCTGTCATATTCTCTAAGTTCTTTCCTAAAGCAATTTTCTTGGGAATTTTTAACTCAGTTACCTAGATCATTTTCAGTTAAAAATACTGATCCTGCATTAATGCATTGCTGGTGGAGTTGTGAATTGATCCAGCCATTCTGGAAGGCAATTTGGATCTATGCCCAAAGGACTTTAAAAGACTGTCTTCCCTTTGATCCAACCATAGCACTGCTGGGTTTGTACCCCAAAGTGATAATGAGGAAAAAGACTTGTAGAAGAATATTCATAGCTGTGCTTTTATGGTGGCAAAAAATTGGAAAATGAGGAGATGCCCTTCAATTAGGGAATGGCTAAACAAATTGTGGTATATGCTGGTGATGAAATACTATTGTGCCCAAAGGAATAATAAACTGGAGGAATTCCATGTGAACTGGAACAACCTCCAGGAACTGATGCAAAGCGAAATGAGAAGAACCAGGAGAATATTGTACACAGAGACTGATACACTGTGGCACAATCGAATCTAATGGACTTCTCTACTAGTAGCAATGCAATGATCCAGAAGTATTCAGAGGAACATATGAGAAAGAACATTATCCATATCCAGAAGAAGAACTGTGTGAAAAGAAACACAGAAGAAAGACAACTGCTTGATCACATCGGTCAATGGGGATATGATTGGGCATATAGACTCTCAATGATCACCCTAGTGAAAATATCAATAATATGGAAATAGGTCTTGATCAGTGACACATGTAAAACCCAGTGGAATTGTGCGTCAGATACAGGGAGGGAAAGAACATGAGTCTTGTAACCATGGAAAAATATTCTAAATCATCTAATTAAATAATTTTTTAAATTACCAATCCTGGTTATGGATAACATTCCTTCCATCCCTTAGAGATTTTGTCTTCAGCTTCCTCTTCACTTATCCTTCAGCCCTTTTCATTCCTTATTACTTTGTCAGCATGAGAGAGAACCAAAAGCTCATTAATCCTGTCCAGACAGTTGCCCCATTTGATTTTCTTCTTTTTTCACTCTTTTGCTTCAAAGTTTAACCACAGATATATTTCCCAACTACTTCTCTTTTAGGGCTGGTACCTTTTATATGTCATTAATATCTGTTTTTTATTATATCTTCTGATTCTACACTCAGAGGTCATTTGCCAATGATGAAGCTCTTTACATTTTGATGAGTAGTCATTATCTCTTGGTTTTTCTCTATTTCTAAGTGAAACTCTGAACATAAGTCACAGGGGTTAGCAGGAAAATTTCAGATTGATCTTAACCATTATCTCAAGAGACTATAAAATGGAAAAAAATAAATTGTTCAGGAAGATCAATTGAGAGGCTAATATGTGAAATATAGTATCTGAAACATGCTGATTTTGAAGTGAGGTTCTACATTTGAATCCTCCCTTTCTTTCAATCTAATTATATGAACTTGAACATATAAGTTCATCTCTAGAAGTTGTATATTCATCGATAAGATGGGCTTTATAATACAGCGCCTACCCACATTTAGGGAGTAGTTCTAAGATTTAGATAAGATATTGTGTGTGAAAGCACTTTGCAACTGTAAAAACCTTCATTATAACTTATAACTAGATATTTTTAAAATATATTTTCTTTTGTTGAAGTATATGCCACACTTGCTGTCACTGGAAGAGCAATTTCTCTGACCCCTTAATTACTTTGTTATCATTCTTTGACAAGTAGCACTATTTAGGGGGAAAGTGCTATGCCTTTGAAATAGGAGACTTGGGTTCAAATTTTGTCTCCGACATTTATTATGTGGCATTAGACTCATCTCTCTAAGCTTTAGTTTTCTCAATTATAAAATTAGGAATGGGACTAGATTAGGGCTTTAAAAAAAAAAACTTTTCTCTTGTCTTAGAATCAGTTCTAGGTATTTGTTCCAAGGCAGTATAGTGGCAAGGGCAAGGTAATTATGATTAAATGACTTGCCCAGTCACACCACTAGGAAGTGTCTAAGTCTAATTTTGAACCCAAGACCCCCAGTCTTTAGGTCTGACTACCCACCAAGCCACCTAGCTTCCCTTTTAGATCAGGCCTTCTTAATCTTTTTTTTTGGTGGACCCTTTGGCAATCCAATGAAAATTATTAGTCCCTCAGAATTATTCATATATAATGTAATTATATATACATATTTATATATAATATACATTTATATATATAATTTTTATAATTACCAAGGAAACAAATTATGTTGAAATATATATGTGTGTATACATATACATACATACATACATATATTTATATTTACAAACCACCAGGTTAAGGACCCTTGATGAGAAGATATCTCAGTACCCTTTCTCTTCCATGATTAAAAATCTCTATTTGTCCTACCCACTTCACAGCAATTGGGGAAAGTAAAATATTCTGTCAGCCTTAAGGCAGTATAGAAATACAAACTATTTTTCTATTATTCATCCTTGGTCAAAGTTGGGTTTTAATTTAAGTTGAGTTTTTATGTAAACTAATATGTCAGGAAGATAGAGGGAAAATGAAAAGGCATTGTGCATGATTTATATAAATGACCTAGTGCTAAAGTTGACAACAGAAAGTGGCAAGCGTTGTACTAATGAAGCTTCACTGGAGTCATTTATTTCAATCACTATAATGTAGTTTCCTGTGTTTTTTTTTTTCATTTCAGTTTTGATATTAGCTTGTGTCTGCATAGCCTTCACCTGAAAAACCTGCTGCTCTTAGACAAGGACCTGAGGCAGGAAAAATATATGGTAGGTAGAAGGTGATTGCTTTTATGTATTTTTTTATCTGAGTATGAATGTGGTTTTATTGGAAAATTTAAATGTTTTACACAGTTGTGACACAGAAATAGCTGTTGTGGGTTCCCCTCCACTAGAAATCCAGATGACTACTTTTTAGACATTACCGAGAAGGGATTCTTTCTTGTTCAATGCATGATGGTCTAGACAGCCTCTAAGTTGTCTGCAAAGTCTGTGAATCTATGAATGTACAATTTTGTCCATATAATCTACTTGGTTTATGGGAGGTATATGTACCTTCCTCCATTAATGTTTACCCATATCAACTCATCATGTGGCATAGAAGTGAACCAAAAGTTAAGACAGATTGCAGAGCACAAGCTCTCATGGGTCCTACCAATCTGGAAAGAATTTTAGTGTGGAGCCTAGGGACTGTATAATTAAGAGCCAAGCAAAATGCTGAGCTGAATTCATCACAAGAGGATTATTCCTTAGGGAACCCATTGATTCTGACTCAGAAATCCTCTGGAATGCAAAGGTATGTTGGGAGCAATTAGGATCTGCATAAATGGTTGTTGTTTTGCCACTTCAGTTGTGTCTGACTCTTCATAACCTCATTTTGGTTTTATTGGCAAAGATATTGAAATGATTCTCCATTTCTTCTATCAGTTCATTTAACAGATGAGGAAACTGAAGCAAACAGGGTTATACAACTTGCCTAGTTAGTAAGTGTCTGAGGTTGGATTTGAGCTCACATTTAAAAGTGTTTGAGGTTGGATTTGAACTCAGGAAGAGGAGTCTTCCTGACCCCCGGATCCACACTTTATCCACTCTGCCACTTAGCTGCCTTGCATAATTAAAGGGCATGCCAAATTGAAGAAATCAGGAGATCTTAAAATATTGAATTGCGTGATACAATATTAAGCCCTCTATCTAGATAGAAAGGGGTGAATTTTATTCATCTATTTAAATATGTGAAATATAAAAATCACTTCATTGTCTTTTGTTCTCATGTCCTCTATTCTAAAATGATTTAGTGCAAGAGAGTTTTTAGCCTTACTTATGGTTCTTCCAAATGCTAAGATTTCTAAATGGGGAATTATTGCTGTTAAAAAAAGTATTATGTTGCTATAATTGAAAGCTATATGTTGGCCATTAAAAGGTCTAAAGAAATATTATAAGAAATAAAGATCTAGAGGAAAACAGGCATTGTAAGTCATTTTTCTTTAATGAATTTTAATTAATTTTTTTCTAATATCACTATAAGTTTCCAATGCACTTCCTGTCCCCAATAATAGAACCTTCCCCTGAAAAGCTAACAAACAAAACAAAATAAATAAAATCACTCTTCATGCCTGACAACATGTCTGATTTCACACCCATGGTCCACTATTTCTCTGCAGAGAGAGGAAGGATAGTTCAAAAGAACAATCTTGGGTCTAATCATGAAGGATAATTAGAATTTGCTTCTGTGGGAAAAGGTTCTCTAAGTTCCAAATAATAGTCAATTTCTGATTAAACTTTTGAAAAGAGAGACAGTTATTATAGGTACCACAATGTAAATACTTATGCTAAGTAGAATTAAAGCCAGTTAATTGGGAATTAAAAAAAACGTATCATAGAATTTCATCAAAAAATTTGGTACTTTATTCTTTTTTATTCATATGGTTCACTACCCTTTTAAATAATTGAGATTAAAACCTATATTGAGGGACTATGGAACAAAAAGGGTTTTCAAATTCTTTTTATTTATTTCTCTCATCTTCTGCAGGTATAAACAAACACTTGGAATTCTTTGTTGTCATTTTTAATTTAAACTAAAGTTGTCTTTTATTATTCTTGATTACATGGAAAAACTCTTAACATTCAATATTTTTAAAATTTCAAGCTTCAAATTATTTTTGTCCCTTCCTCCCTCCCCCCAACTTTGAGAAGGCAAGTATTTGACAGAGATCATGCATGTGAAGTCATGCAAAGTATCTGAGTCTCCTGGAGAAAGAAAACACAGATCAGAAAATAGGAAAAAAAAAAAGAAAGTAAAATAATTTTCTTCACTTTGCATGTAATTTCTTTATCTGGAATTGACTAGCATTTTCCAAAATAAATTCTTCAAAATTGTCTTGGGTTGTTGCTCAGAATAAGTAGGTCATTCACAGTTGATCATTATTACAATATTGCCGTTACTGTGTAATGCTCTGTAAAATAGTCTAGTTGTCCTCACTTCACTTTGCTTTAGTTTATACATCTTCCAGGTTTTCTGAAATTGTACTGTTCATTATTTCCTATAACATGTAGTATTCCACCACAATCATCTACCACAATTTCTTCAGCCATTCACCAATTAAAGGGTACCTCCTTAATTTCCAATGCTTTACCATCACAAAAATATCTGCTACAAAAATTTTTGTATATAGAGGTTCTTTTTTTTCTCTTTACCTCTGTGGACTACAGACCTCATAGTGGTATTGCTGGGTCAAAAATATGCAAAATGTTATGGCCTTTTGAGCATAGTTCCAAATTGCTCTCAAGAATGGTTGGATAAGTTCACAGTTCCACCAACAGCGCATTAGTGTCCCTATTTTTCCACATCTCCTGCCATATTTGTAATTTTCCTTTTCTTTCATATTAGCCAATCTGACAGGTATTAAGTGATACCTCAGAATTGTTTTATTTGCCTTTCCCTAATCACTAATGATTTAGAGCATTTTTCATAGGACTATAAATATCTTTGATTTCTTCTTCTTCAAACTGTCTGTTCATATCCTTTGACATTATTGATTGGAGAATGACTTGTATTTTTATGAATTTGACGTTATTCTCTGTACATTTATTGGAGAAATTTGCTGTAAATTTTCCCACTTTCCTTCTAAAGATATATGTATTGGTTTTATTTGAACAAATTCTTTAAAATTTAAAATTAAACCTCTGTAATGCTCAATATCTCTTGTTTGATTATTAATTCTTCCATTATCCATAAGTCTGACAGGTAAACTATTCCATGCACCCCTACTTTGCTTATGATATTGCCCTTTATGTTTAAATCATCTACCCATTTTGATATTATCTTGGTATAAGATGTGAAACATTGGCCAATAACTAGTTTTTTTCTTTTATGGTTTTTTTTCAAAAAATTTTTTTCCAATAAGTTTTTGTCCCCAAAGCTTTTTTTTTTTTTAATTTATCAAACACTAAATTTCTGTGGTTATTACCTACTTTTTGTTTTGCTGCTACTGGATTGTTTTCATACAGTTTGAGATCTGGTACTCCTAGGTTACTTTTCTTCATTTTTTTTCACCATTTCCCTTGATATTTTTGACCTTTTGTTTTTCCAGATAATTTTGTTATTATTTTTCTAACTCTACAAAATACTTTTTTGTTGTCTGACTTTTTTATGTCTCTCTTTCGATGTCAGTATGGCAACTTCCAGGACTAATACTTTAAGACCCTCTAAAAATCCAGTAACTTTACTACAAAGATTGGTAAAAATTGGTTTTGTGTTATTGTTTTTTCTTCTGATAGATGTTTATCCAAATCCTCAAAATGTCCCTCATTGATATTCTTCCTAAGAAGAAAGCTGGTGATGACATGTATCAAAAGATCATTTCAAAACAAGAAATGGTAAGAATTACAATTCATATTTCAAAGAAATATTTGTTATAAGGCTCACATTGCTTTCCTTTTAACCAAGTAAAACACTGTCTAAAGAATGAAATGTGTTCTATTAGATATGGAATTTTGAAAATCAATATAGATTACAAACCTTTTTAAGATATATATTTATATCCTTTGCTTATGGAGAACCTCTTTATGATATCACCTGTAAATATTAATGACTGTTGGAAAGGTTATCAACAAGAAATTTTAAATGAGAGGAACTGAGTTCAAATTCAGACTGCCTCGTACAAGACTTTTTAATTCTATGGTTCTCAGTTGCTTTATTTTCAAAATGGGGGAATTAAACTGCACGATCTCTAAATTCCATTTCAACTTTAATTCTGTGCCCCTATACCTATTCATTTTATAATTGTTTTAGTCTAGTCCTCATATTTTACCATCTCCAGGATTTAAGGATTGTTTGTTGTTATGGTTTTACCTGACATTTTCCTTTTTAAATTTTATATCCACACCTGTTCTCAGTCTATGTAGCTATGTGATACAGTGATTCAGTGGACTTGGAGTCATGAAGAACTGAGTTCAAATAAAGGCTTAGACAAACTGTATAGGATGAAATACCAAGACATAAATTTATATATAGATATATGTATACATAAATACATATATTTGTATATAGATATATGTATACATAAATACATATATTTGTATATATATACATATATATATATAACTATACCTAAAAAAAGGTTAATGCTAAAAGAAATGGGAAAAGAAACAAAAGGGGGTAAATTTATATGTCACAAAGAAGCTCATGGCAGGAGGGGGGAGAACATCAATACACCAGAAGGGTAAAGAGGTTGGAGACAGGAAACACTCAACTCTTACCTGCATTGAAATTGACCCAAAGAGGAAAGAACAATCCAATCCATTGGGGCAGGGAATTGATGTGTGCCCCATAGGGAAGTAGAAGCCATGACCCTGGGCAACCCATTTAACATCATGTTATCTCCATTTTCTCATCTATAAAGTGAGGATAATAATATTATCTCCATATCAGGGTTATTGTTACAATTGAATAAAATATCTATAAAGAACTCTATAAACCTTAAATTGATATATAAATTCTTCTATTATTATTATTATTATCTAGTCATTATTTTTTATATAGGGAAGTCTCAGTATCAAAAATCCCTCCACCCACATAGACGAGCAATTTATCTTTCACATATTATTATTTTTCTTTTTGTTAAACTCTTACTTTCTTTCTTAGTAAAAACTGTAAGACAGAAGGACAAGAGCTAGGTAAAGGGGGCTAAATGACATGTCCAAAATCCCACAGCTAGGGAAGTAGAAGGGTAACAAAAGGACTGGTGGGGAGGGAAGCAGTATAAGGGAGGGAGCGGTAGGGGGATAGTTTAAAAAGACTGTAAAGAAAATAAAGGGGGAATAAGAATGGAGGGGTATAGAAAGGGAAGTAAAATAAGGGTGGTAACTAGGGGGACTGATTAAAAAACAAAACATTGGTGTAGAAGGAAATAGGGAAAGAAGAAAAGGCAGGACTATGAGTAGAAATCAAAATGCTGGGAATTACACAGTTGGTAATCATAACTCAGAATGTGAATAGAATGAACTCACTCATAAAACACAAGTGAATAGCAGAGTGGATTAGAATCCAAAACCCTACCATATGCTGTTTACAAGAAACACACATGAGGAAGATAGATATGTATAGGGTGAAAGTAATGAGGATGGAGCCAAATCTTTTGGGCATCAATTGATCAAAAGAAGGCAAGAGTCTCAATCATAATATCTGACAAAGCCAAGGTAAAAATAGATCTAGTTAAAAGAGATAGGGAAGGTAATTACATCCTGACAAAAGGCAGTATAGACAATGAGGAAATATCAGTACTCAACACGTATGCACCAAATGGCATACTATTCAAATTTCTAAAGGAAAAACTAGTGGATCTCAAGGATGAAATATATATAAAAACAATATGAGTGGGAGACCTGAACCTTCCTCTATCAGAACTAGATAATCAAACCAAAAAATAAATAAGAAAGAGGTAAGAGAAGTGAATGAAATCTTAGAAAAATTAGAGTTAGTAGATATGTGGAGAAAAATAAATAGGGACAAAAAGGAATATACCTTCTTTTCAGAAGCACATGGTACATTCATAAAGACTAACCATGTATTAGGGCATAAAAATATTGCCAAGAAGTGCAAAAGAGCAGAAATAATAAATGCAACTCTCTCAGATCACAATGCAATGAAAATAATAATTAGTAAGGGTACATGGAGAGGCAAATCAAAAATTAATTGGAAATTAAACAATATGATTCTCCAAGATCAATTATTTAAAGAACAAATCATAGAAACAATTAATAATTTCATTGAAGAAAATGACAATGATAAGACATCATTTCAAAATCTATGGGATACAGCCAAAGAAGTACTCAGGGAAATTCATATCCTTGAGTTCATATATTAACAAATTAGAGAGAGCAGAGGTCAATGAATTGGGCATGCAAATTAAAAAACTAGAAAGTGAACCAATTAAAAATCTTCAGATGAATACTAAATTAGATCCTAAAAATCAAAGGAGAAATTAATAAAATTGAAAGTCAAAGAACTATTGTTTGAATAAATAAGACTAAAAGCTGGTACTTTGAAAAAAACAAATAAAATATACAAATAGTGGTTAATCTAATTTAAAAAAGGAAAGAAGAAAACAGAATTGATAGTATCCAAGATGAAAAGGGAGACTTCACCTCTAATAAAAAGGAAAGTAAGGCAATCATTAAAAATTATTATGCCCAATTATATTGCAATAAATATGGCAATATAGGTGATATGGATTAATATTTACAAAAATATGAATTTCCTAGACTAACAGAGGAAGAAATAGACTACCTAAACAACTGCATATCAGAGAAAGAAATTGAACAATCCATTAAAGAACTCCCTAAGAAAAAAATCCCCAGGTCCAGATGGAATCACAAATGAATTCTATCAAACATTCAAAGAACAACTAATCCCAATATTATACAAACTGACAGAATAAGCAAAGAAGGAGTTCTACGAAATTCCTTTTATGACACAAATATGGTACTGATTCCAAAGCCAGGCAGGTCAAAATCAGAGAAAGAAAACTATAGACCAATCTCCTTAATAAATATAGATGCAAAAATCTTAAATTGCTTACAAAGCAAAAAGACTCCAGCAAGTGATCACAAGGATTATTCATTATGACAAGGTAGTATTTATACCAGGAATGCAAGGATGGTTCAATATTAGGAAAACCATCTACATAATTGACCATATCAACAAGAAAACCGACAAAAATCACATGATTATCTCAATAGACGCAGAAAAAAAAACCTTTGACGGAATAGAACACTCATTCCTATTGAAAACACTAGGAAGCATAGGAATAGAAGGGCCTTTCCTAAAAATAATCAACATATATATCTGAAACCATCAGCAAACATCATCTGCAATGGGGACAAACTAGAAGCCTTCCCAGTAAGGTCAGGAGTGAAACAAGGATGCCCATTATCACTTCTATTATTTAACATTGCATTAGAAACACTAGCTGTAGCAATTATATAAGTGAAATAAATTGAAGGTATTAAAATAGGCAATGAGGAGACCAAGCTGTCACTCTTTGCAGATGATATGATGGTACCAAGAACCCCAGAGAATCAACTAAAAAGCTAATAGAAATTATCAACAACTTTAGCAAAGTTGCAGGATACAAAATAAACCCACATAAATCATCAGCATTTCTATATATCTCCAACATCTCAGCAGCAAGAATTAGAAAGAGAAATTCCATTAGACAATATAAAATAGTTAGGAATCTATCTGCTGAGACAAACACAGGAACTATATGAACACAACTACAAAACACTCGCTACACAATTAAAACTAGATCTAGATTGTGAATTTATCCAACCATTCTGGAGGGCAATTTGGAACTATGCCCAAAGGGCACTAAAAGACTGTCTGCCCTTTGATCCAGCCATAGCACTGCTGGGTTTGTACCCCAAAGAGATAATAAGGAAAAAGACATGTACAAAAATATTCACAACTGTGCCCTTTGTGGTGGCAAATATTGGAAAATGAGGGGATGCCCCTCAATTGGGGAATGGCTGAACAAATTGTGGTATATGTTGGTGATGGAATACTATTGTGCTCACAGGAATAATAAAGTGCAGGAATTTCATGGGGACTGGAACAACCTCCAGTAATTGATGCAGAGTGAGAGGAGCAGAACCAGGAGAACATTGTACACAGAGACTGATTCACTGTGGTACAATTCAATGTAATGGACTTCTCCATTAGTGACAGTTAATCCACTGAACAACTTGGAGGGATTTACGAGAAAGAACACTATCCACATTCAGAAGAAAAATTGTGGGAGTACAAACACAGAAGAAAAACAACTGCTTGAATACATGGTCAAAGGGATAGGGTTGGGGATGTAGAGTCTAAATGAACATCCTAGTGCAAACACCAACAACATGGAAACAGGTTCTGATCAAGGACACAAGTAATAGCCAATGAAATTGTGCCTCAGCTGTGGGAAGGGGAAGGGGAGGGGTGAGAGGGAAACAATGTGTTTCTTGTAACCAAGGAATACTGTTCTAAATTGAGTAAATAAATTAATTAAAAAAAGAAATTCAAAAATGAAATGAATGAAAGCCATATAACATGAACTTGTTTTATTTGCTTTATTTTATTTTTTTCATAAAATGCATTTAGGACCTTAACTTGGGTAGGGAATAAGCAACTAAATATTACTATGTACCACGAGCTGTGCTAAGTAATTTTTGCAATTATTATTGCATCTGATCCCTGCTACAACTATGTGAGATAGATGCTATTATTTTCATCTCCATTTTACAATTGAAGAAATTGAAGAAAACAGAGGTTAAGTGACTTGCTTATAGTCATACAGTTAGTAAACTATCTGAGGCTGGATTTGAACTCAGGTCTTCCTGATTCCTGGGCAGCTAGTTGCACAGTGGGTAGATTGCCAGGTCTGGAGTTAGGAAGACTCAGGGTTAGATGTGGTCTCAGATACTTACTAGTCACTTGACCTAGGTAAAGTCATTTAACCTTGGTTGCCTTAATTTACTCATCTGTAAAATGAGCCAGAGAAGGAAATGGCAAACCAGTCTGGTATAGTTTCCAAGAAAACCCCAAATGTCAAAGAGTCAGATGTGACTTAAATGACTGAACAACACCCATTACTTCTTGATTCTTGGCCCAGGGCTCCATCTATTATGCTACCTGGCTGCATCAACTAGGGTAAAGAGTACCCTCATGAATTAGGATTTTGATGGGACTGTATATGAAAGTGTATCAATTATGCCCCCAAAGACCAGTATTTTTACTGTTATATTTATATTATCTTATATATATTTATGTATAAATATATAATATAAAAATTATAAAACACATTGTATAAATATATATTATATATTTATTATATATTTATATATATTATATATTATAATAATTATATATTTATACTCTTTCCTCATCATATGAATTCAATTCTATAAGTATTTATTAAATATTAGTGTTAAGTTATATGCTAAGCACTTCAGAGATGCAAAGAAATACAAGACATAGTCCTTGCCCTCCTGAAGCTTCCAGTCTAGCAGTTGAATGCAGCACTATAGAGAGAAGATATTGTGAAAGGGAATATACTAGTAAGAGACATACAAAATGCTACGAAAGGTTTAAGAAAAACAAGCCTAGTTCTAAATCTAATACACATCTGGACACACTGGCCTTCATCTTAATAACCATGGTGAACATTATTTTAATATTTATGATCATTATTTTATATCACACATTTCATAAGATCCTCACAATAGTTCTATGAAGTAGGAATTGTTAATACTTGTATTTTCCAGTTAAAGTAACTGAAGGTTATGAAGATTTAGTACTTCTTTATTCAGAGCCACACAAATAAATAGCACTGGATCTAGAATGTACGTCATATGACTCCTGATCTGGTGCTCTTTCTACTGTGATATCTTAAAGTTTCTCCATTAGAATGTGAGCTTCTAGTGGGAAGAGACAGTCTTTTTGCCTCTTTCTGCTTCTAGGACTTAACACAGTGCTTGACATTGGGTAGGCATTTAAGAAATGTTTCTTTATGGATTGCTGCTCATGAATTAGCTATCTGATCCTGTGTAAACTAATGATACTCTCGCCCTCAGTTTCCTTATCTGTAAAAAAAGAGCATAATGTCTAAGTTTCCATCTATCTCTAAAGCTTATTATGCTCTGAACTTTACTAAGTGTGTCTCTTTGATTAAGTAACTTTGAGCTTCAGATGCTTTCTTATATGTTACATGAGGATGACTATAAATCATTTCAGAGGATAGATGTGAAGCAATTATTTTGTAAGCCTTAGAATGCCATAGGATGGTGAGTTATGATTATAAATGTAAAAATCCATGGGGCATTTTAATCAGGAATGAACAAATAGCCTTTTGTGTTGTAGCCAAGACTAAGGGAAATACTTATCTTTGTAGCACTTAAAATGTTGTTATTGTTTTTTTCTAACAAGATTTTCTTTATTGTTATTTTCAGGATTTGGAAGAATTAGAAAAACAAATTCATTCCAAATTATCAAATACAGAGATGTTGGGTGCTGGTAGTTCTGAATATTACACACTGGAGGATATTGAAAGGAAAGAGAGAGAATACTCAGAACACATAATAGATAATGTACGTACCGAATTTTATTTCTCTTGCAATGCTTACAATATAAAAAAATAAATTTTCCCCTCACTGAGCAATTAAATTGACTAAATAAAAAGGACTGTGCTTGAAAGCTTGCTAGACATTTCCATTCCCTTAAGAGACTTACTTATCTGGTTTCTAAAGGTAAGTGGGAGAGAAGGTATAATTTAGGTTCAAAGATTCACAGGAGGAAAATTTGTTTAAGTATCCTGTCCTTTGTGAGAATCTCAGATTACTCTCTTTGTAATTCAAAGGGGAAATTGTTGGAGCTTTCACTAGCAATCTTTGCTTTCCCTCTTGAAATAAAGAAAGTTCTATCTGGAAACTTCATGTCCTTTAAGCTCTTCTTGGAAAGTGGGGTCTGGGAGTCAACATGAGAGGGACAGTGCCTAGGTGCAAGTTGTAGAATGGAAAATGGACTAGATTAGGAGTCAAGTGGCTTGGGTTCAAATTCAGACTTTGCTACTAATTATCTATTTAATTTGTAACCAATAGCTTTCATGGCCTGGCAAAGTCCTGGTCTGTATGTAGCCTCTCAGACTGAGTGTGGGCTACTCATTCTCTCTGGGATGAATTCATCTCAACCTGTCATGTAAGGGGAAGATCCCAGAGAAAGGCCACCACTACATGGAGAAAGAAGGGAAAGGAATAAGGATAGATAGATAGATAGATAGATAAAAAGAAAGAAACAAAGAAATGAAGGAAGGGTGGAAGGAAGAAAGAAAGAGAAAGAGAAATGGCTAGATAAAGAGATAGATAAAGATAAAAACAAAAAAATGAAGGAAGGAAGGAAAAAGAAAGAAAGAAAGAAAGAAAGAAAGAAAGAAAGAAAGAAAGAAAGAAAGAAAGAAAGAAAGAAAGAAAGAAAGAAAGAAAGAAAGAAAGAAAGAAAGAAAGAAAGAAAGGAAGAAAGGAAGAAAGGAAGGAAGAAAAAGAAAGAGGAAGGAAGAAAAAGGAAGGAAGGAAGAAATAAAAAGAAATAGGAGAGATAAAAAGATAGAGAAACAAAGAAAGAAATGAAGGAAGATGGAAAAAAGAAAGAAAGAGAGAGAGAGATGGAGAGATAAAGAGATAGATAGCTAGATAGTGCCTACTATGATCCAGGTACTCTGAAAAGTGCTTTTTAAAATAAATATTATCTCTTTGTTCACCATAATCCTGCCCAACCTTATCACAGGTGCATCAGATTCTGAAACGATGCCTTAAAACTGAATGATAGAATAGTAAAAAAAAAAAAGGGAGGTGGAATCTAAAATGCCATGATTTCAAAGAGATTAATGAGAAGGAATTGTAAATTACTCCACTATCTTTGCCAAGAAAACTCCAAATGGGTTAATAAAGAGTCAGACATCACTAAAAGAACTGAACAACAGCAATCAACATAAAATTGTATCCTGACATACAAATACTTTAAAATATGCATTATAGAATATATAATATTTGATAAATATTAGAATGCACCATATTTGCAAAATCATTGCTCTTCTCTTTGATATTTCATTTTCATTTCACAGATGGAAGCCTTCTGGAAGCAAATGGAAAAAACCCAGCAGTTTCTTCTAGACCAGTTGAAATGTTTAAGTGCCAAAGTAGGACAGATCATGCAGAATCTAGTGGAAAGAATGATTAGAACAGAAGAGTTATTAAGTGACTCTCAGGACTTGCAGACCTTGGTAAGTAGGCAGAGAATAGGAAGATGAGGGGGTACATCAAGTATCCAGAGACGTGTTCTCATACATCTGAGTATGGAATATTTAATAAGGATAATGCCTATGTCTTTTATGGTGGGAAGAGCAACAGAGTGGCTGAATGATCTGTGGTGTAAAAGTGTAATGGGATATTGTTTTATTAGTAAGAATTATAAATGTAAGTAATTCAGGAAAAAATGGAAAGTTTTGTATAAGCTAATGAAGGAAGAAATTAACAGAAGCAGAAGTACATTAGACAATATAAAAGTGCTATAATAATACAAATGAAAAGAAAACCAAAAGGGAACTAAACCCTTAGTAATTGTAAAACAGACTCTTAGTTCCAAAACATAAGAAATATGTAAGCAGAGAAGCAGGGATCTAATCACACAAAATATTACACAAATTGCTAGATGGAGTCACCCTTATTGATTGTTTTCACTTAGCTGTGAAAAATTTAAGAATAAATTCTCCATATTGATCCATTTAGTGCAGAGATGTGGGCTGGTGCAGTTCACAATGAGAGAAGCCAGTGATGGTACTGGCCCCCTGTGCCAACATGTCCACAGGGATTTGTAGGGATAGGATTGTCTTCTGGAAATTCCAAAGATCCTTCCATAACCTCAACTTTCCCCTATACACAAAGGTCCATCTTTTCGGTAACAACATCCTACTGGTGTTTCTATATGGCAGTGAGATATTGAATGTGAGTCTCTGAAAAATTTAAATTAAATATCACTGAGAGGGCAATGGAAATATTTATCATGTGTGTGAGCAGCCTGGAAGTTATTACCCATGAAGAATGACAAAGAAGAGAAAGAGGTATTGTCAAAGATATATAGAATGATAGGAAGAGAAGACAGACAATGTTGAAAGATGATGGAGAGTTTGAGTGTTTCAGTGACATCTAAGAGATATGAGGAAAAACTGAGAAAGATCTCCAACACATTGGTTGAGTCATACTTGGACATAAGTCTAGTAAAGATCAATTAGGAGGCACAGTGAATAGAATCAATAGAGTTCTGGACCTCAAGTCAGGAAGATGATTTTTCCTGAGTTCAAATCTGATCTCAGATACTAAATATGTGATCCAGGACAAGTCAATTAACCCACTTTGTCTCAGTTTCCTCATCTATAAAATGAGCTAGAAAAGGAAATGGAAAACCACTTCAGTATCTTTGCCAAGAAAACCCCCAATGGGGTCACAAAGAATCAGGCATAGATAAAACAAATGACCAACAAATGAATTTGAACCATACAAGAAGGTCAAATATGAATATGTTGTTTGCATTATTAGAGGGATCTCATGACTGAATATAGACCCTTTGCAGCATTTAGAGATGCCTGGGGGTAGGAAAGGCACTAATTATGATTGAGAGTGGATTAAAAGACTGACCATCTTTTGAGGTTTAGAGTAGGTAAGAAGAGAATGTATGAACTGGTATGAGCAGATTGGTTGAAGTCAGGAAAGAAGATAAAGTATTGAGAGAGTGTAGAGAACTGAGAATCTGGGAGACTAAGAGACAGCCTTGGCACCCAAAGCATTGGTTTTGAGGTTTTATCATAGTTACTATGTGTTTTGGTGTCAGGTTCTTGGCTTATATTATTCTAGGGTCTCTACACAGGCTAGGACTGAGAAGTAATAGGTGAAGAGTCTATAAAGTCAAGTCAGTCAGACCCAACTTAAATTGACCAGCTGTGTTTGCTCCCTATTTTTATATCCTTAGAAAAGGATGATGGGAGACACTGAACAAATGAACAGTTGAAGAATCATAATAATAATGTAAAATTCTGTTACTTTTTATGGTTTACAAATCATTTTGAAAAATGATTTAATTTTTATAGCCTTTAATAGACTTCATTGGCCAAGTGAGTCCCTGCTTTTTATTGAGATGGAGCTAAATGATTTCATCAATTTGAGTATCCCCTCCCATGATATCAATCACAACCCCATCCATGGTTGCCCATTGTGTGCAGCTCTATATAGGATTGCCAAAGGAGGTCCATCCAGATGCTGGAGTCCTTTCTTGCTTTCTGCTGACATTGCAGACATGTCAATAGAGCACTTGGCTCATCTGTCTATCATTTTTTTATCCTCCCCAGGGCCAACTGATATATTTTTTTTCTAGAATATATTTCACTGGTGACTTCTCTTACTCCTCAACTTCTTCAGTCCCTCATTTCATGAGAACAGAGAGAGAGAGAGAGAGAGAGAGAGAGAGAGAGAGAGAGAGAGAGAGAGAGCGCTAGGTGACATAATGGATAGTGTTGGGCCTGGAAACAGGAAAACCAGAATTCAAATCTAGCCTCAGACACTTTAATAGCTGTATGATCCTGGGCAAGTCATTTAACCTCTGTTTGCTTCAATTTTCTCTTCTGTGAAGTGGGGTTGATAAAAGTTGTTAAGAGGATCAAATGAGATAATAATTGTAAAATGCTTAGCATAATGACTGGCATAAAGGAAGTGTTATATAAATGTTAGAAATTCTTATATGCTATAACCTGCTCACAGCCACCATGCATGTTTGTATTTCATTTAACAGACAATATGGAAAGAGCAGTCAGAAGACATGAGTTCAATTCCCAACTCTACCATTTATTTTCTTTATGATCTTGAGCAAGTAATGTTACCTCTCTGCCTCTTGTTTTCCTAATCTGTCAAATAAGAGGTTTGGACTTGATGATCATTCATGTCCCTTTAACCTCTAAATATAGTACTTTTGTTGGGTAAACTTTAATGACTTTCTTTTATTCTAAATTTATTCCCATTCTGAATTTATTCTAAATAACCCTAACCCTAAATATTCTTTCCATCATACCACAACTGGAAGAGACATACAATTTTGTCATTTTACAGATGAGGAACTGGTACTAAAAGGGATGAAATAATTTCTCCAAAATCCCATGGCAAATGAGTTCCATTGTATCTTCAGAGCAGGCAGAAAATCCTTCATTTCATCCATACATAAGCAATAAGAGGGTAAGATTAAAGTATGGGGAAGAAGCAGCTCATTTTATAAAAAATTGGAAATCCTCAAACAGGAACTTTTTTCTCTTTTTTCATGACAACATCTCAGTGAACACCCCTGGCCTGATCTCAGATATTGGTTTTTAAGACTGCACATGCCCTTTGGGATATTGCAAGTAAAAGTATAACATTCAGGGCATCTGTACTCCTTTGAGTTAAAAAATATTCTGACAGATTGAAGTAAAATTTTAGAAAATGTTCTATGTCATAGATATATCTATCCCATATTTCTTTGAAGAAATTATTAGTTAGAAAAATATATTTAGATTCTGAATCTCTGGCCAAAAATAAATTCTTAGATTGTATTCTTTTTGTTCTTTTTACTGGAGAATTTTTCTTCTGCCTATTAGGCAGGCTGAAAGAAACATCCTTGGATGGAGAGGTTCCTTATTTAGTGTGGGGTTTGCTGCTTTGTCATTTAAAATGTTTTTTCCTAGAAGAGATAGGATGAGTGACTCAGGAGAATACAATGAATTTCATCAGCCTGATGCCCTCTGATGAGTGAAGACTATGGATTTATCATTTGAACAACCTTCCCTCAAAATTCTTCTAAGTATTCAAAAGGATTAAGTATTTACTTATGAAATATTAAAATTACCTAAATTTTTTCTTTGCCTCGCCTTTGTTTTTTAATTACCCTCTTTTTTAACATTATAATCATCTCACGATGACTTGCAAAAAGTATGTCCCTTATAATAATATGTATGAAAAAGCAAAGTAAATCAGCTTTTTAGCAATGCCTGACCCATGCATGCCTCAGTGTTCACACAGTCATCAGCTCTCTGCCAAGAGATGAGAGTCATCCTTCACCATCAGTCTTCCAGTTACATGATCATAGATATAAATCTGGTAGGGTCCTGAGGGCCATCTAGTCCAACTCCCTCATTTTACAAACTAGGAAACTGAAGTCTAGGGAGACGATATGATTTATCCAAAGTCATATAACCAAACAGTGACAAAGCTAGGATTTGAGCCTATCTCCCCTGGTTCTGAGCCCAGTAATCTTTCCACCACATCATGCTGGCTTTATGCTTAGTCACTCCTTTGATCAGAGCTCTGAAAATTTTCAAGGTTTTTCTTTATGCTATTGAAATCATTGTACCAATTGTTCCGCTGGTTCTCTTATTTTCCTTTGCATCAACTCATTCAAATCTTCCCAAATTTCTCTGAATTCTTCTCAGTTATCATTTCACAAAGTTCAATAATATTCAATTACATTCATTTATTACTAATTCATTCAGCTGTTCCCCATTGAGGGGCACTTACTTTCCTTCTAGGTTTTTTTTTTATATTTTTTTGCTACTATCAAACAATCTACTCTAAATATTTGTATAAATGTATTTTACATCACCTTCTTAGGTTTATTTCCTGTGCCGCACAATAAGTACTAACCAATGCAGACTACTCTTCACTCCCTGAATGTACTCTGTTCTTTCCTAACCTTGTGCTATGGCACATATGATTCCCTTAGGCTAGAATACCCTCCATTCATTGCTTTTCCTTTGTTTTCTTTGCTGCGGAATTTGTGCCCATGCCTTAAAGTTTGCAAAGCACTTTCATATATTATTTCAGCCTCACAATAACCCTGTTATAATAGATGCTGTTATCTCTATTTTACAGATGAAGAAATTGAGACTCAGAAGAGTTGTCACATATGCAGATCACATAGCTAGTCAAAATTTGAGTTGAGATTTGAACTCAGATCTTGCTGACTTTGAATTCACTCTGTCACCTCAAGAAATACTTCCTCCATGAAGCATATCCTGGGGGTCAGCAGATGGCAGCTGTAGTGTAGATTAGGTAGTAGTAGCCTTGGAGTTAGAGGACCTGACTTTGGATTTTAGCTCATCTACTTACTTTGTGATCTAGGGTAAACCAGTTCCTATAACTAACCTTTGGTTTCTTCCTAAGTCCTTCTAGGCTCTATAAACCTAAAATCCTATGATGTTTCCTCTTAGACTTTATATAATACTTTGCCTTAAACCCTGCTTTCATACTGGTCAGGTAAAGTTGTATATTATGGTTTCCTCTGCATATTTATATCACCCTATGAGACTGGAAGGTACTTGGCATTGAGAGCCATGTCTTAACTAAAATTTGGATCCCAATACATAGCTCTGTGCTCTGCACACAGCAGGCACTTAATAAATTATTATTATGGAAATTGCTGTACGCATTTCAGGTATTTTAGACTAGATGTCAACATAGTTAAAAATAGTAATAGCTTACATATCCATAGTGCTTAAAACTTTCCAAAACACTTTAATACATTATACCATCCTCATAATAACTATTAGCAGTTATCTCTATTTTACAGATGAAGAAATTGAGACTCAGAAAAATTATCACTTACCTCAAGCTAATAAAAATTTAATTTGGGATTTGAACTCAAATCTTCCTGACTTCTACTATACCAAATTACCTCTTGAAGTTGTCTCATCAACATTTTTGTTTAAGTTCATGTTATATGTTTTTATTTCTAGGATATTCAAGAAAGAACAATAGGTTGGGAATATATGGCCAAAATGATCAACTCCTTAAAATTGCAAATACAGGAAGAGACTAAATGTCAATTGACCGTGATTTCCCGAGCACTGGAGTCATTAACCATTGCAGGGAAACTCTCAGTAAGACAGAAGGAAGAGCTACTAACACAATTGCACAAAGCTTTCTGGGAAGAAGTAGAACATTTTAATAGTGGTAAGTGCCTCAGATTTGATGAGTATCTGAAGCAGTGATGATTTTGTTGGGAAAAATAAGAATACAACTCTAATATTTGGGAATATTATCAAACTGAGAGGGGAAGTGGTTATTTCTGTGTTGGATGCTAAGACAACTAATTGATATTAGAGTGCAAAAGCCATCCTGGTAATCTAAATATGGGTAAAAAAAAATCTCTCCTTAAGATACAAATTTCTTAATTTCATTCTGCGATGTTCAGTAGCTGTCCATTATCTTTTACATAGATTCAAAGTTTTCATTTCTGTCATTATAAGTCCTTATTTAAAATAGTGTAATCATATCTGTCATTTGAATTTCTCAGATACATATTCACTATAAGCCACTTTGTCAAGGATCACATAATCTCATAGTTGGGTTGGATCTAGAGGCCATTTGACCAACTATCAAGAATCCTCATTACGACATTTATGACAAGTGGCCATCCGACAACCTTTACCTGCAGATCTTTAGTGAAGAGAAATCATTATTCTCTGCTGCAGGTTTAATAAAGTTCCAGGGGCTAAACTCCTGAAGAATGAAATCAATAAATAATTTAAGCCTAGTACTTAAGTTTTTTAACTTCTGTAGTTTTTAAAATCAACTTTTCCATTGAAAAACTACTTTTTTTTTCTGTCCCCAAAAGATTCTATGTCATTTTTCCACCAAATAAATATATTTCAAGTGTAATTTGGATGGACTGGTTTCAAAACTAAATAATAGTGAAATTTCTTCATAGGGGAGTTGAGCCAGTTGTATAGAATCATGTGCACCTTTCATTCTTTTAAGATTAACAATGTGCTTGATTTATTTAGAGAAGAGGGGTTAGGTGTGATATATTGCATTGTAATGCAGTTGATTTTCGGAACCATATGCTGTGGTCCCAATCCAGTGATTTCTAAGCCTAACTTTGCAGTCCTTTATGCTATAGCTCATTACATCTGGGCAGAAGTATCACAACAAAATGAATTTTAATTCATTTCAATTTAAAATACCAACAGAGCTCATATAACAGATTTCTTTTTTAAAATAAATTAACTCTATTATTTTTGTCATTCAGCTAGAACCTCTAAACATGTCCTTATGTTTGCAGCTCTTTCTTTTAGTATGAATAAATTTTCTAAAAATACATATGTCATTTTCCAAAGGCCAACTGCAAATCAGGCAAGGAACAACTCTTCTGACCCTTGTATGCCTGCTCATTCAACCCCACTCCTTTTAATTTCTGTCATTACTGCTTCAACTTCTGTATTGGTTCCAGTCTTTACACCATTAAGTTTCTGCCATAACCATGAGTAGACAGTAAAGTTGCAATGTACTTCTGTACTTATACAACATTCACCATTTAGGTGAGTCACAGAGCAGTGTGTAGCATTATTTTTCATTTTCCTATTAAAGGTGATGAATTCTCCTTATGCCTCATTGTAGCATGAGGTTGACCCCACCTTCTCGAAAGCTTTGTCAGTGATACATAGGCACTAGCAAGTCCTACCAAGTAATAAAGATTTGGGGGATGGATCCAAGGATGAAATGCAGAGAGAGAGTGACAGAGAGAAAAAAAACCACAGAGAGAGAAACTAATGACTAACAGGGACAATAGCAATTCTTGGAAGATTATCTAGTCAGTCTGAGCAGATTTGAAAGCCAAGTCAATGGAAGGCAGACACTTAGCAAAGAAATATCAGATCCTTCAACTTTCTAAATATTAGTTTACATAATCTATTCCTAGCAGGTCACATTTATAATAGCCTTTTAAGGTCTCTGAAATCACTTCTTAGCAATATTCTACAAGGCAGGAAGGTTAGTTAATTTATATACTCAATTTATAAGTAAAGAAACTGGGATGATTTTATGCTACTTCCTTGAAATGAATTCTATTTTGAGAGTGGGTGAGTTTGAGGGAGTATCAAGTATAGGATGGAATGAGACATGACCTGTGGTTTCACTGATACGAGGAATTCCCAGTTAATCAAGACCCTCTACCAATGCAACTTAAGTCTTAGAGAACTGCCTACAACATTGGGAGGTTAAATGCATTTTATTTCATTTAATTTAAATGAACAGAGGCAGTTCATATCTGAACTTGAACGGAAATCTTCCTGATTCTTCAAGTCTTTATCACTAAACCAAGCATACTGAAAAATTATTGTGCAAAAAAATCATGTCAGAAATATGTGTACGTATGTATGTGTATAGATACATAGTTACATGTGTACATACATATCTACACTCAAAGCTGGATCTTTTAAAACACATCTTTGAGTTCAAATGAAGGCATTTTATTCATAGGTATCATCAAATCGCTTTGTGATTGTCACTTTTTTCATTTTTTTATTGAGATGTTGATTATGGACCCCAGTCAGGTTTTATAGGAGTCCGATTTAAGTTAAAAGCAGAGCCTGTACAGTAGATTTCCACAAGCAAATTAAGCTGATAAAAGGAATGTGTTGACTTGCTGCTGCTGTCTTTGTATGGCACTCCCTGTTTGTGAATTGCTTGGTATTTAATCTTGTTTATTCTCAGCAAGAAGCAAATTGTTTGTCACTTTAATGAATCCTGCCTCAGCTGAAATACAGTGTGTCAAGAGAGAGAAGCAGCTGCAAGATGAGGCACTGCCCTCTTTCTCCCCTTTCTTTTTATTCTCTCTTTCTTTTCCATTCTCTCTTACCTCTTCTCTCTTTTTCTTTCTCATTTCTCTTGCTCTCTCTTAATGCAGAAAGGTCTACTACATGGTTTACTTCCCTTTAGTGGATTAGAACATCTTTGGTCTGAGAAACAGAGGACCTAGATTATGATCCAACTTCTTCCTGCCTAGCTGTTATATGTAACAGGGAATGATAACATTTGCCCTAGTTAGTGTTGTGAAGATCAAAGATCATATATAAGATAGTGTTGTCTTTTTTGACATAAAAGTTACACAATGTAAATGATGATTCTGTTATTATTAAAAATGCATAGACCAAAGGATTTAGAGCCAGAAGGAAGGCTTTGTGTCATTTGTTCCAACCGCTTCATGTTCTCGAGAAGGCAATGAAAGACTATCATGGGAAAGTCATTTGCCCAAAGCCATATAGACAATAAGTACAAAGCCAAGACTGGCCATAGGTTCTTGGACTTCAAATCCCTTTCTCTTTTACCATTGTACCACAACTCCTGGTGATGCTTTAAATCTATCTAGCACTTTATGGCTTACAAAATATTTTGTTCCCAAAAATCCTTTGTGCCATTGTGATTACTGGAAATATAGCTAAAAGTTTTAAATTTAAATGTCAGCTCTGCTGCTTGTGACTTCACCAGCTGGTCACTTTATTTCCTTTCAGCCTCAACTTTATCTTCTGTGCAATGAGTCAACTAAACTAGGCTATCTCAAGGTCCCTTCCAACACCAGTTAAACTTACCCATTTTACAGATGAGAAAACAGACTTTCCTAAAGATTCACAACTAGCAAGCATCATTCTTAGAACTCAAATTTGGGTCTTCTGCTACCAAGTCCAATGCTCCTTCTTGAATATCACACTGCCTTTCTTCTTTTATGTAATAGTAAAGCAATACTTTTATAAACTATTTCCAGACTAGTGATATGTTTTGCTTATGTTTGGGAGTCCCATTAGAGGAGGGAATTACTGCTATCAAGTATAGTGTGACCTTAGTTTGGTAATTGCCTAAGTAAATAAGTCTTAATTGCTCCATAAATCAAGAATGTTAAAAAGAGCCCAATTATTCATAAGAATCAACTTTAATGGATGCTGGTAGTTTAAGCATCTGATTTGATTCATTCCTTTTAATTAAGTCGCTGTTCCTTGGTTCTCATTCTAGGGTCTGTATCCACCTTCAGAATTATAGAATATCTGAATGAGAAGTGATCTCAGGAAATTTGATCTTTATCTCAAAAGGAATGCTCTGTATAATATCCTCAATATAGGGTCAACTGGACTCTACTGGTAGACTCACAGTGAGGGGAAATCCTCTTCTTCCATTCTACCACTGGATAGCTGTAATTTTTTGAAACATCTTTTGGAGAGGATGAATTTTTTTAATTTTTCAATTTTGTTTAATTGATTAATTTAGAGCATTTTTCCAGGATTACAAAAATTATGTTCTTTCCCTCTTCTCCCCCCAAGCCCCCTCCCATAGTCGACTCACAATTCCACTGGGTTTTACATGTGTCTTTGGTCAAGACCTATTTCCATATTATTGATATTTGCACTAGGGTGATCATTTAGGATTTATAACCCCAATCATATCCCCATTGACACTTGTGATCAAGCAGTTGTTTTTCTTCTGTGTTTCTACTCCCACAGATTTTCCTCTGAATGTGGATAGCATCTTTCTTATAAGTCCCTCAAAATTGTCCTGGATCATTGCATTGCTGCTAGTAGAGAAGTCCATTACTTTTGATTATATCAGTGTTTCAGCTTCTGTGTACAATGTTCTCCTGGTTCTGCTCCTTTCATTCTGCATCAATTCCTGGAGAAAACATCTTCTTATATCTCACTAAAATATGCTTCTTTGTAATTCCCACTTTCCATTTGGGGCTCCTTCATATGGCCTTTGGGACTAGAAGAGAACAAGTGGAATCCTCTATAGCACAATACCCTGTCTATGAAGGAAAACATGAAGGAGAAATAAAGAAGTATTGCTTCTCCTTTTCCTAGCTCTGGAATTGACCTCATTTCCATTTGAAGGCCCCCTTCCTGCTTACTCTGAACCTAATGCCATTCCTACCTCTACTTGCCCTTACAGACTATATCACAAAACTGAGGATAGTATTCCTTCTTTCTTTTCCTCACTCATTTATTTAATCTCCACCTGTTGAAATCCTTTTTGTCTTTTCCAAAAACAAGCCCATTCTCTATTTACCTCTTGGAACCTTTTTTTTTTATCCATCTCATACCTCTCAGCTAGAAGCATCATCATTATTTCCTCATTGGAAAGATCTGAAAGAAATCTCTAGAAGTTATCTATTCCAACTCCTTCAGTAAAACAAAATAATAATAGCATCTGTTCAATACTTTGAGGTTTGCAAAGAGCTTTGTAAATATTATCTTATTTAATACTCACAACAACTTTGGGAAGTAGGTGCTATTATTTCCCTCTCCTCTACCTACCTGCTAGGGTTATTTGTGAAGGTCAAATAAAATGGTATTTGACACAGTGTAAGTGCTTAATAAATGCTTGTTTCCCCCTTTCCTTCCTTTACAGATAAGGAAACAGAGGCAAAGTTGGAATGACTTGTCTAGTGTCACAGAGCTACTAAAAATCTGAGGCAGGATTTGAATTTAGTTCTTCCTGGAGTCTGGTAGCAATTAAAGGTCCAGACATGTTAAGTGACTTCTGCAGTGTCATACAGGTGGCATGTGGCAGTGCTAGGATTTGAACCTGGGAATGCAATGCTTTTTCCTCTTCTCTACATTTGTACCTCCTCTCATCAGAACACTCTGTTTTCTGTGTATTTCTCATAATTTGATTAGTATTATAATTATCTACACATATATTTTATCCCCCTACTCGATTGTGACTCCTATGACAGCAAGGGCTGCTTTTTTTTTGATTTGTGTTGACATCATCCCCAATGCATATTAATATGGGAGACTTACATAGAGTCAGTTATTTTATTTATTTATCTAGCTATCTACCTACCCATCCATCATGTATTTTATTAATAAGTTCATTTACTCATTTATTCATTCATCCATTCATTTGTTGATCCATCCTTTTATTGATTTATCTATCCATCATTTATTTGTGTATTCATACACTCATTCATTTATTCATGAATCCATTTATTTATTTATCTATTTATTAATTTTACATAGACAGTTCCTAAACTATTATTGAATTAATGCATATGGGGAGTATTGTATCCTGTTCTTTAATCACTTTCTGAATATTGAGCATCTTTATTTAAATCTTTGACCATTGAAAACTATGTAATTTCATTCTCTTTAGAATTACTTTGGTATAATGGGAAGGGTATTAGAGATAAAGTCAGGAGACCCTGATTCCAATCCCAGTCTTTGTGGCTATGAGAGAATCAGTCCATTAAGAGGAGATTCTTCTTGTCTCATTTGCAAAATGCAAAAATAATACCTGGGCAACCTACCTTACTGAGTTGTTATCTTCAAGATAGCACTTTCTGAATCTGAAACTGCTATAGAAATATGAGCTCTGACTACTCTCTTGCATTTTTCATAATGCCTAAAGCAGGGGATCTGAGCATTGTGTTTTATGGGTTCCTTTTTCAATTTGAGGATCCATTCTTAGAGTAATGATTTTTAGATACATTAAATAAATTCATAGAATTACAAAGAACACTAATTATAATGAATGCAGTATTTTAAAAATTACGTTCGTGTTCCCCAGGTTAAGAACTTCTGGCCTAAGGTCACACCAATGGGCAAACATATATATATATATATATACATATATATATATATATGTATATATATATATGTATATATTGTAAATATAAATGCATATGTTTGTATTGCTAAGGGTAATTTTTAGGGTTGAGACTCAATATATTATTAAGTGGTCGCAAGGGATTTAAATTCTAAATCCCAACAAAATACTCAAGTCAGAAGGAATTTTATGGTGGTTTATTTACAATAGAAGGAAAAAAATTAAGAATGAGGGAGAGAGAGACAGAGAGAGAGACAGAGAGAGAGAGACAGAGAAAGAGAAAGAGGAAGCTTTCTGCTCCAGCTTGGCCTGAGCCAGGGAGAGTTCAGAGGCCTCAGCCACAAGGCTTCCTCCAAGATGAGGGGCCTCCTTGGAGGCTAGTACACCACAAAAGCCACAAAAGTCCCTTTCACAGGAAGTGATAAGAAATATAAGGGCAGTTCTTTACATCACTTCCTGTCTCTCACATGTACCAATGGTGACTTAAACTTGGCTTAGGATAGCCCACAGGTTAGGCAGTTGTTTCTGATTTGTCACTTGCTAGCACACATGAGGTCACTGACTATCCTCCCCCACACTTAATCCTTAAGTGGAGATGCATACATTCCTAGTTGCTAAAATTCTAAAGACTAAGCAGGGTGGATTAAGTCTAAAATTCACAGTATGTGGATATATGATTGTATATAATATAAACATGAATTATGTATTTAAATATTTAAGTATACATATTTTTGGTAAGAGAGGACATTTATTGACTGTGGGATTGAGAAACCTTAATTGGCAGATACTTCACCATTAATAACAATAACAAACAGTTATTGAGCCCCTACTAGGGGGTAAGACACTTTGCTAAGCACTGAAGATAGAAAACATAAGCCCTACCTTTATTGTAAAGTTGAGAAAATGGGATTTGTTTATGAAATGCTTAATAAATAAACAAGTGAAAAATTGTTGGGGGAGAATAAAAGGAAGTATTAGTTTTATTGTTCTCTGACCTAGTCAAACCATATTTGGGTTACAAAGTTCAGTTATGGGCAATATACTTGGGAAGACCATTGATAAATGAGAGTGTGTCCAGATAAGTAAAAATAGAATATTCTAAAGACTTATTGAATTCAAGAGAATAGAAGATATAAATCTTATATTTAAGTCAGAGCAAGAAGGAATTACTGTCTGCAGTCATTTTAAGGACTTTCATGTTAGAAAAAGCATTTGGCTCATTCTGCTTTCCCAAAAAGACAGAGCTCAGAACAATGGTTAGGAGTTATATAAAAGCAGATTTAGACTTTGATAGCTGATGAAATTTCCCTGCTAGAGCTAGATTGGGCTGTTTCATAAGGTGGCAAATTCCCCATTACTGAAGGCCTTTTTAAGAGGAAGCTGGATGACCATTTGCCATGGATGGTATTGTATCAGTTAGACTAGATAAGTAGTTTCAAACACAAATAGAAATAGGGCTACTAATCCATATAAGAAATTCCTAGTGGGCTACATGTTGACTTAGTTTTAAATTTTTATCTATGTTTTATTGGTTTTATTTATTTTGCTAACTCTCAATTACATTTTCATCTGGTTTGGGTTGCACTTCAGAGTATTTCTAGCCATATGCAGATCATGGGCCAAGTGTTTGACATCTATGGGCAAGATGGCCTCTGACATTGCCCCACCCCACACACACTTTGAAATTCGTTGACTCCTCTCTTTTTATTTTCCTCTAAATAATTAAGGTTGATATATATAGTCTATAAAATAATCTAACACCAAAGCAAAGAGATGTTATGTCTCACCTAGTATTTCCAGAGTGACAGTGAAGTAAAAAACAGATGAGGAAAATAAATAATTCACTGATTACACCAAAAATAATTATAATCTTACTACAGAATCCATTAAGGGGAAAACAGAATTAGTCTGTTAAAAGCTGTCACATATTCTCTCCACTGAAAAACAATTTTGTTATAACATGGATATGATAAAAATAATTTTGGAAACCAAATACCAGGTTGCATAAATAGCATAACACTTAAGAGCAGTGGGCAGGAAATCAGATTTGAGTTCTAGTCATGGCTATATCCTAAATATTATGATCTTGAACAAGTGACTATATCTCTTTATGCCTGATATCTCATTTGTAAAATAAAATAATACCCTTCATACCTTCAAAAACCTATGTTTCATAAACATTTAGAAGAAAAAAAACTGATACTGCAGATATAATTTCTTAACACCTCTGAGTTAGTCACTGAGAGATCATTTTTATTGTTATCCTCAGTGTTAGTTTTCTTTCCTTTTTTGAGATTTGAAATTTCTTTACAGCCTAACATGGAGAAATTATGTTTCAGAATTTGTTCAGAGAGGTAAGGACCTAATCAAGACTTCTCTGGCTCACCGGGAGGTGATAATAGAAAAGATGACATTGACTCATGAGGAAGAGAGAGTACACCTTCTTGGAAAAGCACAAAAAATGACTGATCCTGATGAAGTACTTAAGGTACTGTCTTCCTTTTAACTTCTTGACAAATTGTTTCCATCCTCAATCAGAGTCACATAATATAGTCTCAGGGGTCTAGATCAACTGGGGCCATGGGCTATCAAGAATGACAGATTCTTGATACACTATGGCACAATCAAACATAGTGGATTTCTCTGTCAGCAGCAATGCAATGATCCAGAGCAATTCTGGAGGACTTATAGGAAAGAATGCTATCCACATCCAGGGAAAAAACTGTGGGAGTAGAAAAACAGAAGAACAACAACTGCTTGATCCCATGGGTCGATGAGGATATAACTGGGGATATAAACTCTAAATGATCATTCTATTGCAATTAATAATATGGAAATAGATCTTGATCAATGATACATGTAAAAACCAGTGGAATTTCTCATTGGCTACAGGAGTGGGGAGGGATGCAGAGAGGGAGAGATCATGAGTCATGTAACCATGGAAAAATATTCTAAATTCTAAATAAATAAATTTTAAAAATAAAAAAAAAACTGGTGGGGACAGGAAGGCTTTGTCTTGGAAGTAGTAAAGTAGTACTTGCATTTAAAAAAAAGAATGACAGAAAATGACAGAAAATTAAAAAAAAAGAATGACAGAAAATTGACAGGATAAGATGTCTTTGGACCTCCTTTCATTATTTATTGACATATGAACACTCTGTGAATAATGGGTATGCTGTGTTCTTTAGTTTCCGTGGAACAGAGAGCATGTACCCCAACAAAATAAACTTATATATGGTACCACCTTGGTAAAAGAGTCAGAGACATTTAAGATCACATGCACTTACTTGTATTTTTTTCTATTAAACTGCTACATATATTGTTATAAAATAGATATAAATATAGATATATGTTAAATATTTTTTAAAAAATTAAATCAAAGAACTTGGAAGCCAGAAGACCTGGATTTAAGAGCCACTCATATGGTTTGAGACTTTGAATGAGCTTTTCTTTTTTCCCTCATTAAAATGCAGGATTTGAAGTAAGCAATTTATAAGGTCCCTTGCAGTCTTAATATTCTGTGCTCTAAGGTGTATTCTAGCTCTGAAAGTCTATGCTTTATTCCAGGCCTCAAATTCTTTGTTCTAAGATCCCTTCCAATTCTGACATACTTTTATTCTATGACCATCCTTGTGTCTATTATGTCAGTCAGTCAATGAATATGTATTAAGTTCCTGCTAAGAATCAGGCACTGCTGGGTATGCAAAGGAATGCAAGAGAAAGTTCTCTGCTCTTATGTGTTTCATCATTACCAAAATGGGTGAGACAACACGCAAATAACCAAATACAAAAAAAGCTATTTTCAGAATAAATTGGAAATAATTAACAGTCAAGGAGCTAGAATTAAGGAGAATCAGAAAAGGTTTCCTGTAGAAGGTAGGATTTTAGTTGAGTCTTAAAAGCCAGGAGGCAAAGTTGAGAAAGGACACCATTACAGGTATGGATAGCCCAGAATAATTCTGTTCTCTACTCAAAGGATTAGCTTAAATGGAGACAATTCTGCATTTATCAATGCTAAAATCATTGATGTATTTCAGCACCTTCAAGATCGCCCAAATACTTGCTTCTTCCTATAAATTGACTAAAATCATTATACCTGTGGACTGAAAAACAACTTGAAGTCACAAGGGAAGGTCCTGCTACTTCCTTGATATAGGAAACTCTCATTGAGGAACTATCATCTACCAATGAAGAGCAGCAACTTCTTTTCAACTTGTTAAGGCTTAGATAATGACCCAAGTGATCTAAAACTTCACTTAACCACATTCTTAATGCTTCTTTATGTATGTCTGGGAAGCTAGTTGAAATCTAGGATCTTCATAAATGGTCTGATTCCATCCATCTTCCAGCATAATTAAAATAAAGCACATTGGATTTGGAACAAAATCTCAGATCTTTTCTTCAATGCAGTGGATAGAGTGCCAGTCCAGGAGTTAAGAAGATATGAATTTAAATCTGACCTCAGATACTTACTACATTTTTGCCTTAGTTCTCAGATCTCATGATCCTACAAAATTAGTCATTTCACTTGTCACTCTCTCTGAATACTTTGCTTTCCCTCAGACTCCTCTGCTCACACAACAGTGGTTAACTAGAATGGTCAAGAGCCTTGAGTTTAGTTAATACGAGGATCGATTGAAGGAACTAGGAATGTTTACTCCAGAGAAGAGAGGAGCCAAAGGAACATAAGAGTTATCTTCAAGTATGTGAAGGGCTGATTACACTTGTTCTGTGTAGCCTTAGGAGTCCAAAGCAGTAGCAGTGGATATATGTTACAGAAACATAAATTTAGTATTGATGTCAGGAAAAAAAAACAACAATTAGAGATATCCCAACATAGAACCAATTGCTTATTGAGGTGATGAGCTTCCCCTTACACAAAGTCTTTAAACAGATATCTGAACTTTTGTTAGGTACGTTGTGGTGGAGATATTTTGGGGTATAATTTGGACTGGGGCTTCTAGATAGTGCAATGGAAAGACTGCTGGGTCTGGAGTCAGGAATACTCATTTTCCTGAGTTCAAATCTGACCTCAGACACTTAGGAATTATGGGACACTGGGCAAGTCACTTAAGCTGTCTTAGTTTACTCATCAATAAAATGAGCTGGAGAACAAAATGGCAAAATATTCTAATATCTTTGCCAAGAAAACCCTAAATGGGGTTCACAAATAGTTGGATATGACTAAAAAAATTCCTCAATGGTAATTTGGACTTGACAGGAAGTGAGAGGCTTTCTGAATGAAATTTTATGATTCAATGACTCCGATTCTCATTCCTTTTCACTGACTTCTCCATTCCTTTCTGAAAATAGATGTAATACTCTCTGAAAGTCAAAGTGTCTTCCTTAATACCTGATCAATATCAGAGTGTGGAATTCAGCCTCCCTCTCCTAATAACCAGGTACTGCTTATAGCAAGACCGAGCATGGCATGCTGCGAGTGCTGCTTCTTTGATAATTGCTAGTGCACCACCGGCCTCCTGAGTTATTTTTAAATACATCCTTCATTTTCAAGAACAGAAATAATGCACGAGAGTCACGACTAGCCCCAAGAACATTCACTTAAAAGTATTTGTTTCCTGACCACCCCCTGCTACAATACACCCCAAATACTCACACCTTAAATTTTAAAATACAGCTAGATTATAGATAAAACAAATTGTGTGTATTCAATATGATTCAACTCTTAGGTCCTCCTCCTCTTTTTGCAATTTTCCTGTTGGTGTTATAGTGGTAGTTTTATAAATTCATTTGGGGATTTAGCTAATGCAATTACTATACTTCAGCTGTAAAGCTTCCTTTGACTCTCACAAAGTCTCAAGCAAGCCTGGCCTTTATAGGGCAAGAATTTAGAACAGCAGCTATTTATTGACCACAAAAGTGGTCATATAAGTGGGATATATCATCATGTTTTATTTATCGGTGGTGATGATCTGGTGGTCCTCGAAATAAAGAATGACTGGGAAATACCTTCAAAAATAGAATGTTAATTGGAAGGGCTAAAAGGCTCTTCTAACAAAGAACAGAGACTATTAGTGCTAGAAGGATAATGCATGAACTAACCAGCAAGGGACCTTTTAATATACGGAATAAAATATTAAAGCACCAGAAACCTGTTAACATATACTATAGGATATTAGAATTAACATACAACCCAGAAAACTGGATCATAAGGAATGGCACCTAGAATGTCAGAGCTAGAGGGATGCTTGGAATCCTCTAGTTTAAATCTCTTATTTTATAGATAGTGATATATCTAACATCACACACTAGGTCTAGACCTAGATCTTGATCCCAAGTACTCAGGATCTATATTCAAAAGCTCTATCCAATGTCCCATGTTGCCCATGCCCATAAAGACAATATAATTATGCCTATAAAATAACAACTAGACTACAACTAGACTGGAATAATATTTGGAACCCACAAAAAGGGAAATTTAGGGGGCAGCTGGGTAGCTCAGTGGATTGAGAGCCAAGCCTAGAAATGGGAGGTCCTAGGTTCAATTCTGGCCTCAGACACTTCCCAGTTGTGTGACCCTGGGCAAGTCACTTAACCTCATTGTCTAGCCCTTACCACTCTTTTGTTTTGGAAGCAATACACAGTAGTGATTCCAAGATGAAAGGTAAGGGTTTAAAAAAAGAAAGGGAAATTTAGGCTTAATGTAAGGGTTTTTAAAATAATTGATGAAAGTATAATGAATTGCTTCAGGAGATAGCATGTTCCCTCTCATAGAAGATTTTCAAGCAAAGGCTGGGTGGTCACATTTTTTTTTCCTGCAAAAGGATTTTTATTCTGGACCTGAATTGAACTAAATGGACTTTAATGTTCATTTCCACTTTGTAATTCTGTGAAAATTTGCAGGCAAGCTAGCATGAGGAATAGAGAAAAATTTCACTTTTTTTACACCGATAAGCAAGAGCAAAATCTGGAGAAGGGCACTAATAATTATCATTCCCATTTCAATGATATAGTAGTAGTCTCTCGATAACCGAGGATGACGATTGTCTTTGTGTGTTTTTGTGCACAAAGACACTTGTGAGTGAAGATTTAAGTGGAAAAGTCAATGCACAGAGACAGATATACTAAGCTTACAAAACCACTTTCGTTATTACAGACTTATGCAGAAGGTAGTTTAAGTACAATTCATTTTGTTTTGGTATAATTTAGTCATTTCTCACTCATGTGCAACTCTTCATGACACCATTTAGGGTTTTTTTGGCAGACACTGGAGTGGTTTGCCATTTCTTGATCCAGCCCATTTTGTAGATGAGGAGATTGAAGCAAACAGAGTTAAGTGACTTGCCCAGAGACACAGAACTAGTAAGTGTCTGAGGCAGATTTGAACTCAGGAAGATAATGTTCCTGATTCCAGGTCCAGCACTCTATCTACAACTCCTTCTAGTTGCCTTCTTTTAATTTTACAGATAAGGAAACTTAATCAAATGATATACTCATACATGGTCAGTCAATATTGAAACTAGAGTTTGAACCACCATCTCCTGCCTCCACACTCTCATTGGACTACATAATACTCAAACGTTTTCTGTCTAGAACATTCGGATATAGACATAGCAATCAGAAGCTTATTCATTTCTAACCAGACCTGCAAGTGTAAGCACTTTTGGATGGACTTTTAATGACCTCTTATTCATTTCTCTCTGTGGTTCGGAAAAGAGTTCTTTCATTTGATTTTTGTTACCCAACTGAAATCTAACAGTTCTTAGAGCCAAGGATGAAAGTGTCTAATTTAGAGAAGTATTGAGTAAGTGTTTTGCAATCCCCGAAAGATAAGTCTAAAACAAAACAAAAGGCAAAAAAAAATCCCTAAAACAAAACAGTACCATATTTCTGAAGTCAAAAAACAGTTCCAAATGATTTCACCAAGATTTTATTTCATATTAATTTCAGGCTTATCATGAAGTCCTGGAAAAGCAGCGAATGACTAGATATGACCTCGAAGAGGAGGAGGATTTTAAGACTACCGAAGCAGTCATCAAGCTGTGCCAGGTAATTGTCCTTTAAATCTGTGACATTGGAGAAGACTGTTTGAATTCAAATGTACATGACACCAAAGTTCTTTAACCCAAACTCACCCTAAATTCTTCTCTTAAATGGCAACGTGTTAAAGTGGAAAGTGGCTTGGACTTGGATTCAGGAAGACTCAGGTTCAGCTCTTGGTTCTGACATTTTAGCTGCCCAGCCATGGCCAAGTCCCTCAACCACTCTGAACCTTGATATCCTGATATTCATAGATTAGTAATGCTTCTATTCCCTAGCTTCTAGGATTGTAATGAGGAGAATATTTTTTAGAAAGTACCGAAAGAACAGAATAAGCACTAACCACAGCTGGGTAAGAGGAAAAGGGAATGGGTAGGAATGTATAACATGTCTCCAAAATGGGAGATGATACGGAGGTGCTGATGCTGATTACATTGAAGGCATCCATAGAGATGTGAAAATGTATCAAGATTTTTTATACTCTTTCATGTTGCTGGTCTCTAAGCCCCTACTCTACTCAAAAAAGTGGAAACTATTTATCTCTGTGAGGCCAAGAATGCACCATGTGGATTTCCCATGGCTCCAGGTCAAAAGATCTCTTGAAAGTCTTATGGACTATATCTGGCTCCAACTAATCTCATTAAAGCATACCTTCCAAATTGCTTTCATGTTATTTCTCCTTACATAGTATATATTTTGGTGATATGCTGGCAAATTTTAAATAACCAGAGCTCCAAGTAAAATATATATATATATACATATATATGTATATATATATATACTTAAATTTAATCTGCATTGTTTACATGTTCTCTATCACTTTGTTGAATCTAGAAACCAAGAAAACAATAAATCAAGTCTTTTTTGTAGCATTTGTTGATTTTCCAGGTTTAAATCCTAGGAAATTTAATAATTTGGACTGACAGCTAAGCGGCTCTCTCCACTGAGGACATCTTCAAGAGAGAGATGTGCTGCCCCATCATTGTGGATAATCCCATACAGCTGTGTGAAATGAAGATTTCTTAATACCTCACTCTCACTACAAATTGTTAGTCTCATGGCTTCAAGGATCCACTTTCCTTCTGATCTGTGGGCCTAATGGGACCCATTTAAGCATCAATGATTTTTTGCTGCCAATCACTTCCCAGGAAGAGGTTCAGGCCACTGAGAAACATGTTCTAGACCTCTTCTACCCCATACCTCTCACCATTAATCCTCAGTATGTGAGAGATGACATAAAAGGTTACCTTTACTTCCATCCACACACTGTGTACCTTGTGGAGTTGTCCAGTAGCTGCCAGGCCCTATCTCAACCTGAGCAGCTCCAAGCCAAGATGATCATGTTTGCCTTTGGCGATGCCCTGGTTCAAGCCTGGACTTTTTACAGGGAGGAGGCTGGGCCACTGAAGTAGCCAACAGTTGTGCAGAATGTCAGGACCAATGGCCAGCTGTTCCTGTTCTTGGTGTTCCACCCGAACACAACTGATCTGGCCTCCAAAGAGGGGGTCAAGAATCTCATTTGGATGGATTCTGACCAGCTTCTCTATCAGCAATTTCAGTGTCATCTGGTCATTAAAAAGAAAGCCATCATGGAACCTGCTGGGGTAATTGATTACAGAGCCTGACACGTTCAGGATATTTTTCATAATGTACTTAGAGAGTATGACCTAAGCACCAGTGTAGATCTTTAACTATCCCTCTGACTCTCTGAAGACCTTGGGGGAAACACAGAAGCAAAACTGGTTTTTTTTTTACCCTGTTGTTTCCCTCTAGTAGAGTATAAGCTTCCTGAGGTCAGGGATTGTTTTGTTTTGTTTTTCACCTTTGAGTCTACAATACTTAGCAGAGTTACTTGAAGAAGGAGGTATGTAAAATTTTTGTTGTTATTATATTTAATACCAACTATCAGCTTGACACAGAATTTTGAAAGACTATCAGTAATATCTAAAAGTATCCCCAGCAGAGTAGGATCCTAACTGGAGAGGTCTGAGATATTGGTAATCCACTAGCAGAAAAGTGATACTCATCACCCATAAAGTATAGGCATGATAGACATAATTGCCATTACTAGAAAAAGAATTTCTCTGAGTGAGAAGTAAATCAGGAAAATGGCAGTACAACACTATTTTTTTCCAGTGTCTGGCCAATCTAAATCACTAGGATATATTTGGTCACACATGATCATGTCCATTTCCTTGGTTCTCAGCAGCAAGATAGAGAAGATAAGGTAGACCAGGTATCACTACCAAAGTGATAGGGAATTCCCATTTTATAGATGATAAAACTTTGAGGCCCAGGAAGTAAAATAATTTGATCAATGTCAAATTTTTGTTATTCAGTCATTTTTTGGCATATCTGACTCTTTGTGAACCCATTCAAGATTTTCTTGCAAAGGATACTGGTATGGATTGCCATTTCATTCTCCTATGTCAAATAATACATAGTAAAGCTGGGGCTTAACTCTAGAACTTCTGACCTAGTGGGTGGTTCTTGCAACATGCTGTTTCAAAACCAATTAGTAATAGTTCAGAACTTTAGGAAAAGAGTTATGGCTCAAAGAGGTGGATCTTGAATTTGGACTTGAAGAAACTCCAATGCTTGCTTAAATAAAAGAGGAAAAACATTCAGAGTGAGGTGAGTAGAAAATAGGAGTGCCACCAATAGAGTAGGTCCTGGGTTCACATGTGGTCTCAGGTACTTTCTAGCTGTGTGATCCTGGGCAAGTCCCTTAACTCCCATTACCTAGCCCTTACCACTCATCTGCCTTGGAACTAATACTCAATACTGATTCTAAGACAGAAGGTAAGAGTCATCTTGTCTACTCAAATTAAATTTGACATGTTTGCTTCAAGCACTATAACATTTCATTGGGAACTCTCAGAAACCTTTATGTACTCAGCACATATATGAAAGATCACTATCATATTAGTTGGATTTCAAGGCAGAAGATCTGGACAATCTCATTTGTGCTACTTATGACTGGAGTAACCAGGGACAGGTATTTTCTGTTTAATTAAGTCTTAGAGTCCTCATCTTTGAAAACTGAAGGAGTTGATTTAGATGACCTCAAAAATTTCTTCCAGAGTTAATATTCTGACATGCCATACATATCCATTCATGTCTACTTAGCTTCCTCATTACCTCCCAAGATCTAAGTTTAATCCCAGCATGGGTATTCCGTCCTCTGCTACGTATTAAACCTGTGGTATACTCCATCTTTATGAAGAGCTATGGCAAAAAACATCATTGCCCACTGACTAACTCTCTAGTGATGAGTTGTTACAAAGCAGTTGAGACCGGTCTTTTAGAAATAGGCATATAGTCTTTGGATGCCAGGCATTTACTTGAAATCCTTCCAAATCTGCTAGCTTGGTAGGATCTTTCAGAACTCGAACTTCATGGACATAACCATCAAGAACCCAGAGCCACCTCCATGGCATAATAAGATATGAAAGAAGGACTTTAATAATAGTGGCTGGCATTCATGTCTATAAGACTGTAAATCACCAATGAGGTAGACAAGGCAATGATTATTATGCCCATTTTGCAAAGGAGGAAACAGACAGTATGGATGAGGGAACTGGACATGGTCAATTACCTAAAGAGTCAGATATCCAGGACTCATCTTAGACTTCTTATTTCAAGTGTTCTGTTCTTTTTACTGAGCCTCTCTGAAATCTTCTTTTCATATATTTTAACATAACATATATTTATATGTACAAATATTAATAAAAAACACAGAAAGTATCACATGTGAGTGAGTGATGGATTGTTGGTTTTATATAAAGGAAAGAAGGTATTTGGAAATAACTTAAGAGCAAGGTGATGTGAAAAGAGGAAACAAGGTGTACCTGCATGTTTGTACATCTGTGTAGGTGTCTTGTGGGAAGTGTGTACAAAAGCATGAGTCAATCCATCTGCTCAATTTAGACTTGACATGTTTGCTTGGAACCATTTTGTCATTTCATTGGAAGCCCTCAGGCACCTCAAAATGGATTTCTTCTCTATGCCTTACCTCTGGAAATCACCTGCTTTACTTATCTCTTTCAAAAGAGGATGCTGACTGTCCATCTTTTATATATATTTTGTCATCAAAAATAAAATCAAAGAGGTAGGAGTAAATGAATAAAAGACAATTATAAAGCACTTACACTGTGCCAAGGTCTAGGCATACATATAAAAAGTCAGTCCTTGGTCTTAAGGAGCTCACATTTCAGTAGGGATGTTAATGCATTGCAGCTGCAGGGCAGATTGAAAGGCCCAGCATTCCTTGGGACCTCCTGTGTTATAGCAAAATGGTTAGTAATGAAACTTCTCTACTGTCATTTCTATTGATAAAACAATGGCAAGGCCTTTCTTTTATTGGTCTTCAATAGCTATGAATGCTGATGTATTAAGGGCTTTAGCACCTGCACAAACACTAGCCAAGCTAGGTCTCCAGAGAGGTCTATCCCCTATATGATGGAATCAGAGACTGACTCGAGCAGCACGATTATTTCTATGTATCTTGGGAGCAGAGTCCTGGACTGCTGCCACAAGGGTAGTAAATAAACCATGAATTAAGCTAGAGTTCTCTAGGGTTAGGTCCCAACAGGACATTCTCTGGCAGGTCCTTCTTTATGTTGAAAAATGTTTTGATTACAGGACTGATGAAGGACCCTGTGTATGTCATCTGAGGACTAGCCTTAGATAATGCAGAAAGGTTCAGGACTAGAGACTTGTCCACTACGTGATAAAATTTTTGACCTAAGTGACTCAACAAACTTGGTACTATGGTATATGGAGTGGAGAAAAGCAGATGCTGCCATGTGTCAGTAAAGGAAACATCTACCCACCACCTCCCTATTTTATAGATAAGGAAATTGAGACCCAAGGAGAAGTGACTTTCCCCAGGAAATGTACTAGGACTAGATACCAAGTCATCTGCCTGCTAGTTTATGCCAGTTCTGCTACTTTGGACTGTCTTGCCATCCAGATGGCATGAAAGTCCATGGCATGGTTAAACCCATTCTCACTTTGTATTAGTAAAAACAACAGTAACTTCAGCAAGAAATCAGAGTTAGATATTGCATTGATTACAAAATACTCAGAGTATTGCATTTGATCTTTACATTTACCTTGTGAAGCAAATATTAATTTTGTTTATAGAAAATGAGAGTCAATCATTTGCCTAAATTCAAACAGTGAGTAAGCTGAAGGGCTAAGACATAGCCTTGGGATCTCTGATCTCTAGTTCAGAGCTCTTTCCATGACACCAAGCTGCCTCACCTATGGTGTGGATCATAGGAAAAGAAAGGTAGTGCACTACAAAAATACAGCTGATAAAAATGTGTCCCCTTCCCCATTTCCCCAATCACTGAAGCTGTCATTTTAAAATTAAAGCTGTATTATAGCATCTCCCATGTTTCTAGTAAAGTGTGCCAATTTGCAGAATGTAACCTTGCGGTATAGTGAGTCCCCATATTATGATCTCTGTTTTACAGATGAAGAAATAGAATGGAATGACCTAACCATAATAGCTAATAAGTGCCAGGGACAAGACTTAAACCCAGGTCTCCTGACTATCAACAATGTATTCTTACTGCTGCATCATGTTGCCTTTTAGTCAAAGCAGAAGGCAGTTAGGTGATACAGCAGAGTGCTGAATCTGAAGTGACAAAGACCTGAGTTCAAGTCTTGCCTAAAAAACTTACTTGCTATGTGACTCTGGGCAAGACACCTAACCTCATTCTTCCTTAGATTCATCATCTGTTAAATGAGGTTTAGTAGTATATGTCTCCCACTGTCATGGTGCAAGTAAAATGAAATAATATTTGCTAAGTTTACAAGGTTAGCTATTATTCTAAAAATAAAATTTTCTACATTTTATCTGCACCATTTTATAGTAGATATTTTGATCATAGAAAACTGTTACAGTCACTTGTGAGCTACATGAAGAGTTATTTTGACTCCAATTCAGTTCAGGTTTTCAATGGCTATTATTAAAATAGAAAGAATGCTTTTGGTATGACTGGGACCATAGTCTTTGGTGAACAAACGACTCTTAGAAAACAAATTCTACTTCAAAACTTTGAAGTATCTGGAATCTTGTTAGTGACAGCTCTCCATCTTCAGGAGTAGGTAATAATGCTCCCAGGCTTGCTCATCCTCTACCATTCATGTCCACATCCTCCAGAGAGGATTTTAATTCAACATGCTCTTGGCTATCTATTGAGTTCTATTAATACCTATCTCTTAGAGTGACATTGAAAATGAACACTGAGCTGAGATTAGAGTCAAATAGGAGGATTGCATTTGGAGACTTAAGGTAAAAATTATGCCAAGGAAATATAAGAGGATATAAAAATAGGATGACCCATCTCTGAGTGGAAGTTACAATTTGAGGGGCCAGAGCTTGGTTATAAAGCAGGAATCGCATTAGACCCCAACTCAGCTTTGAGTACAGCAGTCTAAGTGTTAAATAGAAAACTTTTTTGTCACCAGAGTCATGACTACCAGCAAATTTTTATTCCATCCACAACTCATGAAGGCCACTTACCTGGAAAGAAATTTTTATCTGCCTCAGTAGAAGTCAAAGAAATTATAAAGCCTTTTTGGAAAACTGAAATATTAAATATTCACCAATTGCTTCAATACCCAAAAGAACTAGAGGAAAGTCATCAGCAGGACAGAAAAGTGATTTGTGAAGAAGTGATTACAAAACATGGACAAGAGTGGCAGTTAAAATTGCATAGGATCCTGAAGAGGGCTCTGGATTTGTAGTAAGAAGGGAGAAGACCTCATTTCCAATCCTGGTTCTTCCTTAATGACCTACCTGACTATAGAGGAATCACTTCATCTGTCTGGATATCAGTCTTCTTTTTGAAACTGAGGGGATTGGATCAAATGACTAGACTGCTTGATCACATGGGTTGATGGGGATATATTGGGAATGTAGACTCTAAATGATCACTCTAGTGCAATTATCAATAATAGGGAAATTGGTCTTGATCAATGCCACATGTATAACCCAGCGGAATTGCATGTTGGCTATGGGAGGGGTTGGGATAAGGGAGGGAAAGAACATGTGTCATGTAACCATGGAATATTCTAAATTAATTAATTAAATAAAATTTAAAAAAATACTTTCTTTCTTTCCCAGTAACAATTCTAAGATAGAAGGGCAAGGGCTAGGCAAAAGAGGTTAAGGGATTTGCTAAGGTCACAGAGTTGTCTGAAAAGTGTCTGAAAATGAATTTGACTCCATCCACTGTGCTACTAACTGCCTGCATAAAGACATTTTCTCAATTATATCTCCCTAAAAATTTACTGTAAATGGTATGATCAGCTTGTTTTTTAATCATGTCCATCTCTTAGCGACCTGATTGAGGGATTTCTTGGCAAAGATACAGGAATGGTTTGCCATTTCCTTCTTTATTTCACAGAAAAGAAAACCGAGACTTTACATTTTACACAAGAAGAAATTGAAGCAAAAAGGGTAAAGTGATTTACCCCGGGTCTCATATCTAGTGTCTAAGGCCAGATTTGAACTCATGAAGATGAGTCTTCTTAACTCTAGATTCAACACTCTAATCACTGTGCCACCTAGCTGCCCACTATGATCAACACCAAGATATTATCTCAAATATACATATTGACTTGAAGTATGTTAAGTATATTGTCTAAAATTCTGTTGGTACTGGTTTTTAGGGTAGTTCAACGCATAGAACTTTTGTTGAGCATCTACTATGATGCTAAACAATGAGGGAGGTATAAATAAGCATGACATTGTTCTTTAAGATCATCATAAACTTTTATACTTGTATCTCCAGAGCCCAGAACAATGACATGTATTTCATAGCTAATAAATAGTTATCAATTAACAGATTCTTTCTCTTGGGGACTTTTCACTTTAAAAGAGGTGATTAAAGATGTATGTAAATAACTCAGAAAGTAAAGAGTGATAAGGACAGAGGAAAGGCCCAAACCCCCCCAAAAAATACCAGTTAAGAATGGAGGGGGGTTACTTTTTTGCTAAGATTTCCAGTCTTAGGCCAGTGCTCATTCCATTTTATCAATCAAAAAATATCATAGAGGTATATCCCAGAGCTCCATTCTGTGACATTTTCTAAGATTAATTTGAAACATTCCAGTGCAGTAGGCACGTGAGCCTGAATTTACAGGTCAGTTTTGAGAAATCCTAATAATAATAATAAATTTTATATAACTTCAGCAAAGTGGAAATGGAACAGAAAAGCATCATGGACATTGAAAAGGTCAGCGTATGCTTAAATAGCTTGTTCTGCAAGGGAAATGCTGAGACTTCCTTAAAGGTCAATAGAAGCTCCCCAGAACTGAGAGAAATTTATTGTGCAGTTCCAGGGACTGAGATGGCCAGGCTTGATCTGGCTTGCTGATTGGATAGGGATAGGTTCTAATGTCAACTTTCAAGAATATCTGATGGACATTTCCCAGTAGGCTATTAATAGCATCAGGAGCTGTCTTGATATGCTTTACAACTGGAAAAGTGTATTTGGTACACTTAAAATGACCAGCAGTCAATCCTCCAGACAGAAATCATGACAAATGTTTTTTGAAGAATCCAGAATCCTAAGCTCTCTTTTCCCAAATATATTCCCATATTTCTATTAATGGAATCACCATTCTCCCAATCACCCCCAGTTGCCTGAAAACCTTTGAATCATGTCTGTCTTTTCTCCTTGTAACACCTAGATGCCTCTAGAACTGGGACTAGAACTTATGTTATTCCTAGTGAAGCATCCATTTCCTTATTTAATGGGTTTGGACCCACACTCATGTAATTCTTTCTCTTTCTGAATCTATTTCATAAAAATCTTTATTAGAATATTAATTTATGTCAGGAAAGAGTTAATGATATTCCCCAAAGCACTAGGCTTGAAGTAAGAAGTCTAAGGTTTTATGTACCCACTCTCCCATTTATTAGCTGGGTGACCTTGGGCAAATTATTTCCCTTTCTCATCTTCAATTTCCGAATCTGTAAAATAAAGGGATTGAGTTAATTCACCTCTAAGGTACCTTTTAGCAATAACATTCTATGATTTAAAAATAATCAATTGACCCCTTTCTCTGGAGAAATTGGGGCTGGATGTTCATAGAAAGAGATTTCATTTTTCTCTGAAAAGGGCCAAAGAAACTGTGACCTAACATTTCCAGGTTGCTAAAAAGAAAGTATAATTTTACTTAAAGAAATTAATAGTCCATTTCCCAGCTCCTTCAATCATCCACACAACATTTCCAGCCCCATCTCTCATTACTCTCCTGAGTCAACTCTGCTGCTCTACTGGCTGACTCATTCTCCAGCTCTAGCTCTATCCTCCTCTAAAACACTTTTACTTACATTCATGTGGACCGTCCTGCCCAGAGCATCTTCTGCATTTTTCTCTATCTGCCAGAGTTCACCTTCTTTCAAGTCCTGGCTCCAGAACTGCCTCTCTATGAAGCCTTTCTAGACCACCCAGACCTTACCAATTTTTCCCCATCCAAATTTCTATAACATTCACTGTCTGCCCCATTCATTGGTCCCTTAGTAAATCCTGCCTAGTATTATAATCTTTGAATTCCTGTAAGTACATCTTGTCTCTCCTTTGCCATAGAGACAATGTACATTAGTGGATAGAGAAAAGATCTGGAGTCCAAAGACTTGGGTTTGAATCTTATTTCAGACATGAATTTTCTGTGTGTCTGTGTTTAAATTTTGATTCAGACACACAGAAGCTTTGTCACCATGGGCAAATCACTTAAGCTCTATCTGCCTCAGTTTTCTCATCTGTAAAATGAAAATAATAGACTGTTTTAAAGATAAAATAAGATATTTGTAAAAGTCTTTGCAAATCTTAAAGTGATATATAAATGTTAAGCTATTGATATTATTATTTCTCTATCCAATCTCATCACTTTACAGAGGTGGCCAAGAGAATCAAAGTAATTTGACCACACAGCTAGTAATTAGCAGATGTAAAATGCAAATCCAGATGCTCTGACTCTCTTTATCTAGATCAAGCTGCTTCTCTTTCAGATCTCTGTCTCCCTACATCTTCTTGTAAACTGGACCCATCAGTTTCTCCTCTGGAAAAGCAAAGGAAAAAATGATCAAAGATTCAACAAATTACTGCCCTGACTTTCAGTCCCAAGGCACTGGTATTTCAATGAATAGGTCAAACTACATTAAGCACTTACCCTGGACAGTGAGCTAGGCACAGACCAACACATCTCTGCCACCACCATGTTCTGATCTGAGAGTTTTCTCACATAGACATTCTGAGCATCCTAACATCCATTCTGCTTAGGTAGCCATATTTCCTTTACCACTTTCTAAGGAAATCTAGAAATGATCTGTAGCTAGTTGGAATTGTTGAGTAGCTGAATAATGAATGGACCTAAAATCATAGGATCTAAGAGCTGGAGATTACTTCAGAGATTGCCTAATCAAATGTCTCCTACTAGTTCAAGGTTTCTCCCTGCATATCCCTGACAGAACAGAGACTCTGAATATTCTCCTGTATTCCCTTCAGGTGAAGGAAATGGCAATGAGGTTTAATGGAGAATGTATTCGATTTTGATTTTCAGTCTGAATATATGACTTTCTTACTATCTTTATGACTTTGGGCAAGTCATTCCTCCCTTCTGGGAACATACCATCAGGCCCTTTCCCCCTCTGCCCTTCTTAATTGCCTCTTGTCAGGCTATCTCTACCTCCTTAAACTAATTCTCATATACTCTGGTCTTCAGTCCCCCGATGAAGCCTAAATGCCCCTCTGTGGATGCTGTTCAGATTGTCAGTGTCATCCCAGAATGTGGCATCCAGAACTGTGCTTCACAGTTCAGAGGCAATCTATCTAAAGCAGAGGACATTGGGACTATTACCTCCCTCATTCTAGAAACTGTGCTTCTATTAATAGATAGATGCTTTGAGTCGTGTGGCAAAAGTCCATTCTCAGTCTTCATCTCCCCAGAGCTCCCCTGACCATTTCAAAGATGCTGAGGCAGTCAAGTAGGCAATAAAACAAATTAATTTTAGCTCTTTTCAAGGCAGAAAATCAATATTTACCCAATAAAAAAATGTCAAAATTAAAAAGAGAAAGAAATGCATTTTCTTGCTTATTAGAGGATAATAAAAAGAATGAACCTTTGGACAATTTCACATTGGAAGGCAAAGTTCCTTTGCCATTTTTTATTAGAAATAACAGCATCCAATATATTTTATAGCTTTAAAAATTAACTGTCATCTTAATATGCTGCTTTCATTTTTGTTGTTTTATAAAAGCCTGACTAAGAGAGAAAGCAACTCTTCAATTAAATTAGTTTGAGTATCCCAAAGTAGTTAGGTAGGAAAGCAGCCTGGAGGGGAGAAGAATCAATACCAACCTGATTCCCAACAGAAAATCAGCATTACCAGAGGCTGGATTAAGCACTGCCAAAACACTAACCCTTTGAATGGGCAGCCTCACTGTCTGGTCTTACTTTTCAGTAAGGGAGAGTCATATGTGCTAAACCAAATCCCAGAATTCTCTTGCTTAAGGAAGAGGTGCAAACAACTGTGGCTACCAGAGACATCCTTCATGCCTTTTCTCTTTTCCCTTCTGGGGGGAGTGTTATAAAGAGCACTGGAGTTTAGGAACATTAGGAATGCCAAAGACCCCCCAAATCATTCAATCTCATAATTGGAAGGGACCTTAGAAACCACTGAGTCCAAGCCACACGAATAAGAATCTAGCTCCTACTCGAAGACCTCTAGTGCAGAGGATCTCACTATCCTCCATGAATTCTTGTTCCATATTTAGATAGCTCTAATATTTAGGAAGATTTTCCTTATATCAAGTCTAATCTTTTTGTTTTCAGCTTCTACCTGTTGTTGGTAGATCTAACCCTTGGATCAAGTAGAACTAGCCTAATTCAGCCCTCCAGTTTTTGAAGGTGGCTTTCGTGTACATCTTTTTTTTTTTCCCCAAGCTAGTCATCTCCAGTTTCCCAAACTGATCAGTATATGACATTATCTTGAGGCTTCCTGATCTTTTGGTCAGTCTATCCTGGACATGTTCCATATTTTCATTTCCTAAACTTTGACCCCAGAACTGGACAAAATATTCCAATATGATTTGATCTAGGCAGAGTACTGCGAATCACCTCCCGTCTCAAACATGAAGACTTTTTAAGTCAACCTAAGATTTCCCCATTTGCTATCTCATTGCATTGTGGACTCATTGTATCAGTTTGGAATTAACTAAAACCTCCAGATCTTTGTCACATAAGTAGCTACTTTTCCCCTCTTACTTGTATAGTTGCTTTTTTAACTATTGAATGAAAAAAATTATATCACCCACATTCCCCAGTTATTCCTCTCTTTCCTCTTCCCCATTCTGAATAACAGAATAAAACAAATTGCTACCAAAAAGCCTCAAGCACTGGGAGGTTTACCCTCAATAGATGAGTCCCTAGGTTATGGATTCTCTAGCAACTCGTGAGACAAAGAAAAATGCAAGATTGGCACATGGGTCTGCGGTGCTTCCTTTACTTTCTGTACTGATGGTGACTGGAAAGAGGCAGAGGCTTCCACACTATGGCACAAGCTAAATGAGTTGGGCAAAGGCACCTGTGTTTTAGAGGACAGGAGATGAGGAGCTATGAAGAACAGATGAGGAGTGGAAGGAGCAAAGGTGACCATCTGTCTTGTTGTTCAATCCCAGGTCTTCTGACTCCGAATGCAATGCTTTTCCCACTGCCACAAACTGCTTCCCATTGGCAATAATTAATCATGATAACGATGATTGTAGCTGACATGCATTATCTCATTTGATCTTCACAACATCCCCATGAGAGATAGTGCTTGTCTTATTATCCCCATCATACAGATGAAATCTAAATTTTATCTCAGAATCTTTTTTTTAAATTACAGCTCATTGCTCAGGTGTTTTGAAAAACTTACACTTGCCTGGCATTCTGCATATAGACTAATTTAAGGACACTTATCAAATGAAGAACATATTATTTGAACAAAAGGAATTTCAAAAGTAACTAAAAAAAGATAATATCTCCAGAAATAATATGTTGTTCTTTTGTAAATGTTAAAATGAACAATAGAATGACTAGAAACTTTTTTTCTTCTAAAAGAAAATATGTAATTGTATTCTCCAATTAAAGGTTCTGTCCCCAACTGTGATGATGAAGAACTCTGACTGCTTTTCTCGTTTTATTCCTTCATGTCTCATTTGTTTTTAGGGACTGGGTCTCCTTTTCTTGGTCAATATTGCCGCAGGTATTCATGGGGCCAAACGCTCCACTGGTCAGCACAGGATTTTTGAACTGTTTAATTTTCACCCTGGCCTTCCTCGCTTCTCCTAAGGCAGTATTCCCAGGAACTCAGCATATTGGTACTAAATTCTGCACATACCCAATTGTCTTAGAAATTGTCAACTGCAAGGAAAGGGTACTATTTATACCTGTTGAATAGCTCTAACTATACCTTCCAAGGAGAAAATTAAGGTATAGGTCAATTAGACTCAACATTGTCCATAATGTGGACTGACTTAAAACCCTTCCCATCAATTTTATTACTAAATATCAGTGGAAATAATCACAAAAATATAATACCCCATTTTAAATGAGATTATTGCTCACCAAACCACCTTTCTTAAGCGTTACATGGTAAACAAAGGGGAAAAATAGCAATCCAATAATACTTTGGTACAATACTATTGATAAGACAGACATTAAAAATGTTTTAAAATGCCAGAAAGTTTTGAAAAAAACCATTTAGCTACTAAATACAGGGTCATTATCAGGTAAGAAAAGTTGAGAATTGAAGTAAAGTTTAGAACTCTGAAACTCAAGTAATCCATTAGTCTCAGCCTCCATAGTAGCTATGATTACATATATGAACTACCACACCCCAGATATTTATTAAGCACCTTCTGAGTACAGAGCACCAGGGTAGGCACTGGGTGAGATACAAAGTCCTGATAAGCTAAAATGGCCAACTTTATGGAATTCGTGGTATAGTAGGGAGAAATGTCATGAATAATTTTAATGCATAATATTATAAGCTACGTTCATTAGAGACATGTATATTCTTTTTTGTTAAGATATTTTATTTTATCAATTACATGTAATAACAATTTTTCACATAAGTTTTCTGAAGCTTTATGATCCAAAATGTCTCCCCTACCCCTTCCTTCCCCCTTCCTGGAGCTGGTAAACAATTTGACCTAGGTTATACATGTATTATCTTGCAAAAAATATTTCTATATTGTTCATTTTTGTAAGACAATTGTCATATAAACCCAAAACCCCCAAATAAAAAAACAAATAAATTAAAGTGAAAAATTTTAATGCTTTGATCTGCATTCTGACTCTAACAGAAATGTGTGTATTCTTAAGTAGGGAGTTGGAAACTTTTCAAAAGTAAAGTAAGAGCTTTGACTCCTTCTACAGAACAGTGGGCTTCCAATTCTTTCTGGGATTGGGGAAGGGAGCCAATGTAGATCAAAAGAGAAAGAGAAGGAGAGCAGCAAATATGGAAAGGGAATGATTAGAGATTTGGGGGGGGGGTGATTTCCATCATAAATCTCAAGTCTTGTTTTTCCCTTACTGATTTTTCCTTAAAAGTAGGAAGGGGGTGGAACAAAATGCCTTAACTGACCAGAAAACATTAATAAATTCTAATAACTTAGTATGAATGATTTAGAGTAGCATAAATGTAAATGGATTCTGATCATTCAGTATGAATGGGTTCTAACAGTTCAATTGTAAAGGAGTTTATGATCACTTAGTGTGTTGCCCTTCCCAGACGGCTTTTGGTTGATTAAGGAGGATGTGTAGTTCACCAACCAAAAGGATTCTTACTTGAGAGGCAGGCTTTAGGGGAACGCGCATCAAGGCAACTGATCCTTTGTCTTCTCTTCCTGGCTTCCAATTGTACCAGTTCACCAAGTCTTTGATTCTAAGCATTGTGACCTGGATGAGATGTTAGATAATTTAAACATTACATTATGGGTCTCTAGAAAAGGTTAGTGGTGGATCTGAAGATATATCAGGTGGAAGGAATTAAAACAATCTCATTAGCACCAGCCAGCTCATTAGAGCTGTAATCTGATTTATTTCAATGAACAGTATCTACTATGAAGAAGACATGCTCATGCATTTCTTTGGGAGGTATAGATAAAAACAAAACAGTGACAGCCTTCAGGGAACTTACATTCTACTGGGTGGGCAGAAAAAAATGGGAAAAGGTATAAAGAAGGCACAAAAGACCAGGGATTTTTAATCTGGGATTTATAGAGTTCACAATCGTCTGTGATTTTTGGATGGGAAAAATATATCTCTGTTTAACTTTTTAATACTATGTGTTTTATCTTATGCCTTTTGTGGTAGTAGGTGAGATAGTAGAGTTCTGAATTGGAATCATGAAGACTTGAATTCAAATCCAGCCTCAGATACATACTAGCTGTGGGACACTGGTCAAGTCGCTTAATTTTTATCTGCTTCACTTTTTTTTAAAATCTGTAAAATGGGAGTGATAGTAAATAGCATCTACCTCTTAACCTTGTTATGGGGATAAAACAAGATAATATTTGTAGAGTTTTTCAGACCACAAGCACTATTTAAATGCTAGCGGTTATAAATATGGACTATTAAAAATATTCTGCAAAGGGGTACAAAGGCTTCACCAAATAATTGAAAGGCTATATCACCCACAGAAAGCTTGTGAACCCCTGTTTTGGGGTGATGGGGAAGGAGATCAAGCCTATCATTTCATCAGTAAAGGAAGACCTAATGAGGAAACACCCTCTACCAGTGCAGGTCTCTACATGCTCTAAAGTTAATAGTATTAGTTGCTCCAAATGCAGGAAAGTTAAGTGACTAGCTCAGGGTCCCCCAGTTTATTTGTGTTCCCGAAGTGGGACTTGGCTCCTTAATTCTGAGACCATCTCTCCATCTAACCAGGCAACACTGCCATTCCCAGAGAAAAGTCAAGGGCTTGGGAGTTCTCATTTTGCAGATAACAAAGTAAAAGACCAGCTAGAGAAAATGACATTCCCACAGTTGCACAGGGAGTGAGCATCAGAGCCTTGATTCTTAATCCATGTCAAGCTTCCTTTCCATACCACACGGCCCCGATTACTTTTCTAAGGCGATGAGATCCTAAAGGTTCTCGGCTGCTCATACAGATTTTCATTTTTTAGGAACTATATAGCAGCACCATACAAACTTTTGAAAAATGCGTAGAAGAAACATTTCTTCATACTCTCTTGGGAATGACTGGCCTTTCCTTGGGAGAATGCGAACAATGGAGGCAAGACGTCCAACACAGTGGAGCCCTCGACTTGGAGAAGTCAGATCGCTTCCGGGAAAAGCAATGGACGCTTTTCCAAGAACTTCTTGACCAAGAAAAACAGGTATTATACTTGATTATAACCACCAGATCCATATCACTCTGAAAACCTGAAGCCTCAAGACTGTAAAAAATAGAATTGAATATATATAATAAATATAATGTGCATGTGCACATCCATGTATTTATATAAGACAATACAAAGCAGAGAAATATAATGCTTTCACATGTGGTTATTTGCAATTGTGTGTATATATATATATATATGTATATATATATATAATTAAATTAATAGATGTCCAGGTATTCATGTATAGATAATACAGATCCACATGCATTCATATATATGCACATTTGTGCATATTTATGAATGTGTATATGTATATTTGTTTATATATGTTATATATCTATAGAAAGAAGGAGAAAAGAAACCACAGGACAGAGACAGAGACAGAGACAGAGACAGAGACAGAGACAGAGACAGAGACAGAGACAGAGACAGAGACAGAGACAGAGACAGAGACAGAGAGAGCTAAGCCTCAAATACTCTTAATAATAAATCTCATGGGGGGCAGCTGGGTAGCTCAGTGGATTGAGAGCCAGGCCTAGAGATGGGAGGTTCTAGGTTCAAACCTGGCCTAAAACACTTCCCAGCTGTGTGACCCTGGGCAAGTAACTTAACCCCTATTGCCTAGCTCTTACCACTCTTCTGCCTTGGAGCCAATACACAGTATTGACTCTAAGACGGAAGGTAAGGGTTTTAAAAAATAATAATAATAAATCTCATGAATTTGTCACATTATTTGAAGTTGAACTTTGTATTTCCATTGAGCTGGAACCAATGATCAAATTTTACATAATGATAACCTCAAATAGCATGATTTTAAACAAATGATAGATATTCATGGATTAATTATTCACACTAATGAAGACCTAACTGAATTTAGAATAGACTACATAGATAGATAGACAGACAGACAGATAGACAGACAGACAGATAGACAGACAGACAGACAGAGATAGATGCAGACATACAGATAGATAATCTTTGTTTAGATATTCCACTTGCTTGCATGATGTTTTTACAATGTTATTTTTGTTCAAAATCAGATCCATTTTGAAACTGTGCATCATTTAAAAGTTATTGATAGTCTTATTTCATCTAAAATACTCTGAATTTCTTAAAAGCACAAACATTTGATGGTTTGATTCCATTCATCATTAAGTTTCTGCCATATACAAGGTCTTGTGTAGATACTGGGGATACAAAGATATATAGTTTTTAAATTACAAAGTCCCTGCCATCGAGTAGCTTACACTGTACCAGGAGAATAAATTAAAAGGATAGGTACATATAATACGAGGTGGAATGGAAAAGGAAGAAAGAGGAAGTTCAGTTATAACACAATAAGAATATTGGGGAATTTTAATGGAAGAATCAAGGAAGATTTCATGAAAATAATGGCACCTGAATGGGGCATTAGAAATTGAAATATGGAAGAATTAGAACCAGGCTGCACCAAAATGCAGAAAAATAGGAAAGGAACCAGACTTGGTTTGCATTTCATTCTAATGGGAAAAAGGGCATCACTGAAAATTTTGGATCAAGGGAGTGAAATGGATATCAATGAGGAGGTCTGCCAGCTCATTAAAAATCTGGGAGCTTATGGGCAATTGGAATGCTTAGATGTCATTTATGAGACCTTTTATGGAATATATGACAAATAGGTATTAAGAAAGTTGGCATCTACTGATTTCAAATATATAGTCTGATTTTTCACATGGCTATAAAGCAAAATCAGAACCAGAGTCTTTAGACCAATATTTGTAATCTAGCTGTAGCCTGTGAATAATGGAAATAGCTTGTTACTTGAGGGAAGAATCAGGACTAAATTTGTTTGGTTTTTTCTATTCCATTCCATTCTTTTCTTTTCTTTTTATTTGTGGATTTTTCTTAGCTCATCCAGAACTTTTTCAAGAATAGCTTCATGTATAGACAAGTTTAAGAACCTCATCAACTGATTAAATAAGTATAATCAAGATAGCATTTCCTTAGGTTGTATAAGTCATAACTAATTTACTGATTGATTCTTTAATTGCTCTAAATTGCCTCAAGGTATTTAGACTGTCATTCTCATTTTCCACATTGCCTCATTAATAAAGAATGAGTAATAAACTTTAGATGAAAGTAAACAGAGGGTAGATGTCCCTTCAAATATAATGGCTTCCCAATTCATCAACCTTCTTACAATCTATGAGCTACACCTCAGGTGTCAAAAACACACACAACTTCCAAACCAGATTAAAAGATTATTGGAGGGCAGCAAGGTGGCTCTGCAAGCCTGGAGGTGGAAGGTGACAGATGCAAATCTGGCCTCAGACACTTTCTGACTGAGTGACCATGGAAAAGTCCTTTGAATCCAATTGCTTAGTCCTTACTCCTTTTCTGCCTTGGAACCCATACTTAGTATTGCTTCTAAGACAGAAGGTAAGGGTTTAAATATTATTGGGAAATTAACAAAAAAAAGAAAAAGCATAATAGAGCATCATATGTTAATATGTACTTTTCTAAGGCTTTTATATGTCGCCTTTAAGGATAATGTGATATCATTGGTCTACATCACTGCTCCATTTCAGTCTCACAAAAAGAAAATCCCATCGCTCACAAGTGTTTCACTCCTCTAGTTCAAAATTCTGAAATTTTTTGGAGCAGTAATTCATATTCTTCCATGGCTCCTCATGCCACAACTCTTCTGAAGGTCTTCTGTCATGACTACAACCTCTATCACTCTATCCATCCCTACTTTACCATTCTCTCAAACCCTATGTGTCCTTACTTTTCTGTCTTAGGAATCTAGTTGACCTGATTAACTTTCCACTGCCCTCTACCCTTGACTCATTTTCCCACTCTTTCTATGGCCCTCATCCTTTTCCAGACCATAGTTTGGGTTCTGAGCCATCACACATATTTTCCATTCTGACACTTGTACTACCAAAGTCACACAGCCACATGGACAGGGTCTACCACAAATGTATAAAATGTAGTCTTAACTGGCTTAAATGGCACTATTGTGTGCCAATCTTTTTACTCTTCTCTGATTCACTTCTTATTTCAATCACCACTATGCCAAGCTTTCTCCTTTTTTCTGCTGATGGCCTATGCTCTTCCTCCTCCTCCTCCTGAGCTCACCAGAGGATCTGATCCCTTTTACTGGAAAAAAAAAGGCAGTCCTTCATGTGTTCTCTCTTATCCTCAGTTCTACAATTTGCCTCACCTTGTCTCACCCTCCCTGACTCTATCCTCTTTAGATTTAGTCACAAAACAGGTGTCCCTTCTTTACTCATGCTCCTGATTTCATTTCCTTTCATCTCTTCTTGGAACTTGTCCTGTCAATGAATCCCTTCTCTCTGCTTTATTTTTAATCTGCTTCTATGCATCAACTCCCTTCTTACTATTTAGAATTATGCCTAGATATCCAATATCCTTAACAAAAAAACCTTCATTTGATCCTACTGTAATCTCAAGTGATTGTATTCATCTGTATCTTTGTTCCTTTTCATAATCAGACTCCTAGAAAATTTATTGGCTCTACTTTTCAACTTCCCATCCATTTATTCATCCCTTACAATATGGTTTCCATTCTCACTGCTCGACTGAAACTGCTCTCTTCAATGTTCTAATAAAATCATTTAATTAGCAAATCTTTTGGCCTTTTCTGAGCCCTCATTCTTCTTGACTTCTCTGCAGCATTTGACAGTGTTGACCATCCCCAGCGCTTAGACAGTCTCTAAGTTTCCATGATCCTATTCTTTCCCGATTCTCCTCTGACTTGATTTGACTACTTTTTACTCCTCTTTACTGGATCAACATTCATGTGCCACTCTTTATGTGTAGTCTATCCTACAGCTTTGCTGGAGAACATCTCTTATTTAGGTTATCATTTCCTATTGATTCAACTATCACCTTTATGAAGACAGTTCTTAGATTAATATATCTAGCTCCTGAATGCCAAGCCTCTTTCAAAAACTTCTGATTGAGAATATTCAAATGGATGTCATATAGGTGTCACAAATTCAACATGTCCAAAATAAAAGACTCACTTTTCTGACAAAAATATCTTCCAAAATTTTATATTTCTTACCATGGCACCATCTTCCTTTCATTTATCTAGGTTCACAGCTTTGAAGTAGCCATATACTATTTCTTCTCTCAAACCCTTCTCATCTAATCCTTTACCAAGCCTTCTTTCAACTTCCACAATATCTTTCAGATCTGCCCTTATCTTCCCTGCCACAAAATCATTGCTCTAGTTTAGATTCCCTTCCTATCTTGTTGAGGCTATTAAAATTGCTTGCTGTATTAGTCTTTCTGTCTACAGATCTCCTTTCTAATCCATTATCCACACAGCTAACAAATTGATATTTTTAAACAACAGTTCTGATCATGTCACTTTTTTGCTCAGAAAACTTCAGTGGCTTCCTCTTGAGTCTAAAATAAAATATAAACTTCTCTGTTTGACTTCTATAAAACCCTTAATAATTTCTCTCCAGTCTCCTTTTCCAGGTTTATTGAACATTCTTCTTCATATAATTTAGGTTCCAGACAAATGACTCATTTGAGATTTTTTATACAAGACATTCCATATATCATCCTCTCTCCTTTTCATAGGTTGTCCCTCTTTGCCTTGAATGCCTCCCACTGCACCTTGGATTCTTAGAATCCTTAGTTTCCTTCAAAGCTTAATTTTATTCTATCTCCTGAAGAGTGAGGGAGGTTTATTCTGAGTTTTGCCTTTGTAATTGACATCCCCACAGAGATTATTTTGTGTCTCTTCAAAATTTTGTATGTATGTAAAATAATTTCTGTGGGGATGTCAGTCACAACTGTGAGATTCAAGATTAACAACCCTGACTCATCTTCATGGGTTCGAATCTGACCTCAGACATTCACTGGTTCAATGAACCTAGATAAGTACTTGATCTTGTTTGCCTCAATTTCTTCATATGTAAAAAGAGATGGAGAAGGAAATGGAAAACCACTCAAGTATTTTTGCCAAGAAAACTTCAAGAAGAATCCAGCAGGACTGAGCAACCTAGTTTATATTCATTTTGGCATGTACATGTAGTATTTCCCCCAACAGAATGTAAGCTTCTTGAGGTCAGGGAATGTTTGGGTTTTGTCCTTTTACCCCCAGTGCCTAGTACTGTCCTTGGCACACAATGGACACTTAATATATGCTTATTGGATGAATGCAACAACAAGAAAAACTCAAGAAAAATGACATTTAAGAATAATTGGAAATACACTAAATTGATACCTTCCCCCTCCAATTTTTCTCAAGTGAAAATGATTGGTACTTTATCTTTTTCTTACTTAGGAAACTCAGTGGGGAATATGGAATTTGGATGAATCAGGGAAAATAAAGCTGGGCTTTTGCCTGGATGATCTGAAAAATCTATCGTTATCACAAACCTTCCTCCAGTTTATTTTTGTCTTTCTTATACTTTCTTTTTTCTTGCTCTGTCTTTTGATAGGATTGAATACAAGTAGGGTAAGTCAGTCAAACAGAATACAAGAAAAGGAAAAAAGAAAAGAGAAGGCAGCAAAATGTAGTACAAGCAGCTCTAAGAGTCAGGAGAACCCTAATATGTGTAGCCTATCTGGTCATGGGCAAGCCATTGCTTCTCTCTGAGACTGTATCCTTCTATGGAAGAATACTACTTGCACTCCCTACCTCCCAGTCATGTTAGAATAAAATCCTTTTTTAAAAAGCATAATATAAATATGAGGAGAAAATATCCATTTATAGTGTTTTCAGTTTTCCTTAAATCTATTTTTTTCCATGAAAGAAACCCTTGGATCTCAGGGACTAGAAGAGTACAAATGCTGGAAATCACAAAATCACTGAATTTAGAGCCACGTAATATCTTGGAAATTATCCAATTTTGCCCATATATTTTACAGATGAGAAAAAAACTGAAGTCCAGAGAGATTCAATGACTTTTTCAAGGTGATATAGGCAATAAGTAGAAAAGCCAGGAGTCTAAAATGAATGCTTCTTGACTCTAAATCTGTCACTTCATATTCCCTCCTACCAAGGAAGATTCAAATATGCATCTAAAAACAAAACATAAGATTCTTAGCTTAGAGTGAGAAGGCACCTTAGAAGCCATTAAGTCCAATTGTGTCAGTTTCAACATGCAGCCACTGAGGCAAGGAGAGTTTACCCCAGGTGACACAGATATGAATTCAAACCGAGGTCTTTTTGATACCAACTCCAATGCCCTGTACCAGGCTTCTTTTAGGAAATGTTTATCTGATCTCTGAGGACTCATTTAGCTAAGCTCAGAGAAAATAATCACCATAGGTTTGACTACCAAGGGATGGATTTTTTAGGCCACAATAGACTTTAAAATCCTGCTTATAAATTAAAAAGGGAGGTAGTGTGGTATACCTGGATCTAAGGCTCAGGGTCTGCTGTTTTGTTATCATTTTCCATGGACTCTGTCTTGATCTTCCTTTCAGGTACTCAGCTATTCATGAATTGACACAGAGGATGGGAAACAACTGGGCAAAAATTAGCCACAAAGTCTTGGCACACTTGCATATTTAGAGTTGTTTCTATTTTGTCCAGAGTCTGAAAGCAGATAGCAGGCGTGTGCCTGGTCTAGAAATACGGCTAACATGGGCTGCTGTGTTATTCAAGGGGACAGAGATGAGACCATTTTCTTGGCTTCCTAAGCATTCAGCCAAGCTAGTTCAAATTGTTAACCAAGATGAGTCAGAGTCCTTTAATAAACTGTTTGCAATTTCCAATAAATCTTGGTAACTCACGACTTCAAGGAAAATAGAGTTCAAATCATCACTGCTGCATTTTAATCACTATTTTCAGGGGACCTGTATTAGCTAACATTCAGGGTACAGCTCCTACCCCTCTATAAGATATTAAGGGAAAACCTCTTTGTTCCTTTGAAACTAGAAGAAAGGCTGGCTCTGCATCCCAAACAGATGAGAGATAAAGGAAAAGGACCTTTGTCTTCCAAAATATTTGTAGCAGTTCCTTTTGTAGTGAAAAAGAATTGAAAACTGAGGTGTTGATCATGAAATGGGGAATGGATGAATATGTCATGGTAACTGGTTGTAATGTAATAATACTGTTCCATGAGAAACAATGAACAGGATGAGTTCAGAAAAACCTGGAAAGACTTATGAACTGATGCAAAGGGAAGTGATGAGAACCAGGAGAACAGAAATATCATATAATGATCAGCTGTGAAGGCCTAAACCATTATCAGGAAAGCAAGTTTCCAAGGTAACCACATGATGAAAATACTATCCCCGGTCAAAGAAGGCACTGTTGGAGTCTGGTGCTGATCAAAGCATGCCGTCTTCCACTTAATTCCTTCATAAGATTTTTATTGTATGTGTGATATGTGTCTTCTATCACTACATGAGCAATATGGAAATGTGCATTGCATGAAAGTATTGATGTAACCTATATCAGACTATGATTTACTTTCTGGGGTATAAAGGAATAAAAGGAGAAAATCTGAATCTTAAAATGTTTGGAAACAATTATCCAAAATCTTTCTACATTTAATTAAATATTTTATTTAGTTAATTCAGAATATTATTCCTTAGTTACAAGAATCATATTCTTTTCCTCCCTCCCCTGCCCTCACCCTTCCCGTAGCCGACTCCAATTCCACTGGGTATTACATGTGTCCTTGATCAGAACCTATTTCCATGTTGTTGATGTTTGCATCAGGATGTTCATTTAGAATCTATATCCCCAATCATATCCCCTCGACTCATGAAATCAAGCAGTTGTTTTTCTTCTGTGTTTTTACTCCCACAGTTTTTCCTCTGGATGTGGATAGTGTTTTTTTATTTCTCTTATATCCCTCCAAGTTGTTCAGATCACTGCATTGCCACTAATGGAGAAGTCCATTACATTCGATTGTACCACAGTGTATCAGTCGCTGTGTACAATATTCTCCTGGTTCTGCTCCTCTCACTCTGCATCACTTCCTGGAGGTTGTTCCAGTCTCCATGGAACTTCTCCACTTTATTATTCCTTTTAGCACAATAGTATTCCATCCCCAACATATACCACAATTTGTTCAGCCATTCCCCAATTGATGGGCATCCCCTCATTTTCCAATTTTTTGCCACCACAAAAAGCACAGCTATGAATATTCTTGTATAAGTCTTTTTCCTTATCTCTTTGAGGTACAAACCCAGCAGTGCTATGGCTGGACCAAAGGGCAGACAGTCTTTTAGTGCCCTTTGGACATAGTTACAAATTACCCTCCAGAATAGTTAGAACAATTCACAACTCCACCAGCAATGCATTAATGTCCCAACTTTGCCACATCCCCTCCAGCATTCATTACTTTCCTTTGCTGTCATGTTAGCCAATCTGTTAGGTGTGAGGTGATACCTTGGAGTTGTTTTGATTTGCATCTCTCTGACTATAAGAGATTTAGAGCACTTTTTCATGTACTTATTAATAGTTTTTATTTCTTCATCTGAAAATTGCCTATTCGTGTCCCTTGCCCATTTATCAATTGGAGAATGGCTTGATTTTTTGTACAATTGATTTAGCTCTTTATAAATTTGAGTAATTAGACCTTTGTCACATATTTTTCTTATGAAGATTTTTCCCAATTTGTTGCTTCCCTTCTAATTTTGGTTGCATTGGTTTTGTTTGTACAAAAACATTTTAATTTGATGCAATCAAAATTATTCATTTTACATTTTGTGATTTTTTTCTAGCTCTTGCTTGGTTTTAAAGTCTTTCCTTTCCCAAAGATCTGACATGTATATTATTCTGTGTTTGCCTAATTTGCTTATAGTTTCCTTTTTTATATTCAGGTCATTCATCCATCCTGAGTTTATCTTGGTAGGGTGTGAGATGTTGATCCAAACCAAATCTCTCCTATACTGTCTTCTAATTTTCCCAGCATTTTTTATCAAAAAGTGGATTTTGGTCCCAAAGGCTGGGATCTTTGGGCTTATCATAGTCTGTCTTGCTGAGGTCACTTGCCCCAAGTCTATTCCACTGATCCTCCTTTCTGTCTCTTAGCCAGTACCAAATTGTTTTGATGACCACTGCTTTATAGTATAGTTTGAGATCTGGGACTGCAAGGCCATTTTCCTTCATATTTTTTTTCATTATTTCTCTGGATATCTTTGATCTTTTGTTCTCCCAAATGAACTTTGTTCTGTTTTTTTTTCTAATTCAGTAAAAAAGTTTTTTGGTAATTCAATGGGAATGACACTAAATAAGTAAATTAATTTAGTAAGATTGTCATTTTTATTATGTTAGCTCATTCATTCTGTAGGGGAGGGGTGTTGGAGCTTGAGCTTCTCTGGCCTCTGAAAGCTTGATGAGATTATAAACCCAGCTGAGTTGAACTTGTGGTGCTGTATGTGCCCTGAGGTCAAAACCTCAGGAAGGGAGGGGCAATATGGAGTGTCTCCTCTGCTGAGACTAGGTTGTCTGCTCTGACCTTCTTCTCCAATTGTTTCCCCACCGCCTGCGTTTGTCGCTCTGAGGCTGGCACAGCTTTGCCCACAAGGTACTCCCTCCAGACTAGCACCCTTGCCCTCCCAGAGGTTCCAGCTCCCACTGGAGGCTTAGCGCTCTAGGTGGGAGAGGGGTACTGAGAACTTCTTTCTTCCTTCCCCTTAAACCCGAGTGTTCTCAAATTCATGCTTTTTTGGGGCGTGCCTTTTGAGTCCAGCAGGAGGGTTCCTTGGCTCTGTCCTGTTGTTAGGTTTGGTTTTCAGGCCCCTAGGAGCATTTGGTTTTTAATCAGTAAGGAAGGGTTTTCAGAAGTCTGAACTTTCGCTGCCTCTAGCCGCCATCTTGACTCCACCTTATTTTTTAAAAAAGAAACTAAGAGAAAGGAGCTTAATTGAGGTGGTCATCTGTAATGGATTTGAGATGAGTCATCTCCAATTAGGATGATTCATTGATTCATTCACAAATTTACTATGATTGTATGTGTTAGTGGAATGTGTGCCTGTGTGCTTAAAGTTCTTCAAAGAAACCTGTTGGTAGGGTGGAATTGAATTAAATTAAAAAGATCTAAGTTTCTCCATTATGACAATTTTTACTAAGCAGTCTTGATCAAGTCATTTTTAATCCCTTTCAAAAAATATAGTTGAGGAAACTGAATAATGTAGGCAATGGAATCAAGATTCAAATCCAGGTCTTGACTCTTAAGTCCAGTGCTCTTTCTACTATGTCTTTCTATGTTTTAAATATAACTCACCAATTTCATTTTCTTGGTTTAGCTTTGGGCTGAAGAGTATGCCTTGTCTGGCATCATGCAGAAACAGTGTTTGGAGAAACATGAGAACATTATCCGTGGAGTGCTATGCCGCCTGGGTGGTCTCAGCGAAGAGTGAGTATAAGTCAAAAGAGTGGGATGGAAAAAGCCCAAAGAGGGATTTGGGGTACATATAGGAGCTACCACTTTTTCAGTAAGATTCCTGCACTCACTCTCACCATTCCAGAGTGGCTAGAAAAAGGGAATTACTGATTCTTATTCAGAAGGCAACCATTTAGAGGTAACAGGAAGAAATCCAGAGGACTCCACATAGATCTTCAGGTCTTGGGGGCTTTGAGAGTATGGTGTACATATATCTGGAGAACAAAGAGTAACTGTGGATGGATATGGAGCCTGGATACTGAAGCATCACTGTCTTTCTCTTAGATCTCCTGCTCTCCGTGGTCAGTGTAATATATTGAATTACACATAAACCTGGAGACCCATGTGCTAGTGTCTCCTCTACACTATGAATATCAATTCAGAGTGATTTAGTGGGAGAGTCATAAGAATAGATTCTGTCTGGTATTTAGATGGGCAACTAGGTAGCATAGTGTATGAGTGTTGGACCTGGAGTTAGGAAGATTCATCTTCCTGAGTTAAAATCTGCCCTCAGACACATACTAGATGTGTGACTCTAGGCAAGTCACTTAACCCTGTTTGCCTCAGTTTCCTCATCTGTCAAATGAGCTGAAGAAGGAAATGGTAAACGACTGTAGAATCTTTGCCAAGAAAACTCCAAGTGGGATCACAATGAATCTGAAATGACTGAACAACAACAATAGTACTCAGAAGTTCATCTGAGGCATGGACACCATTGATCTTGATTTCTGGTTTCCATTTCTGAAGGAGCATATGCAGATTATTCTGTGCAGACTGAGTGTGAGAGAAAATAACACACAAAAACTATTACTATCCACCTTGGTAGACATAAGAATTTGTGCCAATGATTCAAGAGGTGAACATTAATAAAAAGATAAGTATTAGCTCCAACCCCTCAAGTCCTAAAATAAAATGAAAGTGAAATTACTAAGTACTCTTTGCATATGGAGAATTGTGTTAGACACTGGGGGAGATACCAAAAAAAATAAGGAGCAGGTCTAGAGATGGGAGGTCTTGGGTTCAAATATGGCCTCAGATATTTCATAACTGTATAACTCTGGGCAAGTCACTTGACTCCAGTTGCCTAGCCCTTACTGCTCTTCTGCCTTAGAACCAATACTTAATATCATATCGAAGACAGAAGGTAAGGGTCTTTTAAAAATAAATAAGGAAGATTCTAAACCTTCATTTAATTTATAATCAATAAGGAAGATAAAATATGGACACAAATTTAGTGGAAATTTAGAGCTAGGAAGTAATTACAGATGAGAAGGGAGTGATTTATCCAGTATAGCAGATCCAATAGAGCAAGTTAGTAGGAGAGCCTGAATTAGAAGCCTGATTTATACTAGTCCATGTACTAACCTACTCTTGTTGAAGAAAACAATTAGTTGGTGAAATTGTCTTCTTGACTAAATTATTTGGCTAATCTTTGAAAGTAGTCAAATAAGCTAGAGATACTGTCTTAGCCAGAGCAATAACATAACTTTCATGAACACAGCATACAGACATGTATTTATGCAAAGAGTTATGCACATACACAATCTTCATATTTCTTTTTAGTGCTTAACAAAGCATATGACACATCACAGGTATTTAATAAATATCTATTTTATAGACATTTATTGAACACCTACAAGATACATCTTCTTCTGGACCTTTAAGGGGAGAAAATGAAGCACCGTTTAGTATACAGGAATAAAACACATCATACACACAAATAACAGATAGGAATATGGTAAATTTTATTTTTTAATATTTTTATCAAGTATGTGCAATAAAAAATGTCCACATAAATTTTCTGAAGTCATAAGACCCAAATTGTCTCCCTCTCTCCTTCTTTCTCCCCTTTCAGAGCTGACAAGCAATTCAATCTAGGTTATACATGGATTATCATGCAAAACATACTTCCAAATTGGGCATTTTTACAAGTGAATACTCTTAGAAAACCAAAATTCCAAGACATATACCCAAATGTAAACAATTGATAAATTGTATGCTTTCATCTGCATGTCTACTCCAACAATTCCTTCTCTGGAGGTGGATAGCATTCTTTTTCATAATTCCATCAGAAGTGTCCTGGATCATTGTATTACTGATAGTAGCAAGGTCTACCACAGTTGATCATTCCACAATATTTTTGTTTCTATGTATAATAATCTCCTGGTTTTGCTTATTTCAATCCCCAGAAGTCCAGAGTTGAAATCTCCATTTTACGTGTCCAACATCATATACTTACCCACTCAGCAAGCAGGATCACAGTTAACCACCACAGCAAGAAAGTTAGGAAAAAGGGACTAGATTTTTATTCCTTGGTCTGATATATTTCTTCTTTTGTCGTTTCTTCTCAGGGATAGAATATGGAACCAGAATAGCCAGTTGTTAGATACTTGATATAAATTTCACAAGGAGTGTGGTACAAGGAGTCCTGCATCTTAACATATGTTTAGTGCTGCAACCTCGATTCTCACACTGGGTTCAGGTCCTTTTTTATTATTATTATTGGCATCGATGTTTCAACAAGTCTCAGAAATCCTAAAAAGATTGGTTTCTCTTTTTGACCTGTGTGCTTTTTTGGCACCATTCAGGTGAAATACATGCTTCTGTGGCACTGGGTAGATATTCATGCTTCTTTGACACTATGTAGATCAGTCTGTGCTCCTTTTTGTTGCCATTTCTTTGAATCAGACATAGTAAGTCCCAAATTATGTAAATACTAATGGTAGTTTCAGTAGTCTAAGGCCTTTTGGGGCATGCAGTTACAGTTAGAATTAATGGACATAGTAAACCTACACTAATGTAATAATCTAAAATCTTTCAATTTAGGTAGATGACACATGCTTAGGAAAATTAAATTGCACATACAATTACAAAAATGTGCTAAAATTCCAAAAATTATATGCCTCATATAATCTGTGACAATCAAAAAATATTTTACAATCAGTGTCATGTAAGGAGGGGTAGAATATAAAGATTCTGACCTAAGGATTTAGATGCATTTTCTCTTACCTTAGCCATGGTCCACAATGTGAGTGCAAATGAGGTAAAAATCAATAATACATTGAAGTAAACACAAAAAATTTTCACAAAAAGGAGCACAAAATGTAAATCAAGTCAATGCAGGTCATTAATATAGGTCACTAATACAGTTTTTCTGAGCGGTAATATAGGTACAAAGAAAATAACAAATACAAGTTTTCTAAATTAACAATACAAGTTGTGATGGACTTCCATCCAAACATAGGATGGCACAAATAAAGGAAGAGGGTAGACAGTTCGAAAGGAAAACTGAAGCAAGTTCTGGACATTTTGCCGCTACGTTGGAGCAAACAGGAGTTGGAAGGTTAGAGTGAAATTGATGGACAGCAATGACAGTTGGTGGGGGAAGGGCAACTTAAAATGACTACAATCCCTATAACTATTACAACAGATTCTTCTTTTGCTCGTTTAAGGGAAGACAAAACTGAAAAGGGTTAATAGCAACAAAACAACAAAAGCAAGAGAGTTTTAAGAGGCACCACCTTCTGTCCCACATGGAGAGTTCGTGTATGAGTTCCACTTAAGAGATATTGTTGTGGGGTCATTTGATTTATCTGCGTGATTTATGTTACCAGAATTATCATTTCTGAAAATTCTATTCCTGAAAGTATTCCTGTTATTATTCTGATAGTTGTTGTTCCTGAAAACATTGTTAGTATTCCAGTAGGTATAATTCCTGATTTCCCGGAATTGATTTCTTCAATTCATCATTATGTGGGCCTTCTCACAGAAGTGGCAGGTCAAGGATTGAAATTTAGATTCTGTAAAAGGTAAAATTATGGCTGAGACTGAATGTAATAATTATTTTGGTCACCAAGGATTTTATTTAGAAAATCCTAATGAAAAAACCAAGTCAGCTGAGAATTGTATGTTGTTTTAATTGATAGTGGAGGAGATTAAGGAGAAGGAAGAAGGAAAGGAGTAGGGTTTCTCCCCCCTCCTGGCTAGTGCGAGGGGAGAGATTAGGAGATAAGGTTTTGGAGTATGAAGGAGGAAAGAGTCAGATTTAAACTCCAAAAGGAAAGGGCTAAGCCAAGATGCCCGAACCTGAAATCAGCTTCAGGGCAAACTCACCACCGAACTCAGACCATAGCTGCCACCACCCCAAGATGTTGGAACACCTAGCACACTGCCAGCCAGAGTCATCTCTCCGGGGAAAGAGGAAGAGACAGGAAATGAAATGCCTTATATAGACAGTTTTACATCACTTTCCTGCGTCTCATCTGTACCAGTGATGGCTTAGCTTGATTTAGGACAGCCCAAGGGTCTGTCCTTTTTTTGCACATGTCTGTTGAAGTCCATTTCCTCAGATAATTAAATCTTGAGTTTGATGCAGACCTTCCTAATCTTGTTAAACTAAGAAGGGTGGTGAATGTAGAGTTTCCAAGACCCAATTCTGTTATTCCACGTATCTCCATTGTTACTGATTAGGAAATAGCTAAATCAGATCTTCTAAACTACAGTCTGATTAGGGTGGAATAGTTTTAAAATTCTCAATTCTCAAAGAGGAGCAAGTGGTATTGGTGTAGTATCATGCCCTCTTTCCTGTTTATCTATTTTATCACCTAAAGATTTCAGGTCCTTTTTTATTGTACCCAATGGATCATTAGTTTCTGCCATTTTTTTTTTGCATGTCTTTTTGAGATGTGCAAAGCAGTTCTGCTCAACTCTTCACAATACATCTCTGGCCATTTTGGACAATGTGTTTTAAAATAGTCTTGGACTACTCTGCAAGAATTATTAATAAATTGACGTCATATTTGTCTGATATCCCTTTCAGCAGAAAGGTCCAGATCCAGGTTCTAACCTCCCAGCTCAAGGAGCCAATCCATAAATTAGGAGGGGGTTTCATCATCAAATTGTATAAGATGGGCAAGTTTTGTACAAACATCTGGTCTTTCAGCACATTCTCGCATTGCCTTGAGGATGGCTTCCCTAGCATTGTTTAATTGTATATACTGTGTAGGAACATTATAGTCCCAATGAGGATGTTGAGATAGCCAGTGTACTGCATTGGCCACTTGGGCTTTGTTAACCTGAGAGATGATGCTATTTCTCTCACGTTATGTTAGAAAGGACTGAAGTAATTTTTCAACATCCTTATAAGAAGGATCATACTGGAAGAATATATCAATCATCTTTTTCATTACAAATATCAGTTCATCTTTGAAGCTAAGCGTATCTTTTAAAAAAATTTTTTTTTATCCTGGGGTGTGAAAGGAATATATTGTCTTAAATTTACCACATCCCCAGTTTGTTCTATTGTGGGCACTACCCTTAAGGGGAAAAGACAATCACAGGGCTCAGACTGTGGTCTCTGTTTCTTTTGAGTTGTTTGCTTTCTGACTGAGGCAGTATGAGGTTTTCTCGGGGCTGGGATTTTTCATGGGCTGAGAGAAGGGACAGGGGAGGATGGGGCATCAGGAGAGGGAGCAGGGGAGTCAGGAGAAGGCACAGGGGAGGGAGGGTTGGCCAGAAGGTGCACCACACAAGAGAGGAGTTTTTCCACCTGAGACATATGAGAAAGATCCCTCTCTATTTTAGGAGAAATAGGATCTTCTTCACTCAGTAATTTGGGGGAAAAGTTTGCAAAAATTTGAATGTGAATTAGACATTTCAAGCTTGCAAAATTTTAAATTAGACTTTTCAGGAATTTGAATATGATCCTCCTTTTCCACTGGACCATATAAAGAGTTGTCTTTCATTTTCTGATTTGTAGCCTTTTGTGTCTTAATATTAAGAATTAGGAATAACAGATTTCCTAGCAGCATTATGGAAAGGAGACATTCAGAAACTTTAAAGGTTTCCAATTTGTCAAAAAGTCAAAAAGTTTTCATATAGGGTAACAATCATGTTGCGTGTATTTATTAATTTATTTTAATTGTCTATTCATTTATTTGTGATGGTGTAGGAAGAAAAAAATTGCTATATATATTATATATATAATATATATTTAATTGGTGCTGCCCTCTGGTGGTAGAAAGGCAGACTGCAATTCAGCAGAAGGGAATTTCTTTTTTTAGTGCAGGGAGGAGCAAATTGCTAATTGGGGAATGGGAGTTGGAAAAGGGAATTGTGGGTTGGGGGTGGTGTTAAGGCACTGCATGGTGCTGTGAACTAGAATGGAGGAAGGGGTGGAGTTAAAGCATTTTGAGGTGCCTTGTTCTAAAGGCAAGTTGGGTTTGGGTTTTTGGGGGGTTTGAGAGTTGCCTGTTTAATGGCAGTTTTGCTATGGAGGGAAAGATTGGAGCTAGGCAGTTAATGTTGGGGACTGTCAGGGAGTTTTTGAAGCAGGCTGGAGTGGATGAAAGAGGAAGAGGCACTGGGATTTTTCCTGGACCCCTGCTGATTTATTTGGTCAGATCCCCAGCTGGGTGTTAGCCAGGCAAGGTGAGTGGGATTAGAGTAAGTCTCCTGGCCTGAGAGGAGCCAGAAGTGGTTGATACTGATTATTAGGGGAAAGGGAATCCAATTGGGCTGGGTTTGGAGGTGGGGAGTTTTTTTAACTTACTTGAAATCTGTAAGGCAAAGTAGCAAGCATGTTGAGAAGACTGTAGGTTCAGGACCTGCATCGCCAAATATATGTTGATGGGGAAATGGAGGGAAAAGGTAGGGAAAGGAAGGGAAAGTAGCTGGGGGTCTCCCAGTCCCAGTGGGGAAATTGACTAGGCTTTTCTTTTTTAGCTATAATTATGCTAGGGATTTAAATTAAATCAAGCCAGACTTTAGGGATAGTTAGATAGGTTTATTTAGCTAGGAAAATAAAGGTTTGGAAAGGAAGCTTCTGCAGAAAAGGTGTGAAAACTCTCGCTTCTCTCTTCTTTTATACTTTCTTAGACAGCTCCCACAAAGGAAGTGGGATGTGTATGAGGAAGTTGGGGTAGAGAGTCCTGGGAGATATAGTCTCCCAGAGTTCAAATTCATTTTAAACACACAAGAATATGCTCAGTTTTAAAGAGGAAAGCAATTTCCAAGAGAGTCCCACTTCTGGGTAGAAGCATAAAGGAAAGCTTCATGGGAGATCAAACATTGTATCTGGGCCTTGAAGGATGGGTGGGATTCCAACAAATGGATGTTAAATGCTGAATAAATATTGATTGTTCATGTTTAGAAAGTTAACTTTGTTGTCCTGGCTAAGACAGTATTTCCATCTTATTTGACTACTTTCAAATTTTAGCCAAAACGACAATATTTCACCATCAAGTGGTGGTTTTCTTCAACGAGAGTAGTTTACTAAATGGACTAATATAAATCAGATTTCTAGATGAGGCTCTTCTACTGTATAGCCATGGATAAAACACTCTTTTTTGCATTTAGTGATTGTTGGCATTATTGTCCAAATATGGGAACTGAAAAAGCCAGTGTGTGATCATGCCTCTCTCTGGTTATAATATAGTGTGTGTATTATTAAGCAGTCATGTTTCTAGAAGCATGTATTTTCTGCTTTCTACAATTGCCCATTGCATGTTTCTGTACAGACATCTGATGGTGATCCAATCTTCTCAACCAAAAGTGCATTCTCTTATTTGAAACTTGGCCAGGCCATTGGGATGGAACATTATCATGCTCTTTTGGTGTGTATGTTTCAAAATGCTGAATCTTGATGGCTAAATGCTAGGAATGGTTATTAAATAGTTGGAAATGGTCATTAAATCCATGGTGCCTTTCCCAGGTCAAGAAAATACATTTTACAGAAACATAAGCTGATGATGAGCTCAATCCTCAGAAGACTCTCACTCCGAAATATTGCTGCGGCCACAATGACTCAGATGAGAATGTCCAGAAAAAAGTGTCTCCTTCAGGAACTAAAAGAACAGTACATCCTAGAAAAGAGTTCCTCTCAGTGTCAGGATGAACACCAGTGGCATCTCCTTAAAGCAATGGTAATCCCCTCTTTCCTCTTTTTTTTCCTTTTTTTTCCTCTTACCTTAGAATCACCAGTATGCATGGAATGTTAGAGTTGTAAAAGACCTTACATCATAGAACATAGATGGTTCATCCCAGATTAATCTTGGACTAAATGCAATGTTAGAGTTGGAAGGCTCCTCAGACATCCTAGTCAAATGGTTTATTCTATAAGACAGTGGTTCTCAAAGACTCCTTTACATTATTCAAAATTATGGGGCCCCTTGAAGAACTTTCTTTTTATAGGCTATTAAAAATATTAAAAATGAAAACATCTTACTAGTATTGTGAAAATGAGTTTTTGATGCTATAGATATCCTAATAGGATCTTAGGGTCTTATCAATGTCCCCAGACCATATTTTGAGTATCAATAGTTACATTTCAAAAGTTAAAAAACTAAAAGAAAAATTAAAAATAATTACATTTCAAGAGAGTTTTATAGGAATTTGCAAATAATATGATGTTTGAATCTCATAACAGACCTAAAAGTTAGATACTTGAAACAATGTTATTCCCATTTTGCAGATGAAAAAAACTGGCACTTGAGTTTAAATGACCTGACTAGTATCACATATAAGCATTTATTTTATGCCAGGAACTATGCTAAGTGCTAGGAATACAAAAAAAGAGAGAAAAGAGCCCTTGCCCTCAAGGAGCTCACATTCTAAAGGGGGTAAAAAAAGAAATGAACATATGTAAAAACAAGCTATATGCAGGATAAATAGGAAATAATTAAAAAGAGAAGACGAGAATGAAAATGTGTTTGTAAAGGTTTTTTGTAGAAGATGGGATTTTTTGCTGAAGCAAGCCAGGGAACCCTGTAGGCTGAGAAGAAGTAATAGAGAAATCTAGAGAATGCCCAAAGCTGAGAGATGGAAGGTCTTGTTTGAGCAAGAGTCAAAAGCTAAGTGTTACTGGATCAAAGAGTGCCTGGTGAGGAGGAAACTATAAGTGGACATTGGGGGCAAAGCTAAGCTATGGAGGGCTTTGTATGCCAGACAGAAGATTCTGGATTTGATCTTGGAGGCATGAAGGAAGCACTAGAGCCTATTAAGTATGGAGGTGACATGGTCGGAGCTGGCTTTAAGGAAATCAGTTGGGTGGCAGAATGGAGGATGTGGCTGAGAAGATGAGACTTGAGGCAGACAGACCCACCAGCAGACTCTTGCCATAATCTAGGCATGAGGTGATAGAGCCCTGCACCAGAGTGGTGACAATATCAGAACAGAGAAGGGGGTATGTTTTAGCTAGGCGAGTAGAATAAAAGATATTGAAATCTAGTTCTTGAGATGTCAGGTCAAGCATCCTTTCTTTTGCATTTATGATGCCTCACAACTGATAATATGAAGTTGAAAAATCTCATCTCTCTTAGCAAGATGGCAGGCATCTGAGACAATGCTTGACAGCAGGCATTTAAGCCTCACACTTCTGTGCTTGCCACAGAACAGATAGCACAGTGCTGGGCACTTGTGTGGTCCTTGCGAAATATCTGTTGATATTTCTAAGGAAACTTTAGATGCATCGAATGCTATTGATGAAAGGGGTTTTTTTGATGGTCTCTGAGTATCTTCTTTATGAAGATTTGTCTAATGGTCATCCATTTTTCATTTTCTTATCCAAAACACACACATTAAAGAGCAACAGACCGTGAAAAGGAAGATGACTTATAAAGTATTTATAGCCTAAAATGTTTTAGATTGTGTACTTCTGGAGAATGAGGACTAATCTTAACATATCTTTATATCCTGTAATAGTGGGATTTGTTGGGGAATGAAAAAGAAGGAAACATAAAAATCAGGTTTATTTTTTGGGATAGGAAAGAAGGAAAGGGGGTGAGGAGAATTATTACAATTAACCTTAGAGCCTAATTTCTATAAACCTATCTTAACCTAACTTATCTAAGCTAAATAGTAAGTTTCCCAAATCCCATAAGTGGACTCCAATCAAATGGGCCAGGATGAAAACTGAACAAAGCAGGTCCAGTGGAGAAGTGGGTCTTCAATCCTCTGTTCTAGCTGCCAGCAGCCAGTTCAAAAGATTCCTCTCTTCAGCTGGTATCACCAAAAGCCAGAAACTTGTTGTCAAACCTCCAGCCCAAGGTCAGAAGGGAAGTGCCAGGACTGTTGGGATCTTAGAATCTTTATCCAGATCATGACCCTTAGGCTCCCACGTGACTCTCTGTCACATGGTCCTGTCAATCACTCTAACCTTTGCATTGCACAGTTCTTTTTGAAAACATTCTCTTCCTATTACATTTCCCAACTCTTTTCACAGTGCCTGGAAAATAGTAGGTACTTCATAAATCCTAGTCCAGACTTCATGGCTTCATCATTTTCTCAATATCATTTCATGTGGTTTTTATTAATTAAATATCAATCTAATTTAAGGCAATGTAGAAAAAGGGACACAGAGTTGTTCTCAAAGCCAGAAATATGTGGGTGCAAGTCTTCCTTCTTAGAGAATTTGACTGAGTGACCTTACACAAATCTCTTAACCTCTCATTGCCTTAGACAGCCTTAAGACAGGGATTCTCTAATATTTTTATGTGCAATGAATCATTTGAAAGTCTAGTGAAGCCAATCAACCCTTTCTCAGAATAATGTCTTTTAAAATGTATAAAATAAATTACCTAAGAGTACAGAGATAAGAAAAAAAATTTACGTACATGAACATAATCACCTCATTTCACAGATAATTCAGAACTAAAGAAGTCAAATTATTTGTCTGTAGTTCATGGATTCCTTGAAATCTACCTGTAGACCCCTTGGGGAGCTTTCCCATCTTAAGAACCTGGTTTTAAGGAATGACTTTAGTTCTTGATTTAGTTATCTTTTATGAAGGCAAGAAAATCTATCACCTTGCCCCAAAAGCAAAAAGATAATCTAACGAGGAAATGATAAGACTTGGGATTTTGTTGTTTTTGTTTTTGTTTTCCAGCTAACAAAAAAAAAAAAGAAGAAATCATATTTTCTTTGTCATCTACACCATGTCACCCTACCTTCTTGAGCAAGCTGGAAATAGACAATTGAAGGCTAGAGCCGAGAATAGAATGATGGGTGCAAATAGCATTTTGTTTTTCCTTTGAGACTGCTTCTGAAGTACTCTGTCCAGGACAATTTCAGTGGCTGTACTATTTAGTGGCATGAGGGATTTTGATGTGCCTTTTGATTAGGATAAGGTGTCAGTTTTCTTCTAGAAAAAATTCTGTGGCAAGCCCCCATTTGGCTATGCAGAGTTAATGGGTCTTTTGTTATGGAAGAAAACTGATCAATGAAGTTTTTAAAGGTGTCAAGTTAGAAACTATCTGTCTGAATTATAAATAAGGAAGAGTCAAGGGGGAAAAATCAGTCTTTGGGTGAGTTCTGTTGGGCATTAGGCTACCTGTGATCCTTGGAAGAATGAGCTTCCTTTTTGGCATTTATTTTCTGGGAGAAATCACATATTGAAGACTGCAGTGGATCCTATTGTGTAATAGATTTTCTTTCTTTTATAAATATATATATATATATGTGCATATATATACATAAATATAACTATGCAGGTTAGGTTTGTACATCCAAATGAAATGGAAAAATGGCTTTAATTTCATTTGTCTTAATTTCTTCTTGTTCCTTAGTGCTAATGATCAGAGCATTCAGCAGTATATTCTAGAGCCTGATAATCCACCCTGCCTGATGAGGACTCTTTTACACCAGGAATTCTTTTCATTGTTGAACTTATATTTCCAAGTCCAAACCTGTCGTGAATATTACAAACCCAAGATGAACATGGTTAGTTAGAAGCTTTAGTAACCATGGTGGAAGTCACTGATCAAAACACAGTATCCACCCCAGCTCTTTGGGGATGAATGCCTACTGAGTGGGGGGAACTGGTTATTTCATGACTGGCAGAGTTCACGATTCACGGATGGAGATGGAGTTTTCACAGATTTTCCTCTGCTATGTGCCCTTGCAGAAACAGAGCTTTATTTCTTTAAACCACTGTAATTACAGACTTGGTAAAAGATGGAGCATAGAGTAATATCTAGGGTTCTTAGCTTAGAATTAGAAAGATCTGAATTCAGATCTGTCCTCAGATATGTATTAGTTGTGTGACTCAGGATGTTCATCTATTAAGTGAGAGCCTCCAGGTTCTTCTAACTCTAAATCCATGATCTTATTACAAGCCTTTAAAACAGAGAATATTAGTAATAGGGGGCCTTAGACTAGAACAAAGAATGGTAAAGTGGGAAGGGTCTTTAGAATCTGGAATGTTAATATGGGGACAGAGCTTAGAATTCTGGAATTAAAATTTTAAAGTTGGAAATCATGAATGTTTAAAAGCAGATTTTTAGTGCTAGAAGCTTCAAACATGGAATATTGGAATTAGAAGAAATCTTACAGAGTAATATATCATCAAAGCTGACCTCATATTAATTGAAGCCTGAAAGAAAAACCTTCAGAAGTCTTGGCCAAATAACCTTAAGATTTTACCAAAAGTGTATGAGTTGAGACCTTAAAATGTAGCTTAACTTCATGAAAAAATAGAAAAAAGTGTATGAATAGATGACAAATCAAAGCCCCAAACCAAACCCTTCATTTTGATGTAATAGCGGATGCTCAAATACTTCAGGTGAAGACTTGGGTCTGAGGTCTGCCATATGCTACTTACTATCCAATATAACCAGAGCAGGTTTTAAAATCTTCCCTTTCTTTTCTATAAGATAGAGACATTAGTACATGACCTGCTAGTTTCATAAGGTTATCCTAAGTATAGCACTTTTGAAAATGGATAGTGCTTTAAATTATTAACATTTTTTATTTTTTTTCTTATATCATCTATATTCTTTAAATTCACTGTTTTTGCTTTTTTCTTATTGCTTCCCCCTCCAAAGGATTCAGCAACAGGTCTTACTACTCTTATCACTCACATTCTATGCTCTTTTCCATTTACTTGCTTTAGTGATTTATTATGCTCAAATTAAATGCCAAAGTTTGATGGTTTAAATCTGATTGACCAAAGGTAAATGATGGTATTTATGAAGAAAGTTCAACAGGTACAAAAAAAAATCCCTATCAAATTTTCATGTAAGTCTATGATGAAAAACTCATGTGCCACTACAGTGGCTATTATCACTAGTGACAAATATGGCTTCTGATTCCTATTTGTTAATAAGAATACATGCTCTATAACTAGGAACTGCCATGTACATCTCTGACTTCCTTCTGGTCCCAAACTCTTTACAGTCTCATCATTCTGATTCAAACTAATTTTCTTGGCATCCTGAGTCATTAGCAAGGCCTTCAGCATCATTGGAGGTCAAGAATACTTTGAATTCATCCTTTGTACTTATGAAGTTTCTCAGTTGGTAGTCACAGTTATATTGCATTGAATGCTCTATCATATAGAATATTATATCATATATATATATATAAATATATAAAATAAATAAATAAAATCATATATATAAACTGGTAATTTTTAGAAAATTTTGGAAAGTTAGCATTATGCATAAATGAATACATCATTTGCAGCAAATTTGAATTATTTGTGACTTAGTTAACCAGTCAGTTACAATACGGCTAAATTATACAGTTTACCAAAAAAACTGATTCTAATTATAATATAGTTTTTAGCCTCATTAATTTCATTTTCTCCAGTGAATACCAGATACAGAATGGAAGCTAACAAGTAAATTGTTAAATTTCCTTACCATTTAGTCAAAAAATTAATAATTTCTTGTATTTTTAAGGTAAATGTGTAAACCTGACTTGAAAAACAATATAGGTTTTCAGAAGCTTGAAATGTCCTCTTTGTGATAATACCATAGACCTTATTTTATTTATTCGTGTTGTCTTTGTCAACTTTTGGCCGAACATACTTTGTTTTCCATAGCAGAAAAATAAAATGCTGCAGTAAAACCTTGAAAAAAATGAATCATCTAAAAATCAGAGGCCATTAGACCTAGAGGCATCATCATATCACAGGATCTCAAGAATTGAAATGGACCTCAGAGCTACATCTCATGTAAATTCATGAATAGGGGAACTGAAATCTAGAAACAGGGAAGAACTTGCCCACAATGATAGATATCTGAATTTAACTATGATAAAAAAGACTTTTGTAGTCCTTTAATGAACAGTGTATTTTCCAATGATCTGGAAGAAATTAAATTTAAATTATATTTCCATAATATCCAGAGTACCCAAAGCTATATTAGTTCCTTTGGATTATTAAAAGAAATATGATACATTTTTGACACTGAACTTATAGTCTAGTAGGAAGCCGAGGCTTATATAGCTAAAATGATAATAAAACATTAGAGCAAAACTTTGAAATCCAAAGCATTTTACAATCAGAAATCAAGGGAACTATAGTAAAATAAAGATCCAGTTAAAAGCATGGAGACCTAGTATGGTAGGACCTTTGGTCTTTGGAAGCCTCTCTCACCTATTAAATGAGAGGATTAGACTAGATGGCCTCTAAGCTCTCTTCCAACTATGATATTCTATGTTCTGTGTTCCAAGATCCCTTTCAGTTCTGAAACCCAATGCTCTAATGGTCCAAGATCTCTAGAAGCTCTTAGAGCGTGTGTTCTAGTCTTAGGTGCTTTACATCATTGGCAGTTGAAAGGCTCAAGATGATGGGAGAGAGATGCTCCGTGCTCTCTGAAGGCAGTCAGGAAGAGGAGAAATCATTTGTCCAAAGCACCAGCATGGAGGTCGTGAGACTTGAGGTGGGCTTTGAAAGATGTAGTTATCTTCTACCATCTCACGAACACTCGTCTAATCCTGCTCCAGGGGAGGCTAAGGATGGTAGATCTCTTGACCTCAGAATCTCTGAGCTATAGTAGGCTGTGCCTAATGGATGTCTGTATTGAACATGGCATTCATATGGTGAACCTCTTGAGGAACAGAAGGCATCAAGGTTGCCTAAAGAGTTGAAAACTGGTCTGTGTTGGAAAAAGAAGAGGTCAAAGCTCCCATGATGATCAGTAGAGGAACTAGGTCCATTTGTATTCCAGGTCTGGTGAGGTCAGAGCTTTTGACCTAAGTGAAATAGAGAGACCCAATCTTTCTTAAATCTTATCTTTGAAAAGAAAGCCATTTTTTTCCTTTTTTAAAGAAAAAGAAACATTAAAAGACTTAGAGGATCCTCCCAATAAAACTGTAGAAAAGTGAGTATCCCCTTTTTATTTACTCCCTTATAGGAGTCTCGTATCCTGGAAGAAGAGAAGAAAGTAAAGGAGGAGACTCAACAAACACGTCTAGAATTCCATCAGCAGTTCATTTTGGAAGTTCAAGAATGTGTACAGTTTCTGCATCAACACATGCAGCGAGTGATTGGAGAAGCCTTGCTTGAGCATGCTCGGTGTGATATGGCCAAGAACAGAGGCAAAGACAGAGATGACTTCAAGGTAAGAAGGACTCCTGCATCCCTTGATATAGTTGTCATAACAAAAAATGGGGAGAGGGAAACAAAAGAGGTGGATAGAAAAAAATGGCTCACGAAATAATAGAATATTATTAAGCCATAAGAAATAGCAACTTTGAGGAATGCTGAGAAACATGAGAAGATGCATATCAAATGATGTGTAATGAAAGGAGCAGAACTAAGATAGACACCCCCCCCCCAGTTTCCAATTCTTTGCCACCACAAAAAGAGCAGCTATAAATAGATGATGATGCATGTAGTTCTTTTCCTTCAGGATTGGGAAAAGTGCCTTTCTGTGTGTAAATCTCCAGATAAATTTGATTATTAATACCATCAGGTTCCGGGTCTCATAGCTGACAAGTTATAGATCTACGTCTCAAACCCAAGTCCTGGGATTCTAAATCCTAGCATCTGCCCTCTCCACTTTACAGCCTTAAGAGAGGTTTCAATTTTCAGAGTTTCCCCTGATGGTTTTGAAAGCGAAGGGGAAAGAGCTGATACTTTTTGCCCCTGTCAGAGCGCTTGCTTATCCTTTGGCTCTGCTCATAGCTAATAATCACACTCACTTGCCAGAAGTCACTGCAGCCTATATGTAAATGGCCAACTGTAGTGGTACAGAGTTACAGATTGGAGTGATGTCACATTCTCAGTTGAGGAAATGTGATGTCGTTGCAAAGGGTCTTCTCCATCAGATCTCACAGAAATAGCCTATAGCATGCATGTCTGACAAATATTATCATGTCTTATTGGATATTCCAGTTAGCCATGTTGGTGTTGATTTTGAGAAGTAAGTAGATAATAAAGTAGAGTGTTGGACCTGTAAGTAAGAAAGAGCTGAGTTTAAATCCTGCCACAAATACCTACTGCATGATCCCAGGCGAGTCACCTACCTCAGTTTTCTCATCTGTAAAATGGTGGTAATAATGGCACCTGCCTCTCAGAGTTGTCATGAGGATAAAAGTACATAATTGTGAAGCACTTTGAAACCTTCAAAATTTTTATATAAAAATGTTAGCCATCATTATTATTTATCCCTCTCCTACTAGCCTGTAAAGTTCATATCAACAGAGACTTTGTCTTCTCAAAAAAAAATTTTTAATCATTCTCTCTCTGCTTGATCCACTGCTCAATGCACAGGAGTTCACAGGCTGGGAATCACCTATTTGTTCTTACTTTTTAAAAATTGTAAACTTAAACATCCTGCCCCAAATAAACATTTCTATAAACACAGTAGAAAAATAGGATTATATAGGAAAATGCAAATCTCTATTATGCACAGCTCTTTTTAATAATACTGAAAAAATTCGAGATGTTATTTTTATTTTTATTATATTTATTGATTTAGAATAAATTTTCCGTGATTATAAGATTCATGTTCTTTCCCTCTCCTCTTCTCTCCCTACTCCCAGAGCTGACAAGCAATCCCACTGGGTTATACATGTATTATTGCCCCAAACCTATTTCCATATTATTAATGTCTGTAATAGAGTGATCTTCTAACTCCAAAACCCCAACGATATACCCACAAGATGTTATTTTTAAAAGATATTGCATTTGTCTATGTTTCTTTCTGAACTTCTAACTATTCTTTTCTGAGGATGGCTTTAAGGGTTTCAAGATGTTTTTTTCTTTCTTTTCTCCTTTAAAAATACTCTAATTAATTATCCTTGGTGCTTTGCTTGCATTCACCCTTCCCCACATCCAGCAAATTGCCAACTTTTGTCCATTCTACCCCCACCATATCATCTTATCTATAACTGTCACCGCCCTAACACTGGCATAAAGAAGAATACCATGAGCAGCAGCAGAGAAATAGGAGGACTACCTCATGCCACCTGTCTAATACTTGGCCCTTCCTTTTCCTTTTTTTGGCAAAGGGGACACTGATAGAAGCCGCTGTAGAGAGCGTATACGTGACCAGCAACAATGTCAACAGGCTTGTCCATAGTTACTACCAACAAATTGGGAAAATCATGCAGGGCCATGAAGAGAGGAAACTCCAGCAGCTCAAGACATTACAGGGTAAATTTGGTCTGATTCTTCCTTTTGAGAACTGGATGCCATCATTAATTTTGGGGGGGTGGGAATTAATGGGTTTTAATTGAATTGACTTGTATTTAAAAATACATTGAATAATAACAAGTCATCTATGCATTAATGATTTTCCAAATTAAGTGGGGAGAGAGAATAAGCCCATTTATAAAACAAAATTCATAAAACAAACAAAAAAAAATAAGTCCATTTATAAAACGGCTACTATGTGCTAAGGACTGTGCTAAGGACTCTACTAATACCTCATTTGATCCTGATAACAAGCCTGAGAGGTAGGTATTATTATTATAAGGCTCATTTTAAAGTTGAGGAAAATGAGCCAGAGACATTAAGTGACTTGTTCATAGTCACATCAGTAGTGTCTATGACTGAACTTAGATCTTCCTGCTCTCCTCTATACCTCTGCCTCCACCTAATAAATCAGGGTAGTTGGATGGCATGCTGGATAAAATACTTTACCTGTAGGTAGAAGAACTCAAGACACTTAGCATCTCTATGAACCTGTACAGATCACTTATTTGCCTCAGTTTCCATAATTTTACAAAAAGGATAATAATAGCACCTACCACCCAAGGTGGTTGTGAGGATCAAATGAGAACATAAATGGAAAGCTCTTAGCAAAATTTGTAGCATATAGTAAGTACTATAGCAATGTTAGCTCTATGTTGTTATTATTAAGTGATTAATTAAATAAAAGATCAATGCCTTTTGTTGATATATCTTCAAGTGATATAAATATTTTAAATTATTGTTTACTGAGGTGATGAAACACTTGAAGATTTGTCCCTGTTCTTTGAGAGGGAATTAACTCTTTCTCCAGGTCTCTGTTTCATTTGTAAAATGAGGGGATTAGACAAAATGATATCCATTGTTCATTCTATGTTCTAATATCTCTTCTAACTCTGACTTTTATGTGGAAGTTCAGAGGGCTTCAGGTCCAACTGGTAGCCAAAATAGGAATTCCATCTACAAAATCTCCAACAGGTTGCCATCCAGTCCCTAATTGAAAACTCCTAATGCTTGTAAAAATCACTGCTCTTTAGGCAAACCATTCCCCTTCTGGATGGCACTAATTCCTAGGAATTTATTGCTTATATTAAGCCAAAATCTATCATTTCACCAAATGGACCTAGTTATGTCTTCTTCTATAATCTAAAATCCCTTCTGTCTCTCACAGTCTGTGTTCTATGTACTTTGGTCCCATCCAGTTCTGATATTCAGTATTAGAGAAACTCCATGCATGACTTAGACCACAGCTTTGGACCTAGCAATAGTTTATAATCTCTGGTCTGGAGAAACACGGGATTGTATCTTCTCTCTACAAAGAATCATGGATTCTTCAAGTAAAGAATGGATAAAGAACCTGTGATTTCTTCTGTGTGGATGAAAAAACTCCTGCCACAAAAATAGATCAACAACCCATAATCTGAGACTGCTGTCTGCAGCAATGAGAATTTAAATGACTTGCCCAGGGTCCTACAGTCAAGACTCCTGACCAAAGGACCACTCTGTCCCATGGCTTGTCAGCGAAATGTAATGAGCGATTATTATAATGTGAGCAGTGTATTATAGATTAAGAGCTGAAAGGATGCTAGTAGAACTGCCTCATTTTATATATAGATCAATAACCAAAATAACTATAGTTATTACTAAGTGATTTGACCAAGCTCCCAGGAATGAAGCCAACATTACAACCCAGGTGTATGCACTTCCAGTCTAGGCACTTTTCCCAAATATTTATTTCCCCTAAACAAAACTGACGAAAATCTCAAGATCTCAAGTACAATTTGCTTTTCAAAGGTTTTCTTTTATTTAGTCAAGTTAATAAGATCTTAAGAGAAATGTGTGACTGCTTCACTATAAAAAATATTAACTTGTCACAAAGTTTGGAAGAGAGTGATTTTGAACTGATGGTTTAATGGAAATACTGTTATTTTTAGCTGAAAGAATGGACAATTATAAGCTTCAGAAGAAAGCGGAATTGAGCGACCAGTCACCAAGCAGAAACACATCCAGCCCTGCCTCTGATGTACCCAGCACTGTCCATCAAAGGTGAGGTGTCTGCAGTTTCTCACTATTAGGAGTCCTATTAGTGGTCTTGATGTGTTTCTTAATAAATGTTTACTGCTGGCCCAAATGCACTAAGCGTCACTCATAGTACAGGACTGGATATGGTTCCTGTCTGCCAACAAAGGCATCCTAATAGAGCAGCATTGGATAGGGCAGGCACAATAGAATCAATTCTATTTCATGTAATCAAATTCCTTTTATCTTCTAAGTATCTTCCAAATGATAAAATAAAGGAGTTTTCTCCTAAGTAACTCCTCTACCTTCTCAATCTTATTTCACGTTACTCTCCTTTGCTCATTCTATATTATAACCCAAAGAACTCTTAGCTGTCCCTTGCCTAGTCTGTCTCCCTTTTCTAGATAGCCTCACTTCTCATTTTTGGTTTCCAGTTACTCATTTTCCATCATGGTTCCCTTAGGTGCCACTTCTTTGTGAAGCTAGGACTAGCCTGGGGTGAAGAAAACTTTCTCAAGCACTGATATTAAGGGGTATGCTTCCTTCTTCATAGAGTTTAGTCCATGCCTCCTCTTCAAGGCAACCCCTGACCATCCTTTGTAAATCCCCCTCTTGTCTCATCTCCTTCATCCTTCTTGATGGAAAGTAGAAACTTGATCCTAATCCCATCTCTGCCCCTAATTAGATGTATGACTTGGGTTACGTCACTATCCCTTTCATCTTTCCCTTGTTTGTGTCTTTTTTTCTTCCATCTGAAACTGATAGTGTCTAAGGTATAGTAGGTGGCTCAGTGGGTAGAGTGCCAGGTCTGGAGTCAGGAAGACTTGTCCTCCTGAGTTCAAATCCAGCTTCAGACACTAGCTTTGTGACCCTGGGCAAATCACTCAATACTGTTCACTTCAGTTCCTCATCTATAAAATGAGCTGGAGAAGAAAATGGCAAAACACTTCAGGAGTTTTGCCAAGAAAATCCCAAATAGGATTATGAAGAGTTGAAAGTGACTGAAACAACTCAACAAAAAGGTCTGTTATAGTTCTGGATTTCCATATTTTTTCTGAGTCAAGCTTAATATCTGTATTCTATGTTTTAAGGTTCTTCCCAATATCATAATTCCATGCATGCCCTGCTTTGACTTTCTATGTAAACTTCAAAACACTTCATAAATTGTAATATAGGGCCATTATGGGAGATTAGTCCCCCCTACACTGGTGAATTAAATGAGAGGGAGAGAAGGGGTTGAGAGACTGAGAGGGGAGAAAAGGTTGATCTTCCCCTCTCTTCCCTTTGGTGAAGATAGCCTCAGTTTGTTTCCCTGAGAGATAGAGTACATCTCCTCAGAGATTTGGTTTGGGAGGTAGAGGTTAAGGACTGGAGGAAAGGGTTTAGAGAAATAACCCACTGCCTCCCTTCTTGGTCTTAGCCATTGTTAAGAGGCAGGATAGACATTCCTGCCTCTGAATCCTCCCAATACCCCAACTCCCACTTTCCCTTTGATATCTGGTTCACTCCTCAACCCCCATCTTGAGCTTATCCTCCTCTTTGGGGAGAGGTATGATTCTCCCTAAATCTTCAGTCCCCTTCTTTGATTTCAAAAAATAGGCAGACATGATCTTTATAATAACTTTTTTAATGGAAAAGCACTCAAGGAAGGGGAAATAAGAGGGTTGGTAAAAGAAAGTGGGTTGCAGAAATCCCTAAAGAATGACAGAGTGAACCCCCCAAATCTTGGGGGGGGGGTCTAGACTCTAAGCCTTGACCACTTTTCTAGTCAGCTGTTGGTTGTCCCTATTCTTGAGCTAATCTGGTTATTGCTAAAGTTCAAGGCAATTGGAGAGAGAGAGGTGGAGGAAATCCTTAGAGAATTTCCTCAGTAGATGGCTTTTTTCAAAGTCCAATCTAATACATTGAGTTGAGTTTAGTTCAGCAGAAAACTTCCAGATATCGCTAGGAAAGCTATTGGTGTCCAAAGGAGAACCTCCAGCCTTTGAGACCTTCTTGTCAGGCTCCCAGCTGAAGGAATCCAGTTGAAGTGGCAGTTTCTGAGCTCCCCTCAGCCTCTGTTCTTTCCTGGAATTCTGGGTCACTTCCTTTCTGCCCTTCCCCTGCATGGGCTGCTTCTTGCTTCACTGGATCTAATTCTTCTCTTTTGCCATTACTTCTTTTTGCATATTCCTCTCTCTTATGTTCTGGATTTTCATATTTTTTTTCTGGCTCAGGATTAATATCTGTATCCTGTGTTTTACGATTCTTCCTAATATCGTAATTCCATGCTGGCCCTGCTTTGACTTTCTATGTAAACTTTTCAACACTTTATAAATTGTAATTATTATTTGCATGATACTGTTGTAAAATGTACCTTATACTTGAAGTTCTCTTTTAATTCTGAAATTCTATATTATGTGTTCTAGAACCCGAGTGCAATTCTAATATTCTGTGCTCTGAGCTCTTATCCAACTCTGACATCCTGTGATTGTATAGTTAACATAGAACGTAAAAAGCCGTCTCTTAGATAGATGTTGGCATGACGAGTGCATCTACAAGAGCTTTAGAGTAGGATACCATCCAGTACCAGTACAGGTTAGAAGAGATGGATTGTTGGTGACTTGCTATTAAAGAGTATTGAGTAGAACTGATCATAATAATTACATAGTCTCTTATCTTCCTTGACTGTATGTCACAGGTGATGAAGAAACTCCCGGGGCTTGCCAAATTGGTGATTACTATAGTATAACTAAAACAGACACTAAAACAAAGCCAAATACTATGTAACTGTAATAACTAGTCTTTCCCCCAGAAAAAGAGATGGGTCTCTCTACTTTCATTAAAGAAATAGATGACTTTGGGTACAGAATATCAGATCTGGTTACTGTGGACATTAGTTATGTTTAACTTATTTTCTTTATTTTAAAAATATGTTTTATTTATGCCTTTTGGTTTTTTTTTATTACCATCATTTTCAGGCTCCATATTCCAGATTGAAAAATTTAGGAAAAATATTCAGTGCAAAGATGTATATGATATTTTATCTTAGTATTCTTCAGCCTCTCTACAATGAGGGAAAATAATATGTTTCATTATCTCTAACTAGGGACTTTAGCTCTCTATAACTTAGAGTTCACCTTCCTTTTAGTTATTTTTAAAAATTTGACATTGCTGCAGTCATTGTTTTCTGCAGTTTGGTGGCACAGTGAATAGTGTTGAGCCTGCTGTCAGAAAGATTCATCTTCCTGAGTTGAAATACAGCCTCAGACACTAGGTATTTGACCCTGGGCAAGTCACTTAACCCTTATAGCCTCAGTTTCCTCAATTGTAAAGTGAGATGGAGGAGGAATTTGCAAACCATTCTAGTTTCTTTGCTAACATGTGAGTTCATGAAAAGTCAGACAAAACTAAAATGACTGAACAACAACAATCATTATTTATACTACTGCCACAGGCCTCCCTTCTGCTGCTCTTGCTCAGAATCAGTGTGTACCACTATCCTCCATTTCTCTAAATACTTGGTGTTTTTCATTTTACTGCAAAATTATATTTCAGTTATTCTCTGAATCAATGGATACCCACTTTGTCTCTGTCACACAGCCTTTTGTAATAAATATTTTGACATCTTTTCAAATCTTTGCTTCTGTTTTTTTACTTCCTTGGTATATAAACCTTGTAATGGAAATACTTGGGGAGAAGCATAGAAGTAGCTTAGACATTATTGGTAAATATTTCCAAAGAGAAATGCAGAATGACTGGACCACTTTGAAACACTACCAATAATGGTCCTGTCTTTCCAAATCTTTTTCAAAATTTGCCTTTTTTAAAATATTTTCCATTTTGGATGGAGGAAGGTAAAGTCTCAGAGTTATTTTTATCATCCTCATCAACAAACCTTTATTGAGTACCAGCCACTGTGTTAAGTACTGGGGACAAACATTTCTCTCTATTATCAATATGGAGCATGTTTTCATGTGGTCATGTAGAATTTGAAAATCTTTTGAAAAATGCATGTTCAAATTTTTCGACCAGTTTCTCTTCCAGAATAATCCTTGATGTTATCTTTGGTGCCAGTTCCCTAAATATTTTACAGTGAAATTTGATATGAAGTTCATTCACATTCTACGATATATCTTCTGCCTCCATTGTATTTGTTTCTGACAAAAAAAATTTTTAAGCCCTTACCTTCCATCTTAGAATCAATACTGGGTATTGGTTCTAAGGCAGGAGAGTGGTAAAGTCTAGGCAATGAGGGTTAAGTGACTTGCCCAGGGTCACACAACTAGGAAGTGTCAGAGGCCAGATTTGAACCAAGGACCTCCCATCTTTAGCCCTGGCTCTCAATCCACTGAGCCACCCAACTGCCTGCAAACAAACAAACAAAAATTAATTTTATGTGGGTAGCCAAGATAGCACAATGGATATGAGTTCTGGGCCTGGAGTCAGGAAGATCTGATTTAATCTGACCTCAGACATTTATTAGCCATATAATCTGGGGAAAGTCACTTTTTTGCATCCTGCCTCAGTTTCCTCATCTTGTAAAATGGGTGTAATAATAAAAAACTATCTCTAAGGACAGTTGTGCAGATGAGTTGATATTTATAGATCACTTCGCACAGTGGCTGGCACACAGGATGTACTATATAAATCCTGGTCATTATTATTTTTAGTGGTGGTATTCTTGTTTTTGTTATTTAGATAATAAAAATTGGTTATTTTTATATTTTTTCCAATTTCACTATTACTTTTGGGGATAATATTTCTTCTAGCTTACAACTAGAAACCTCAGTCTCCTGTGGAAACTCAATCTCCTCTTCTAAGATTTCTATGGCATGACCTCTAATGACCTTTTGAATAATCAGGTAGACTATCAATTTTTATTATTAGGGTATATGGGAGAGATGTTGCTCTAAACCTAAATTACATCAAATTGATTTTCAGATCCAGTGGAAGTTGTCTTTTAAAAAAATCTTTAGCTTCCATTCTAGAATAAATACTAAGTATAGGTTTTAAGGCAGAAGAGTGGGCTGAATAATGGGGGTAAAGTGACTTGTCCAGGGTCACACAGATAGGGAGTGTCTGAGGTAAGATTTGAACCCAGAACCACCTGTCTCTAGGCCTGGTACTCTAACCATTGAGATATTTAGCTCTCTCTCTCTCTCTCTCTCTCTCTCTCTCTCTCTCTCTCTCTCTCTCTCTCTGTACATAAAGAATAAGGTCTTTGAACAATTTACAATCTTAGGTTTACCAAACCTAGACCTGTTTTCAATTGCTTCTATTTCTTCCTTGTAAACTTCTCCACTGATCTTATTTTTGTATTTTTTTAATCCATATCAAATAGTTTTGATGACTATTGTCTTTTGTCTATTTGTCTATAGACTATTGTCTATATGATTGACTTTTGTAACAAGGAGTTCAACAGGGACCCTAATCATTTGAGTCTCTTAATCTACCTGAGGAAATTTTAATTTGTAATATTCTGGCAATAGAAACAGTGAGGTGGAAGAGCCTCCCTGTAAGGCTTTTCTTTTCAAGTGATCCATTAACTTTTTTATTTATTTTTTTTGCTTGTTTTACCTTATTTTCTATCTTAGAAATTATACTAAGAATGGGTTCTAAGGCAGAAGGGTGGGAAGGACTAGGCAATGGGAGTTAAGTTAAGTTTAGGGTCACACAAAGAGGAAGTGTCTGAAGCCAAATGTGAACCCAGGACCTCTCATCTCTAAGCTGGTTTCTCCACCCATCAAACCATCTACCTGCCCCCCCTCCCATTTACTCTACAGGATGTATCCAATAATTGACAAAGACAGTGGGTCTACCCAATTGCTCTTTTCTCCACCAAATCACTAATTTAGGTGAAGAAGAGAAACAGTAAAAGTCAAAGAAAAAGCCAACCCTGCCAGGTTGGAGCTTCAGAGTCGGTCAAGAAAATCATCCTGTGGATGAAGAATCCAGTTCTTCTTCCCCTTTTCTTTAGCACTCTTGGAAAGCAGGAGTCAGTGGGGGCAGATATTCTTTCCCCTTTTCTCATCCTCGTCAGCAGTGGAGCAGAAGCAAATGATAACACCAAAGGAAGACAGAATCTGGCAGCAAATTCAAACTGAGTAGTCAGCAAGAGAAGTCAAAAGTCTGATGCCTAGAACAGCATTCCTACTCAGAAGATACCACATCTCAGAGCTGCTGGTCCCAGAGTTCCAGTTATTGCTAAGAGGATATAAAATTATTTATTGTCAGAACTTGGGTAAAGTCCAAAACTGGAAATGGCACATTTGTCACTCAGAGGGAAGAAGTTTCTGTTGTTTCCAAGAGTGTATGGTGGTACCTAACCTTAAATTTCAGCCAATCCCTAAACCAGAGATGATAGAACCCATGATGAAGCACCAAATCCATGTGTCCTGCTTTTGAGCAGAGACATCATGCTACTACATGGAGTAAGACAAGAACTTTGGTAAATTTCAGGGATCCATGATACAGGAGGTGTCTTGGCCATATATGTTCCTTATAGGTGTGCCTCTCCATTTGGGAATTCTGGGTTTCTACTCTTCCTGCTGTCGGGAAAATATAAAAATATGAACTATTTTTAAGAGAGTGTGACTCGAACTTATGGGAGAGGTATGTTGTTGGTACTGCCACCATGCCTTTTTGATAAATACCTTCATTTTGAGCTAAGTGTGGTCTTTGGCTGGCTATCAGAGACCAATCTATGGCGGGGTGGGCATGGGCTATAGTTTCAGAATTGCAGACCCACACATTGCCCTGTGCCTGGAGCAGGGTCTTTCAGGATCCACTTCTTATCCTCTGGAGGTGTAAACTCGTCAAAAGGATTCACAATTTCCTGACCGAGTTGCTACCCACTTTAAGAAATTATTTGAAAACACTCTTACTTAGTGTCTGATGAAGTACTAAGTAGGGGTACTAAATGAAAGTCTGATTCACACTTCACAGTCTGGTGAAGTACTAAGTAGGGATACTTAAGTTAGTGTTAACTCAAAACAGACAAAGAGAATAAAGAATTCTCTTTCACATAATACATCTGAAGATTTATGGGATCAAAGCTTAGAATGAATCAATAGTGTCACATGGCAGCCAAAAATATAATTCAATCTTCTTCGGTTACGTTAAAACGAGCATAGAATTAAGGAAGTGATAGTCTTACTCTTCTCCAACCTGGTCAGTCACTGCCTGAGTATTGTCTTTATATCCAGGTGCTCCATTTTAAGAAAGACATAAGCTGAAAAGCATCAAGTAGTAGCCCAGGATGACAAAAGCTCTCAGTACTGTGCTTTCTATATGGGAATTGGTTGAAAGAACTTCGGATGTTTTGCCTAAAAAAGGGATGACTTAGGAGGATAAGTTTTCGATCTTCAAAAATGTGAAAGATTGGTCAGAAGAAAGGTTAAGCATTTTGAATGACTCATAACCATGAGCAGTAAGTGGAAATCTCAATGAGGCCAAATTTGGTGAAAAGGCATTCTTAACAGTTTTGGTGTTGTTCAGTTATGTTTGACTCTTTGTAAGCCCATTTAGGGTTTTCTTGGCATGGATACTACTGGAGTTTGTTATTTCTTTCCCCAGATCACTCTATGGATGAGGAAACTTAGGGTTAAGTGACTTGTCCAAGGTCACATAGCTGGTAATTTGATTGGGATTTGAACTCTGGAAGATGAATCTCTCTAACTCTTGGCCTTTCATTCTATCCACTGCCCTTCTTAACAGTTATTGTTTATGCAGAAATGTAATGGCTTACCTTGGGGAAACATGCATCCCATCTCATTTGAGGTCTTTGGGCTTCAAAAATTAAATGACTGCTTCTTAAAAATATTAGAGATGGAAATCCTGGTCAGTCAAAGTGAGATCAGATGACCCCCACAGCCAGCCTTGAGGCAAACACAACTGTGGCAGCAAGACACCTAAAGAAGAAGCAGGACGTAGCATGTAACAAGAGAGTCAAGCCATCTCAAATACCACCTTCTCTCATACCCAATGGAAATAGCGCAGGATTCTGAAACCTAGATCCCAGGAGTAGCATCAATCCCCAAGACATTTGAAGGGCTTCCAACCCATGCCTGACTGCCATAACACAGGGAAGAAACTCCTAGAAGAACATAAACTTCTCTCCCTACCACCAGTGCCACCAACTACCAGCCACATTCTATTGATGGGCAAGTAAGCCCAAGAACAACCCTCCCAGCCCCCAATTAAACACACACAGACACACCAGAACACAAGTCCTGCTTCTTTCCTGGCTTCCTAGGCATTGCCCAGGGATGCAACTGCAGTGGAATTTTCACTATCCCTTCAGGTACTTCAACCTTTGCTTCCTCAACAGCTAGAGTAACTGAAGACCCAAAAAAGAGAGTTCTTTTCCCCTTCACTTGATACCATCAAGCTACTTAACACAGTTTTATCATTGGAAATGATACCAAAGAAGAAACATTGCCCTCTGCCTTGCTGTTTCACCTTAAGAGCCACTGCTGAAATCTTCCCTATTTAGTAACATATCCAAGTTAGCTTCTTCAGTCCTGGCTGCTCGCCTCTCTATCTCCCCACTGGTTTGCACCTAGTGAAATCTTAATGTTTTCTTATTTGTTCTTTCATAGCTATATTCACTTCCTTTTGAGACTGTTTGGGCTGTGTAGAGTGCTACTGATCTACTTTTACTCAAATCCCCTTCAAGTTTTGTTTTGATTTTAACCCAGAATTCAGGAAGCATGTATTCTGATCTAGGCCCACTCTCTGGACTAATGTCTCTTGTGATCATTGCTACAAACTTTTGTGTTTCCAGGCTATCATCTAGAATGCACACTATGACCATAGACCAGAGTAAAGGCAAAACCCACATTCATTAGAGTTCCCTGAGCACCCAGATACTCACTTTTATAGCTTTAGGAAATCCATTTAACTCTTCCCTAAGTCTTTTATCATAAAATGAACTTAATGGTGATCTGACTTCTCAGGTTGGAAATCTGGAAGAAAGGAAGGAAAGGAGGAGGGAGGGAGGCAGGAAGGAAGGAAGGAAGGAAGGAAGGAAGGAAGGAAGGAAGGAAGGAAGGAAGGAAGGAAGGAAGGAAAGAAAGAAGTATTGAAGGAAAGGAAGGAGGGAGGGAGAAAAAGGAAGGAAGAAAAGAAGGAAAGGAGGGAGGGAGACAGAAAGGAAGGCAAGGAGGGAAGGAGGGAAGAAGGAAGAAAAGGAGGGAGGCAGAGAGGAAGGAAGGAAAGGAAGGAAGGAAAAGAAGAAGGGGGGATCTATCAAACAGTTTTAAATGGTCACAGTCAAGGTAAGATGACTTGGTTCCTGGGATTACCAAAGCAAATGTCTCTTGTAGTAGTCAAAAATATTCATCACCTGCTAGTTGGTGTTCTGGGGAAAAAGTTTTTTTTTTTTTCCAAACCTTGCTAGACTGTTATCTGGATGACTCTAATAGCTACTCAAATCCCATCTTTCAAGCCTTTATCATTGTGTATAACCTGTTGATGTCTTTAAAAATCTGTAGTCCAACATACACCATGATGGTGCTTCAGAGGAAGGATACAATAAAGCTATTCTGTGGTTACTATTCTCCCAGGAAAGATGACCTTTATATATGAACTCATCTCTTACCCTTGAAGAAGATGTAAGACACACTAATAAGCCATCAGCCTCTTGAAAAAAATGTTATTCCTGCTCTTTCATAATGATACAGGCAGAGTCTAGTATGAAAGTCTGTTGCAGGTCTATGTGGGACTTGGAATGCCTTCTCTAGCCCAGATCTGTCTGCTTCCCACTTTATTACTTTAAATTCTGCTTTTTAGAACCAATATGGCAAATAGAATCATTCTTTAATATACAACACAAATTTCTAGAGATACTTTTAAGACTATTAGCGTGCTTCACCTCCATCCTCCCCAAAAGACCTCTTCTTTGGGTAAAATGTGCCTCATTTCTTATCTTCATGGTATCCCCTTCCTTCTCCACATTCTCTCATGAATAATCACAGTTTATCAGCACCCTTAACAGATTTGCTGCCCACACCTTTATGTATTATGACCAAGAGATTGCAAAGTGTTTCAGCTTCATGAAGGATTGCTCTTCAGCCAAACAGAATTCCCCCCAGGCATTTCCCTTTGCTTTTCTTCTCAATATCTCCTGGCCTTCAGCATCCTCTTCTTCTTAAACACATGACCGTTATTATTCAATCTAGGTGCCTCTTCATTGGAAGAGGTGATCTGATTAATTCATGATGTGTTTGTTCATTTTGTAGCTTTCTTCCTCAGAAATACTTTCATCTTCAAGAAGATTCGAAGGAGAGGGTGATATTTAATACCAAGGACTGGCTAGCTAATGGTGTATTTTCAGGCAGTGCAGAACCTGGTTGAGGAAGTTCTAGAAACCCCTCAAAGTGCATCACATAGATATCAGTTTCTTCTGTGTATGCATCTGTATGTGTGTATGTATGTATGTTTACACATAAGATCTACTCTCTCTTTATATAAGTACATATATCCAAACATACATGTATATGCCACACACACATGCAGTTCCATCCCCCTTTAAAAATATAAAATCTATCCAAATAAAGACATGATAAATATGTCATAAAATTTGTTTTATAAACACATCATGAAAGTGTTTGAAATAGACCTAGAGACCAGTCAAATGGAAATATAAGATAATAATGATAGTATAGACATTCGGAAAGCATTTTATACCCAGTATTATATTTAATTCTCAGAGCAACCCTGTGGAATAGGTTATGAAGTCATTTATGAAATGAAATTGTTACTTTTTTTCAGAAAGGGGAAAGCTAGTAAGAAATTTTAAAGCCAGGATCCAAATTCAAATCTCTTAAATCTCAAGTCTATTGTCCTTTGTACTGAACCTCAGATGCTTCTTCAGTTCTGAGAGAAAATCAAGTAAAATGGGAGCTCTGACAGTCACCACTAGAACCTCTTCCTTTCTAGGTACAACATTTACCTATTCCTTCGGATTCCTAGCTCAATGCCAACATCTTCCCAAAAATCTCCTAATAAGAGTGCAGCTCATCATCTAATAGGAGAGAGTCTGGGTACTTACTCTGTTTACCCCAGAGAACATTTTTTGTAAAGATATTTTATTTTACCAATTACATGAAATAATCATTTTCTACGTAAGTTTTCTGAAGTTATATGATCCAAATTGCTTCCTTCCCTTCTGTCCCTCCTCCTTCCCAGAGATGGTAAACAATTTGGTCTTTGTTATACATGTACTATCATGCAAAGCATATTTACATACTCCCAGAGAACAAAATTAACACAAAGTGGTGGAAAACTGCATAAATTCATAAGGAAAATTATTTTAGACCTATTCAGAATTGGACTGGACCAATTAGGACATAACAAGTTCCATATCCCCAGAAGGTCTTCAAGCAGAGGATAAACAGATCCTTTTTTATTTTTTATTTTTTGGCACTCTTTGCAGAGAATTCTTTTTCAAGTACACATTGGACCCAATGACTGTTGGGGTCCTTTTCTGCTGAGATTCTTTAATTCTTGGTCTCAAACACAGTCTGGCCCTCGCTTCAGATGTGCAATTCCATCCTGAGATGCTGGAATCCGACTTTGCCCTGCCTGCATCACAGGCTCTGGGAATAAGCCTTTCCAACAGAATTCATCATCCCTCTGAAACTTACAAAGAGGATGTACACTTAGTCACTGATTCTCAGAACTCAGCCAGCCTTTGCAGTGTACTTAGTGTTGTTGAGACAAAGCTCTCCTTCTGATAAATCTTCCCATCGGATGGTTTTGATGAGCCTTGTTTCCTTTTTCAAGGATGTTGTCACAGCAAAAGAAGTTCTTGGCCCAGTTTGATGTGCATCAGCAGATTCGCTTGGCCTCCCTGAAACAGACTGCAGAAGCAATGGATCACCTCGGAACCCAGCTTGAGACCCAGATGAAGGTAACGTGGACTGAAACGTTTCTTTGGAAAACCAGTGGTCAGTTCAGTTTAGTACACATTAACTAAGCATTTGTCATGCCCAGGTAAAGCAGGCTTTGTGAACAAAAAGAAAAGCTTGCATTTATGAAGTTTCATTTGTCTGTTTGTTTTTCACAACAATTGGATGATATCCACAGGATATAAAGAAATTAAGGAATCGAGAGTCATTTACCCAATTTTAGTTGTGTCTGACTTTTCATGACCTTATTTGGTGTTTTCTTGGCAAAGATACTGCAGTGCTTCACCATTTCTTTCTCCAATTTATTTTACAGAAGGAGAGACTGAGGCCAACAGCATTACTTGAATTGCTCAAGGTCACACAGTCTGAAATCAGATTGGAACTCATGTCCCTCTGACTCAAAAGCTAGTAAACTGTAAACTTGGATTGCCCAAGGTCACACTGATATTAAATATCAGATTTTGGATTCTTACTCACCACTATGGTGTTTTTTCTAGACTAGTTCTCATTCACTATATCACACAACCTCTGGGGAATAGAAGGGGGTCTGTCTTTTGCAAAATTTACATTCAAATGGCCAGATTAATATTAGTATGTGTGATTTGGCCAATGCTGCAAAACCTCTTTCCTCTTTAATAGAAATGTACATGCAGCTCAAAACATCATAATAAATATTCCCGACAACAAAATCATATCATTATAAAAATCCAAAGCATGACCCTAAAGTTCTATAACTGCTTTTTAAATAGCTTTCCCAGGATTTATCAATCCAAGTAAATGCTGGTCACTTCAAAGCAGTTTTGTAATAAATGAAAGTAAATTTTTTAAATGTAATATTAATAAAAATATTGTGGTCACCATTATAAAATTTACTCTCAAGTCAGGAGTCCGTTAGTAGCTCTTAACAATATAATTTTAATAAAAATGGAGATATATGAAAAAGGTAAATGAAGGAAGGGAACAGAAAATCTCACCTATCTAGAAAAATACCCCAAGCCAAAATCAGAAGCCCACCAAGCCGCTCAGCCCAAAGGCTAAGCACAAAGGTCTTGAGTGAGAGAGAGAGAAAGGAGAGAGAGAGAGAGAGAGAGAGAGAGAGAGAGAGAGAGAGAGAGAGAGAGAGAGAGAGAGAGAGAGAGAGAGAGAGAGAGAGAGAGAGAGAGAGAGAAAGGGAGACAGAGAAGGAGAGAAAAGAAGAAGAAGAGAGAGAAGGGGGAGAGAAAAAGGGAGAGAGAGAAAAGGAGAGAGAGAGAAGAGGGGTGGGAAAGGGAGAAAGAGAGAAAAAAGGAGAGAGAAAGAGAGATGAGGATTGGGAAAGAGAAAGGGAGAGAGAGAAAAAAAGGAGACAGAAAAGGAGAGAGAGAAAGGGATAGAGAGAGAGAGAGAGAGAGAGAGAGAGAGAGAGAGAGAGAGCTCTATCCTACACCTTTTATCCTCTGCGCCCCTACGTCCTTCAAATGTAGGTACACAAAAACGTGGTGCAGGGTAGGACAAACTTAGGGAGTGGTTTCTATCATCACAGTTCCCGCAAGAATCTGGGAGCTTTTTCCAGCATTGCTGCTCAATATTATTCAGACCATTTATGAACTCCTATTAGGATGTTGAATGCCTACCAAAACTCCAATAACACATGCTTTTTTCATCTCTCCAGTAGGGGTAAGTCTTTGTCTTTTGAGGACAGAGTTGACTTTTGGAAAGAAATAAAAAACTCTTGGAGACAAGTCTTGTGAAGGAGAAGGGTGATTGGTTGAGTTGAGTAGAGCTATTTTTGTTCATAATTGGAGTGTGCCTATAAGGGAATAAAGTTGGTTTTCTATGATGTAATATAACATACTTGAATTTGAGTCTCAAAGACTTGCTCTGTGTCTTCACTATGGCCCTCTGCAATTCTGGTAAAGTCAATTTGACTCTTTTCTTCATCTCTGAGGTGAGAATGATAACATCTACATGACCTTTGTAATAGGATCTGTTGGAAGCAAAGGGCTTCCTACACTTTTAAGTCATGTACACATAGGGGATGAAGTTCTTATTACTTTTCACTGACTCCACATGATTGGCTTTGAAGAGCAGATAAGCTTTGGATCAACAGAGATCCATCAAATGTCCTCAGTGATTTTTTTCCCTCTCTTGCCTATTCAGGAAGCTGAGCAAATTTTTATCACTGAGTTGGCAGCCCTGGCTCGAGTGCCTCTCACCGAAAGCAAACCAGCAGCCAACAAGAGAGGACAGCCTGGTGAGTGAAATGAGAGAGCCTTGCATGGGAAAGCAGAAGACCTGCCTTTGAATCCCAGCTCTGCCATTCACTAGTTGTGTGGTACTAGGTAAATCACTTTACCTCTCTCTGGACCTCAGTTTCCTCATCTATTAAAAAAAAAGACAAGTATACTCTTCTCCCTGGTTACCTTACAGTACTATGGTAAGGACTGAATATAGTAGTGAATGTACAGCTCATAACAAATGTAAATGTTTACTGTTGAATTCATCATCGTTATCATCCTCTCTGTCCATTAAAGAAAGCTTTCGTGCCTCATCATTGGGTGGCGATATCTTGCAGTTATGAAAGATTATACCAATGGAATTAAAAAACTGGAAAGTTCAACCAAGATTGAAAAGCTAAAGGAAAAAATTGTGATTAACATGTTTGTTAGATGGAGAACAATCTTGTTATTGGAGGCTGCTATGTAAAGCCAGAAGATACTTTGGAACATGGAACATAAAATTCCTGAGCTATAAGACATCATAAGCATGGAATGCTAGAAGTGGAAGGGTTCTTAGAGGCCTGATAGTCTAACCACTTTCATCTGAGGGCCAGAACAGGAAAATGGCTTGCCCATAGTCACACCACTTAGCAAATATTTGAAACTGAAATAGTTTGTCTTCCCCAGAGAAATGTCTGAGGAACAAAAGGAAGAAGCTCCTTACTCGAGAAAATGATGATCCCAGCCAGCTGAATGAAGATGACTCAGCTCCCAGGGGCCAGACTTCAGGATCTTTCAGGTACAATTGTGGCACTCATAGTATTACTACTCATACTTCCTACAGGCCTACCATATTTCTATCATATATCCTGGTGGGACCACTGTACTGGTGTGCCAAGTTCCACTCATAGTTTCTAAACATCTACCATATTTCTATCATATATCCTGGTGGGACCACTGTAGTCGGTGTGCCAGGTTCCACCTTCATGTCTACCATATTTCTATCATATATCCTGGTGGGACCTCTATAGTGTTATGCAAGGCATGTTTAATAACTAGATTTCTGGAAAAAAATAAAATGAACACACAACTCACTTTTTAAGATTAATCTTCATTATATTAACATTTTTCTCATTACTTTATGAGGTCTAGAGAACCAACAAAATAAATCAAGCCATGATTTGTAGCTTGTACTGGACGTTTTTTTTTTTCATTCCTCAGCTTTCTTTACTTCCTTGCAACATCTGATACCATTTATGACCTTCTCCTAAAAAGTCTCTTCTTTCTACTTTTTTATGACATTGCTCTCTCCTCATTCTCCTTTATTATAATTAAAATTATCTCATGAGACTGATTTTGAGGTAAGATATACCAATTTATTGATTATATCAATTTATCAGTTAGGCTATCATCATAACCAATAAAATGGCATATAGATCAATGATCCTCTTTAATAATCAGATGCTCCAAATCTTGGTCAGGTATATTAGTAAATAGAATTTTAGGAGCTCATTATTCAGATCCTCCCTTAAGCACACCAAGACATCTCTAAGTGGTAAGTACCTAATGAGGAGGTGGTCCATCAAATCAACAGCCCTTTCCCCACACAGAGATAGGTAGACAGATAAAGATTTATATGCATATAGCAGGAAAAGAACCCTGTTCCCCTTAATTTATTAACTAAATTCTTTTTAAAATGAAGACATTCTCAGGGATTCCTAAGGACAATGAAAATGCAAAAAGGAATAGACAAGATGGAATCTCTGACCTAGATCCCAGACATAGGAATACAAGTTAATTCTACCCAATATACAGGAATTGGGGCCTTTCTACTCCAGTGTCCTGTTATAAGAATTATACAATATTTGAAAAATAAATTCTCATACCTTCTCCAAGTCTGACCATTTCTTCGCAATCTCTTTTCCTAGATCTTCATCTTTCCAATACCCACTAACTCTGGGTGTCCCATAATTTCTGTGCTGTGACCTTTTCTCTTTTTATTCTATGTCATTTCATCAACTCCCACAGGTTGAGTTGCCAGGTCTATGCAAGTGATTCCAGATCTATATATCCAGTTGCCTAGCACAGTGGTTCCCATTTAGTCTTTAATAAACCTATTGTGAGTTCAAGATGATGGCCAAACGGGTTGTGCCAAAATTATGTAATGGCAATTCAAGCAATAAATAATTGCAAATAGTATTATGAATAAGCGTATTGAATTAATCTAGGGAGTTTGTGACACATTCTTTTTGTGGTGATTGAAAGAGATTCCTGGAACAAAGAGGATAACTCCCCTGAGAATATAAGGGTTGAAAGTGGCATTCGAAGCTCCTACTTGATTTTGCATTTGTTATTAAATAACACAATAAAGAAATATTGAAGAAATATACATTGACAATGAGGAAATAAAACCATCACTTTTTTGTAGATATGACAGTATCCTTAGAGAACTCTAGAGAATTATCTGAAAAACTAGTCAAAAGGGGCAGTTAAATGACTCAATGTATGGAGAATCAGAATTAGAGACAGGATGTTCTGTGTTCAAATGTGATCTCTGATATTTTCTAGTTGTGGGATCCTGGACAAGTGACTTAACCTTCATTTCCTAGCCCTTATCATTCTTCTGCCTTGGTACTAATATTTAGTATTGATTCTAAGACAGGAGGTAAGGGTTTAAAAAACTAGTCAAAACAATAAACACCTTCAGGAAAGTTCCAGTATATAAAATCCACATAAAACATGAGAATTTCTATGTTACCAAAAAAAAAACAGCAGGAAGAAAAAGAAAGAGAAATTCCATTTAAAAACAACTGAAGACAATATAAAATTCTTGGGAATCTATGCACCAAGACAAAACTATGTATATATATATATATATGTATGTAAAACATTCCTTACACAAATAAATAAAGACTGATCTATATAATTGGAGTAATATAACTTAATCATGAATATGCTTGCTCTGGGAGAGGGAAGGAAAAGAACATGAATCATGTAACAATGGAAAAATATTTAAATAACTTTTAACCACGGATATGCTGAGGCAGTATAATAAAAGTTACAATATTACCAATATAAAATTTTGGTTACATAAAATTAAAGGTTTTGTACAAATACAGCTAATGCAGCTAAAATTAGAAGAAAAGCAAGAAACTGGGAAATTTTCACAAGTTTCTCTGATAAAGTTCTCATTTCTCTAATTTATAGGGAAACAAATTTATAAGAACTATTCTCCAATTAAAATGTGATCAGGGGACCATTGATAATCCATCATGGTAGTTTTCAGAGGAAGAAATCAAAGTTATTATGGTTATGTAAAAATGTTCTAAGTCATTAATAAATCAAAATAATTGTGAGGTAGCAATTCAATCCAGCCAACTGACTAACATGACAGAGGAGGAAAATGACAAGTAATGGATTGTATATGGGACAATAGGTATATTATTACTAAAGCTGTGACCTAGTCCAACTTTTCTGGAGAACAATTTGGAACTATGCCCTAAAGGCAATAAAACTAAGTATACACTTTGACCCAGGAATACTACTACTAGTTCTATATCCCAAAAAGATAAAAGAAAAAGGGAAATATTTAAGACTTCTCTTTCTGTAATAACAAAGAATTGGAAAAATAGGTTATTCCCACCAAATGGGAAATGGATGACCATGTCATGGCATTGGAATGGAATGAAATACTATTATGCTATAAGACATGATGAAAGGATGGTTTCAGAAAAACCTTGGAAGATCTTTATGGACAGATGCAAAGTGAAGTGAGCAGAACCAAGAGAATATCTTACACAGCAACAACAATATTGTTAGGATAATTGATTACAAAAGATTTAGCAGCAGCTCAATACCATGATCAACCATAATACCAAAGAACTCATGATGAAGCATGCTTATCCACTTCCAGATAAAGAAATGATGGACTCAAAATGCAGATTAAAGGATATTTCTTTCTCTTTCTCTTTCTTTTGGAACAAGACTAGCTCCAAAATATATTTTGCATGACTTTCATGTATTTGATGGGTATTGTCATTCTTGCCTTTTCAATAGCTAGGATAGGGATAGGGGTAGGGAATTTGGAACTGAAAACAAAATAAAATTGAATTTAAAAAATTAAATAATACAATTCAGAATAGTATTAGCATGAGTCTCTGATGCCTTTGAAAAGGGAGACTAATTCTGCTATATTCAGTTTTGGCCGGGTCCTTTTTAAGTATTTAAATTGTAACTTAAAGCTAGGTAGAGTAGATCCACTTTGTCTCAATTTCCTCATTTGTAAAATGAACTGGAGAAGAAAATGGGAAATCACTCTGTTGGCCAAGAAAACTCCAAATATGGTCAGAATGAGTTAGACATGACTGAAATAACTGACCAACAAAAATATAAGAGACTGTACAGGAATAAAGGATAAGATGCCTAGAAAAATAAGTCCAATAAAATATTAATGTACATGAGGTTATGATGGTTGAAAAGGGAAAGAAGGAAAAGAGGTGCTAACATTTGTCTCATATTTATAATGAACTATTACCAAGGCATTATATCAACAGTTGTTTTTAAGTATTGAGTTAGGTATGTGGCAGAAAGACTTGATTAGCCACTGTAACAAGGAGATGGTGAAATCACCATCCCTTGAGAGCTTTTAAAATAGAATTATTGAACCATCTGTTTTTGATCACTAAATTAAAATCTGCTTGTGACAAGGAGCTAGACCAGATGACATCTTCAAGGTCCTTTCTATCTTCCTGAATCTAAATAAATGTTAAAATTTCAGAAGTGGAAGAAATCTTAGAGGTCATGTAGTCAAAACTTCCAATCAGTAAAGGAATCCCCACTCCACCATCTCTAATGGATGTCTAACCAGTTTTTGCTTAGACACCTCAAGTAGCAAGAAATGCATTTGCTAACAAGAAAGCACATTGCAATATGGACAGCTGTGACGATTACACAATTCTTCTTTATCATGAGATAAAATCCACCTCCTGACAAATTCCACCCATCACTCCTATTGCTGCCTTTTGAAGTCAGACACAAGAAATCTAGACCCTCTTCTACATGATATCCATTAGATACTTGAGGACTGCTTAAATAATTAAAAGTATTAGTCTTTAGCTAAGTCTTCTTTTCTCCAAACTCAACACCCACAAAAAATCTTCTGAAATCATATATGTGGATATGGCTTTGAGGAAAATCCTATCGTACACCTAAGGTAGAGCTGGTAGCTGGTAATGAAGTTCGGTAATCGATAATCTCTAGTTGATTGTAATCTTTTAGAAACTTTGTAATAACAATACAAATGACTCACATTTCAATATCTCAAAAAACACTTTTCTCACAGTACCTATGCAAGTTTGTACAGTGTTATTACCTCAATTTTATAAATGAGGTAACTGAGAGTTTGAGACTTTAAGTGACTTGCCCAAGTCTTAAAGAGATCAAGAATAAACTAGGATTCAAATCCAGGTCTACACATTCCCAAGTTTTGAGCTCTTTCCAGCCCTCTATGCTGTTGGCCCACTGCACCCCACATTTTATGTTGGTACATAGTTTGTCCACTATTCAAACGTTATTTGGGATATGTGATTGCATGAGTGATAAGAACTGTAGAATAGTTTACTTCATCTGCTCCAATCAGATATTTTGAGCCTTCATTCTTCCTTTAGATAGGACTAATTTTCTGAGGAATTTAATCAGGCATACCTTCCCCAACTCTGCCCTCTGCTGCTTTGATATATTGCCTGTGAGAAGTACACATGGCTCCTTTGAAAAGAATAGGGTAAATGTAAATGGTGTAATTCATAGGATCATAGATTTAAAACTAAAAAGGAAATTGGAGATTATCCAGTATAACCTCCTCATTTTTTAGAAAGGAAACTAAGGTCCAAAGAAGTTAATGATTTATTTTTCATTTCTTAAGGAACAGAACTAAGACTTAGCCAGATCATCCAATTTCCAGTACTGGCTTTTCCCACTCTTCCATTGTCTCTCTTCAAAAGAAATCGGGTATATTTCTTCTAGCGTTCACACCTTGTCCGTTCTCATATGCTGACTCAGGTAGTCCGAGGAAGTTTCGGGTGGTGAGGCAGGTGTAGTAGAAAGAATACCAGAGTTGGAATCATAACATCTGGGTTGAAATTTTAGTTCCTCCACTAACTAGCTGTGTAAGTGTTTGGCAACTTACTTAATTTCTCTGAGCCTCAGTTTTCCTCTTCCATGAAATAAACCTAAGCATCACAAGACCTACTTCATGGCTTAAAATGTATGTTAAAATATTATACATCAATATATGTAAGAATGCCATAGCACCTTGAAACACTTAGAGGAAGTCAATCTCTTATTACGGCTGCCATGTTTGGTACCATATGGCTTGGCCCTTCTCATGAAAGTGCAGTTATCAGATCCCTAAATCATAGATTTAGAGCTGGAAAGGACCTTATAGGTCATCTAGTCTGGATCCTTCATTTATAGATGAGGAAAATAAGGTTCAGAGAAGTTAGGGAACTTGCCCAGGATTCCACAAGTAGCAAATGAAGGAGTAGGGCCAGAATTTGAATTCATGCTTTTCAATAAACATGGCGTCTTTTTACTTGTATTTTTAGAATGTATATTGCATTATAGAATGTATTTTACATATAGACTGTATATTTACTTGTGTTTATAGAATGTATATATGTATTTATGCAGTCAGGTGTTTTCCATGATTTTGTCTTTACATGCTAAGAAGAAAGATGGAATAATTCTATGCCTGAGGTTCTCATTTATTTTATTTCTTCTATTTTATATACAACAGATTACAGAATCAAGGTGAAAGTGAAGTGGGTGAACAAGACAACTCAAAGAAGATCAGGAAAAAAAGAAGTAACCTCTAGTCACTTGCAAAGACACTGAGGTGTAAGTATTGAGAGCATTGCCTAGAAATTGGAAGACCTGGCTGTGTCTCAGTCTCCTCATTTATTAACCACTGAAGATACTTGTGAAATCTTCACGTTTTTCTTTTTTGTGGATTAAGTTTGATAATTTTTATGGAAAAGGATTTTTAAAACTTTAAGTATTATGTAATGAGAAAATGATGTTGCTATCCAGGACCAGAAAGCATAAAAAAATTACCAGAAAAATAAATATTTTTTCTCCATATGTTAAAAAAAGTAGGCTTTGCAAATTCTTCACTTTATCACCTTAAGGAAATCGGTTGTACTTCTTGGATCTCATCTTCCTCATATATGAAGAGAAGAAATTGGTCTTTGTGATCCCTCCCAAGGCTAACATTTTTTCTTCTAAACTTTTCATTCCATTTTTCCTGGTCTGCTGTCCTAAATCAAAAATAGCCTCATTCTGTGCAAATGATGCCAATTTTTAAAAAGAAAATAAATTTGGAAAATTGATGCAGCTACAAATATTTTTATGACTAGCAGAACTATTGGATTATATCATGCTTACTTTTGTTTCTAGTCCATTCTTTTTCTTTTTTTAAAGAAAAGTGGCTTCAAAAACCTATCTCATAGTGCCCTCCTGTGGCAGAAAAAAATATTTGTGTTCTGAATTTTTGAGAAAGTGGAAGTACTTCCATTTATCATCTCTATCAATAAAGAAACATTCATTAAATCTCTACTTAGAGCCAGTCTTTGGGATACAAGAGGCCAAAGACAATCCTGCCTCCACAGAACTTACAGCCTTTCACCCATTTAGAAACAAGTTTTTCTCCCTAAACTTTTTAAGTCATACTTATTGAATTTCAAAGATAAATGATAATACCATCTTTTATAGCTAATAATCAATCGAAAGGCAGTAGGATTTAGTAGATAGAAGGCAGTCTTTGGAACCAGTAAGATTTGTATTCAAGTCCCTCATCTGACATAAACTAGCTGGGTGACTATAGGCTAGCCACCAACTCCAGCAGTTTCTCTGTCCCCCTAAGGTTGTAAGTTCCATGAAAGGATGCTGATCTTTATCCAATGATGCACTTTCCACAATGGAATTTCCTGATTCCAATAAAATCACAGGGACAGACTACAAAGGCAAGGTTTGCATTACTATGGTACTTTTATCATTTGCACAACTCTTGGTGTGCTCTCTGTCATTAGATGATCTTAAGAACTTGTTGAGTCCGGGAAGTAGGTTCTGTAGCTCAAGTAACTCAAGTATTTTACCCAATAAGTGGCAGGATCAGAACTTGAGCCCCAAACTGACTCGAAACCCAGATCTCTTTCTAGGATACCATTGCTGCTTCCTAGCTGAGGAAATGGAGTCATCCTTACCCAAGGAATAGTTAAAAAGAAAAGCAGATGGTAATAGAGGAAAAAATGGTTAACTTGAATTCAAATTCAATCTCCAAAACTTTTGAAGAGTGGGATAGGTTGGTAACTATGAAGTCCAGTCAGTGCCTCTCACTTAAAATGAGTAATAAGAAGTCCAACAAATCAGTCATAGGCTTTGGGGTAATTAGGAAAATGGCCAAAGCATGAGTATAATATAAATTATCAAATGAGTTGAAAAGGGAATGATTCCAGGAACTAGAACAAGTGTGTTTTTCCAGCTAGAAACCACTTGGAGACTTAAATAAATTTTTAAAAATAATTTTAAACTTATTTTTTCCTTTTATTCATTTATTCATTTGTTCATTTATTTATTATTATAAAATTTTAAATAATTTTAAATCTACTTATTTCATTTATTCATTTTTATTTATTTAAAAAATTAAATAATTTTAAATAAAAAAATTAAAATACAAATTAATAGAGTGGTATTTCCCAACTCTCATTCTTCTTTTTTCCAGTCTAAACATCCTCAGCTCTTTCAACTAATCTTCACCTGATAGGACCTTGAGTTTATTCAGCATCAAAGGCTGAACTTTCAAATCAAAAAGAACTTTGAGGGATGCTATTTGTCATTGAATTTCCTAAAATGTGACATTCAGAATTTAATGAGAAATACACCGTGATAGAGTATTGGCCAAGGATTATCACCTCTCTCTCTCTCTCTCTCTCTCTCTCTCTCTCTCTCTCTCTCTCTCTCTCTCTCTCTCTCTCTCTTCCTGGTCAATATATGAGGAAAAATCACATTAGGTTTTCTGCCATGGCTGCCATGACAAACTGCTGACTCAGGTCATGTTTGTAATCTCCCAGAACTCCCAGGTCATTCTCAGGGAAATGCCAAGTATCCGTATTTTGCCCTTCTTGTATTTTTGAAGTCAATTATTTTCATCTAAATGTAAGACTTTTATGTTAGCCAAATTTCATCCCTAAATTTTATCTCAACATTCTATATCTTTTTGCATTTAACCCTATTATTGATTCACATATCGGACTGTATGACCCTGGATAAATAATTTGGCTTCACTAGGTCTCAGTTTTCTCATTTGTAAAGTGAGGGAAGAGGACTGGCCTGAGAGATCCCTCCCCTATCCAAAGTTATGATCCTCTGTAATGAAAATAAATAATCGTTATCCTATATTTTGTCATAACTTACTTAGGAGAAGGTCCTTGCATGCAAAGTGTTTCTAGTTGTTGCCTTTCACAGAAATGAAGATGGATTAAGCTTTTATTATGGATCCACACATATAATATATATATATATATATATATATATATATATATAACAACTCCCTCTACCTCTTGCCCCATCTCCCAATGCTTACATAAAAACAATACTCATCTCTCCTGCAGCTAAAATTTCCCAGTTTTTTCCTTCCTCCCAGGAGGAAGGAGGTCCAGTCAGGAGGACTCATCATAGAGATGGAGATGTAGCCTAGTGTGCACTTCTCTTGCCCAGTTTCCTTAGAGCATCCCAGAAGATAGTATGATAGGGTAGAAAGAGGTCCACATCTGGTCTCTGAGGACTGGTGTCCAATTCTTGATTCTGCTACTTACTTCCTGCCTCTGTGGGCGTGAACAATTCTTTGAATAAATGCTTTCTTAACACTAAAACGCTAGAATTAGATGAGATCTCTGCTCCCTTCCAGATGGAAATATGATCTGTCCAGTCAACAAAGTCAACAAGGATTTAATAAGCACCTACTATGTGCCAGGAATTGTGCTAACAACTGGACATACAGAGAAAAGCTAAAACATAATTCTTCCCTCATGATGATCATGTTATACTGAAAGATAAAGAACAAAGAGGAGATAAAACCTGATATTCAAATCTGAGCCTACTTATCCAAACTTATGTCCTGCTCCTTTGAGCATGAATTTCCATTTTTCAGATGGGTCAGTCTTATTGTCACCCACATACTAGGAACACAGCAATTTCTTCAGTTGCTGTTATCATCATTAAGCATTTATATAGTGCTTATAAGTTTGAAAAATGCTTTATAAATATTATCTACTTTTATCTTCAAAAAGTTCTATCTTCCTCTGGGAAGTAGGTATTATTATTATTTCCATTTTACAAGTGAAAAAACTGAGATTCAGTGTTAATAATAATAATAATAATAAATACCTGGTATTTATATGGAGCCTACAATGAACTAGGCACTTCACTAAGTGCTTTATAAAAATTATTCCATTTGATCCTTGCAACAACCCTGGAAAGTAAGCCCCAATTTTCTATTTTGCAAACAGAAGTTGTGAATTAACCCAGGATACATATTTATAGCAAATTTCGGAGATTGAATTTGAAATCAGGCTTTCCTGTCCTTGCCATTATTAAAATGTAAGTTCTTTGGGGGGAGGTATTGGTTTTCTTTTTATATAATTATCAACATTAGTTTCTGAAAATGAAGAGGAGAAATGATCATGATTTGGGCATGATGGAGTGGTTTTATTTTATAGTGGATAAGACATTGTTCTTGGCATTAGGGAGACCTGGGTTTGAACTATAGTTCTGTGCCTGGGTATATCAATACCCTATCTGGGCTTCCATTTTCTCCTCTTCACAATATGGGGACTAGAAGTTCTGAAATCAACAAAAAGTTTCAAGAGTGTAATGGAATTTTACTGTGCAGTAAGAAATGTTGAATATGAAAAATTCAAAAACTTGATATGATTTGCATAAATGAATTCAGAGTGAGATGAATAGAACTAGTAAGATAATTTACATGATGACCACAATAATGTAAATGATAACAACTTTGAAAGAATTCAGGATTCTAGCCAATGTAATCATCACTTCAAACGACTGACAATGAAACATGTGTCCTGTTCTTTGGCAGGCTGACTTAAGCCTGTTGCTTAGCCTGGGGACTGGAATAAACCAGACTGTTTGACCAGATAGTATTTAAGAAAAGAGACTTGCTTCATAAAAGATGGAAAGTTTATTCAGCAAATATAAAGCAATGATTCAGTTGACTATAGCTTCCCTGCCTCCATAAATGTGATAAGAAAGGTATGTTTACTTGTACAGAAGTGACATTTCAAGGAAATCTGAAGAGCTTTATTCCTTTGCTGGGCTTTTATGCTTTAAGCCTTTGGTCTCCAAATTGACCTGTGTGAGAATTTATTTTCCAAATACTGTATTAAAACTTATACTTAATTTCAAAAGTAGAAAGATCCTATATCAATTCATGTAGAATTAGTGTATATTCCTACTTCTTGGATCTGGGATAGAGAGCCCATCCAGTTTACCACTTTTTGGATTTTCTATGTCCTTAGGAATCCCAAGGAATGTCTTCCTTTTTAACAGAATTTGATGTATAAATGAAGGGGATGAGGGTTCTTTTTCTGTATACATGACCTCTCCACCTTTAGGGATGGGGAGGAGTGGTTGGCTTGACAGACCATTTCTTAATTAGCTATTTGCCAATTAAAATATCTTGGCATGTTCAAGAGAGGGGCTAAATAATTAGAGTCTAAAATTCTATTTATTAAATTGACTGACAGTTCCCAGGTTATCTCTGGACATTAGAGGCAAACATTAAAATATATCTCTCATTATCAATTATGATGTTGGCCTAATCAATCAATGGATATAATCAATAAATTGGTATTCTAACCCAAAAATCAGTCTCACAAGATCATTTTTAATCATAACATCTGTGAACTTTAGATTACTCCACCCTACTTAGTCTAGCAAAAACAGTAATGTCTACACCCATACTTAAGGATTAAGTATTTAGGAGGATGGCCTATGACAGACATGTGCTAGCAAATGACAAATCAGAAACAACTGGCAGACCCCTGGGCTGTCCTAAGTCAAGCTTAAGCTACCATTGGTACATGTGAGATGCAGGAACGTGATGTAAAAACCATCTATATATTTCATGTCACTTCCTCTCTCCGGCCTCTCTCTTTCTGCCTCTGGCTGGCAGTGTGCTGAGCATTTTGACATCTTGGTGTGGGGGCAGCTATTGTCCTATTGTCCAGTTTGGCAGTGAGTTTTCCTTTATGCTATACTGGGAGAAGCTGAGTAGCCTAGTTCAGGTAAGGCATCTTAACTGAGCTTTCTTGGAGTTTGGGCTGATTCCTTTCTCCTTTACCTTCCAAACACTATCCTCTTAAGAAAGCCTCTAATCTTCAAAAACCTTTGAACATCCCCCTGGCACAGGCCAGGCCAGAGAAATCCCATACCCTCCTTCTCTCTCCTCCTTAATTCTTTCCCTCTATATTAATTAAAATCACCATAAATTGGAAACTGACTTGGGTATTTTATTTGGGATTTTCTCTGGTGACCAAAACTAATTTAGATTTAAGTAACAACCCTAAAATTATCCTTACACATCTGAAACCAAGAAGTATTTGATCAACCAATCAGAAAATGGGAAGAGAGGTTCCATCCCATTCTCACTCTAATAGTTAATTATATGGCTTATCTCATACCAAAAAAAGAAAAAAAAAAGATCCCTTACCTTTATCCCTACAAACTCCCTAACTGAATTCCATCCACTTTGTAAGATCCTGGCTTTCTTCTTTCCAATCTAGATGTTGATACCCCAGGACAGTCATTACCCGACAGCTTTTGGGGCATTTACAGTGGTGATTGCACAAGTGTCATTGGGAAAAATCCATTTACCAGCATATGTACCTCACCCCTGGAAGACAAGCCTTGAATTCTTGGGAATCCAAATATTACTTATATTTTGGATGGAAAATAGAGAGTCTCAAGATTTAATTTAATTTATGCTATAAATCTCATTACATTATACTTCTTTCTAATGAACCCACCATTCATCCAAAGCTTCCTATTACTGTTGAGGGTATCATCATCATTCTGATCACCAACATTTACAATTTCTGTGTCATCCTTAATTCTCATTCTCACTCCACACAAATCCAATTTTGCCAAATCATGTCATTTATACCTCCATAGAAACTCTTATATCTGTTCCCTTTTCTTTTCTCAAATAGTCACCACTAACATTTTGACCTCATCACTTCTTCCTCACACTATTGCAGTAACATCCTACTAAATTTATTGGGTCTCTTCCTGTTCTAAGTCATTCTGAATACAGCTGTCAAAGTGATTTTCCTAAAGCACAGTTCTGGTTATGTGCCTCTCCTAGTCAAGAAATTCCAGTGGCGTCCTAGTAACTATAAAACTGAATATGATTTCATCTCTATCTCATAAGTTTTATTTTTGCAAAAGTTTATATAAGTTCTATTTTTGTAGTTCTGTTTTTATTAAATTATACTTTTTTAAAAGTATATAATATAAATAGTTATATAGATAGAGATAGATAAACAACTATTCATTAAGCACTTACTATGTCCTGAGTACTGTGCTATGTGCTAGGTACATTTAGAAAAGTAGAATAAAAGAATTATTTTCCTCAAAGTGCTTACATTCCAATAACCAGAGGCAGAAAACACAGAAATGGGTGCTTGAGAGAGAAAAAATAGGGTTTCTGGCTAAATAACCTAGGGTGGAGATGGTTGGAAAGTGGGCCAGTGGCCAAGAGAACACAAGAGGTAGAAAGATGTTCTAGTTTTCTCCAGCTAGGTAAGGCAACAGGCTCACCTATTAGAGGTGGAGGTATTGAGGAGTCGATTGGTTTCTGGTGGGGTAGAGATTGTTTATAGAAAATGTATAAATAAGTAAATATTTTTGGATTTTATTTGTGTGTTCAAAATGAGATCTAAATGATTGGGAAAACATTAATTGCTCATGAGTACATCAAGCTAACATAATAAAAATGATCATCCTACTAAACTAATTTACTTATTTAGTGCCATACCCATTAAACTACCAAGAAACCTTTTTTTACTAAATTAGAAAAAAACTATAACAAAATTCATTTGGAAGAGCAAAAAATCAAGAATATCAAGGGAAATATTAAAAAAATGTGAAGGAAGGCAGCCTAGCAGTACCAGATCTCAAACTACACTACGAAGCAGTGATCATCAAAACAATGTGGTACTGGCTGAGAGACAGAAAGGAGGATCAGTGGAATAGACTTGGGGTAAATGACCTCAGCAAGACAGTCTATGATAAGCCCAAAGATCACAGGTTTTGGGACAAAAATGCACTATTTGATAAAAACTGCTGGGAAAATTGGAAGATAGTGTGGGAGAGATTAGGTCTGGATCAACACCTCACACCCTACACCAAGATAAACTCTGAATGGGTGAATGACTTGAACATAAAGAAGGAAACTATAAGTAAATTAGGTGAACACAAAATAGTATACTTGTCAGATCTTTGGGAAAGGAAAGTTTTTAAGACAAAGCAAGAGTTAGAAAAAATTACAAAATGTAAAATAAATAATTTTGATTATATTAAATTAAAAAGGATTTGTACAATCAAAATATTTTTATTACAAGATAAGTGATGAAAAGAGTTTGGAGACTCCCACTTGAGGTCGCTGGAAAGCTGCATCAGTGGTTCAAGCTTTAATCTTGCTTAGATCAGCTGCATCTTTGGAAAAGATTTATTTCATTTTTGAAGAGTAGGGAAGAACAATCTACGTGGCAGAAATCTGCCAGTTTTCTTATTACTACTAAGTGTTGGGTTTTTTTCTACTGTGCTTATCTCTCTTGTCAGAAAGGTGATAGAACAGACAACTTGAGGTATTTTCAGACATAACCAATGTGTTCTTTGCTTCTCTTTGAAAGGGGTGTGAATTAGTGGGTGGCAATGCAAAAAAAAAAGGAGAGGGTAAAAATTTTAATAAAACATTAAAATAGAGAATAAAAAAAACCCACAGATGTAAACATAGTATGGTTATAACCTACTGAAATTTAAACTTTTAAAAACAAATTATATATAACACAAGTTCATATGATGTTATTTAGTTTTTTCTGTCAAGTTCAATTCTTCTTGACCTCATTCAAAGTTTTCTTGGCCAAGTTATTGGAATAGTTTGCCATTTGCTGTGCCAGCTCATTTTGCAGATAAGGAAACTGAGACCAACAGGGTTAAGTAACTTGCCATGGCTCATCAAATGTCTGAGGCCAGATCTGAACTCAGAAAATGAATCTTCCTAACTTCAGGACCCCCATTTTACTGTACCATCTAAATGCCCTCATAAATACACACATATGAATGCACATGGAACACATTTTTACATATGTAAAACGTGTTCGTTGTGTAGTTAAATGTTTATGGTGATTATTAAATTCATAATAAAAATTATAGAGCTCTGAGTTCCTTTCTTACTCTAACATTCCAGATTATGTATTCTAAAGTCTTCTGTAGCTCTAACAACATTTTTATATTCTAAGATCCCTTCCAACTCTAATATTGTATATTCCAAGGTCCCCACCCACCTCCATCATTATATGGCACTATAATTCTCTCCAAAACATAGCTGAGAACCAGAACTGATGTTAGATTCTGAATCTAAGCCTAGAAATGTCATGAAGGTAATTCACCAAAGGTTATTCATTTTATGCATAAAAGAGCCCCCCAGCCCATCTCTTATTAATATTAACACATGTATAAAGAGGTTTAAAGCTTATAAACTGCTTTCTTTATAACCACTTATCTTTTGCTTATAAACAACCACCCTGCGAGACTGATAAATTCCAGAATATATTATTAAATAAATAGTTTGTGATCATCTGGAGAAAACAAGAGAGGTCACTACGGTTACTAAAAATGGGTAATATATTTCAGGAGGATTTCCTGTAGAGATGGGTAGCATACATCCGTACAGGCACACTTGATAGTTTGAGAATTAAAGGTGTTAGTCTTCAGCTAATTGGATGACACCTTATTCCTCGATGATGCCAATCAATGAGGTGCCTTTGCTGTTGAGAAGTCTGCATTCAAGTTCAGCTTTCTAGTCCACAACCAAGTCACTCACTCTCTGAACTTCAGGTTTATCCTTGGAAAATAACTATCAGAAATGTGGTGAGGAAAGCTTTGTCAATTATTTAGCGCTCTACATGATACCTATTAGTAACATTATAGTTGAAGATCCAATTTCTAGAAGGGAAGGAGTTTCTTGTGGCCCAGACTCAAAGTTTTTATAATTCATTTTCCTTCAATATCTGTCCCTGGCAGAAGGATCACTGTTGTTTGATTCAATTAAATTTGAATCTCATCCATCCTTCAAGTCTAACTTCGATATTACCTCTCCCATGGGGCTTTTAGTCATCTGCTTTCTCATCTAAATCCTGCTTGGTAGAGATCTCTCTTTTTAAAAAATATTATGAAATTATAGAAACTACCTTATTTATCCCACCCTATTCATGGAGAGTTCTAATGATGCCATGGGAAGAACACTGAATCTGGAATAAAAAGTTTGAGAACCAGCTCTATCGCTTATCAGCTGTGTGATCTTGGGCAACTCAGTTCTCTAGTTTTCTCATATATAACTCGAAATAAGAACCCTTATTATACCTATATAAGAGGGTTGTTGTGGGAAAAGCACTTCATAACCTACATACAATTACATAAATGTAAATTGTAATGATGAGGCATCAGAAAGCTTTAGTGAGACAAGACACAACGTCAGAATGATTTTAAGAAGCTATTGGCTCCTGGGATTACTGTAATACCAAAATCTAGTCTCTTTTTGTCCCCAGCACAACTTTTAGGAGGCATACAAAATATTATATTTGTCTGAGTTGATCTCTCTCATTAGACAATGTGCTTCTTGAGAGCAAGGAACCATGTTTTATTTAACTTTGTATATTTCTAGGTTAGTACCTAGAAAAAATCTGCATAGGAAATAGGCATTCAATATAATTGTTTTGAAGGACTTTGGGATTCATGACCTGTTTTCATTATGACTTCCTAAAAATAATCCAGTAGAAGGTTGGAAATTTCTTTGTGCCACTAACTTTTCTACATACAATAATTGTAAAAAAAATGCTTAGCATGGTATGTGGCACATGGTAGGCACCAAATAGAAGCTTATTCTCTTCTCTTACTCATTTATTCTATTTTATGCTAGCCTACAGTTTGATGTTGGGCAGTTCCACTTTCAGTGTATCTACAAGGGTCATAAACATTTTCCTTAGTAATTGTGGAGGAGTTTGGGGTTGCAGGACTGTGACCGTGAAGCATTCAATTATGGAGAAGAAGAAAAATTTCGCAGACTGGTTCACAGATCAGTTAATTTTGTTTATTTCACAAGCTTTGAATTCAGAAATAAGAGCCACAACAAGTCAGTCTGGGACAGCATCAGTAAGTAAAAATGTGTGTGATTTCAAAAGAAAACTTTGTACAAAACTTTAAAAATCAGACTGCCACTTCAGCCATCTTGTAGGTACCCAAAAATCCATGCAAACCCAGAGTGCCACTGCCTCATGGGACAGAGCCCTGAACGATATGTAGGGAGCAGCCTTTCGGTGTATACTCCTTGGCTCCACCTGAACTCAAAAGCTGACACGATGAAAACAGACTAGAATGTACATTATGGGGAATTACAGTTATGACAGAGACCAGATTTTCTCGTACAAGACACAGCTATCTCTTCATAACTGAGGAAAGGGGAGGAATCTTACTGGGTAATGTCAACAGGGCCTATTCATGGAGCATCCTTGATGGACAGTATCGATAGGAGCTGCTCTTAAAGTTGCCTCGCTGAACAACATCAGCACATCTTGGAGCAACATTGTTGGACAATGTCAAGAGATGCTGCTCTTGGAGCAACTTGACTGGATAATGTCAAGAGAATATTCTTTCTGGTTTAGACTTGATCAGTGTGTGTGTGTGTGTGTGTGTGTGTGTGTGTGTGTGTGTGTAAATGGGGGGGGGAGGGGATTCTTCCTTTGAAGAGTTTCCAATGTGTCACGTCAGGGCATTTCATCTTGGAATTGTGTCTAGGTCAGTCATTGGCAATGTGTTCTATGGGACTCACTCACAGACTGGCATAAATAATTCAGTAACATGCATTCACTATCCTAGTACAGCTACAGGGTGCAAAGGAACCATCATCATTCAGGTACGAGGACAAAGCTAAAACCTGAACTCACTAAAGGAGCAGCAGGTGCACCATGCTTTGAGGTGACTATGGGATGGAAACACAATGTTGAGGAGGCAAGTAGTTCCAAGCAAATACACCACACTATTACCACTTCTTCCTATACCAAAAAGAAAAAGGGGGTGAGGGGAAGGGAACCAATCCCAAAAACACCATTCTTTTTTTTTCCCATTAGTACCAAATAAAACTGTGGACTGCAATAACACTGACACAGAAGGGAATGGATACAATTCCTGCCATCCTTCATTCAAGGCCACCCATTCATCTTCAAAGTTCAACCAAGGCTGGTGATGTTGGAGCGACCCCCAGGAGGTGCCACAATGCGATGGCCAGTGCGGCGAGGGTTGTTGTCATCTATCTGGGCCCCTGGAAGAGAAAAATTCAGCTAATCAGGTTCTGGCCCCCCAAAGGTGGAGAGTGGGTTTGACCTCAGGGCTCAGCATTTTCTGAACTGGTGGTATTGTTTATTTGTTTGTTTTTTTCACCTTTTTCTTTGTTGAGAGGGAAGAGAGAATGCTCTGGTTTCAAAATGGAAGAAAAGACCCAAAGCTCAATACAATAGCATATTTGAGTCTGTGGACTATGAGGGAAAGAAACCTGGAACTTGAGTCAAAAGACCCGAGTTTTTTGAAACTTACCTCCAATACTTGCTACTTTTGTAAATAGAGGAAAGTACTTAAACATTTCAGAGCCTCAGCTTCCTCACTTGTAAAATAAGATTAATAACGCATATATTCCCTATGCTTCAGTACTGTTATAATGGAAGTGTTTTGTAAAAGGTAGAATAATACAGTACATGGGGCTGACCTCAGAGTCAGAATTCTATAATGTAAAGAATAATTGTAGATTAACCACAATTAATTCACTTTGAACTCCACTCAGCCTAATTAGTCTTGTTTTATCATCTCTTTCTGAGATTTCAATGAATTTGCTAGTGTCTATTTTTTTTTAACCAATAGTAATCCAGGTTTCTAGCAAAGCAGCCATTTCAGAATCTCTTACAATAAAACCACCCAAAGCTGTATTGTTCTCTGATGCTTCATCAAGAAGCAGGTGCTTCTTGAACTCCTGACAGTTTATCAGCAGCCTGAAAACTATGGAAGATCTCGTCAGGACATTAAAGTCATTAAATCACATATTGCAGGGCTTTCTTCTGGAGACTTAGTGTATTGTCTCAGAAGAAGAAGGTTGGCCTCCTGGGGAGGAACATTTTCAATCAGAGAGTGTCTACTAAAGAATATATTAGGGGAGGGCACACTCACTGCCATCACCAAAAGAACCATGGAGCCCTGAACCACTAGCATCTTAGAGCCCCTTCAAAAGGCTTGTTCAACATCTTCATCACTTCCTATCCTTACCCACTTAAAGAGAGAATTCCATCCCTATCCCATGACCTCCATCTTCCTCTCTTGATTGAGATTCTCCTAAGGAAAGTTAGTCATTTTTCTCTCCTGAAGATTCCTGGAGCTGGCATTAACCTTTCATGCATTACCTGATAAACTGAAATTGGACTGGTGGAGGTTTCTGATTGGTGGAGGCTGGTGTTTGGAAGGAGAAGATTTGGCAGAAGGAGCAGGAGTTGCATATTTTGGTGTAGCTGGAACATCATAGACCGGCCCATCATACATTCCTCTTGAAACCCCTTGCAATGCAGCGACCTAAACAATGTAAAAGAGAAGTTATTTCATGTCTAAATGAATTAGATTTTTATTCTTCCTTTTCCCTTACCCTCCATATTCAATCAATTGTGGATTCTGTCAATTTAATCTTCTAAATATTTCTCACACCTTTTCCATCCTCTCCACTACCATTGACATTACCAAGGTTTAGGGTCCCATTACATCTCGCTTGGACTAGCCTCCTAACTAGTCTTCCTGTCTGTGGGCTCCCCCTCTCTCTTTCACCAGATTATCATTGCTATCATCCCATTACTATTCAAATAATTTAACTTCCCTACTTTAAAGTCTTTATTATTTGTTGTTGTTCAGTTGTTTCATTTGTTTTCTGACTCTCCGTGATTCCATTTGGGATTTTATTGGCAAAGATACTGGAGTGGTATACCATTTCCTATTCCTGCTCATTTTACAGATAAGGAAACTGAAGCTTAAAGAGTTAAGTGACTTGCCCAGGGTCACACATCTAGAAAGTGTCTGAGGACAGTTTGAACTCAGGAAGATGACCAGCACTCTATTTACTGTGCCACCTAGCTACCACAGAAGTATGAAGTGGTCTTTTATTGCGAGTCAGTGTGTAATTGAAAATGTCTTACCCTAAAAAAGAACTACATATCCCAGGAGCCCACTGACTTCCTGTCAGTACTTCCTATAGATAGGGGATATTAGTCAGGGATGTTGAAGATCCCACCTCTTTACTTCCTGTCAGGAGCTTGGTGGTGGTAAGGCGGGTGTTAGATCGGCCATGGGCACATTGTCTTTATTTTGTATTTTCTTATTCCTTGATTTTTAATGATCATTAATAAATCTCTTAAAATATAATATTTTTATTAGAGATTTAATTTTTACATCAGAGAATCTGGGTTCAGAGACCGCCTTCCCTACCTCCTGTATGAGCTTTCTCTAGCTGTGTAAACTCCTTGGGCCAAAATAAAATGATTAGGCTGGACTCATTAGTAAAATAAATGGATTAATAGATGACTTCTAAGGTGCCTTGAAGCTCTACTACCCAAAGATGGATGCATAGATAGAAGCCTAGATAAATAGATATGCATATATCATATAATAAATAAAATAAAGTATAATCATGTAATAAGTACAACACAATATATCTAACATATAAACTCCTTAGCTCATCATTCAATGCCCTACCCAATTTAACTTCAGTTATAACTTTCTAGCCTTATTTCATATTACTACCTATCAGTAGCCCTAAGCTTCTGCCCAACTGGAACATTAGCATCAGTCCCATCTGATGTTATCTTGCCCTCTAATGCCATTCTCCTTTCATATAGGTCATTTCTGATTTCAAGAGCACCTCCTCATCTCTGCATGATGAAATTCTTCTCTACCTTTGAGGTCCAGGTTAGGTTTCATTTTCTATATAAAACCCGCTTTGGTTCTCCACAACTTGAAAATAATAATCAAATTCCCTACAGCTCTTTGTCTTGATTCTTCTTTTGCATTTTTATTTCAAATATCATATCACTTGATCATTTTTCAAATTCACTTAGATATGAAATATAATATGTCATATTATAACAAAAATATCCAATGTCATATAATGCATATGTTCCTTGGAGACAGAAAACTTTACCATTTTTAATCACTGTTCCTAGCATCTAATTCAGAGATTTCCACAAAATAAATATTTTTTGGATGAAAACACTATTACAAAAAATGTTGGGAGCCAGTTAGCTGAGATAATAGGGAAGATGAAGCGAAAATGGTCATGAAGAAAGAGCCTTGGGCCCTGATTAAAAGAAAAGAAAATGGGAAGACCAGGAATTTGTATCAAGCACAAAATCTCCCTAAGAAATTAAAATTTCTAACCCCCTTAATCATCTAGTCATTGGTCTCATTGTCTTCTGCCTCAGGAAGATTCTCCTAGTATTTATTGTGTGCAGTTTAAGATGCCATAGTAGAAAAAAGTTTGACAAGATGGAAAGTAGCCAGAGAAATGTAGCCAAAATAACGAGATCTAAAAGCTATGCTAAAGGAGGATCCAGTAAAAGAACTGAGTATATTTAAGCCAGAAAGTAACTTGGGTGGGGATGGGAGGAAGAGGAATGATTGCTGTCTTCAAGTTTTTGAAGAGCCTATATGTAGAAAAGGCATTAGAGTTGTTTCAACTTGCATCCCATAGTAGAAGAGAGACAAATTAATCAATTAATGAGCATGTATTAAGCACCTACTATTTGTCAGGAGCTATGCTCAGCCCTGGACCACTGGGTAAAGAACATTGTTGGCTGAAACAAAATACTTCTTAATAATAATAAAATCTATAGTAAATATATTAATAATAATAGTAATAATAATATCCAAAGTGGAATGGCATCAGTCTTCAGATGGAGATTGAATGGCTACTATTCATGGCTGTTGTAGATGGCATTTCTGCTAAGCTTCAGGTTGGTCTACATGACATCTGAAGTCCCATCCAGCTCTGGAACTCTCTTATTCTTTGACATGAAATTGATTTAAAGTTTGTGGAAATTGGGAAGAGGTTGAAATAAGAACAGAAGCTCTCCCCTTTTAAAAATATATAATACATGAGTGTATACTTATGTAGCTATATAATAGTATATTTCTTTAAATGTATTGTGTTGTGTATATTTAAATCCTGAAGGTTGAGGAAGAATTCATTGTAAAGCGTCCAGCATAATGCTCCCCACAAGAATCTTTAATACATCAGAAAAATAGCAGTTGCATATTTCCTGAGGTTTGTATTGGATTAAGATTCTGTCTGCTTTGGGACAATGAATGTTAACCATGTAGTCTGCAGAGACCCCTCTTTGCCCATCCACAGACCTTGTGTGGTCTGGTTGATTTCTAAGATTCTTTCTAGCTCTATACCTAAGACCTAGTGACCTCCCTGAGTCTGTTTCTTCATCTGTACAATGAAGTGACTGGACTCTATGGCATCTGAGGTCCCTAGTTGCTCCAGATTTATGTATGATTCTATGATCTTCTTCAACATTTCCTAAAGCACTTCTTTTGGATCTCTCCTTTATTCTCATCACATTGTACCCGATATACTTCTTTTTCATTCATGCTGTCTCTAGTAGTTCGTAGGTCTACTGGGTCTAGACCTTGAGATCAGAAACTGTCTTTGTTTCCACCTTCAGATCACCAGGACCTTGTAAGTAGAAAGATAATGAAAGCTGAAAGAAGTCAAGTAATCTTGTAAATCTCTCCCAAAATAGCCATTCCAAAGCCTTTGGCCTCCACTTCAGGGGAGGACTTTCTAGGACCTATCCAATCTGTGTTGAACAAATCCAAACTCTCAACCCAAAGACTTACTATAAACTGACCTTATTCCTTATTTTGACACGCTGGTAGAGGTATTCTGGGAAAGGCTTGCGAGGTATGAAGCGACCCATACCCTTATTTACATGTAGATTTCCATCTTCAAATACAATCTTCCCTTGGCTAATGACTACCAGTGGGGACCCATGGCATTCCATTCCTTCAAAGATGTTATATTCAACAGCCTAAACATTAAAAAAAAAGATGAGTAATAGATTTTTAACAGTCTCTCAAATAGAAACAAGATACTTTTAGTCTGGACTTGATAGTCTTCAACTTTGGTAACTATTATCCCTTTATTCTCCCTTACTTTATATTTCCCTCTTTATAATTCCTTCTCTTCACAACCCCCAACTTTTAAATTGCCATTAAATACTACTCTTCTATGTAGCAGTCCTTGAATTATGGTGAATGACAGATTTCTAGACTTCAATAAATCCATGATCTTATTACTACAAAATAATTTACTCCACTAAAACAGAATCCATGCCTTAGAAAAGAAATCTTTATCAATTATTGTGGCCAAAAAAAAATTATCATCACCAAGTAGCCAACCCTCTGGTAAGCTTCTTTGTACATATCAAGGCAGGTCCTTGGATGGCATAATTTAAGTCCATCACTAGATCCATATACAAGGTCTTTCCATCATGGTAGAACCTTTCAAATATTCTACTAGTATGATCCTCAAGAACCTAGAGTCACCTGCATACCACAAGGAGGTACCCACCAGAAGAGGGCTTCCTACTTCAACTATTTGTATTTCAAATATTATTTTAGCAATGTTTTCATTTTTTTCTGCTGACAGAAAATATCTCTGATGCAAAAAAATGCAAATAAGGAAGGAAGCCCACAGGAAAATGAGCTGAACATGTCGAATGCTCAAGCATTTATTTTGGGATTGGTCTCCTTTTAAACAAAGATTAATCTGTTACTGGTTTGGCTTGATCAAGAAAAAGCAAAAGTTCTGTCCTTAGTCAAATTATTTTACATCCCCATATATGAAAATTAGCCACAATAACTAATAAAATTAAGACATGGAAAGGTTGTGTGCTACATTAGTGGAAGAGGCACTTGTGCTAATGAAATCACAGATCTTTTGTATATGAAATCCCAACCAATAACAAAGAAAACATACCCTTTAATAGTAAGGAATAATACTAAATTAGTACAACAATTTAGAGAAAAGTGAAAATTACTTCCTTTGCTTGTTGCCCTATGACAACACAGAAATCAATTCTTGCTCACTTTCAAAGGCTAGTAAATTAAGGATTGCTAGTGGGCAAAGGTATTAAAACATTCCAATTTGGCATCTAGATGACAACTTCTTCCTAGTGTTCTGTATCACAGCACTGTATTTGCCTAAAGCTTCAAAGTAAGAGACAATCAAGTTTGTCTAGTAGGGACACATTGGTTCTACTAGGTCAAGAATGATCAAGACAAAAATCAAAGGGGATAAACAATTAACCCCACAGATGGGCAGGGCAGATGTGTCAACAAAGCATTGGACTTTAAGTCAGAAGGATGGGATTCTAATCATGCTTTTGACACTTAGTACCTAGATAATCTTGGGTAAGCCACTTAATGTCTCTGGGATTCTGTATCATCATTTATGAAATGGAGAGTGTAACTCTTCCTCTACTCATCCCACAAGTTTATTGTGATGAAGACTCTTTGTAAACCGTAGCCCGATAAAGAAAAGAGAGCTATTATATATATGGTCAAATTGTTAAAAATAAATATTGTTATAAACGTGGAGAAATTTTGCATTTTCTTGACTTCACCAATGCATTGGCCATCTGATCTTAAAATCTGCAGATTATTTTTAGTAGGAGATTTTTGTTTCCATTATAAAAATAACCAGCTGCTTGGAACCAGAAGACATATTACAAGAGTTACAACTCACCGACTTGTGATTCTTGGCCGTTATAGTCTTCACTTTGTCAGGGTCCCAGATAACCACATCAGCATCAGAGCCAACAGCAATTCTTCCCTTCCTTGGATACAGGTTAAATATTTTGGCTGCATTGGTGCTGGTGACTGCAACAAATTGGTTTTCATCCATTTTGCCTGTGGCCTAAAGAAAATTTGACCTTAATGATATTGTAGCAGAAATAGGAGATTGATGACACTAGGCAACACACAGAACAATGACATTTGAATCAAAACAAGTGTTTGACTTGAACCCTTAGTCAGAGAATTTTGAATTCGGGCTTTAGAATCAATAGATTTGGATTTGAGTCTCAGCTCCACTATGTTCTAATTGTGTCCTAAAGCAATGTATTGCCCCCTCTCTGATCTTCAGTTTTCTCCTGGGTAAAACAAGGAGCAGTTAGGTAGCTCAGTCGATTGAGAGCCAGGTTCATGGATTGAGAACCAAGTAGGTTCAGAGATGGGAGGTCCAAGGTTCAAATTTGACCTCAAGACACTTCCTAACTATGTTACCCTGGGCAAATTACTTAATCCCCAATTACCTTAACAATTAGCATTCTTCTACCATAGAACCAATACACAGCATTGATTCTAATATGGAAGTAAGGATTTTTTATTTGAAAATATAACTTTTTCTAGTGTATTAATTTGTTTTTGGTCTTTTGGTGATTTGAACTCATTTTAGAGAAAGAATAAGACTCAGTAAGAGGCATGGGAAGGGCGGGAATACATTGTAAGGCTTTCTGATTATAACTTTACCTCATATGCCAAAAGCAAGAAAGGAAGTAGGGGAGGACTTTCATGTTTCTATGGTGTTTTCCAAAGCTTGGTGTCAAAGAACTTGATAATACCCTTACATGCCATGGAACAGTCAACTTTGGAAGGATCTGAATCTTCAATGAGAAGGTCCTACAGAGACAGGTCCAACTGCATTTATTATGTACTGTTTGTACTGAGACTCTGCCCTATTTCCCTATAGGCATGTTTTGGAGATAGGATTGACCCATCCTACAATGACAGTTATGTGTTAAATGCCACAATGTAAAATAAATAAATGAATGAATGAATGAATGAGTGCCACAATGTGCTTCAGGAGTACTAACCACTGGGAATTCCTTCCATATGTTTCAAAACAAGATTGGCCTAGGCTCTAAGTTACAGAAAAGTTGTTATATTACATTGATAGAAGAAGATTCAACACCCAGGGAGTTTCTTTTGGGCAAATCATAGGTATGTATCATAGAAACTTTTATTATTTTTTTGATCAGACCTATGATTTTATCAATATAATACGAAACAGTAAATGAAAAAGCTCTTCCCCTGGTGTGAATCAACATTGTCTTGTTGCCTTAGAAAGTTCCTGTATTAAGTAACTTGAGAGGGGATAAACAATTAAGTTTAGAGTTAAGAACTAAACCTAGATCTTCCTGACTCCAGGATTAGCTTGCTAAATACTTTGTAAGACTTCCTCTCACTGATTTGGAAAGAATAGCCATTTGGAGAATTAAAGTCCAGCAAAGCTTTTGGTAATTCATGGGACACAGTGGAAAAAAGCATTTAAATAGAAGCTTGTAGATTTAGCCTTTACACTTCTATTGAATAGCATCTGTATCATGGGGATAATACCACCTGTCATACCTACTTCAAAGAGTTATTCTTCAGATTAATTATAAAACTATGGAAATTGCTTTAAGGACCATAAAGTGTTAAATGAATGTTGTTAATATTACATTAATGTATAGTATATTATAGTATTTTTAGAGAAAGTGCTGGGGGCCATCAAAGACCACACTGACACAGCCACACATGGAAACTGGGGACAGCAAAGCAGCATCCAGGAAGGATGGAAACACCCACAGAAACCCCCCTAAGTTACTTTCCTTATTAACATCCCCTTATAATTAGAATTGCTATGATTATTATTCTTACTTAGCCCCAGGAAAAATCAATGAGAGCAACATGATTGTAGTGTTAATACAGATGTCCCACTCTGTCTCCCCAGAATATCACCAGGAGACCCCACTTACAAAATTAAACCTAATGATTCTTATATACCCACATAGATAGGACCCTCTTTTCTAGGCATAAAAACTTCTGCCAAATCTGTGCTATGAATTCCCCAACCTATATCTGGGTCATGCTGATTCTACCCTCTGACCCTACACTTAGCAACAATATTTTGTTGACTATCTCCTTAAGCTTTGTGTCTGTTGTTAGGTTCTATAGAAACATGTATGTTGAGAATGAAATTGTATGCCAAGTAGATGTGTGATCATGAGGGTATAAAATGAAGCCAAGCCTCAACCAAAGGGGAGCAGTTTCTCTGTGAAACCATGTGCTGTGGGTTGAATACAAAAGCTGTGTCCCATTCATCATTATTTCACCTAAGTTGCCACACCCAGTCAGGAGAGACCCTCGTCTTCGTAATTCTCAGGTCGACTTGAGAAAAGAAAGTATGGTGTAAATGAATCGAGCTGGCCTTATAGTCTGAGAAACCTGGGTTCTAAGCCCACCTCTACCATGTACTGGCTGTGTCAGCCTGGGCAAGTCTGTTAACTTCCCAGTGCTATAGGCAACTTTCTCAGACTCTAAGTGGCAAAAAATGGTGATCCTGCATTGGTAGGGGGAATTCCTAATCTAGGAGTTCCCTCTACCAAGAAAATCACAAGTTTAGTCCCTCTCTTTATCATACAAAATATTTAGAAGTTCTAGGAAACTCAAAGAATGACAAAGCCCCCCGCCATGCCTTACTATATGGTCATACTAACAAAATCATGTTTACCATTGCTCTAAACAAAACCATTGCTTGTTTTGGTTCTTGCAAACCTATTTTACAAGTATGCTATTAATACTTTATCACCAAACACAACAACAATATCACATAGGTCAAGCTAGCAATGTAGTGCCAAACCCCAGTGTAACATCCCCAACATTCACTCCCAAATACCATTACTTCAATACCAACTCACAACTAAAACTTCATTCAGCCAGTGTGAGATATACATCAGAGAGTCAACAATAGCCCAAGCTCACTATAAAACTCCAGAAATATTAACTACCTTAGAGTCAATGTACTTATTCTTATGTAACTGAATGTCCCAATAATGTTGTCTCACTTAAAATGTTTCTGTAGTCAGCATCAATAGGCAATACTATTGTTTTGTTTTGTTTTGTTTTGTTTTGTTTTAAGAATTGGAGATCTCGCTCTTTTAGTTCTATGGCAGATTTCTAAATTATGGGATAATGATTTCAAGTTATCAATTTCAGGTAAATTTAATTCATGTTTGTGAAACTCTTGAAGAGAAGTGACCCCAAATTAACACCCTATAACCTCTTGGTTGGTTAAATACAGATAATATCTCCTATGCACATAAATGAGAAATTTGGAGGTTACTTACAACAGCCTTATCCCAGACAACAGTCATTCTCTCCTCAATCCCATTCACTCCTTCCGGAATAAGGGTGAAATTGTCTTTACCAACAGCCTTCTGGGCAGTGCTGTATGGACAATGGCCACTTCCTGTCACCTGAAGATCCCCACTGAAAATGAGGAGAGGACACAATTTGATATTTGAGGTCAGCATGCGCCTTAGCTTTGCAAAATCTTTGCTCACTTTAGAAAAGTAATAGTGGTGGACTAGATTGAGCCCTGAGATGAAAGTAAGGAAGATTTCAGTTTGTATCCCATCTTGGACATTTCCTCCCTTTGTGATCCTGGGTTGGCAAGATGTTCCATCACCTCCATTTCCCTATCTGAAAAACTGTCTCTTCCACATCTAAATCCATGATCCTATAATAACTGAAATGCTAAAGGGTTGAGAATAGCGACTGATAAATTGAACTCTTTGTGTATTTATACACATATATAACATATATGCACATATATGTCCATGTATCTACATGGGTGCCTGCATATACATATATGTAAACATGTACGTATATTCTCCATATTGAATATTCATATTATATTATTTAATACACAAATAAATTCAATAAATGTATTGGATAAGTTTATGTCTAGTCAATATAGAGTGATTTTTTTTTACTTCTGCATGCAGCATAATAGAGTATGGTGGTTGTTCAATGTTACTGACTGTTGCTATCTTACTTAGGTACTGTTTGCATACCAAATTAATGTTAGTTGAGCATGGAAAATGGTTTGTCCTTGCTAAAGAAGAAGGGGAATGAGTATCATATAAGCCTTTACAGGTTTATAAAAAGACTGTAAATACTACACATCCTGCAGGGGTCTTTTAAACAATTAAGATTGCTTTTCAATTGTATTTTTCCAGTTGTCTATGAAAACTGACAATATTACATTTTCAGGTTAGCCTGGCTTGTTGCTGTGTTATTTCCTGCCTAACTATATCTGTTTCTGAGCATGTGGGCAAGGAGAGAAACATCAGAGAGAGGGGCATAGAGAAAGGAAGGAAGGAAATTCAGTCTGCTCAGTGCGATTTGCCAACTAGAGGTGAGAACTGATAGAATAGAGAAGTAAAAAGAGATTGTGGAATCAAATGTAATAGTCTTTTCTACTAGTAGCAATGCAATGATCGAGGACAATTCTGAGGGACTTAGGAGAAAGAACACTATCCACATCCAGAGAAAGAACTGTGGGAAAAGAAACACAGAAGAAAAGCATGTGATTGATCATGTGGTTCAATAGGATTGGGGTTTGGGCTTAAAAGGATCACTCTGTTGCAAATATGAATAACATGGAAATCAGTTTTGAACAATGATACGTGTATAATCCAGTGGAATTGCTTGTCATCTCTAGGAGCAGGGAGGGAAGAGGGGAGAGAGAGAACATGAATCATGTAACCATGGAAAATGTTCTAAATAAATAAATATTTTAAATGAGATTGTGTAGTCTGCCTCCCTTCTTTATACAAGAGGAACTTGAGGCAAAGGGAGGAGAAGTGATTGGCCCAAGGTCACACAAAATTTGAACCAAGATTCTTTGATTCAAAATTCCCCACTCTCTATACTTTCTATACTGTACTATATACTACTTTCATACTCTACTATGCTCTCAGGGCTTAAATTTTAATGAGAAGGGGATTCAAATCATTGGAAAACAATATATTTGAGGATTTCCTATGGACTCCCTTAATCTGTACTTCTCCTGCCACTGGCAACTTGGGTGGTTTCTCAATGAATGGAATCTGTGTCCTTATGTCCTTCCACAGAGAGACCAGCAGGGCAATCAACAATTTGTTCATTGATTAGCATATTCTTTTGAAGGTTTAATAATTACTGTTTTAATAATTACGATTGTGGCTTGTGCTTTGACTACCAGACAGAAATAAGAACTTAGCTTACATACACACACCCTTCTTCCTAAATATATAATGACGCTAGTCATCTATTCTACCTATTGGATTGAGTTTCAAGTAAGAATTAAAGTGGCTGCTGATTGGAAGGTGAGTACTTCAAATAGCCCTCACTCCTCTTAACCAGCCTAGCCCTTCACTGGTCGGTCTCCTGACCCCCAGCTAGGCAGAAATATGTCTACCTTCTTCTAGGCTGCTATACTTTTCTACCTCTCTTGCTATTAGGAGTTTTCTATTCTAGGAGTTCCCTATATCAAGGAAACCACAAGTCTAGCACTTATGCTACACATAGACATATGTATGTATTTCATTTAAAATTATTCTATTTTAAGAGGAGAAAATCATTAAAACATTTGTGGAGAGGGCAGTACCTGAGTTGGGACTAACGTCATATTTTGAGGCCAAAAAATGGAAGGAAAGGTAGAAGAAAGGAAGGGGTGGAGAGAAGAAAAGAAGGAAGAAACAAAATGAAGAAGGAAGGAAGGAAGAGAGGGAGGAAGGGAGGGAAGAAGGGAGGAAGGAAGGGAGGAAGGAAGGGAAGAAGGAAGGAAGGAAGGAAGGAAGGGAGGGAGGAAGGAAGGAAGGAAGGAAGGAAGGAAGGAAGGAAGGAAGGAAGGAAGGAAGGAAGGAAGAAAGGAAGGAAGGAAGGAAGGAAGAGAGGGAGGAAGGGAGGGAGGAAGGGAGGGAGGAAGGAAGGAAGGAAGGGAGGGAGGGAGAGAGGGAGAGAGGGAGGGAGTAAGAAAAGACCAGTGAAGGAAAGGAGGGTGAGGGCAACCTAAAAGTTTCTTTCATCTTTTAACTTCCCCTCCCATCAAGCCCCTAATCCATATTTGTATAGAATTTTTTATTCATTCAAGCTTACCAGGCTAAGAGAGAATTCAGGTAATCAGGAGTTGTGGGATCTGGGCTCAGCGGTGGGGATGTCACAAAAGCTGCTGCCTTGGCCCAGTTTTTGCTCCAGTAATGGGTTCCATCTGTCCCTAGACTTGCAGCAATTGGTTCTCCAAAAACTAAAGGACCTTTGTGAGAGAGAATATTATGAGTTAGGATAGATAGATAGATAGATAGATAGATAGATAGATAGATAGATAGACAGACAGATAGATAAGTAGCTGCATAGGTATGTTGGTACATAGGCAAATCAACAGATAGAAAGACAGAGAAAGAAAGAAAGAAAGAAAGAAAGAAAGAAAGAAAGAAAGAAAGAAAGAAAGAAAGAAAGAAAGAAAGAAAGAAAGAAAGAAAGAAAGAAAGAAAGAAAGAAAGAAAGAAAGAAAGAAAGAAAGAAAGAAAGAAAGAAAGAAAGAGAAAGACAGACATTTACATCTGATTATAATAAGTATATTATCTTTCTACAACCTCCTAGTCATCTTCTACAACTTATTACTATGGTATGTATGTGCAATAATAACCCAAGTAACCTAAAAGTGAAAGGTGGCTGGCTAGCCAATTTTTATCATTGAAAGTCTCAAATTCTACAAATTTCTATCTCAACACAGAAACAGACAGTGAGGCCTACTGACAAGAACTCTGGACCCAGAATACGTGGGTACAGTAGAGACAGCCCTAAGTTTGAAGTTAGGAAGAACTGAGTTTTAATCCAGCCTCAGACATTTACTAGTTGTGTGCCCTTAAATAAGTTACTTTGACCTCAATTTGCCTCAATTAAATGAAGAAGGACACAGCAGACTACTTTAGACTCTTTGCCAAGAAAACTCCATGGACAGTATGGTGGTGAATGGGATCATGAAGACTCACATGCAACTGAATGACTGAAACAATAACTCATGGTGTAGCCTTAGGCCAAACTCAGCCTGAATTTCCTCTTCTCTAAAAATGATTTGCATTACATGATCATCAAAATCTCTTCTAGTCTGAAATCCTGTTTTGTAGGATTTCTTGAACACTCTCAAGAGATTCCAAACCAAAACATACTTTGCAAATACTTCAAAAGATTTATGCCTTCACAGCCATCCATCTGCTGCCAGAGGGAGTAAGATAATAGTACTAATATTGCTTTATATAACTATATATAACACAACTTTATAATCTACAAAATATTTCCCTCACAAACCCCATTTAAGTATGTAGTACAAGCATTATTAGCCCATTTTACAGATGAAGAAACTGGCCCTGATAATGTTTCACAGATTCACATCCCAAAACCCTTCAGCCTAATTGGAAGGGACCTAATGGTAGCTACTTGGTCAAATTCAAGGGCATGAATAGAAAAACAAACTCAATTATTCCAGGTGCTGACTGTGCATTTATTTCTTTGATTCTTCATGGCTTCCCTTTCTAGCTCTCTATTTATCAGTCATATCACTGCTCTTTAGAACTCCCACCAAAAACTAGTGTTAAAACTTAAATTGGATGATTCTTTCATGAGTGATCAAGTATGGAGATACTATCTATTCCTAGGAACTCTCAGTGTTAGTGATATGGAAGCTTTGGGAACATAGTTCCAAATATAAGACTAGCTAAACTAGTCTAGGGCACTTCTCATTAGTGACCACCGTCTTTAATAACCTAACTAGCTTGGTTTCCTCTTCTCCTTACTCAAGAATCCTTTTTACCAAACATTAATAAACTGCAGACCACCAGGGGGCCCAACAAGCATCTCCACTTTCTATAATCCTTGGACCAGAATTGGAAGTGACCAAGAAGGTAATTGATTTGGGCAACCATAAGACAGATCTTACAAAAGAGTTTTCATTCAATATCACACAATCACATTTCTATACTAACTACTAATGAGAATCAAGAAGAATAGCAATTGTCCACAGCTAAACTACGGGGGACCCTATTGCATTTGTGCCCTAAATCTCGGGGCCTTTTTTGCCACAAATAATAGTTATGAAGTCCCCCAGAAAACTGACAATAGGTTCTTATGAAAGGTTTAAGGGGGGCAGGGAGAGGTTTAAAACCACTGACTCCCAAAATAACAAGGGAATGCATTTTATTTTTATTATATATTCCCTAATTTTCTCTACTGACCATATACAATAAACAGTTGATGAAGTATGGAAAAATGATGCCCTTGAAAGGCAGGTAATCATAGCCACCATCCACTCCCCAGTGATGTGACTCTAACCATTAATACAAACACCCTCTAGACAGGGGGATGAGGGAGAAGGAATCATAGTCAGTACCTTTCTTTCTCGCCAGAGTAATTATGTCAGCAGCACTCTTGCTCATCACCTTGGTGATATAGACGGGGCAATTGATTCGGCTAGCTATGGTGATGGCTCGGAAAGCAGCTTCTGCTTCCAGCTGAAAGAAAAGCAAAAAGAAAATCATTTTCAAAAGAGATGAAGAGACCGAGGCTCAAAGAAGCAAACTGAGGTTCAAAAAAAAAAAAAACCCACAAATTTCCCAAAGTCATACAGACTTTATAGCAATGTAGAATTAGCACACAAATCTTCTCCTATGTTTTCTGCCAAGCAGCATGACCACTCCATGGATGCCTACCATCCCCAAGGAGAATGAGACTTTGAAGAAACAGGCACAGGAATTGTAAGGTCTCATAGTGAAAAGAAAGGAGGTGTCTTATCCTTCAACTCACAATGGTTATTTCCCTCAGGGCTCATCTAGTACTTAGAGTTCCATCTCTTAACATGTAATATGTATTGCATATGTGTGTATATATGCAAATATACACACAAACCAGTTACGTGTCTGTGTGTTGTCTTACTGTAGGACTGAAGACTCAATGACGGCAGAGATACAGACTAAATTTTGTGTTTCCCTCAGCAGCTAGCAGAGATGTTCTGCACACGGTAGGCACTTGGCAAATGGTTATGCCATTGAATTTTAAGTGCCTTTTAGGTGTCTGTTTACATCACACCTCTTCCCCATTAGATTCTAAACCCCATGAAGCAACATAGTAGATACTTTATTAAGAAATGTTGTTTTTTAAGAGTTTGGAGACACTGTGCCAAATGGAGAGGGTATCCTACTTGGGCGAAGGTGGGCTAGGAAGCTATGGGTAGCGTGAGGCTATTGGATAGTGGCAGAGGGATGAGGGATGATGGAAAAGTAAGTTTTCCAACTATAATGCACCAATTGGATGCTTGCCACTAGATGCCAATGGAGAAGAACATTGTTGAGAGATGGTCTTTTGTGCATGTGAGGGGAGATAATAAAATCTCAATTTTCATCTGGAAGGAAATGGTGTTTCATTACCTCTTCAGGTCTGCTCAAAGCATGTCCTTCAGGACCCGTAATTCCCATTTCTAAGATTCGTTTTTGTTCCTGGAAGATAAGAGAGAGAGAAAAAATCCCTTTTCCTGTTTATGATGGGCCCATATTACTGAAATTCCATCCTATTCTCTTTCAGTATTTTTGTCACTTCCATTCAGGTAACTACTATTATTACTACTACTACTCCACCATTACCACCGCTACCACCCCTAGTACTATTACTACTACTATCATTTTTATTTTGTTCTTATTTTTAATGCGATTCAGTTGGAGATAAATTTGGGACAAATTAATATCCTGCTACATTACTCTTTTATTTTTATTATGGAGTATTATGTAGGGGTTCAATTAACTTCTGTGACATACTATTGGAGGAATGGAATCCTACTGATACTGATATTATTGTTTTAAATTAAACCAGAACATAAGGAATCTAAATCTAAGAAGATGACAGACTTTGACTTATGTGTATATATATGAGCATATGTACACACATATTGACATGTACAAAGTGCATGTACACATGTCCAAAGGAAACAAGGAACATCATGTTTTATGAAAGCAAGATGTCCAAGTCTTCCATGGTTGGATGTTCCTTTGTTGGTCTGGGATGCAGGAAGCAATACTAAATATATTTTGTCAATTTCTTTATTTATTATAAATTAAGAAACTAAGGTCTAGAGAAGTCAAGCAATTTTTCCAAGGGAATAGTGGTAGTAAACAGTAGGGCAAGAATTCAAACCCTAATTCTTTCTGACCCACAGAACTGAAAGAACTGAACACACACATGATCATGTGTGTTCACGATGAGTATGAGCAAAAATTAAAGACTCCCATGGAGACAATTGTATCTTAAGTATCAACATTTGTCACAGCAGATGGGGAGTTAAAGAAAGGCTATGTAGGTCTGACCAATTATCTCCATATTAAGTTAATAGATGTTAGGTATTCAATGACTTCTATGTAGAAGGGAGAGTGGTGGAAAACATGTCGAAAACTATGACTTAGTATTTAAATAACAAAAGAAGTCAAAGGTATAAAGACTCCTCAGAAGTCTCAGTTCTATATAACATTAATTTTTTAAGCAAGTAGCCATTTTGGTCATAAACACCAAATGACATTATAAAAATAGAAATTAATTATAACAAACAGGAAACGAAAGGGTGTCACTTCCAAATTTGCTGTCTATGAATAATCAGGACCTTGACTTCTTACTGAAAAGATCAAAATCATTCCCAAATTGGAAGAGAAAATCTTTAAGAAGAAAAATATGGAATTAAAATATCTCACACATGATAATTCAACAAGCTCTTCATACTTTAAAAATGGGAAATGGGCAAAAGAATCTCTATGGGTCTGAAGTTTCTAATTTATAATAAAAGTTTTTTAAATGGTTATTTAATAACAACTAGCATTATTCCCTTATATACAATGTAAAACAATAACCACAATGAAAAACTTTTTTAAAAAGTTTAAAACCACATTATACATTCCTTATCCTGAAACAGAATTCAAAGGTAGGCAGGTCATGTCATAATCCCAATTTTACAGACAGAGAAGTATATACTTAGAGAATGTAACATATCCAAGATCATGCAGGCAATGTATGGGAGATTCAGGACAAGAACTCAGGTCTTGTGCCCTATGTATACTATGAACATATTGTTATCTCTCCTCTTCTCTCTCCTATGTCCCCCATTAAATAAAAGCAAGGACTGTCTGGATTTTGTCTTCGCATTCCTATGTCAGCTTTTGGTACTTATTAGATGATTGATGATTGACTCACCCTCATTTCTTCATTACAAATGAAACTTACTTCATTTATTTACTTACCTGAGCTATCAAGTCTCCATTTTCAGCATGGACTAAGATGACTGCTCCAAGTCCTTTTAGGAATGTAAATGCTTCATAGAGCTGGAGAAGGAACAAGGTAGAGTGAGCATAAACCCAAAATTTTGTAATCAATATTTTTAATGAATGATTGAAAACAAAAAGTGGGTTTTCAGGAAACATGATATTAATAGTACTATTTCTTCACAACAGCTCTCTTTGTTCTAAACTGAATGTATTTTGAGAAAGTAAGTTTTAGGCACATTTATTAAAATGTATATTTTAATAAGCTGTCACATACATTATAATAAATAGCTAATATCTCTATACTACTTTAAGGTTTGCATAGTGCTTTATATAATTATCTCATTTGATCCTCACAAAAGTCCTTTGATAGGTGTCATTATTATCCCCATTTTACAGAAGAGAAAGTTGAAGTTGGGGTAGCTGGGTAGCACAGTGTCTGCTGGTCCTGGAGTCAGGAAGACTCTTCTTACTCAGTTCACCTATTAGCCTGTGGGATCTTAGGCAAGTCACATAACTCTGCCTCAGTTTCCTCATTTGTAAAATGATCTGGAGAGGGAAATGGCAAACCACTCTTAGCCAAGAAAATCAAACCCAAAATGCAGTCCCAAAGAGTATGAAATGATTGAAATAAATAATCAACAGAAAATAACAAAGGTGAAGTTGAGGGAGATTAAGTGATTCACCCAGTGTGTTACAGTGTCTGAGATAGGATTCAAACTCAGGTCTTCCTGACTCCATATTCATGGCTTTAGTGAAAGACTGCCCAAAGCAATCACCTTCTTGAAGACAACACCAAGTGATCTGAGCAGTTAACAGCAGTGATTATTTTGTCTTTGGATCTCCGGGGGTCCATTGCCCCTCAGTCCTAGCATTTCCGAAACACCCAGCAAACCAGGGGAGGATCAGAGCTGTCTGTGGATGTGTATGTTTGTGACCAAGGAAAGATTCCAGCCGAGGAGCCCCCTGCCTAAGAGGTTCAACCAGGGCCTTTCCTGAAAGACTCCCTCCCACTTTCATTCATGAGGTCACCCCCAAAGGCATAGAATATAGTAGGTACTTGATAAATAAATAATAAATAAATAAATGGATGGAGTCACTATTCAACTAGTAGCAATTATATTTCTCACATAATTAAACATGTCTGATTGTAGATGAAATGAATGATGTCTAATGGTGAAGAACACCTCCCCAAATCCTGTGTGTATGCTATTTTTAACAATCACCAGTAGAAAAACCAAGATACTGAGCATTGGTGTTAATCCTTCCCATTTTATCCCTCTTAATTAAATGATGGAGAATGTAGGGCAATTAACAGTGAAACTAAAGGGAAATTCCTCATTCAAAAGTTTAACATATGTGACTTGACTAGGGATAAATGGTTAACAACCAGTTCTCTGAAAATTCACAACATACTTTTAAATTTACTCTGAATTATTAATATTTTCTCCATCCTTTTCTTAAGACTAATCAATCAAAAATAATAAATAAAGCCCTGAATTATAGTGTTTGTTCCAAGGTGTAAAAGCTCACACTGAAAATTTCACAATTGGCTCTTGATGGCCAGTATGGGTAAGAAGCATGGAGATGTATACCTGGCTGTCGGACATCTGGTAGAGATCTTTATAAGCCATGTAGACTTGGAAAGAATTAACACCTGTTCCAAAAGAAAAGACAAGAGATTTGTAGAATCAGTTGATATCCAGGATGGGAGTATGAGTGCATGGGATCTTTTTCTTGGCTACAAAGAACAGAATGGAAAGTAGAGACATGGTTAGCATTAAACTTTTCTAGAAGATCATTGGATTTGAATGTGGGGGGCGAGCTAGCAGAGAAATGGGCTTTCATTCATCCAAGAAGACCTCATGGGCAGAAAACATCCCTAAATGTTTTTGGTTAAAGAAAAGGAAGATTTAGGCAATTAATAATAGATTATATTTATATAAGGCTTATAAACCACTTTCATGGATAGAGATAAAACAATATAAATACACATATTTACATACATAAATACAAATAAACAAATATTTATATATACATATTTATATAAACCTATACACACATATTACCACCACCACCTCCAACAACAACAACCCTTTAAGATAGAAAGTGAAAGGTTTCCATTTTCCATTTTACAGATGAGTACACCAAGACTTAGAAAGTTAAAGTGACTTGGCTAATCAAATGATGAAGCAAAGGTTAGAATCTAAATGCTTTAAGGCCTTGCTAAGCAATGTTCCTTCTCCCACACCTTACTTCTTTGTGGGAAGACCAGTGCTATGCCTCATAAACTTACAAAATTCATCATTCTTAGATAGAATTTCTTAACCTTTTTTGTGTTCTGCATCTCTTTGTCAGTCTAGTGAAAACTCTCTTTTCAGAATTATGTTTTTAAACAACTAAAGCAAATGAAAATCTCATTTAGAGATTGTTGAAAATAAAATATATTTCTTATCTAAATCCAGCAGGAAATAGAAGTAAAATTCAGAAAGCATTTGGACAAATTAATGAATGACACAGTCAGAGCATGGATAAAAAGGAATGCTAGGATAAAAGGGATACTCAATAAATGGATTTGTGGATGATGCTAGATCTAATTATCCTTTCCCACAATTCATTGGCCTTGGGGACCCTGTTTGAACATGATATCACCTAAATGGGAAAGTTCCTACATTCCTCCAGCTCATTTTTGGATAGACAAAAACTTAGAGAATTATAATACATAGGGCTGAAAAATCTTCAAAATCATCTCTAGTCCAATCTTCTTACCTGGGGGATTTGTTCACTCTGCCTGAATGTCAAAAAGATAAATAACTCAATGAGAATTTGAACCCTTGCTTTTCCACTGCAAATTATTTCTCTACCTTTTAGCTTTGGCCATTGTCTCTGAGATTCTTTACTTTTGTGTTTCATTTCTATATAAAGAAAAGGTGTTTCTAGAGCACATGATTCTGGCGTATAGAGAATATGGCTTCTCTGATCTCATTCCCTCTCCTCTGACAAAGGGAGAATTCTTCAACCTTTTTATGGAAACAATGTTTAGTCCTACATTAATAAGGAAAATATTAGATGTGGAGTTGGAGAATCTGGGTTCACATCTAAGCCCTTTGATATACAAGTTGTGTGAGTTTAATGAAATAACCTAACATCCTTGGTCCTTAGTCCCCCTATCAATAAAATCAGTACACTGGATTCAATGATCTCTATTGTCCCTTCTAGCTCCGGGGTTTTCTGTGGTTCTAGGGTTTCTTTCTAGAGGTCTGTGACCTTGGTTAAAAAATTACATCTCAATTTCCATATAATAGGCTTTCTTTGTAATCCCATGTGTTTTATTTTATTAATTTAAAAACATGATTCTTAGAAGGACTCAGAAAAGGCTTCATTAGACTGCCTAAGAGGTTTATAAAGGATACACAAAAAAGGTTAAGAATCTTTTCAAGGGAATTGAAGAAACTCCTTTTATGATTGCAAAATTACCTAGAAAGGAATGGATAATTGTGGTGACTCCAAGAGAAAGCTATGCAAATTGTTTTCAGAAATTTTTAGGTTATTTTTGCAACAGGCATCTGAGGAAAGCATAGAATACCAGGAAAAAGTTAAGGGAAATAGAAAGAGTGCTACAGTTAGACTCAGAAAACTTGAATCAAAAATCTCAAATCTGCTATTTATGGGCTTTGTAACCTTCATATAAACTAATCTTTCTGGACTTGAGTTCCCCCAAATCACTAAACTGTGATTGAATTCTGGCTTTTCCATCCCTAAATCCTAATATCCTGTAAGTCTTCCTCTGGGGTTTGTGTCCAGAACAAGAAAACGTTGACAATCCCCAGCATCCTTCTGCCCTGGTTAGGCTGCATCTGAAGCACCATGTTTAATTCTGTGAGACACAATATAGTAAGCCAGAAAGTGTTTTGAGAATTAATGACCAAAGTTTTGGGGGAAACTAGAGACAAGATCAGTTGAAGGAATTGTGAATGTTTAACCTTGGGAAGAGAAGGTTTAGGAAGGAGAAAATTATAATCTTCCAAGTTCTGGAAGCTCCATCATCTGGAAGAAGGTTATAACTTCTTCAACTTGGCCCCAGAAAGAAAAAAAAAACTAGGAATAATAAGATGAAATACAGAGGTAGATTTATGCTTATATAAGGGATTTTAAAAAAAAAAATTTAAAATATACAGAAATAAAAATGGCCGTATCAGTAGTAGTGAGATCCCCACCACCGGAGATCTTTAAACAGACATTGGAAAGTCATTTCTTGGGTATATTTAGAAGAGATTATTCTAACAAGCAGAGGTTGGCTTCTGAGTTCTCTTCCTTCCAACCTGTATCAATTCTGAAATCATGTGATATAGAACTAGCTTAAACCTAAAAAACCATTAAAAGTATTGCTTCTTATCTCCTGTGTGTGTCATGGAATCTTTTGGCAGTCTGGTGAATATTTTAAAACAAAATGAGATTACAAAGGAAATCAATTCTATGGAAACCAATTATATATATATATATATATATATATATATATATATATATATATATATATATGTGTGTGTGTGTGTGTGTGTGTGTGTGTGTGTGTGTGTGTGTGTGTGTGTATAAATCCATGGAAATCAAATTAAAAAAACTAGACAAGTTCAATCCTTGGTCTTGACAGATCTGAAACTGAGGCCCAGAGACCCAGTGGCATGTTCAAAGCCATAGAGGAATAAGCAGCAAACCTGGAATTTGAATCTGGGTTCTTTGCTTAAAGCTTCACTTTTGTCAACTTGAGGTTGCTTCTGTCTCTTGAATATTTGATTAATATTAAGAGAGAATCCCTTCAGGAAAACTATTCATACTGTATCATAGCACAGAATCCACATCAAACAGTGGATTTTGCTTCCCTAAAAATGCACAAAGGGCATGCTTTGAGCAAATTTATTTTGCCAAGAACATCACACAAAGCAGCCTGGTCCACAAAGGAAAGGTGAATGAATAGCTGTGAGCTGATGGCTTACTATTATCAGTCATGCTGGAGTTATTAGCAATTCATTGATGCTTAATCCATCTTCCTCACCACACACATCCACTCCAGAGGTTTCCTCCTCTCTGGAAATAACCTTCCAAGCTTCTAAATATAGGATTGGTCCTTGGCCAACTCCTCTCAGTTACACAAATTGCTTGTCTCATTTCCTGAATGTCTGCCAGCTGTTAGGACAACCACACCTGGAGGGTAGATTCAGGTAATGTTTTAAATGAGGTATGGCAAGATAGTGTGATATAGTGTAAAGAATACAGGCCTGTGAGTCAGGAAACCTGAGTTCAAGTTCATTCTCTGATGATGTTTTTCAGTTGTTTTTGTCAGTTGAGCCAGAGGCTTTATGACCTGTTTGATGTTTTCATGGCAAAAATACTGGAGTGTTTGCCATTTCCTTCTCCAGTTCATTTTACAGATGAGAAAACTGAGGCAGAGTTAAGTGACTTGCCTAGGGTCACCCAGCTAGTGAATGCTGACTGAGGGTGGATGTTATTCTCATTTTGAGCTAATTCTAGTGAAAAAAAGATTCAAGCAAAACTTGCCACTATCCCCCCCCCCCTTCACTCTAGTTGCCTCTTATGCAGCTCTTAAGTTTATCTCTTTCTATCTCTCCTTTTCTTTTGTCCCCTTGTGTTCCTCTTTCCCATCCCCCCCTTTTTCCCAAGATTGAGGGGGGGGGTATCAGTCCATTTTTTTAGCTTTCTTCATTCTTTCTCTGTATAGTCTTTTGTGTTGCTCTAAAAAATACTTTAGATACCGTGCATACTCTTCTCTGACAATAGGGATGTGATCTTCGGCAAGTCTCTTACTTCCATGGTCCTTAATTGCTTTCTTTGAAAGATGAAGAATATGGGCTCTTTAAGTTTCTTTCCAGGACCACAAAATGCTATGATTTGGCAAGGCAGCAGAAATGGCTGTAAAGATTTATAGACAAAGAGATACCTCCTCTGGGGATAATGAAATTAAAGAAAAGCCTTTTAGTTTGGAACTATTGTAATGTGTCTCTAAGGAAATATATTTGATTTGAAATCAATCCAATCTGCAAAAGTAGAGTGGAACCCAGAAAGGGCAGACATCAAAGTATCCTATCAAAAGGAGTTCACTTAAGCTGCCTGTCAAAATGATCAGACTCCAGATCAATTCCTTTTAAACTTAATAAAATCCTCCCTACACTCTCCAGCTCCAGAAATTTCAAAGGAACTCTCCCCCAGGATTAACTTTTTCAGGTCTATAATAGGATAGAGCCACAGAATGTCAGAGGTAGAAGAGACTTTCGGCACCACCTAGATCAATCTATTGCTGAATGTGAATTTCCTCTGCCAATCAATAAACATTTATTAAGTGCAAACTATGTGCCAGGCACTGTGCTAAGTTCTGTGGATAAAATAAGTTGCAAAAGACAGTCCCCTGCTCTTGAGGAGCTTACAATCATCATTCTTGCTTAACTATCTGAAAGAGGAGAGAATTTACTATCTCTCAAAGGAAGATATTCCACTATTAGATTAATTTAATCAGAATTTTCCCTCTCATATTGGGATAACATATTCCTTTCTGTAATTTCTATGCAAGGGTCCCCAATTTTCCAGAAGCACAAAGGGTAAGATACATTGGATGGCAACAACTGGAAATCAGACGACATAGTGTCAGGGCATAAAGTAAGGCCTAGTAGATCTTAGGATGCAGTTTCAGAGCAGATGGTAAGAATTGCTTATCCTCAATTCAGCCAGCTCTGCTCCACTGGGCAGGTGTCCTGGAGGGGCCTGGCATGCCACTATTAAGAATGGGAGAATGGACATGAGGGTCCAAATGGAGCAAGACTCTAACCCTAATTCCCTCCAAGAGCAATCGGGATTGGAAGGAGGATCAATGACTTTGTCATTCAATATGCTAGCTAGATCTCTCAATTAAATTTCACTTAATTAATTAATTTAATTAATAGATTGCATTTAATTAAGAGATAAATATGACTTCAGGACATTGTAGGCCACTCAATACCTGAACTAAAAATAACCCTAGACATTATCCTGTCCAAATTAAGGCATAGGGGATGGAAGAGACTTGTCCAAGGTCACCCAGGTAGTAAGTAGAATAACAAATTACAATTCAAACCCAGGTCATCTGCCACTCATTCAAATGTTCTTTCCAATAAACCTTAGAACATAGAATTATGTAGCTAGAAAGGCACAGTGAACACAGAATGTCAGAGCTGGATGAGTCTACAGAATGTAATATATAAAACATTGGAAAATAAAGAGACCTTATATGGTATCTAGCCCAATGGTGTCAAACTTAGATTGGCAACAGATTGACTTATAAATCCACAAATTAATATTATCTATGGTATTCTATATTTTAGGGCAGCTGTTTACATAGTGAATAGAGTACTGGGACTAGAGTTAGGAAGTCTTCAATTCAAATCTGGCCTCAGACATTTATTAACTATTTGACCCAAGTCACTTAACCTTGATTGCCTCAGTTTCCTCATTTATAAATGAGTTGGAGAAGGAAGTGGCAAACTATACCAGTATTTTTGTCAAGAAAACTCCAAATGGAGTCCCAAAAATTGAACACGACTGAACATCCACTACAACTATATTTTTACTTATTTTGTTAAATATTTCCCAATTACATTTTTATCTGATTCCTAGCTTGGGAGTAGATTGTTTGATATCTCTGGTCGAGTCCAAATCTATCATTTTATAAATAAGAAAATAGAGCTTAGGGAAATGAAGTGACTTTGCAGCATTCACACAGTAAAGCAGAACCAGGATTAGAATATATATGTGTGTGTGTGTGTGTGTGTGTGTGTGTGTATGTGTGTGTATGAACCCTGATTTAGTGTCCTTTTCCAACTATCCTAGTTGCTCCCTTAAAAGAATATCCCCCAGGAGTCTTTACTAGACTGATCATCCAATTCAGGGTGACTCAGTATATTTCTCTGATTGACATTAAAATCTCTGGGCACAACTATATTCATTGGCCACCACGCAGATAGAACCTTGGACAGCTTCCCTTACAGATATATGAATATTCTATTGTGAACAGATGAGACATATTCTCTGAGAAGTTCCTGTTGCAACTTCCTGCCGAGATGACCAATTTCATTATCCTCACAGTCAACAAGCATGCCCTTCTTCTTTTTTTTTATTTTATAATATTTTATTTGATCATTTCCAAGCATTATTCATTAAAGACAAAGATCATTTTCTTTTCCTACCCCCCACCCCCCATAGCCGACGCGTGATTCCACTGGGTATCACATATGTTCTTGATTCGAACCCATTGCCATGTTGTTGATATTTGCATTAGAGTGTTCGTTTAGAGTCTCTCCTCTGTCATGTCCCCTCAACCGCTGTAGTCAGGCAGTTGCTTTTCCTCGGTGTTTCTACTCCCACGGTTTATCCTCTGCTTATGGATAGTGTTTTTTCTCCTAGATCCCTGCAGATTGTTCAGGGACATTACACCGCCACTAATGGAGAAGTCCATTATGTTAGATTATACCACAGTGTATTAGTCTCTGTGTACAATGTTCTCCTGGTTCTGCTCCTCTCGCTCTGCATCACTTCCTGGAGGTCGTTCCAGTCTCCATGGAATTCCTCCACTTTATTATTCCTTTGAACACAATAGTATTCCATCACCAACATATACCACAATTTACTCAGCCATTCCCCAATTGATGGGCATCCCCTCGTTTTCCAGTTTTTGGCCATCACAAAGAGCGCAGCTATGAATATTCTTGTACAAGTCTTTTTCTCCATTATCTCTTTTGGGTACAAACCCAGCAGTGCTATGGCTGGATCAAAGGGTAGACATTCTTTTGTCACCCTTTGGGCATAATTCCAAATTGTCCTCCAGAATGGTTGAATCAGTTCACAACTCCACCAGCAATGAATTAATGTCCCCACTTTGCCACATCCCCTCCAGCATTCATTACTTTCCTTTGCTATCATGTTAGCCAATCTGCTAGGTGTGAGGTGATACCTCAGAGTTGTTTTGATTTGCATCTCTCTGATTATAAGAGATTTAGAACACTTCTTCATGTACTTATTAATAATTTTGATTTCTTTATCTTAGAATTGCCTATCCATGTCCCTTGCCAATTTATCAATTGGAGAATGGCTTGATTTTTTGTACAATTGATTTAGCTCTTTATAAATTTGAGTAATTAAACCTTTGTCAGAGGTTTCTATGAAGATTGTTTCCCAATTTGTTGTTTCCCTTCTGATTTTAGTTACATTGGTTTTGTTTGTACAAAAGCTTTTTAGTTTGATGTAGTCAAAATTATTTATTTTACATTTTGTGATTCTTTCTATGTCTTGCTTGGTTTTAAAGTCTTTCCCCTCCCAAAGGTCTGACATGTATACTATTCTGTGTTTACCCAATTTACTTATGGTTTCCTTCTTTATGTTTAAGTCATTCACCCATTTTGAATTTATCTTGGTGTAGGGTGTGAGGTGTTGATCTATTCCTAATCTCTCCCACACTGTCTTCCAGTTTTCCCAACAGTTTTTATTGAACAGTGGATTTTTGTCCCAAAAGCTGGGATCTTTGGGTTTATCATATACTGTCTTGCTGAGGTCGCTTGCCCCCAGTCTATTCCACTGATCCTCCTTTCTCTCTCTTAGCCAGTACCAAATTGTTTTGATGACTGATGCTTTGTAATATAATTTAAGGTCTGTAAGACCCCCATCATTTGTATTTTTTTTTTCATTATTTCCCTGGATATCCTTGATCTTTTGTTCTTCCAAATGAACTTTGTTATGGTTATTTCTAAATCAGTAAAGAAATTTTTTGGGAGTTCAATGGGTATGGCAGTAAATAGATAAATAAGTTTGGGTAGGATGGTCATTTTTATTATATTGGCTCGTCCTATCCATGAGCAGTTAATGTTTTTCCACATGCTCAAGTCTAGTTTTAGTTGTGTGGAGAGTGTTTTGTAGTTGTGTTCATATAGTTCCTGTGTTTGTCTTGGGAGATAGATTCCTAGGTATTTTATTTTGTCTAAGGTGATTTTGAATGGGATTTCTCTTTCTAGTTTTTGCTGCTGAGCAATGTTGGAGATATATAGAAATGCTGATGACTTATGTGGGTTTATTTTGTATCCTGCAACTTTGCTAAAGTTGTTGATTATTTCAATTAGCTTTTTGGTTGAATCTCTAGGATTCTTTAAGTAGACCATCATGGCATCTGCAAAGATAACTTGGTCTCCTCCTTGCCTATTTTGATGCCTTCAATTCCTTTATCTTCTCTAATTGCTACTGCTAGTGTTTCTAGTACAATGTCAAATAGTAGAGGTGATAATGGGCATCCTTGTTTCACTCCTGATCTTATTGGGAATGCATCTAGTTTATCCCCATTGCAGATGATATTAGCTGATGGTTGTAGATATATACTGTTTATTATTTTTTAGGAACGACCCTTCTATTCCTATGCTTTCTGATGTTTTTAATAGGAATGGGTGTTGTATTTTATCAAAGGCTTTTTCTGCATCTAATGAGATAATCATGTGGTTCTTGTTGGTTTGCTTGTTTATGTGGCCAATTATGTGGATGGTTTTCCTAATATTGAACCAGCCCTGCATCCCTGGTATAAATCCTACTTGATCATGGTGAATGATCCTTCTGATCACTTGCTGGAGTCTTTTTGCTAGTATCCTATTTAAGATTTTTGCATCTATATTCATTAGGGAGATTGGTCTATAGTTTTCTTTCTCTGTTTTTGACCTGTCTGGTTTTGGAATCAGTACCATGTTTGTGTCATAAAAGGAGTGTGGTAGAACTCCCTCTTTGCTTATTATGTCAAATAATTTGTATAATATTGGGATTAACTGTTCTCTGAATGTTTGATAGAATACACTGGTGAATCCATCAGGCCCCGGGGATTTTTTTTCTTAGGAAGTTCTTTGATGGCGTGTTGAATTTCATTTTCTGATATGGGATTATTTAAGAATTCTATTTCTTCTTCTGTTAGTCTAGGCAGGTTGTATTTTTGTATATATTCATCCGTATCACCTAAATTGGTGTATTTATTGCCATATAATTGGGCAAAGTAATTTTTAATGATTGCCTTAATTTCCTCTTCATCGGAGGTGCTGTCCCCCTTTACATCTTTGATGCTGTTAATTTGCTTTTCTTCCTTCCTTTTTTTAATTAGATTGACCAGTACTTTGTCTATTTTGTTTGTTTTTTCAAAGTACTAGCTTCTTGTCTTATTTATTAAATCAGTAGTTCTATCACTTTCAATTTTATTAATTTCTCCCTTAATTTTTAGGATTTCTAGTTTGGTTTTCTGCTGGGGGTTTTTAATTTGATCGCTTTCGAGTTTTTTTTATTTGCATTTCCAATTGATTGATCTCTGCTCTCCCTAGTTTGTTGATATATGCACTCATTGATATGAATTTACCTCTGATTACCGCTTTGGCTGCATCCCAAAAGGTTTGAAAGGATGTCTCGCCATTGTCATTTTCCTCGATGAAATTATTAATTGTTTCTATGATTTCTTCTTTAACTAAACAGTTTTGGAGTATCATATTGTTTAATTTCCAATTGGTCTTAGATTTGGTTTTCCATGTACCATTACTAATCATTATTTTTATTGCCTTGTGATCTGAGAAGGCTGCATTCATTATTTCTGCTTTTCTGCATTTGTGTGCTATGTTTCTGTGACCTAATGTATGGTCAATTTTTGTGAATGTGCCATGTGGTGCTGAGAAGAAGGTGTATTCCTTTTATTCCTATTTATTTTTCTCCATATGTCTATTAATTCTAATTTTTCTAAGATTTCATTCACTTCTTTTACCTCTTTCTTATTTATTTTTTTTATTTGATTTATCTAAATTTGATAATGGTTTTTTTTAAGTCGCCCACTAATATGGTTTTAGTGTCTATTTCTTCCTTCAATTCTCCTAGTTTCTCCATTAGAAATTTGGGTGCTATATTATTTGGTGGATACATGTTGATTAGTGATATTTCCTCATTATCTAAAGTCCCTTTTAACAAAATATAATTACCTTCCCTATACCTTTTGATCAGGTCTATTTTTGCTTTGGCTTTATCAGATATCATGATTACCACTCCTGCCTTCTTTCTGTCAGTTGAGGCCCAGACGGTCTTACTCCATCCTTTAAATTCTGTCCTTGTGGGTGTCTACCCACCTCATGTGTGTTTCTTGAAGACAACATATGGTAGGGTTTGGGATTCTAATCCGTCTACATTTTATGGGTGAGTTCATCCCATTCATGTTCAAAGTTATGACTGTCACCTGTGGACTCCCTGGCATTTTGATATCCTTCCCTAATTCTAACCTGTCTTCTTCAGCTCTACCTTTTAGTCCAGTGATTTACTTTAAATCAGCCCCCCTTGTCCCCTCCCTTGATATGTTTCCCTTTCTAGTCCCTCCCTTTTTGTTCCCTCCTCCTCCCCCTTCTTCTTCCCTCCCTTTTTTGTGTTCCCTCCCCCTCCCCCCCTTGGTTTTCCCTTCTCCCTACCCTTGTTGGGTAAAATAGAATTCAAGATCCCAATGGTCTGGATGTTCTTCCCTCTCAGAGTTGATTTCCCTGAGATTAAGGTTTAAGTAAAAACTCTCTTCCTCTCCTTCTTATAGGAGTTTTCTTCCCTTCCCCTTCCCATGTGAATCTTTGTGTGAGAAAGATTATTCTATTTGGTCTTTCTTTTCCCCCTATTTACACATTACATTTTCCCCACATGTTAGTATACATAGGTTGATATAAATGTAGTCCTTATAGAAGAGAGTTTGAGTAAAAGAAAAAGATAACATTTTTCTCCTTTTCCCTCTCCTCATATTTACCTTTTCAGGTATTCCATGCTCTTTGTTTTTTGGTATCAAACTTTCCACAGAGCTCTGGTCTTTTCTTTGCAAAAACTTGGAAATCTTCTGTTTTGTTGAATGTCCATACATTCCCTTGGAAGTATATAGTCATTTTTCTGGATAGCTGATTCTTGGTTGAAGGCACAGATCTCTTGCCTTTCTGAAAATCATGTTCCATGCCTTACGATCATTCAGAGTGGAACTTGCAAGGTCTTGTGTGACCCTGATTTGCATTCCTTTATATCTAAATTGTCTTTTTCTGGCTTCTTCTAGGATTTTTTCTTTCATTTAAAAGCTTTGGAATTTGGCAATTACATTCCTGGGAGTTGTCTTTTGGGGATTTAGTGTAGAGGGTGTTCTGTGAGCTCTGTCAGTGGCTGTATTGCCCTCTTGTTCTAGAATCTCTGGGCTATTTTCTTTGATTATCTCTTGTATTACAATGTCGAGTTTGCTATTTATTTCTGGATTTTCTGGAAGTCCAATTATTCTTAAATTATCTATTTTCCAAATCTGTCACCTTGTCAGTGAGATATTTTATGTTCTCTTCTAATTTCTTGGTTTTTTGGCTTTGTTTTATTAATTCTTGCTTGTTGTCTTCGAGTTGCCTGATTCTACTTTTAAAGCCTGGTTTTCCTTTTCACTTTGGTCAAACTGGTTGTATAGATGCGTGAATTTCTTTTGCATTATTTCCCACTTTTCCTCCCAGAAGGTTTCCATCTTTTTGATCCTTTCCGATTCAAATTCTTCATGGGTTTGTGGAGAGTTTTCATTTCCTTTGGAAGTTTTCAGAGCATTTGCTTGTGTTTCCTCTTCTATCTCCTCTGTATTTTGTATTTTTTGCTCTATAAAATGTGTCCAAAGTCTCCCCCTTCTTCTTTGTTTTCTTGGAATTTTAGGGCTTTTGTGCTTCTGTGGAGTTTGCCATCTCTATCTGAGTGGGGAGGACTAGCTTTTCTTATCTCTGTCTGGTGTTCAGAAGTTTTAGCCCTAGGCAGATTGTTCTATGCAGTTGTTGTTCTGTCTTCCCAGGGAAGCCAGGAATTGCTGGTGTTTTCGTGTTACTGCCCTCCTCGGTTCCCTCCTGATGCTTCTCTGTTGCCTTACTTCCACACTCTGAGCCTGGCTTGGCCCTTTCCGCGGGGTGTTTGTTTCTGTGCCTTAGCTGGCCAGAAGAGCCAGCACTCTGAGGGGGGAGGGGCCGCGGCTTCCTGGAGCTCAGAGGGTTCCTGATAGGATTAGCTTTCGCTGGGTTGAACTGAGTATGCCCTGAGGCAGGGACCTTCCATGAGACTCGGGTGGAAGGATCCAGCCAGGGTGTTACAGGCTCCCCCCGTCTCTCTCTGTTTCCCTGCTGTCTGTGTTGGGTGCCCCCTCGACTGAGTCAGGTTGTTTTCAGGAAGTGGCCTTCAGAGTAGCCGGCCCTGAGGCTCTGAGCTTCCCTCTGCTGCCTCAGACTCAGAGCTCTGGGTTGGGGGGGGGGGATGGGTCCTGGGACCTTCCTTCTGCCTGTCCCTTAGATCTGAGTGATCTCGGGTTCTGGCTTTTGGGGAGGGCCGTACCTTTTGATCCAGGTCCAGGAGGAGGATTACCTGGATCTATTCTGTTGATCGTTTTGAATTTCGGTGCCCTAGGATCATATAGTTTGAGTTCGGTAGGGAAGGGTTTCCAGAGATCTGAACTTCAGCTTTCTCTAAGCCGCCATCTTGACCAGAAGTCGCCCTTGTTCTTTATTGGTATATTTATATGTATGGAGGCATAGATAATTATAGGCAAATATAAATCTATCCTAGGCATGATAGCCCATCATTATATAAACATATATATGCATCTATACATACATATTTGTATATATTTGTCTACACATATATATGTATACACAAAGATGGACTATGAGATCTACAATGGATCTTAGAAGAGATCTCAGCTATCTATCTCTGATTTTACCAATGGGAAAACTGATGGTCAGAGAGGAAAATGGCTCTCCCAAGGTCACACAGGTAATTAAAAAGTTTAGAACCAAGATTGTTCTTGTAGCTCAGGAATCCTAAGTCATGGTGACTTTTTTTTCCCTTATTTTAGATGCTTAGAAAAGACTTGCTAATATAAAGGCATTAGACCCCAAGACATGGAAAAAAATTATGGTTGTCTCCTCTAAACTCACTGAGGGAAAACAAGCCATCCCCGGTCTACCACTGACCTTTGTCTTGCACCAGCATATCCAGCTCTTCTCGGATCCCATCATACCAACTGGTGATGTCCACGTGGAGAGAGTAATCACAGCAGGATTTGGTGTCGGCAGCCTCATGCCACTTTTCAAAGGTGGCGAGTAAACTAGCACCGGGCTCAGGAAGAACATGGTCAACTGAAAGAGAATATAGAATTCATGGTCAAAGCCAACACAGTATGCAAAGCACTCAGTGTAGGGAGATGAAGGAGTCAATGTTTTTCCTTCAAAAAAAATATTCTTTCATGAACAAACATACTATTAGCAATGATGATTCCCCTACTCCAAGCTCCTATTTTTTTCTTGCAAATTCTTGCAAATGTTACCTCAGCAGTTTCCTAGGTAAGTGCCCTCTCCAACTCTAGTCCTATACACACTCAATCTATTCTGCACATACCACTAAATCATTCTTTCTGTCTTCTCACTCTTGTACTAAAACACTATCCATGGTTCTCCATTGATACAATTGATAAAAATTGATAAAAAAATTTTGATAAAAAAGTCCTGTCTTCTCATCCTGTCATTCAAGGTGCTGTATAATCAGGCCCCAACTTTCCTAGACAATCTTATCACAAAATATTTTAAGTAGAAAAAGCTTTATAAATGATCGAATCTGAACCAAATATTTTACAGATAAGGAAACTGAAGTCCAACAATCCCTTAGTCACATAGCTATTTTGCAAGATTCCACTAAATACCTTCTACCTTAGTCAGTTATTGTTCAGGTCTGTCTGACTCCTTGTGACTCCATTTCAGGTTTTCTTTGCAAAGATACTGGAGTTGTTTGTCACTTTCTTCTCCAGCTCATTTTACAGAAAAGGAAACTGAGACAAAAGGGGTTGAATGACTTTCTTAAAGTCATACTACTATTGAGTATCTGAAGTCATTTGGAACTCAGGAAGATGAGTCTTCCTGACTCTAGGTCCAGCACCTAGCACATTGTGCCACCTCGCTTAGTCAAGTCCATCTAATTATCCTCTAGCCACTCCCTAAGATATGATCATTCTTATCTAAATGCCTTTTATGATTCTCTTCCAACTTTTTGAAATTCACTTTCTCTCTCAAATCAGCAAATATTTAGTAAGTGTCTAATATCTGCAAAGTATAGTATGAATCTGGAAATATAAAGAAAAAACAAAACAACAAAAATCACTGCCTGCCCTCAAGCCATTTACATTCCAATAGAGAATGCTTAATAAACCACCAAGTCACTGCTTTTGTTTATATATGTGTGTGTGTGCAAGCACTTATATTTTGACACAGTATAGTTTGAGGAAAGAAGAGCAATGACTGCTAAGGTAGTCAGGGAAGATGCTCCAGAGGAGCTAGAACCTGGGATAAATTATAAAGGGAGTTAAGCTTTCTAAGAGGCATAATAGGTAAGGAGAGAGTCAGGCATGGGGGTCAGCATGGATGAAGACACATAGGTAAGGGGAAGGAAGAATGTTAAGTTCAAGGAACAGTTAGAAATTCAGTGTAAGTGGTAAATATTGTGTTGGAGGGAGTCATATGAACTGTCTGGAAAGGTAGACTGGAGCAAGATTGTAAAAAAAAAAAAGATGGGCTGAGGAATTCACATTTTATTTTATAGGCAACAGTCAGCCCCTAAAGTTTTTGAATGGAGAGTGATGTGATCACATTTATGCCTTTCGGAAATTATTTTGACAGTTTCCTGTAGGATGAATTAGATAAAGGAATGTCTGAAAATGGGGAGATCAATTAGGACATTCTTGCAATAATCTAAATGAAAGAAGATGAGTGCCCGACATGTAATGGTGGCCATGTGTCTAGAGAATGAAACAGATGCAATAAATGGTGTTAGAATTGATAAGACATCAAAACTGATTGGATATAGGAGGGTGAGAAAGAGAGGATGATTTTCAATCTATGAAATTGGGGTAAAAAGATGATGGTATCCTCAACAACAATGAAGAAGTTCAAAAGAGGGATGGATTTAGTGAGGGAGAAAATAAATATTGTTCTAGCCTGGTTAGATATAAGATGCATCCTGGAAATCTAAGTAGAGATGATAATGCAGATTTGTAATCTAGGAAGCAAATTAAGATGGAATATGTAAATTTGGTAGACATCTATGTAGAGATGATACCTTGAAATCTGAGATCACCACCATCACCTGTCCAACTAAAAGAGGAAGGGGAGGGAAAACCCTTCTAGTTGCCTTCTTATACTAAATTTTAATTTCGTATTTAAGAGAAAAAAATATTTTCTCTCTCTTCCACCTTCCACTCCATTGGAGAAAAAAATCCTTGTAACAAATATGCATAGTAGAGCAAACTAAATTTCTTCCTTCCCTTTGAAAAATTCAAGTGTATTTGCATCCCTGGAGTCATCGCTTAAAAAAATTACAGTCTCAATTTGTATAAATAATTTTTATGAAGCAAGCTATAAATTTCCCATTAAATTCATGTGCTTCTACTTTTTCTGATAAATTCAAATGTTTTATTAATAAATGTAGTCCTCTTGGGGGCCCTAAATAATGCCCTAATTAGCCCACTGTTTCAAGATTCCAAGAACTGCCAACTGAAAAATATATATTCTCTATCTGTGTGTATCTCTGTCTTTGTTTATATCTCTGTCTCTGTCTCTCTCTTCATATATATATATATATATATGCATATATATGTATGTATACATAATATAAGTATAGATGCATGCCTATTTTCTGCTAAGTATTGATGCCATAGTGAAATTATTTTATAATATTGATGCCAAAGAACAGGACAAATATACTCATATTCAGGTAGTGGTATACAAAGGGCACAACTCCAATGGCATTCCTTCCATTAGGTGTTCCCTAATTACCCTCTGGTTAGCAATGTTCTCTTTCTACTCAAATGTGCATAGATATCTGCTTGCTCTTCTTTTAGACATTTTTTTCTATTTTTATTATAGTTATTCATTCATGTTATATCTCCCTTGATGGACACTATACTCCTATAAAGTGGGGACTGTCTTGTTTATATTTACATCTATTGTGACCAATGCTTAATATAATACATCACATAATTCAAGCCTTTGGTAATATTTGTTGGATTCAACTGAATATTTTTATGACCCTTTGTGTCTTTCAAAGAGTGGGCAATTGATAAATATTGATCAATTCAGTAGCCTGCTTTGAGTATTCCTTTAAGGTTCTTTCACTTTACCTCTGTAACTGCAAGCATCCCTTAGCTTTCTCACAAGCCTGAATGTCTCTTCCAGTCAAAAGATGCTCTTCCTTTCCCAACCCTACTCACCTCCTGCTACCTTGAATATATAAGCAGTCTAGAACCATAGTTATCATCTTCCTCACTAAACCCATCCCTCTTCCAACCTTCTTCACTGTTGTGAAGTCCTATTACCCCAATTTTATAGACTGATGGTCATCTGGCTACTTTTTCTTTCTTACACTTTCCTATAAGATGGGATGTGAATGCCCAGGAACTTCACAGGCACAGGTGCTTAGTGGGTAGGGGTCATGGTAAAAGTTTCAGGACACAAATTCTCATGGTAATAAGGCCATCTGCAGAAAAGCAGTTGGGCTACCATAAACACACCCCCACACATTCTAGACTGACTGGAAGAAACCAGCTGGCTCCCACAATGACAGCCAGGGTATCATAATGGAAGGTTTTCAATGGTCACTGTGACTTCTCCTTAAGAACGGATTTGAAATGCTTTATCAGTTGAATCAAAACAAGAGATTCTGAAGAGAGTCTAAATTCTTCCTTTTTTGAAGACATTTGCCTTTCACTGTTAGGAAATTCAGATATCCTCTCTGCTTAGCAACTGTCCCCAACACCATTTCAATATAGCATGGGCTAAATAGGAATCTTTGGAGAATTTGGGGGAAGTCACAGACAACACACAAAGGTCCACAGATAACAAACAAAAAAGTTTAGAAACTGAGAAATGCGTAACATATATGTATAGTATTACAGCACTTCAACATTTTTTATTTCTTAATATCATAAATAAACACAATTTTTCAAAAAGTTAGAGTAAGCAAAAAGTTAGTTTGGTAAATGCCTGCAGATGATACAGACACACAAAAACTAGAAATGGAAAGATATCTTAAAATGTCAGTAACTCATAATGCGTATAAATTACTATAAACACCGCAGAAAAGAAAAAGGAAAAAAATCTAGACATCTCTGGTATGAAAGAAGGGCCAAAAATTTTATGCAGATTTTTCAGATTATAGGAATGCCATGCTCCTAACCCTCACCTTACAGAAAGGATACCTGTATATACTGTTGTAGTAAATATGTGCTTATTAAGAATTTATATAATTTGGACATGATCATGGACAGGATAAGTATTTGTATGACACCTATTATGTCCTAGACACTATGTTAAGTGCTCTTTCCGGATATCATCTTATTCTGAAAACTAGGTACTATTTATTATCTTTCTCATATTATAGTTGAGAAAATTGAAGCAAATAGAAGTAGACCAGTATAATACTACTAGTAAAGTATCTGAGATCTGATTTGAACAGAGATCACCCTGACTCAGGATCCAGAGGTTTAATGCCATTCCTTCTATAAAGTGTTCCCTGACTTCCCCTCCAGTCATCTCTCTCTCTCTCTCTCTCTCTCTCTCTCTCTCTCTCTCTCTCTCTCTCTCTCTCTCTCTCTCTCTCTGTCTCTCTGTCTCTCTCTCTCATCAAAAATACTTTGATATCTATTTATTCCTGTTTTAGGAATTTACCTTTTTTCAATTTTTATCATAATTATTTATTCATATTATCCTCCCTTAATAGACAATATATTCCTAGAAAGTGAGGTTATATTTATATTGACACCACCAGCTGTCTAATAATTTTAGAGTAAAAACTGAAAAGTTTCATTCAGTTGGAAATAATAACTGTTTGATGAACCAACCTCATTCTTCTTCTTAATAATATTTCATATCTCATTTTAATCTATAATTTGATGAATCTATATTTGGCAATGATATAGGGCAATTCTCAGTAAGATAAAATCAAAAACTTCTATGGCAAAAAAAAGACATTGAAATATAAAATATCTAATGTTGGTGCCAGGAGAGCTCTTAGAACACAGAAAGTCAGAGCTTAGAGGAATCAATCATCAAGTCTTCAACTTTTGTTTTTTTACGGTTAAAGAAACTAAGGCTCAGGAGAGGGAAAAGACATATCCCAGAACACTAGAAGTTAGTGGCAGAACTTGTCTTTTGAACAATGTTCAATTTGCATGTAATTAATTCAAACAAACATGCTTCTTTACAAATACTCTCTAACTCAGATATCTCAGTAAGTTTAACGATGTTGATTCACTGCTTCCAAGTTAACAAACTTTTACTGAACAAACAAAATGGGAAGTTTTAACAAAAACAATATTTTCTCTTATAATATATCCATTTTCTCTTTGGTTAAGAAGTCAAGAAATTATCATTTTAATAATTAAAATGATTTTAATATCCAGAATTTATATAATGCAATAAGGTTTGCAAAGAACTTTGTAAATATTATTTGAGCACAGGTATTCTTTATTTCAGGACCCAGTGCTCTATCTACTATACTACCTAGTTGCTATTTTGTTTCTTCTTACTTTCCTTCCTTCCTTCTTCCTTCATTCTTCCTTCCTGCCTGCCTTCTTTCCTTCCTTCCTTTCTTTCTTCCTTCCATCCTTTCTCCCTCTATCTCTGCTTCCCTTCTTTCCTTCCTTCCCTTTTCCTCCTGCAAAAGCAAAATAAAGCTCTCTAGAGACTATTTTTGCCTATATCATCCAAGTCAACATAAGGAGTCTTTCCTGAGGTAAAAGAGTAGGACTCTGTAGCCACAAATTTTTCACTTCCCTGAAATAAAGCAATCAATTAATCATTAAATCAAAGTGGGCTTGAGACTGGATGCTCTATAATTCCAAGTTACTGACTGAGGAGTTACCTGTGTACCTGTAGTAGAAAGGAATGACCCCACTACTACAGCTACTCATAGATTGAGAGTTACTATCTCCTTTCTTTGTTCAATCATTTTTCAGGTCTGTCCAACTCTTCATGAGCCCATTTGGGGTTTTCTTGACAAAGATACTGGAATGGCTTGCCATTTCCTTCTCCACCTGATTTTACAGATGAGGAAACTGAGGCAAGCAGGGTTAAATGACTAGCCTGGGATCACATAGCTAGTAAGCCTCTGAGGTTAGATCCAAACTCCAAGGGATGGGTCTTCCTGACTGCAGACCTAGCACTCTATCCACTAGCCACCTAGCTTCCCTTCATTTACATTAACTGAAAAAGTTGTCAGATCTAGTGTGTCTAAAGGTATCAGATGTCACAGTTAAAAGACCACAGCTAATGCTCACCTTAAGGAAAGCTCAATCAAGATAATCAAGCTTCAGTTTCCAATTGGCTTTCCACGCTAGGACTGATTGTTTAACTAATTGCTTCAGTTTTAAATAAGATTCATAAACCTAGGAAAAATGCATTTGACTAGGCTGATTTCCCCAATGTAAAATAACTTACTAAGCCTAATTCTAACATCTTTCCTAAAAACTATTAGCCATCAGAACATAAAGCTTTGCAGAAGCAGCAACCATGAAATTGTCTCTTGTTCATTCCTTTCTCCAAACACAAACAAGAGATCTTAATATACTTTATTTATTATAAAGATTACAATGTTTAAATACAATGAAAAGTTATTTTCAGCCACTTTTTGCTCATTAATACTACAGTAGGATTATTTTGTAAGTCTAACGTCAGAAGAAAAAACACATCCAGTTTTGAGCAAATTATATTTTGCTGGACTTTTAAGTGGAAGACATCAGAAAGGAGGAAGCATTTGCACTAAGGTGATCATTTAGATATGGAAATAGGTCTTGACCAGTGACAAATGTAAAACCCAGTGGAATTGTGCATCTGCTGTGGGAGGGGGTTGGGGAGAGGGGAGGAAAAGACCATGATTTTTATAATCCTGGAAAAATACTCTAAATTAATCAATTAAATAAAATTTCAAAAATATTAAAAAAGGAGGCAGTACATGAACTATCTTTTGATGGTCACCATCCATACAGAAAACTCCAAGAGTTTCATATGAAATACCTGAACCATCTTTCTTTTATCAAAAGCTTTTTAGCAATAAATAAAACCAACTATATTCCAATATGTCAACAGACTTGGAAGTTAAGGTGTCTAGACACCCCTCTGGGCTTTGCATCCCCAGAATCTCTAAAATTCCTTGAGGTTGAAATTTCCTTCTTCTATTTGTATCTATATACTAATAAATATAAATACCCATATATAAACAAATATATAAACATATATATAAAAATATCCATATATAACAAATAAATATATCTATATATAAACAAGTATATATACAGATGTATAAATATCCACATATAAATAATATATATAAATTCACAAATATGTAAATATTCATATATAAACAAATATATGCATATACATGTAAATAAATATATAAATATATAAACACATATATACGCATATGTATATGTAAACAAATATATATAAAATGTGTATTTACTATGATGGCCCATCTCCACTGATTTTCCCTGCACTATATTTGCTGTGCTGACTTAGACAAAGTACAGTGTAAATCCCATGTCATGTGTGCAAACAGAGACCCACATATTGAGCAGCAGTTTTCCTTAAGATGATTAAATGATAAAAGGAGGCAATTACTCCCATCACTCTCCTCAATCACACTCTTATTTGGCTGTATTCAAAACAGTTCCAGTCCTTTTGCTAGCAGCTTTCCTACCAACAGGTGGTGAGAGCAATGGCTATATCAATATTCATGACATACTAGCAAAGCCTTGTTGCTATAGCTAGTGTTTTGCTCTTAGGAAGATTAGCTGAGTAGACCCAACTTCTTTTAAAAGGGGGGAAATGAACCCAGTACTGGAGGCAACAGCAACAGGGAGGAAGTCCTGTGTCTACGAGTCTGGATATTTTTCCTGACCTCATATCCCATTTCTCATAGTGGAAGGAGCCTTCTGTGTCTTGCTTTGCCATGAATTTATTCCTTGATCTTGGACGATTCATTTCCCTTCTTTGGGACTAAATATTTCTTTCTATGAAATGAGAAGGATTGCTGGGAGGCTCTAGGAAGCATGTATGTCTGTGTAATAGAAAGCTACCTATATAGAGATCTGTCTAATTACAGATATCTCTATATAAATAGATCTGCATCCAGATGCTGTTGTATTTATGACTATTAATTGCATTATTATTCAAAACCTGAGCTTTTTATAAAGGTAGGCTAAACAATAGCATGTTGGTTCACTTTGAAGAGTACCAGAAAGTCCTTATTCCCAACCCACTTTTCCCAATTAGTCTTCTCCTTTTGCCTTTGAGGTACCTTCTGAAGACAGGCATTTTAACTAAAATAAAGTATTTAATTTCCTGGGATACTAGCACCTATCCAAGTATGTAACCCTGGGGGTCACTATGCTAGGTTTGTAGTTGATTAGGCAGTTTTTAAAAGGCTCCAAGTTCCTTACAATTCTGTCTGGGATGTTGAATTATGAAACATGAATAGGTTACAATTATAGACCCAATTAGTGAAAATGCTCTAATTATGAGCTAGCAGGAAGTTGGGAATCAAATTCTGTTCTAAGAGAGGTCATCTCTCCTATATATAGAGGAAGTCCTGCCATTTTCTTTCTTCCTATTTGTTCTCTCTTCTTGTCTAAGTAGAGATAACCTGTCCTCCAGACTGGATCTTGCATTAACTTCCTCTTTTCTTAAAGTGGGAAGAAATATAACTCCCAAGGTCTTTAGCACTTTGGATCCCCTTGTAAAGCAGTCAATCCAAGCCTTGCCAGAATAGCTCTCACACTAGGAAAATTTTATCCAATTAATCATTTACTATGTACAATCACCCAGGTGAGAGCAGAAGCCCAAAGGGAAAAACTGAGGGAAAGTTGGAAGGGGAAAGAAGATGAATAAGGGAGGAAAATGTAAACAAAGGGCAGAGGAAAACAAACTAATTTTGCTCATTTAAAATTCTACATTGGGCCTGGCCTGACTTTCTATAGTAATTTTAGTATATATGAAGATGATTTAAAAAAAAAACAATTAGAGGGACAGATCATTTAGACTTCTAGCTCTATATCCTTTTACTGTTAAAGAATATTTCCAGCTCTAACAGTCTATGTTCTATTATCTAAGTTAGTTTTCATCTTTGACATTCTAGGTTCAACATCCTAAGGTCCCTTCTAGCTCAAAGAGTCTGGGCTTGGCCACCTATAGATATTCCCATTCTATGGATCTGTGACTAAGTCATAGCCTAAGACCTCTTTCTGCCAGGAAATCTCATTGTAGTATGCATTTAATGTCATACAAATCGGTAGTTATTTCTGATAGCCTTCTGAGATTACTCAGTATTATCTCTAGTTACCTGATGTGAGGCCCTAAAGGAAATCTGGTCCTTGAGTTATAAAACCCATAAGAATGGATGTTAGGAAATGTCTGAGACCTGGTGGTAACATTCAGAATAGTGTGGGGGGACAGCCAGAGTAAAATCTACACATGTCCCAAAATGGCGGAGAGGGAGAATCAATCCCTGGAGGAGGTAGAAGGTCTTGTGTCATATTGTTACTTTGAAGACCTTTCCAATTGTGTGGTCACTAGAGCATCACAGGATGAACACTGGGCTCAGGCTAGAAGCCAACCATCATATCTATCTATGATCACACATTTAAGGTAGACATTTGATCTCCAATACCTTCTCCCCAAATTGACCACTAATGTTTTACCAATCACAGGCTCCTAAAGAATTAGTGATCAGGGTCTTTTATTTTTTGTATTTTAAAATTTTTAAACACCTGTACACAAAGAAAAATAGAAAGGAAGACCTTCCCACAATATGAAGCCTTATGGATAAGATATGGCTATGTATTGTATCAAATTACTCCAGGCAAAAGGGCAAAGACCTACACTTCATGCCATGGCATAGTTAATCACGGTAGGGCAATGAATTTTCCAATTTAATCTTCACAGTGGAGAAAACTAGCAACTGAGGCAAAAGAAAATATCTAGTATTACAAACCAATCCAGAGAGGAACAAAGTTTTTTGGAGCAATAGGAAGATATGAACTATGGAAAAATTGTCTCCTTGTGAAGTTTTCCCAAGGCAGAGATGCAACCAAATCCCCACACATCTTCAGAGTGAGGAGGTCTGGATGGATGAAAATGGGTGGCAGTTGAAGAAGAAGGAGATAAACAGTATATAGCTCCATATAAAGCTACTAGGAACAGAAAATAAAGTATGGAAGCCAAAGAGAATAAGAAACATTGAGGATAAACCCCTCATCCCCACATTAGCACATAAATCAGCAGTGAGACTCATAAAAAAATGAATTGAACTAAAAGAAAATTTTTAATATAAAATGCAATAAATAAATGTCAGTGGTGGATAGCTGCCTAAAATCACTTAATGAAAATAAATAGCAAGACAATAAAGTCTATAGTGCATCCAGAAACGTTGAAATAAGAACAAGAAATTCTGACTATTGCTCAGAAAGGGCAAAATAATACAAAAAATTAGAATAAGGATGGAAACTAAATGAGAATTTAGGGCAGAAAAAGAGTGCTAAAAGAAGAAATTAAGAAAAATTAGAGGGGACAGATAGATGGCTCAGTGAATAGAGAGCTAGGCCTGAAGACAGAAGGTCTTTGGTTCAAATCTGACCTCAGATAGTTTCTGGATGTGTGACCCCAGGCAAGTTGCTTGACCCCCATTACCCAGCCCTTATTGCTCTTCTGCCTTGGAACCACTATGTAGTATTGATTCTAAGATGGACGGGAAGGGTTTTTTTTTTTTTCAAGAGTGAAACTAATGTAGAAAATACAAAGCAGAATCATTCCAAAGCAGAAGAAGCTCTGAGAAACAGAGTGATATATTTAGAATGCAAGATGCAAGCAAAATTTTATAGGACTTGCTTAAAAAGCAATAGCATTGTTTCCACATAGCCAAACTAAATGACTCTGAATATAGAATATGTAGCGATGACTTAGGTCATATGTTGTGGGGAAAAAAGACAACATGGATTATAAATCATGGTGCAAGAAAAATATAGGAAAAAATGAAAAATGTGTTATATACAGAGGACAAAAAATACCTTGATAGAATCCATAAATTCTAAGTAGATTCAAACCAGAAGTTTAAATCACTAATTTAATGGTTAAATTCCAGAATTTCCTTAGGAAACACACACACACACTACATACATGTATATACACATATGTGTGTACATATATACATGTGTGTATATGCACACATATGGGTACATATATATATATATATGTATATATATATATATATATACAAGTGTACAAAGGACAATGATCTTCAAATAGCAAGAAAAAAGCATTTTGAATAGTCCCAAACTATTCCTCATGTATGAGACATCAAAAAAAACAATAAGAATATAATGCTCTGAAAAGCATTAGTGATTGAGTTGCACCCTCATATAGCATATCTTGAAAAGCTGGACCTAATCACCAAAAAGAAAAGATGGACTTTCCACAAAAGAACCTGGAGGTGAAATATGCAAGTGAGACTTTGTTTTATGCATCTTTGTGTGACTCCACATGCTGACTAAGTATGTTGTATATGAAAGCTACCCAAGAAATATTTGAATGGGGTAATAAAGATGGTTGACCAAAAATAATCCTCACTCCCCTACTGCACACTCTCAATATATTGATGAGGGATGAAGGAACCTTCAGAGATGCAGCGACCAAAGGAATGATTGATTAGTACTTACTGATCATGGTAGTGCCACCTGCCAGTGCTGCTTTGGTGCCTTGGTAGAAGTCATCAACAGAGGTCATTCCCTGGTAGGGCTTCTGTAAGTATGTGTTGACATCAATTCCTCCAGGGATAACCATTCGTCCATTGGCCTCAATAGTTTTCACTCCACCAGGAACTATTAAATTTTCTCCTATTTGTCTAGAGGGAAAATAACAAAAGATTATTTCAGAATCCTGAAGGCAAAAATCAGTTGATTGACAATAAAGTTTTAAATGGGATCACTGGGGAAATTGTCCTCAACTCCTCCTTCTTCTTCACTATTCCTCACAAATTCAATCATTGCTAGTTCTAGATTATCTCCCACATCTGTCTCCTTTCTCTTTACTCACAAGACCCCATTATTGGTTCCTTATCACCTCTTACTTGCTCCAGAGCAATTGACTCCAAATTGCTCTCTTTGCTTTAATTCCATCTGTTCTCACTCTTTTCCACGGTCATCTTCCAAAATAATCTTCCTAAGTCACATTTTTTACTTCAGCAAGCCTTTGCATAGTTTATCCTCTCTTTCTAAAATATACTTCTTCCTTGGTTTCTTTCCAAGCTTATCTGAATCTTAAGAATCCTTACTTGATTCTCCCCAGTAATTACTGTTCCCTCCATCCTCACCATTATCTTATAAATTGTATCCCCAGGAAAAGCACAAATTCTTTAAGGCAATGACTCTTTTAATGGTCTTGTCTTGACATCCCCTGTGCCTAGCACAGTACCTTGCACAAGGTAGGTGCTTGATGAAGGTCTGTTGAACTGATTTGAATACCCCTTGTGTCCCAGTAATGGGGTGAAGACAAAAGTAAAAGAAAGGTATTAAGTCTGAGGATTTGGAAGAGCAAGGTTTTAGGGGTCACCAATATGAATATTGACATGACTAAGGATAAGGTCAAGATTTGAAATGGAGGATAAGACTATAAATGAAGGTCTGAGCTCAATGAGAAAGGAGAGTGAATGATAGATGAGTAAGTGATGGCAAAAATGGTCTCCATATTATGAAATCAAAAATGAAAAGTGGAATGCACAGAAATAAAGCCTTCCTTTTCTTCTTGTCCAATAGAAAGTGCCAGTTTTAGGAATTACAGCTTGACAACAAAGAAAAAGGTGAGAATCAGGACATTCCAAAGTGTCATTCGCATCCATCATCATCTCCACTTTTGTAATAAGCATTATCACCTGAATTTTCTCCCTTGAAAAGGAATACATAAGCTAGTAAGGTAGGGAGTGGATTTCTTCAAAGGAAGAAGCTATAGTTACTTCACTGATCTGAGTCTTAGTTTGCTCATATGTAAAATGGGAATAATATCAACCATATTTACATCATAGCATTGTTATGGAGATCAAATGAGCTAATGAATGTGAATTATAATCAGAAAGTGCTAGAGCAAAATGCTATTGTTGAATACATATTCCCCAATGCAAAAAGAGAAGAACTAAGCAACATTGATGTAAAGAATTGTGTAGGGGACTTGAGATGAAAAAAAAAGTAGTTTTGAGTCCTGACTTTGTCATTTAGTAGTTATGTGACCTTGAGGAAGTGACAGGCTCTCAGAATATTGTTTTATTTAATCATTTATTATTGCTTGGTCATTTTAGTCATATCTGACTCTTTTTGGCCTTTATTTGGTCACAATCTTGTCTATCTTGTCAGAGATACTGGAGTGGCTTGCCATTTCCTTCTACAGCTCATTTTACAGATAAGGAAACTGAGGCAAACAGGATTAAGAGACTTGCCCAGTATCAGGCAGCTAGTTAGTTTCTAAAGCCAGATATGAACTCAGGGAGATGAGTCTTCCTGACTCTAAGGTCAGAACCCTATTTACTGTGCCACTTAGCTCCATTCATTTAATGAGGACAATAATATTTCTACTGCCTATCTCACAAAGTTGGTACCAGGAAATTGCTTCATAAGATCACTTAACTTAACCATAAGGGTATCTACATAGAAATTATTATTAAGAATTATTAAGAATACATAATTATTACTAATCATTCAGTACTTGAGCAGCTATTAATTTTTTTAATCAACCCAGGCATCATTGTGTGAGATGTTATGGAGGATAAGAAAGAAAATATGACATATGACATAGCTGTAACGTTAAAGAATCTAATGTTCAAATGAGAGACACAGGATTGACAATACTTAAAACAAATGGAGGATGCATAAATAGTACTAGAAATGAAGTCAGGGGCCCTAGATTTGAATCCCAGTTCTGCTATTTTACTTCCTCCTCTTCTCAAGGACTCAGTTTTACCATTTCATAAAATGAGATGCGTATGAGATGATCTTTAAGGTGTCTTCTAGCTCTAGGTTCTATGATTCCCCCCCAAAAGTATCACCTCTTAGAGACCACTGGCCATAGAATCAGGAAGCCCAAATTCAAATTTGGTCTCATATACTTACTAGCTATATGACCCTAGGTAAATCACTTAACCTCTGCCTCAGTTATCTCAATTACAAAATGGGAATAATAGCACTTACCGCCCAGAGTTGTTTTCAGAATCAAAGGAGATATATTTATAAAGTACTTTGTAAACCTTAGGCAGCTAGGTGGGAGTTAAGACCTGAGTTTTCATTCTGGCTTATATATTTACCAGTTGTGTCACCCTTACCAAATCATTTAACCTTTACTTGCTTCAGTCTACTCAACTGTGAAATGGGAATAATAATAGCATCTTCATCTTAGGGTTGTTGTAAGGATCAAATGAGACAATATTTGTACATCACATAGAACAATGTCTGACACATGTTAGACACTTGATAAATCTTTCCTTCTTTCCTTCCTTCACTCCTTCCTTCGTAAGAGATTTAAAGAAAGAAAATATTTGGACTGGAAGTAATCAAGTAAAGATTAATAAAAGAAGGGGACTTGAAGTGGGTCTCCTAGGATATAGAATTTAGATAAGAAAAGAGATGGAGGAAGGTATTCTGACCTAAGGAATCAGCATGGACAAAGGAAGAGGGAGGAGAATAAGCCACCATCTTGAAGATGATAATAAAGAGATTAGCTTGCCTAGAAGAGAGCATATGTCTATCTGGAGAGAAGTAGGGGAGAAGAATGCTTAGAGAGGGAAGGCTCCCTCCTATAATAAAGTTCATCATAACTAACATGTGTCATCCTGTCTCTGAGTCATTTTTAATACAATCACAATAAGCAAAGTTGCTAACCAAGCAATGACCTTCTGAGCTAAGGGACCAGATGGAGAGTTTTGTCATGAATTATGCATTGCCTTCAGAATTGCTCTGGGCATTTGGGAGGAGGTTGAGAGAAATGCTTTGGTGCATCAGAGTCTGGACTCTGCTGGAGTCAGTGCACATGGTGATCATTGACACCAATACCTAGACCAAGAAGAGAATTTCTGGCAATTTGGGATCCTTTTAAAAATATTCCAACTATCCCAAGAGGTGTTGCTGAATTCATAAATCTCATACATTTGCTTCCTTCTCTTTAATGACTTTGGTAACCATTTCATTATTCTAGATCATTATTACAAGGTTGACTGGTCATTACAAAGAGATAATTCTAGTGTGTCAGAATGACATACTAGACACCTGGCACAGAGTAGGCATTTAATACATGAATTATGATTGATTAATTCATATTGGTTCAGGGTTCCCCTAAAGGATTCTGACTTCATACTGGTCCCAAGTAATGCCTCTGGTGACAAGGTTGCCCATACTCACCAAGCCAGGCATGCAAAATAGAACAGAGCAAAAACCCTCTTCCCTGCAATCAAAACTCACCAACTCTGATCACTAGTTCTGGCCTGACTACATGTCTTCTCCTAGAGCTGGTAGCTGTCTGAAACTGGGAGGTCCACCTTAACTGAACTTGGTGGCCCCTTGGAGCTGGCATAAGCAGACTCTGCCAATTTCCTCCAGTCCTATAACATACTTAACACGATATGATTATTTCATATCTGTTATGCTGTCTGTCCAAGCTTGGAGCCAAAAGACATCTTTTGCTTAATTGTACTTCTGATTTTCCTTATCAGCTTCCTCCCATCACTTGCCCTTGTTCTACACCTTTCAGAAACTCTACTTTATATGCACTTGTGCACATGTCTTTTACCCATTAGTAGATTGCAAACTTCTAAAGATTGGCAACAATATCATATACATCTTTACATACACATCAGCATCTATTACCATGCCCAACATCTAGCAGGCACTGAAAAATATTCACTAAGTCAGCCCCTTTCAAAGCAACTAGATCTTTCTCTCTGTCATAGGAACTGTCATAGGAATTCCCAGATCTAAGGGAAAACCCACTTACATTGATTCTTCTATCTGGACCCCATACAGACCTTCCTTTCTTTTTCCTCTTTCTTGGATTCTAAGACAATTCTTGACCAAATCCCATCTTGGCCATATAGACTAGCAAATTCTACCTGCTAGATCCCAACAATAATTCCTATAGAGTCAATAGCTGAGAGGTTCATCTATGCTGATAAAAACTGCCAAGTCTTTGACTTTTCTGATATGCATATGAGAGATACAACTGACCATCACATTACCCTGACTCAGTCACCTCCCAACAGCTCTGATTGACCCAGTGATTTTTGGATGGCAATGAAAGAATAAAACAGCATAAAAACTGGATAGAGATAGTTGGTCTTAACTTCTACTCTGGCCAAATGTCAGGTATGGAATCTAACTTTTTTTTAACTTTAGAAATAATATAGATGACCTTATAAATAATAATAATAATCATATTCTACCCCCCACATATTTTTCTGAATCATTGTGTATTTCTAATGCCAACAGAAAATCCATAAGCAGTCACCTGAATACTAGTCTAATTAATAATATATGTATATATAATATGTATATCTTATGTATTATTATTAAATATTAATACTATTTATCACCAAATATTAATGTTTATCTAATAAAATATTTATTATATTATATATACTTTATAAATACCATATATAACTATATCCACATATGCACCAATATACACATGTTTATAAACATATGTGCATGCTCACATATACACATGTGTGTATAAATAAACATATACTAAACCATTACATAAATAAGAGTTCCATGTGTGCACATGCATGCATACATACCTCTTATACATATGCATATACATGAGTTCAGGCATTTATGTATGCAATACATATTAAATATATCATATATGCAGTGGTATATATATATATACATACATATATATATATATATATATATATATATATATATATATATATATATATATATATATATATATATATATATATATATATATATATATATATATATATACCACTGAACTAAAACAGAAAAGTTTTTAAAGTATTCTGTTTTGGCCAACCAACTTTATAAGTCCATCTTCCAAGTAGATGTCTGCATAGAAGGACTGATCATCATTGATAATTCTTCCTCCTTTAATGAGTAGCCGGTCACTCTGAAAAAGAAAAAATGCAAGAAGATATTGTCACTGGGGAAGGAAGCTGACAAATGTTCATTTAAACCACCTTAATATGAAAAGTCAGAAAAGATTGCAACTCTGCAGTCCAGTGATGGTGTACCATCAAGTGGCCATTACATAAAAATCAGGAATTGGGGCATGCTGATTTCCTACAACCACACAAATAAGAATTCCCTCATTCATTGTCTCAGATCAGACCAGACCATCCCTTTTCTGAGCTGTGGTGCTCCAAACTTAGAATCACACAAAATCACATTTCATTGAGCATGAAATGCTCGAAGAAGAGACCTTAGAACATAGAACAAAGAATGCTAATTCTGTGAGGGATTTTAGTTCATAGAACATAGAATATTATATCTAAAAGGTACCTTAGAAATAATCTACTGTAACCCTTAACCCTCCCAACCCTCCATCCTGCTTTATGTGGACATCACAGAGAATATAAGGGGATCTTCAAATACTCCAGAGAGCAAAAATGCATAAAATTGGGTATGAAATAAGGCTGGAAAGGTAAATTGACGCTAGATTATGGAGAGCCTTGATAGCTAGGCTAAGATAACTACAGTGGAGACAGTGGAGGGGAACCATATCTTCTTGAACATAGGAGTTACATGAGCAGATTTATGCAGAAAGGAAGCTATAACTAAATAGTCATGGTGATAATGACCCACTTAATTTTCAGTTCTGCTGTATCTTTCTAGAATCTGCTCAGATCTCACTGTGCAAAAGCAGTTTGGGAATGGGAGATTCTCCACGTGGGAAGACCAGTTAATCAATGAACATTTATCTACTATGTGCCAGGCACTGGACTGAGCAGTGGGGATAAAAAAGAAAGACAAAAGAAATCTCTCCTCACAAGGAGCTCACAGTCTAATGGGGGAGACGACATAAAACCAACTATGTGTTACATATGTACAAACATGGTATAGAGAGAATAAACTGGAAATAATTGAGGAAAAAAGTACTAGAATTAAAGAAAGACTTCTTGAAGAAGGTGGGCAAGTTTTAGCTGGGACTTACTGGAAGTGAGGAAGTACAAATGAGGAAGGAGAAAATTCCAGGGGGACAGGATGGCTCTTCTATAAATGCTAAACTTCTATAAACTAAAAACTCTAAAACAGGCTAACTTTGTGATCCCAGAAAAGTCACTTTATTCTTACAATCCTCAATTTTCTCACCTGGAAAATGGTCATGTTAAAAAAGACATTTACTCCCTAATTGGCAGGGTTATTGTGAAGTAAATATTTGTAAATCTCAAAATACTCTATACACATAATGATAAATATGACAGAAAAAGGTAGTTCTCTAATGTATTGAAAGTATCTGATAGACAGTTTGAGTGCTGCCCTGGTACTCAGAAAATGATCAAAGAAAAGGAAAGCCTCCATATTATAAGATGGGTTTTCTAGGCAAGATTTCAAGAAGGATATGGACAAATGTTCACATGGGTTGTGATGGGCTAGATGTATTATTTTCTGCATAGAGGATATCCATCCTAGTATATGATCATCAAGGACCCTTGGATTTCACAATTTTCCTAGCAGAAGTGAAGAACAATAACCCTTCCTTATGCCAAACTTGTTCATGTTCTTCGCCCAAGGACTATTAGGAATATATACAACTACTATTCATTAATAAATGTAGCCTTTATGTAGCACTTTTAAGATTTTTTTTTACAAATCAATTTAAATTTTTTATCTTATTTGATTTTTACAATAAGTAAGTGTAATTATGATATTTATTTTACAAATGAGGAAACAAAGGCAAAGCAAGGTTCACTGATTTGCACAGAGTCCTACAGCTAGATATTGTCTCAGAAAATTTGAATTCTGGTCTTTTTCATTCCAGGTCTAGCACTCTATCCATGGTACCAGTTAGGTTCCTGTGGAAATCAATCACCAGATACCCAAAGAAATCATTGATAAAAGACCCCAAATTTACCAAAATATTTTGGCAGCACTTTTTTTGTACCAAAGAACTGGAAATGAAGAAAATGCCTGTTTTTGAGTTAATTGCCTAAAAGTGTTTTCATACATGGATGCAATGAAATATTAACTATAAAACAGTGCCAGATAGATATTCGGATAAAACTATCATTAATAAATAAATAGTTCTACTAATATGTTACTCTTTTTGATACTCCTAACAACCCTGTGGGGGTACTAGGGCTTCCATTTTTGTTTTCATTCATCTCAGTTGTATCCAAATTTTTATGACCATTTGGAGTTTTCTTGGCAAAGATACTGGAGTGGTTTGCCATTTTCTTCTGCAGCCAACAGGATTAAGAAGTGTAGGTACTCAGGTATTATTATTCCCATTTAATGGAAAGAGAAACAGAAAACCAAGAAAGTAAAGTGATCTGCCTAAGGTTATAGGGATTACTCTCAAACACTGAATTTGAAAATAAGATCTCTGAATCTATAGGTCTTTTATTGTTTTTGAGCCAAAATAACACAAATGTACAAATCATAGACTATTGAGACTGAGGGTCATCTTGTCTAGCTAATTTATTTTGCAGATGAGAAAACTGAGGCACAGAGAGAGGAAATTACATGTTCAAGTCATCCCTTTAATTCTTTGGGACTCAGTTTCCTCCAAATGTAAAATGAGAGCGCTGGCCAAGATGACCTCCGAGGTCACTTCCAGCTCCTGATCTCCCACCTTATGATTCCATGTTGTCAGATAGGGAAGTTTATATACAAGAAAATAAAGATTCCTGATCTGGAGCTGTACCAGAAAAGCAGGAAAAAGGAGGGCAGGGCTCCAGAGCCCCCAGCCAGCCATCAAGATTATTGCCTTCAACTGCTGACTAAAACTCCCACAGTTAAACCTGGCAAGGAAAGATGCTGGAGAAAGCTGCAAAGAGAAAAGTACATTCTAGGCTGCTGACAAATATTCTCCCTGTACTTTGCCCTTGGGAAAGCTTCTTAACAATCCACCAGTTCTTCTGTGATTGCCAGGCAAGACATGAAATTAGAATGGCTCCTGTGGGACTTGCTCCTTGGTACTGGTTGGATGCCAGGCTAGTATATCCATTTCCCTACTGCAGAGCTAAAATTTGGATTTGTTCCTCTCTTGGTGAACAGGGGACAAATAGGTGGTTCAATGAATAGAGAACCACCCCTAGAGACAGGAGGTGCTGGTTTTCAAATCTAGCTGCAGATACTTCCTAGCTGTGTGATCCTGGACAAGTCACTTAATACTCATTGCCTAGCCCATACCACTCTTCTGCCTTAGAACCAATACATGGTACTGATTCTAAGAGGAAAAGTAAGGATTTTTAAAAAGAAAATAAAATAATGTTGGTGGCATTGGGAGGCAGGATGGTGTAGTGGTTATAGTGTTGATACTAATATCCAAAAGAAGTGGGTTCATCTTAGTTGTCACAGAACCTTTTCAGACTGTTTTGTCACCTAGAAAATGAAGATGTTGGTCTTAATGACCTGGAAAATTCCTTCAAGCTCTATATCTAAGATCCTAATTGACCCAGAGTTAGCTCCTGGGGGGAGACAGAAAGAAATAGATTTTGTTGTTGTGATTATTTCTCCTTCTGGTTAAATGTCTTGCCCTTCTCTTTCCCTTCCCCCAAGGAGAGAATGTGGGTATCTGCAAAGTGGATAATTCCATGAAAGGAACAAATTATAAAATATATAGAAAACTGAGCTATCCATCTGTTCCTCCTCTTTTTCCTCCTCCTCCTCCTCCTCTTTCTCCTCAGCAGTAGCAAGTGCCAGTCTCACTCTGCCAAATGAACATTGTTGGCCTGGCATGTGCTAGTGGGGTGCCTGGGCCTTATTATTTGATGACACCATTTTTCCCACAACCAAATGCTATATTCCCCTCAGACAGGAGGGGCAGACAAGGAAATAAGAAAGCTCTCCTTGTCTTAACATTACAATTACCCACCATGTCCCAATCCTGGCAATAAAGAAAATCAGTTTCTTGTCAGGTACTTTTGTTTCCTTAATAACCATCTGTTTTTATGTTGAGTTCGGTATAAAAAATAACAAATCATTATTTAAGGATTCCAGAGGACTCTTGTTTTTAGAGAAATATACAGCACCAAATGGTGGTGATGCTGTTTACTACTGAGGAAGGAAAGTCAACCTTAAAAATCCTGGTCTGATGTGCTTCACTTTTACTTCAAGATTGCCAAAAGCTTGATTTTCCCCTTCAGTGTCCTCTACTTACATACAAAAGAAAGCCACACTCCTACATGCTTTAGCAGATGTTTCTATGAATTAAAGTAAAAGAAAAAGAGAGAAAAAATAGAGAAAGAAAGAGAAGAGAAAAAGAGAGAGAAAGCGAATAAAGAGAAAGGAAACAATAGAGGAGTGTGATTTTTAAATTTCTTCCATCTTGCTTGGTCTAGCACCCAAGAATGTGCACACCCACACTACAGGGACATGTGCTAGTTAATGACAAATCAGAAACAACTAACCCCCCCTCCCCCCTGCCCCGCTGTCCTAAGCCAAGCTTGAGCCACCATTGGCACATGCACATGTGAGATGCAGGAAGCCAACCTCTGGAGTTGGCTCACTTCCTGTGGAAAGGGGCTAGACTCAGTTGGATCCTGAAGCTCAAGCTGGGAGGAGGCCCTCAGACAGCTTTCCTTCAAATCTATCACGTGAGTGATAAGGACTGACTCCCTTCCCTGCCTTGGCCCTCCAAGGTCTAAGACTCCCTCTGGCTCAGCCTGAGCCAGAAGGTAGAGTTAACCTCTTTCCTTCTCTCCCTTTTTCCCCCTCCCCCCCTCTCTCTCTTTCTCTCTAATATTTTCTTACTCCTGTTGTAATTAAATTGCCATAAAACTCCATTCTGACTTGAGTGTTTCATTTAGGAATTTCATAAGTGAATTCCTTGGTGACCTTTAATTAATATATATTCAGTCTTAAATCATAAATCCAATTTAACAGTAAGAAAAAGAAAAGAAAGAAAAAGGTAAAAGAGAAAGAAAAGGAGAAGAGTGAAAGAAAGAAAGAAAGAAAGAAAGAAAGAAAGAAAGAAAGAAAGAAAGAGAAAGAAAGAAAGAAAGAAAGAGAAAGAAAGAAAGAGTTCAGCAACAAAAGGATTCAAAGAAGGTATCTTAAAGGACATGGCCCTTGAGCAAAATATTGAATGGAGTTAAGGGCTGTGAAGTCAGAAAAGGAAGTATTCTGGGTCTAGAATTAGCTTAGTTGAGTGCTATTGTTCAGACATGGTGAGGCATCAGACAATAATACTCAAATCATATCCTCTCTTTCCAAAAGGGTACAACAAAAAATCAGTTCTAACAATTAAGCAAACGATTCTAAATTTCCTAAGTAAGAGATTGATGGACAATAGTTTTATCTAGGACTGAGGTCCACTGGATAAGGAAGGACCAGAATTAGTCACACTTCCCTTATTCAGTGATCATTTTTCTGACAGCCTCACCAATCTGGAACACAGACAAAAGCCAGGAGGAATCAAAGGAGGTCAGTGATCATGCAAAATAGCTGTCACAAACACGTTAATTTACCATCTCTTGTGTAGTCTTCCTGGCAGAATCTAGAGCAGGTTCTGGTCTATTTGCTTAAGGAATCAGTAACTACCTCTGGCCTGAGTCAAGCTAATAAATATTTATTAAGCATATACTAGGTCTCAGGTCCTGTACTGAGGAAAATTGATGTTGGATTGTATTATTTTTTAGTAATAATTATATACAATCTTCTTTAAAACCTGGAGTTTTGATGGCTAGCCTGCTACCAAACTAAAGCAATTTACTTATTCATTGACCTCAAGGCATCTAAATGGGCTGAAATCTATGTTGTGTAAAAGGCTTTGAAAAGATTAAGGCCTTTCTTTATCAGTGAATGGGACAATCCCTCTAAGGCATTTGAAAACCTGACTGGTTGGCCACTGTGAACTTTTACCCACCTGCCCTGTGCCCCTGTGATGACGTAATTGGGACAGGAGTTGAGATCTCTAAGCTACCTCCTGGTTCAAAATACCCACCAACTGAAATTGCCAGGGGAGGTCCAAAGGACAAACTGTCAGGCCAATCAGAACGTAGACACACCTCCCTATAAAAGAGAGGACCCAGGCTTACAGAGCATGAAGGACTCATATTTTGTTAATAAATTGTATGTCCCTACTAATAAATAATGTTATTCTCAGGGAAATGGCCTCATTATTTATTGGCTGAAATTCCAGGGCTAAAGTACTAAGCATGAAACTTTGACATATACCCCAAGGAGATTAAATGTTACTGTACAGTAGTAAACAAGAACAATGGCTGGCATTTCTATGGTGTTTTACAAACATTAAAACATTTTATTTTATTTTATTTTATTTTATTTATATTTATTTTATTTATATTATTTTCACTTAGAAGAGAAAGTTCATTTTAGGATAGGAGAAGAAGGAGGTGGAATAAATACAGAAACAAAAATGATATATGAAAAAATGAATCAATAAAATCCATTTGGAAAATAAGAGGGGATGGCGTAAGAAATTAGTCACCTCATACTATTTAACTAGTATATGTTTGTGGAAGAAACAGTGAGTGACCATTTGCTAGTCATAGGTCCTTTGCTGCAAGATTTTGTCAAGATGATCCAGGGGGTAATATCATAGAATCATAGATTTCCTGTTGGAAGGGACCATAGGGTTTGCAAGAACTAACCTCCTCAGTTGCTAAATGAGGAAAAGGAGACCCAGAGGAGTTGACTGATTTTTTCAGGGTGACACAAGTGGCATGTCATAGAACTAGGGTTATAATTCTGGTCCTCTGGATCCAAATTCATTTCTCATTCTTTTACACATGGAGGACTATTACTCCTTGAAGCAAAGAAAAGGATGGGTTCTTGATTTTCTGGGTTTCTGGTATCATTAGCCAAGAGAAGTTACCACCAGAGGATATCTTTAAAATCTATCTCTTCCCCCAGCGGTGTGAACATTGCTTTAAGTAGTTCCCATGTCTGAACCCCATGTTCCTATATCTGTCTCTGAGTTGAATATTGCATTTATTCTTTGTCAGATGTTGCTTACTCCATTCTGTGCACTTGTTCTCTACCAAATTTCTCTGTATTACCTCAGCTTCTTGGATGCATCTTCAGTGCATTCATGAAGAAGCAGATCATGAAACTTCTGGGTAAATATGGCTGCAGTTTAGATGCAGGAATCTACCTCTCCTCAGTGCCTATGATATAGACTACCTCAAAAGGTCAAAAAAAAAAACAGAATTCATATAAATAAAGGACTCCACAGTATGATTTTTAATTCTCTCCAACTTGCTTGGTCTAGCACCAGGAATGTGCACACCCACACTGCAAGGGCATGTGCTAGCTAATGACAAATCAGAAACAACTAACTGCTCCCCTGGGCTGTCCTAAGCCAAGCTTGATCCACTATTGGCACATGTGAGATGCAGGAAGTGAGGTAGAGAAAGCCTCTGGAGTTCGTTCACTTCCTGTGGAGAGGGCTAGATGCCAGTGCAATCCTGGAGCTCAAGTTTGGAGGAGCCCTGCAGACAGCTTTCCTTCAGATTGGTCACTTGAGTGATAAGGACTGACTCCCTTTTCTGCTGGCTCTCCAAGGCCTTAAACTCCTGCCTTGGCTCAGCCTAAGCCAGAGAGGTTTTGAGTTAAAGGCCTTTCCTTATCTCTCTCTCTCTCTCTCTCTCTCTCTCTCTCTCTCTCTCTCTCTCTCTCTCTCTCTCTCTCTCTCTCTCTCTCTCTCTCTCTCTCTCTTTCTCTCTCTCTCTCTCTCTCTCTTTCTCTCTCTCTCTCTCTCTCTCTCTTTCTCTCTCTCTCTCTCTCTCTCTCTCTCTCTCTCTCTCTCTCTCTCTCTCTCTCTCTCTCTCTCTCTCTCCCTGTAATAATTTCTTCCTCCTGTTGTAATTAAATCACCATAAAATAGACCCACATAAATCATCAGCATTTCTATGTATTTCCAACACATCTCAGCAGCAAGAATTAGAAAGAGAAATTCCATTTACTATCACTCTAGACAATATAAAATTCTTAGGAATCTATGTGCTGAGACAAACACAGGAACTATTTGAATACAACTACAAAACACTACTCATGCAATTAAAACTAGATCTAAATAATTAGAAAAAACATTAATTGTTCATGTGTAGGATGAGCTAACATGATAAAAATGACAATCCTAGCCAAACTAATTTACTTATTTAATGCCATACCCATTAAAGTCTCAAAAATCTTTTTTACTGAATTAGAAAAAAATTATATCAAAGTTCATTTGGAAGAACAAAAGATCAAGAATATCAAGGGAAATATTGGGAAAAAATGTGAAGGAAGGTGGCCTTGCAGTACCAGACTTCAAACTATAATATAAAGCAGTGGTCATCAAAACAATATGGTACTGGCTAAGAGACAGAAGAGAAGATCAGTGGAATAGACTTAGGGCAAGTGACCTCAGCAAGACAGCCTATGATAATCCCAAAGATCCCAGTTTTGGGGACAAAAATCAACTATTTGAAAAAAACTGCTGGGAAAATTGGAAAATAGTATGGGAAAGATTAAGTTTAGATCAACATCTAACACCATACCCCAAGATAAACTCAGAATGAGTGAATGACTTGAATATAAAAAAGGAAACCATAAGTAAATTAGGTGAACACAGAATAGTATACTTGTCAGATCTTTGGAAAGGAAAGATTTTAAGACCAAGCAAGTGTTAGAAAAATTACAAAATAAAATAAATAATTTTGATTACATTAAATTAAAAAGGTTTTGTACAAACAAAACAAATGCTACTAAAATTAGAAGGGAAGCAACAAATTGGGGAAAATCTTCATAACAAAAAACTCTGACAAAGGTATAATTACTCAAATTTATACACAGCTAAATCAACTGTACAAAAAATCAAGCCATCCCCCAATTGATAAATGGGCAAAAGACATGAATAATGAATTTTCAGATAAAGAAATCAAAACTATCAACAAACACATGAAAAAAGTTCTAATTCTCATAATCAGAGAAATGCAAATTGACACAACTCTGAGGTACTACCTCACACATAGCAGATTGGCTAACAAGACATAAAAGGGAAGTAATGAATGTTGGAGGGGATGTGGCAAAATTGGGACATTAAGGCATTGCTGCTGGAGTTGTGAATTGATCCAACCTTTATGGAAGGCAATTTGGAACTATGCCCATAGGGTGCTAAAAGACTACCTTTTGATCCAGCCATAACACTGCTGGGTTTGTACCCCCAAAAGATAATAAGGAAAAAGACTTGTATAAGAATATTCATAGCTGCACTCTTTGTGGTGGCAAAGAATTGGAAAATGAGGGGATGCCCTCCAATTGGGGAATGGCTGATCAAATTGTGGTATATGTTGGTGATGGAATACTATTGTGCTCAAAGAAACAATGAACTGGAGGAACTCCATGTGAACTGGAATGATCTCCAGGAATAGATACAGAGTGAAAGGAGCAGAATCAGGAGAACATTGTACACAGACTGATACACTGTGGTACAATCGAATGTTATGGACTTCTCTACGAGTAGCAGTGCAATGATCCAGTACAATTCTGAAGGACTTATGAGAAAGAACGCTATCCATATTCAGAGGAAGATTTGTGAGAGTAGAAACACAGAAGAAAAACAACTGCTTGATCACATGGGTCAAATGGAATATGATTGGGGTTATAAACCCTAAATGATCACCTTAGTGCAAATATCAATAATACGGAAATAGGTCTTGTCCAGTGACACATGTAAAATCCAGTGGAATTGTGTGTTGGCTATGGGAGGTGGTTGGGGGGGAGGGGAGGAAAAGAACATGATTTTTCTAATCCTGTAAAAATACAATAAATTAATCAATTAAATAAAATTTTAAAAAGAAGCACATCATACTGATAACTCCAACCTTGCTTTCTCTGTCTCATGACACTGATACCTACCTCTGTCCATCTTTTTAGGCTACATCTGCCAGGAACATTCTCCCTCTTCTCCATCACAATCCTACATATTCTTTAAGGTCCAGGTGGTCCCATGCTTTCCATATAGATTTCCCTGAACTCTTCAGTTCCATAGTGGTGTTCCCCTTCCCTAAAATCCTAGAACACTACCCTCACTGTCTGTAACACACAATTGCCCACTTCATTTTATACTGATTTATTCTTTGGTGCCTTTTTCCTAGAGAGGTTTAAGTATCAGGTGAACTTGATAAGGAATAGATTTGTTTTCTTCTTGCTTCTGTCAAATCTAGGGAAAGAGTCATACATCTAGTATGCATTTAGCAAAAATGTGAATTGGAGTATACCCATCTCCGTGCTGCTAGTAAATCATCTTTTTTTTAATTTCAGTTATGCTACTTAGTTGACTGCTTGAGTGACTTTGGGCTCAGCACTTCCCTTTTTTGAATCTGTTTCCTCATCACTAAATTAAGGGAATGGACCAGATATTCTCTAAGGTCCCTTGGAGCTCTAAACACTATGATTCTAGAAACCCATCAGGAAGCAAAAGAGGTCTTTGATTATCCAAATCATGTGTCCCAAGAGTTTTTTCTCATGTTAGAAAGGAAGAAGCCCCCTTTCTCACTCAATCTGAGTCTGTCATTCTTGCTATAGACACAATTCTAGACACCTTGATTAGCTGATTTCTTGGTAACTTGACCATGAACTAGTAGGTGATATAGTAGAAAGCATCCTAGGCCTGTGGCTTAGAAAACCAGGTTGCCATCACAACTCTGGCATTTGCTACAGCTGTCTGACATGATCAAACCACTTAACCTCATTGAGGTTCAGTTTCCTCACCCATAAAATTAGAACAAGATCACAGATTTAGAGTTGAAAGGGACCTTGGCAATCATCTAGTCATTTTCAACCCTCCTGTGATAATAGCTATGTGTCAACTAACAAAATATGAAAGACCATTTGCACAGTAATGCCTTTCATGCTGAATGTGCAAATTTCAGGAGTGGAGTTGTCATGGAACTGATTTCATGTTTGTGAGCTAAGATGGCTTATAATGAGGCTTAGCATTTGTAAAGATAAGGGGGAAATGCTAGATGCATGTCCAACCTGGAAAGATGAAGAAACCTATCATCACCTGAATTTTTTTCTAACAAACTGAATTATGTATATTTCTGGATTTTGAAATGAGGCTTAGATCTGTCCCTCACACCTTTCTACTCATTCCTTTGTTTCTAAGAAATTTAAGGAATGATCCATTTTAGAATTTCTTCCACTGTAGGGTGTTAGAGTGAGTCCTATCTTGCCTGGTAAATAAAAGCCAGCCTAAGTTAGGTATGACTGCTAACAGCAAAACTGAGTGCTTTCATTTCCCATAAAAAATGGAATAAGGTCACTCCTAACTGGGCAGAACATGATTTGTCCTTCTAGACACTGAGGGAATGGGACCAGGCATATAAATGTCAACCAGGAATTCTCAAGGAATTGGGAGAAATTCAGAGTTTGGTGGAACACCCCCTGATTGACTATTCACCAGAGATGTCTTGGGATATCTAGGGAATGGCTGAAAAATGAGTATATCAAATTATATTTGTTATGCATTGAGAGAGAACACTGGCCAATTGACTTACTGGTTGTTAGCCTAATTGATTAATTGATTTTCTTACCCAAAAGCCAGTCTCTTGGAATTTTTAATGATCATATATCAACACAGGAAGGCTCTTTCAAAAAAATGATGAAAGAAGATCTCTTAGAAGTGCACCTGTTATTTAAAGAAGAATGGTAGGAGAAAGGGAGAAACTCCATCCAAGACACATATTTAAAAGTACAAAGCACTAGATCAGGCACTAGAGAAAATACAGGGATGGAAGAAATAAAAACCATAGTTTTAGAGCTTCATCAGTCACCCTAGTCCAAATATCCTGAGATGAAGAAACTGAGGGCCAAGAAGGTTAAGTGAATATCATACAGCTAGTAAGTAAGAGGGCTGTTTTGACACAAAAGCCAATATGTTGTTTTCACCTCACTATCTTCAGGTAGCTTATAGTCCTGGAGGGATAAAAGCAATAGGGCTTTCCATTTTTCTTATCAAATGTTATGGCCACAAGGATTTGATGAGAATTATTTGATTTAATCCCAAAATGACTTTGCAAAGTTAGTTTAAAAGGAATCACTCTCTCCATTTTACAGGGGAAGAAACTGAGGCTCATAGGTAAAGGGATTAGACAGACTATGGGGGTTAGGCAAGAACTTGGGTCTTCTCATTTTGATTCTAGGACTTTTTTCAATATATCATGCATGATCTGTTTAGAAATAATGAGAATCCAAATATAGATGCCTCAAAGAAATATCAACAAAGAGCCATGTGCATTCAGGGAATGCAGCCTTCTCTTCCAGGTTAATAGGCATAGTAAGGTTGGGAGTAGGAATGGGATCAGTACCACTAGAAAAATAAGAAGAAAACTTTAAATTGTGGGTTTTCAGATCCCATAAACTACTACTGTCCCTAGAATCATGACAACCATAATTAAAGAAACCTTCATTACAATTAGTATGTGCTCTTTGCATCAGAGGTCTTATGTTCAAATTCCAAATCTACCACTTACTCCCCAACTGACCATAGCAGGAAAGAAAAAATAAGTGCTTATTAAGTACCCACTATGTGCCAGGCATTATTCTAATTGCTTTACAAATAATATCTCATTCCTTTGATGGTCACACCCCTAAGATGTAGGTGCTGTTATTGTGCTCAATTTATAGTTGAGGAAACTAAGGCAGACAGGTTAAGTGATTTGCCCAGGATCACACAGACATTTGTGCCTGAAGCCAGGTTTGAAATCAGCACTGACCCAACTACTGGTGCTATATCTGCCACTCTTCCTGGTTTCCTCTGACAGACTAGAAGCACACCTCGTGCTATTTTTAACTCCCTTCAGTTCTTTCTGTCTTACCACCTGTTAAATCTCTAATGCAAGTCTTGGCATAGAAAAGCTTATTGATAAATATTTGTTAATGCATTTGAATACATTCCATTTGCAAAAGCAAAGTGCCATATTGTTCTATAACATGGTCCTTCCTAACTTGTTATTCCTCTACTAAAAAACCCTTAGTGACTCCCTACTTCTTACCAAAGAAAGATTGAACTTCTGATTGGCAACACAACCCACTTTAATCTGGCTTGAACCTATTTTCCTAGCCTTAACACATACTCTTACCCTTCCCTTGTTCTGTGAACTACCTCCTTTTCCCATCTCTCTACCCTTACCATTTCCAAACCTTCATTCACACTATCTACCATACATGGAACAGCCTCCCTCCATCTCACTCACCTCCAGCTCTTTCTTTCATGATCTAGCTCAGGGTCTGACTCTTTTCTGAAGCCTTTTATCTCAGAGTGAATTGCCTCTCCTCAGATTTCTCATACATTATCATCCTTAGACCTGTTGGTGTCACAGGTCTTGAATGTGTTTATGGCTTCCTACTCCAAGCCACCAAAACATAAATTCTTTAAGAGTAGAGTCAATAACTTATTCATGCTCATATCTATGGCTCTTAATGTTTGCTGAAAGAATTAAATAAGATCTGACCTCTTCCATAAATCCTTCCTCGAATTTATCAACCAGAATCTCTTACCCTCCAGAGATCTTTCATAGAATACTTTGTTCCTACTTTAATAGAGACTTATATCATTCTGCTTTGAATTCTGGTGCTTTATACACAGGCACCACTTCTTCATACTAGATTGCCCACTCCTTGTTGGCAAGGACAATGCATTAGTCTTCTTTGTCCCCTTCAAGGTCCCTCAGGACCCTACTCCAAACATGCTTTTACTAAATTTCTATATAAAGTTACATTTCTTACATATATCACTACAAACAGTCTGATAACCAGTCAAATTCCTATAGGTAATTTGTGTGATAACCAATAAAGTTCATTCATGTAAATTTCTGAAAATAATTTATCTTTTGCTTTGACATAAGGGACATATTTTTCTGTGCCTTCACTAGTCTTGTCTAGGAAAGTGACTCCCAAAATAGCCACTGAGTTGAGATTAAATTTCAATGATTAGACTTTGTCACCAGAATCATTCTTGGTGATGCATATGGTCTGGCCTCCAGTGATAATTAGAAATGAGACCATCTCTATAGGCATAAAACTTGTTCCTGCTATGAAAGTCAAAAGCCAAAACACTCTAAATCTATGTCTAACAAAGATTCTTCAGCTCAATGAGAACAGAGCTTGGCCTCAGTTATCTTCTTGGTAAATTAAAGATTTTGAACTGTCTGTTCTCTGAGGGACATCTATGAGACTATGACTATAGAAAACAAAAACAGAAATAGCATTTTAACAGTGACATTGTGTTGACAGTACCATACCTTGACCTGCATTATATATCCCCTCCCTTAAATTCCTACTTCTTTTGGAACTCTGCAGCAAATTCCACTCTAAAAGAAAGAATTATATTTGTAACAAAGGACTGAAGTCTATTGCCATGGGAAGACCAATGGATTAGATGTTAGTTCACTATGTTAAGGCACTTCTCTTTGGGCTTCGTTTTCCTTAAATATAAAAAGGGGGGATATTTGGAATAGAGAGCTTTTGGGGTCCCTTCCATCTAACACAGTCTGTATTCCAGATTCTAAAATTGCACTTTCAGGTTTAACATCTAGCCTTTTAGTTCCTGTGATCCCCCTAATATTCAGTATTCCATTATTTTAATATCTCTAACAATGTTAACAGTTCTATTGTCAGTGTTCTAGGGTCCTTTCCAGCTTTAACCTTCAACATCTTATGCTCTGAAGTCTATCTAAGAGCTAACATTCTATTTTCTATTGTGGACTATTGTTGATGATGCAAATGAATATACAACAGAAAACAATCTCGAGGAACATCAAAATTATGAGAAGGAGTTCAAACTAATAAATTGCATGAAATAATTATAAAACAATGGTATCTCAGAAGGAAGTGCTAGACTGGCACATACCAAAATGCTAGAGGAGTTCTGAGATAGGAAGAGATAAGTGTAGGCTGGAGTGTTCAAGAAGGATTAATAAGGAAGGACAAGGAATAAGTTGGATTGAGAGAAATAACTTTTATAGAAAGAAGCAGTAAGATTTACCAAAAATATGAGTTTGGGCCAATGAATCCATTAACAGGCACTTATTAAGAATGGATTATATGCCAGGAATTCTACTAGGTTCTATGGATACAAAAGGCAGACCCAAATGAGATTGTGCCTACTCTCAAGAAACTTGCCTTTGATGAAATTTACTTATTCTGTATAAATACCCAGAAGGGACCAATGGTTGAAGTTACAGATAGCCAGATTTTGCTTAACATAAGAAACAATTTCCTAATAAGTTGGGATCCTTTGACTGTGGAACAGGTTGCCTCTTGAGAAGATGAGTTCTCCATTCCTGACTAGATGGCTATCTAACAGGGAAGCTATGGAAGAAACTCCTGCCTTGAAAAGAGGGTTGAATTGCCATATCCAAGAACCCACCCAAGTCTGACTAAAAATTCTGAGATTCATTAGCCTTCTCAATGAATTCTGATTCTTTGCAAAGTCAAGGAACTGGAAATCTAGGTATATAGCTTATCCAAGTGAGCTAGTAGCAATGCCAGAATCCAAATATTGATCTCACAGTTCCTAATCCAGTGCACATTTTACTGCACTGTTCTGCCTAGACTGGTTATTCAGTTATGACTAATCATGCTAAAGGATTAGATCATGATTGTCCTTTATTTGCTTATTCTATAAATTAGACATGAAATATGTAATAGGGAAGAAAGCAGACATAGAAAGTGAAGGTGGGATGTGTTGTGTATGTGACCCAAGTAAGGTGAAATGGTAGAACAAGCATCACTTCTAGAAACAGAGGACTTGGATTCAAATCACATTTCTTACTGCCCATTTGACCTTGGGGAAGTCACATAACCTCTCAAGACTTTGATTTTCTCCTCTGGAAAATAGGTTTTCTAAAGCTCTTTTAAAATGACCCTTAGATTCTAAACTGTCCCTGTTCAAGAATGAAAAGTAGGACCCATAATATGCTATTTCATTTAAACTACTATGTAAACAGGTATGAGTTTGTACAGGTCATAAGCATGATAGATCAGTGACATATAATCAAGTTTTCTCCTTTTCTTTTGGAACTTTCGCTAGATGGCCACCTGTAATGGAAACCCTCACAGAGATTCCTACATTGAGTAGGAGTCTGGTTAAACAAGTTGTTGCAGATGATTGTAATGGAATTCTACTGCAACTTATGAAATGATGAGCTGGTTCATTCTGGAAAGACCTAATGAAATTATGAAGACTGAAATGAACAGAACTAAGAGAACATTGTATACAGCAACAGAAATATTGTTTGAAGGACTTTTGTAAGTCCACCTCCAGAGAATAGAAATAAGTAAGACATAGCTTTGTAAATACACGTATCTTTTTGTCAAATGATGCCTTCTCTAATGGGGGATAAGAGTGCAGAGGGAGTTGATTGGGTGTTTTATGACAAACAAATTAAATTTTAAAAAAGAATTCTTATAAGAGACTCTCCAGTTTTAAGAGTTGTAGTGTATGATGAGCCATAGGACACAGCCTTCAGAGTGACCACTCAAATCACTCAAAATAAAAATAAATGTTAATTGGCCTTCATTTTGGATAGGGCAATAGTCTCCACCCACAAATACCAATTCCCCTTTCATTTCAGAAACTATTCCTATTCAACTGTACTATTTTAAGCAGTAAGCAATCTTTAAAAAAATCTTCAAATTGACATTTAATGAATCAAAACTAATTTGAACTTCAGTAGAGGGATCCTTCTCTGTAAAGAAGCCCTGTGATCAATCATCCTATAAAGTCAATGGTCCTTTTTCAGTATCAGTAAGGAGTCATTCATCTGAGTTCTTCAAGATCAAATGTATGTTTTTTTAAGGTTTTCTAATTAAAACAGACTTGAGGTCAGCAGTGGCAATTTTCACAGAAAATTATTAGTTATTTGGCTGAATTGGTCAAATGGGTTGATTGAAAGGCTGGGGAAAAGGGAACCAAAATGGTAAACAGAGGCTGAAATCAAGCCAAACTCTGTACATTCTCGTCCAAACAACTTTAAAATAAGGTCTCAAATAGAATTCTGGAGTAGCGGAGTCAACAAAAAGCCAAGGTGAGCCATTTTTTCAGCATATAGTTTGGCATTAATAAATGAAATAGATGTGTAGATAATTCAGAAGTCTCATTGTTTACTATCTAGAATATCTTCTTCAATAAAACAGTCAGAAAGTATAGACTAGAGTTGTGACAAAATTATATCTTGTTCTGGTCTCCCTAACAACCCTCCCCTTCTAGTTGGTATAAGTTTATGAGTAGCCAGTAAAAAGAGGCAATAGCATAAAATAATATAGAAAAAGGGAATCTCATAGAAAACATCACAAATATCAAAGGAACTTAATTCATAAATTGTATCACATTATTATATATCATGATGTTCTTCTGTTGGTATTATAACATCAAATATTAGGGCAAGTAGGTGGTGAAGTGGATAGAGCATTGCATCTGGAGGCAGGAAGACCAGAATTCAATCCTGATATCAGATACTTATTTGCCCTGACACCTTGGGAAAGCCTCTTGACCCTGTTTGTCTCAGATTCCTAATATGTCAAATGTGCTGCAGAAAGAAATGACAAACCACTTCATCACCTCTGCCCAAAACACCTCAAATGGGATCATGAAGGATCAGACATGATTGAAATGACTGAATAACAAAAATAATGTATTAACCAAAATTTACATCCTAGTAATATGCGTTGAATCAACAAAAGTTATTTAGGCCTTTCTATTAGGGTTCTGTTTCCATGATAATTCCAGACCAACAGAATTCTAAACCAGCAGAACACCAAAAAGGTACTGAAAACTGAGATGATAACGTTGAAGTTTTGCAGATAATTTTGTGATTATTTGGATATGTTAATGACAAACCACAAAGTGGCACAGACAGGAGTTAGTTAGTCTTTCTACCCCCCAAAAAACATATAATTGAAACCACAAACTTCTACCCCCCAAACACTATTCCATCTCCATGTTATCTCATCCTCCCAACTCTATTCTATAGTCAGATGAGTAATACTTCCTTTCTCTTTCTCCATCTTTTTCCACATGAAGACTATCTTACTTCATCATAACATTCCCCACCCCACCATCTGTCCCTATACCCCATTTAATACATGTCTTTATACTCTCTGTGGTTTTGAAAGTGTGGTTACCTTCCAGTTTCCAGCTGCCAATAATGGTCTTTCTTGGTGAGTACCCAAAGAACCAGGAATGCCTGCCCTATTTCATAATTTCATAAATTAATTACTAGTTTAGTGGTGAATTCTAAAAACATCAAAAATAGAATTTTCTATACTGGCAAACAGGAAATAATTAGTTATTGATATGCCAATAATTCCTACCACAAATCCATCAAATTATCAATTAGTTAAAGTAGAAGTCCAAAATCATCACCAAATTAGAAGTATAAAAAATGAGAAGACAGAGCATGTAATTATAGTGTTGCCAAACTAACTCATTTAAACAATCATTTGCTGTGAAAAATTGGAATGTTTAAAAATAACGATATTATCTCTGTTTAACACTGTCTCCTGATGCAATTACCATTAGCAAAAATGGTCACAATGGTCCAGAAAGGATCTTAACCAGAAAGTACTTGATTTCCCTGACAAAGAGAGATATGGAATCCAAAGGCAAATGCTCATTTTGCAGAGGAATAACAAGAATGAAAGGATAGAAAAAAGATCACTATCAGTACTATCTTAAAAAAAGTAAAAATAAGTGAGAGAAAATATAATCCTGCCAAACCATCCAAAGAACAAAAATAAAACTGGGATGGCCACAAATTGCTGCAAAATGGAACATATTTTTCAGGAGCTCGAAAACAATATATTCCTACCATCTGTGACTATAGAACTCTCAGAATTTAATTCTGACCCCTCTGCATATGATGTTCCATATAAGTGTAATAAGAATAATAATCAACTAGGGCCCATGCCTTAGAGCATGTAAACATATATTCTTGCCTGGTTTTAGTCCAAATGACCATGATGAAAGTTGGTGGGAGCTTTTTCGAACCATGTGGGTCTGAGGGCTTAATACACTCTGATGATGAACAGGAATTCTACTTGGCTGAAGAGTCAAAAGTACTCATGACCCAAGAGGTACTGAACAAAAGTTAAGTTTGCACTTAATTAAATTTTATTTTATTTTCCCAGATTACATGAAAAAAACAGTTCCTAACATTTTTTAAGAGTATTAAATTTCAAATTCTCTCCTTCCTCCTTCCATCCCCACCTCCACATCCACTGTTGGGTAAGTAATAACATGTAGATTTTATATGTATAGTCCTGTAAAACACTTTTTCCATATTAATCTTTTTGTGGAAGGAAACTCAAATAGAAAAAAAAAAGTTCATAAAGTAAGTGAAAAAAGTTTCCTTTGGTCTGGATTCAGATTCTATTAGTTCTTTTCCTGTGGAAGCAGATGGAATTTTTATCATGAGTCCTTTAGAATAGTTTTGGATCACTGTATTATTGAGAATAGCCTTTATTCATAATTGTTCATTGTATAATATTCCTGTCACTGTATAATGTTCTCCTGGTTTTGCTTATTTCATTCTGCTTCAGTTCATGTAAGACTTTGCAGGTTTTTCTGAGCTCCTCTTGCTTGTCATTTCTTACAGCAAATTCCATTATTGTAATTCCATTACAATCATATACTATAACTTACTCAGCCATTCCCTAATTGATGGGCATTTCCAATGGTTCGCCTCCACAGAAAGAGCTACTGTAAGTATTTTTGTACCTATAGGTACTTCCCTCCTTTTAAAAAATTTCTTTTGGATACAAACATAGTAATGATATTGCTGGGACAAATAATGTTTATTATTTTATAGCCTTTTAAGTATATGTCCAAATTGCTGTCCAGCATGATTTTTAAAAATTATTTATTTATAATATTTTTCCATCATTATATGATTCATGATCCCACACACACACTTCCCTCCTCCAATCTGGAGCTTATAAATAGTTCCACTGGGTTATACATGTATCATTGTTTAAAACCTATTTCCATGTTATTCATATTTGCAAAAGAATGATCTTTTAATGCCAAAACCCTAATCACATTCCCATCAAACCACATGATAGATCATATGTTTTTCTTCTGCATTTCTACTCCCACAGTTCTTTCTCTGGATGTGGATAGTGTTCTTTCTCATAAATTCCTCTGGATTGCCCTGGGTCATTGCATTGCTGCTAGTAGAGAAGTCCCTTATGTTTGATTGTACTACAATGTATCAATCTCTGTATACTATTTTCTCCTGGTTCTGCTCCTTTTGCTCTGCATCAGTTCATGGAAGTCTTTCCAGTTCACATGGAATCCCTCCAGTTCATCATTCCTTTCAGCACAATAGTATTCCACCACCAACAGATAAAACAATTTTTTCAGTCATTCTCCAATCAATGAACACTCCCTCATTTTCCAATTTTTTTTTTGCCATCACAAATAGCATGGCTATAAATATTTTTGTACAAGTATTTTTTCCTAATTATCTCTTTGGGGTTCAAACCCAGCAGTGGTATGGATGGATCAAGGGTCAGGCAATCTTTTAAAGCCCTTTGAGTCCAGAATGATTGTATCAGTTTACAACTCCCCCAACAACACTTTTTGTCTCAACTTTCCCAAATCCCCTCTAAGTTTTGTCATTTTCCTTTTCTGCCATAACAGCCAAGCTAATAGGTGTGGAGTTATACCTCAGAGTTGTTTTAATTTTAATTTCTCTAATTTATAGTGATTTTGAGCATTTTTGTATGACTATAAAGAGTTTTAATTTCTTTGTCTGAGAACTGCCTGTTCATATCCTTTGACGATTTATAAATTGGGAAATTCTTATATATTTAACTTATTTCTCTATGAATTTGAGAAATGAAGGCTTTATTAGAGAGACTTGTAAAAATATTTCCAATGTTATGATTACTGTATGTTACTTTCCCTCTGTTTTGTTTCTAACCTCTACCTCCCTGAATTTGCCCTCTTTCCTATCAGGCTTCTCTGTTCTCTTATCCCTTCCCCTCCTACTTTCCTGTAAGGTAAAATAGCATCCCATATCGATTGTGTATGTTCTTCCCTCATTGATCCAGTTCCTATGAGAGTATGATTCATTCACATGCTCCTCTCCCCACCTCTGCCATCTTCCCCTGAGCTGTAGAAGCTTTCATGCCTCTTTTATGAGTGATCATTTACTGCATTTTATTTTCCCCTTCCCTTTCTCCCAATGCATTCCTCTTTTTCATACCTTAATTTTATTTTTTCATATCATTCCATAATATTCAACTCATACCCTTACTCTTTTTCTATATATACTGCTAACTGCCTTATAAATTACAAAGTTCTTTGGAGTTACAAGAATCATCTCCCCATTTGGGATATACACAGTTTTAACTTTATTGAATGCCTTGATTTTGCTTACCTTTTTACCTTTTTATGATTCTCTTGAGTCTTGCATTTAAGAGTCAATTTTCCCTCTCAGCTCTGCTTTTTTCATCAGGACTGTCTCTATTTCACTGAATATTCATTTCCCCCCTGAAGGATTATGCTCAATTTTGCTGAGTAAGTGATTCTTTCTTGATGTACTAGCTTCTTTGGACTCTGGAATATCATATTCCAAGTTCTCTAACACTTTAACATGGAAGTTGCTAAATCTTGTGTTATCCTGACTATGACTCCAATTTGAATTATTCCTTTTGGACTACTTGCAATATTTTCTGCTTGACATGGGAATTTTACTATAATTTTACTAGAAGTTGTCCTTTGGGGATCTCTTTCAGGAGGTGTTTGGAGAATTCTTTCAATTTCCATTTTGCTCTCTCTTCTAGAATATCAGAGCAGTTTTCCTTGCTGGTTTCTTGAAAGATAATGTATATGCTCTTTTTTTGACCATGGTTTTACAGTAATTGAATAATTCTTAAATTATCTTTCCTGGATTAGTTATCCAGGCCAATTGTTTCTCCAATTGTATATTTCCCATTTTTTTCTATTTGTTTTCATTCATTTGACTTGGTTTGGTTTGTTTCTTGATATTTCATGGAGTCATTAGCTTCCATTTGCCCAATTCTAATTTTTAAGACAAAATTTTCTTCAGTAAGTTTTTATACTTCCTTTTCCATTTGGCCATTTTTATTTTCTAAAGGGTTCTTTTCCTCAGGGAATTTTTGTACCTCTTTTTCCTTAGTGCCAATTCTGCCTTTCAAAGAAGTTCTCTTCAGTGCATTTTTGTATATCTTTTTTCCACTTAACCAATTCTCTTTTTAAGCGATTCTACTCTTCACTGGATTTCTGTGCCTCTATTACCAATTGACCTATTCTGTTCTTTTTTTTTTAAACTGAGACTGCATTTAAAAGAGATAGCCTAAAAGTCTCTCAAATTATTTTCCTTTTTGGCTGCATTTGACACAAAAACTACTATGAACATCTGAGTTTGGTTGGAAGGTGGGTACAAAAGCAAGCATTCTTCCCTCTACCTGGCTAATATGTTGAGAAATTGGGACCACTGTTCCTTATGTGTTTGTTCTTCCCTAATTTATGGTGAATATGGGGAATAAAGTAGACATGACCACATTATAACCTTGTGAACACTGAACTGTGTAGAAGCAAATGACAGAAGACAAGCTTACAAATGGATGTGAATAGCCAGTCATCTAATAATAGTGGAATCACCAAGGGATATTACCATCATAAAAAAAAGACCAACTATGGACAATAGAAAGGCATCTAAGAGGCCAACAAAGAGCTGCATGTTAAAAAAGAAACTTCACAAGGACTCTAGTAAGGGAGAGAAGGAATCTCCAGTTCCATATATTTGATGTATGTGTGCCTAACCGTATTTTAAATTGATCCTATTCTCTCCCATGAACCTTGTATATTTAAAGGAGTACACTATCTGGATTGAGGGAATGTTTTTGTAACTACTCTTATCACTCTACCTTCTCAGTAATGTTATTGCAAAAACTAATTTATTTCAACTGATTTGATTAATAATGGGGAACATACCAGATGGGACTTCAGAAAGTAAAACATTAGATCCTACAGATATTCAAAATTAATTATCCCTCCTAAAAAGTTCCTGAGGGATATAATCAGATATGATCTAAGTACACAATCTGCCTATTGAACTAATAGTTGGAAGAGTAGAATCATGGCTACTGAATAAGGAAATAGAGATGATAGTCAAAAAGTTAAATTGGAGTAGGACCTGACCAAAAAAATATTTATTGACATGACCAAAAACACAGAGATGAAATTCTTGCTAAAAATAATATAACTGGGAATTCAATGTTAAGTTTCAAAATAGTTCAAAGATATTCCAGTAGACTAAAAATGAACATTTTCAATAAACAACAATCAAAATGGCTAATAGCCTTTATCACTATGCATTTATTTTTTTTTTAATTCTTACCTTCCATCTTAGAATCAATACTATGTATTGGTTCCAAGGTAGAAGAGCGATAAAGACTAGGCAATGGGGGTTAAGTGACTTGCCTAGGATCACATAGTTGGGAAGTGTCTGAGGCCAGTTTTAGGTCCTCCCATCTTTAGGCCTGGCTCTCAATCCACTAAGCCACCCAGATGTCTCACCACCTTGTGTTTATTTTGTTTACACTTTTGTATGTTATCTCCTCTGTCAGAATGCAAGCTTTTTGAGAACAAGGACTATTTTGTTTTTCTTTTTGTCTCTCCAGCACCTAGGACAGTGGCTGGCATATACTACAGACATTATAAATGTTTCTTTATTAATTAAATAAGAAATTCTGTCTACTTTCTCATCTCTAGGATATTCATGGGATTGGCTCAAATCCCTAAGGGTAAACCTGAAAGTATAAAAAGAACACAGATAGGCTTTCACAGATAATTGTCTGCCAAATCTATATCTTCCTCACCTCATGCCTATAAGTAATGCAAGATTCCATTATGCTTTTTTGTTTATTTATTTAAAAATCCACATGATTTGATATAACAAAATAGATTTCAAGTCTCTCCTTCATTATAGTTCCCCCCATGTCTATGCTGAGATAATATGAGATATCTGGATACATGTAACCATGGAGATAACTGTTCAATGATCTTCTGATTATCAATATCAAATAATACATAAAACATTAAGTCAATGCTGAACAAAGGCTCACCATTGTCATGACTGTGATTATCTACAGAGTTCAAATACAGGAAGTCCCTCAAAATGGTGAGGTCCTCCAAACACTACTGTTTGTGGCCATCATAATTATAGATAAATATAAATATATAAAATGCCACAATCCTACCAGACATACACAATAAGATCTAGACACTCAAAAGAAACTAGCCTAAAAGACCACAAACAAAAATTAGTGTATTAACTAATACTAATACACTAATAGTGTATTAACTGAGTGTATAACTCAGACAGATACAGAAAATAGATAACAATCTAGTTTCACAGCACATTGGAGACCTATCTTTATCATAAAGGAAGGGACTATGTGTATGGAATGTGACATATTGTACATAGTCATTGTTTCTTATGATTTGTGCATTACCTTTATTTAAAGTTTTTCTTTGTTAAGTGGAAGACTTAAATGGAGAGTAGAAAAGGGAAATAGGAGAGGGCTAAGGGCAAATGGTCATGATAGATTAAAAAGCAATCATATTTTCTAAAAAAAGGATTGAATGGAAGGAGAATGAGATAAATTGTATTTGGGAAATATTTGTAGTCTCTTCAATGAGCCCTCTCTGATACACAAAAAAATTAAATATCAATATTTTATCAGTGACTCTATATAGATAAGAAGAATATAATCATTTAAAAGTATGGCTGAATCAAAAGGCAATAAAGAAACATATGGTTAGCATAGATCCAAGTAAGTATGCAAATAATGATCCAATTGAAAGAAGTGGTAAAAGAAGGCTAACACAAGGAAATAAATGATTGATATAGGCTTGTGGCACAAATGTTTTATGAACTTGAAAATTTTATATGAAATATATATATATGTATGTATATATATACACATATATCAAATCTCTAACACAAAAATATTTAGGAACCCCTCTGCTACATTATTTCTGATCCAATATAACAATAAATATTAATAATTCAAAACCACATGAACTCATTTATACATGTGTATGTGTATGTTATACTAAAAGATTTCTAAATTATAAATTGTAAATCAAAATACCCCTTATTTTGCAAACAATAGTTATAGTAAATAATAATAGTTAGCATCTGTATAGTGATTTAAAGCTTAAAAAGTAGTTTACAAATATTATCTCATTTTATCATCCTAACCACTCTGGGAGGTAGGTACTTTATTAATCCCTGTTTTGCAGATGAGAAAATAGATACAGAGAGAGATTAAGTGGCTTGCCCAGGATCACACAGTAAGTGTCCAAGGCAAGATTATCTTCCTGACTTCAGGTCCAACACTAAATTCATTGAGCCACCTAGTGACCTCTCCTCTATAAAGAAAAGCTCTACTTTGATAACTCATTTCTCTAATGCTTTAAGGTTCACAAAACTCTTTCCTTAACAACAATAATAGTTTCCTTATTAAATAATAATACTCATGCTACCTACCTTACTAGGTTATTTTTAAGTATTATTAATCTCTCTTTAAAGATGAGGAAATTTAGGTTTAATGAAATTAAAGGAAACCCACATGATGGCAGAACTGGCAGAGATACTGGGATCCCAAGTCCTTGCTTTTCAAATAGGAACACTTTTTTTTTATTACAAGAGAGGTTTTAGGTACCATTATGGAACCATGAAAAAAGTATTAAATCTATATGCACAAGCTTTGGGTCCCCATTCCTGTTCAATTACATGACAGTTGCTTGACCTATAGCAAACCACTTCTCCTTCTGGAACTCGTTTTCTTCATCAAAAGAGAGAGTTGAATTAGATGCTCTTTAAATTAATTCCATCTTTCTTTTGCTATTACTAATACTCTGTTGTATGCCAAAAGCTTCCTTAAAACTCTAAAATTCTATATCCATATTATTAGCAACTCTATCCTAGCTTAGACTTTTTCCAGTTGGAAAGTCCATTTTATATGTTTTGAAAAATGATATATGTATCACCCAGTGGAACTGCTTGTCAGCTTTGGAAGGGGGGAGAAAGGAGTAGGGGGATTATGAATCATGTAACCATGAAAAATATTCTAAATAAAAACTTAAAAATTTTAAAAGTCCATTTTAGCTATATTCTAAAGGTCCTTCCATTTCTTATAACCTATAATCTTTTTTAAAGGGTCCCTTTTAGCTCTGTCATTTTACACATTAGGATTTTCATCTTAAAATACTACACTACTCACTATTACACTATTTATAGATATGAACTTTCTCTAAGTACCCACCTTTGAGAATAGACTTTGGTAATTCAATTACCTCAATGATATTGGAGTATACTTTTGAATCTTAGCACAATCCATCATTTCTTCCACCCACCCCCAGTTCAGTTGGTCCTTAGGTAGTTATTCAGGGAAGGAAAGCTTTTGCTAGATCACAAAAGCAAGTGACTAGACTATTCCCTTTACAGATTGAGCCACACCCAAAGTTTTCTCTAGGCATGACAGCAGCAAAGCTTCATAGACATAGTCCATAACATCAGTCAGGCCTTAATGTATAACTAATTAAGGAAAAAATATCTTGTGTATTTGAATGCTTTATAAATGTTTTAAATCATCCTTAAGGGCTAAAAGCTGAGGAACCTGTTATGTTTGTTTGTTTTTCCCTCCCTAGACAGGGCCAGTTAACATTCTTAGGGGCAAAATTAAAGTCATAAGAAATATGAATATTCATCGAAGCTTCTCTCCACCCTCTTATTCTTTTAGATGTCACATCTAGAGAAAATGCCCTCAGTGGTCAACACCTATTAATTAACTACTTAACCACAGCAGTAGCTTGGCAAAGTAGCACGGCGTATCTATAAATTGTCAATTTTTTTTCCCCTTGAGGCTTTAATTCACTCTGTCCTAGATGAATTGGATTTGTCAAGGAAAAAAAGTGTTTGGGGAGTTACAAGGTTCCTCTTGAGGGAGTTCACTGTAATTTTTTTTTTTAAAGAAAGAACCTGTGTTTCTGTTACTAGTACAATGCACAGCAGAATTTGAAGCATTTTACAAAGGAACTTTGTCCCAGAATGAAGGCGCTGTCTGTACTTCCACCAATGAATGGTCTTTCCTTCAAACTACAAATCTATCCGAGGAGAAATGAGTTTAAACCCATGTACGATTTTTGAAGGTCTCAAGTCTGGCTTTTTTCTTAAGACTCTGAGCTTGCTGCCTTTGTTACCCCCTTTTCCTAAATTTCTACAGTCCTTAGAATCTTGAGGATTGTAATGGTGCCGCTTTAGCTGGAGAAATAGTCCGAATTCGCATTGTATCTCACCGAGGCCAGGGAGGAAAGCTTGCGCTTTTTTCCAATATTTCCCACCTGTGCTTGGCCCACCTGCCATAGTTTAGGAGCGGCGCTCAGATACCACAAGGGAATCTGTGATTTAGCAGGACTTTTCCAGCTTATCAGCTACCTCAAATAGGGGCGCCCTGAAAATATACTAGGCATTCTGGCTTTGAGCACCACCCAATAACTTGACCTGAACCCAAGAAAGCAGTTTCTTAAGCCAGGGATAGTATCTCCAGCCCTAGCACCCCTCCCACACTGCCATAGTCAAATTCTACATCCCAGGTTCTTTGGCCAGATCCAGATTTTTCTTTGTTTCCGCCCACGCGTAGATGGGAATGCCAGATCACCACTCCCATCTTTTCTCCTCCCCCCACCTTGTCAGAGCCTGGCTAACTTTAACCCTCTGACTCCCGATTTCACCGCCTCAGAGGACCCTCTCTCATCTATTAATAGCCCAGGAAGGTTGGGAGGCGGTGCCGCTGTCATGGCGCTCCCAGGCTCACCCTATTTCTACCAGCACACCACCAACATCCCCATCCCCCCTCCCCTCCTCGGGGCTGGAAGGAAATGAAAACCAGTGGATGCCAGGAGGAGCTACATGGCAGAGATTATGCCCCACTCTCCTTAGGGAAGTCAGGGATGGGAGTGGGGGGAGGTGTTTGGAGACTCCAAGCAACTGAGGTCCCCTCCCTCTTTTGTTCTGTTTAGCATCAATTGCATCCACCTTCCCACCCAGTCCATTCTTTCCCCTTCTATGGCATCTCCCTCCTTCCCATCACGGGAAGGGTGGACCAGTTCGGAGCCTTCAGAGCTAGCTAGTCAAAGTCCCTGGAGGGTCCATGGGTACCAAGTCTCTATTCTCTGGCATTACTAGTTGAGCCAGAGGTGGGGTGACAGAAGGAGATGATAGTAGAAAAGGGTTAGAAGGAGACATTGCGGTGCTAGGGAACCGCCCACCCCCACCCCACGCCCTCCATGCCCGCTGGAATCAGAGTTTCCCACCCCCCCATCCCTCTACCCCATACACCAAGTGCCACAGTCTCCCCCCAGCCAAGCACCCGGGGGTGGGAGGGGAAGGAACTGGGCAGAGTCCATTTTTCAACCCCACCTGCAAAGGCCGACACTTGCCTTCACCTCAATTTTATAGCCGCCTTAGTCCAATCCATATTTTCAGCCCCCAAGCCTCCTCCCCAACGTCTTCCAGAGAAAAGCTATAGGGCCCCCACCCCCTCCCGCCTAACAAAGGCTGGAGAGCTCTGGGAAGAATCCTCTTTCTGTGTCCTGGACTGGTCTTACCGTTATATGAGGGATGCTCTTCTTGCCCTGATAAGACATGGTCACTCTCCCTCTGTGTGGGGGCTCTCCCTCTGTCTCTGCCTCTGTCTCTCCCCCTCTGTCTCCGGGTCTCAGGCGCTCACACAACACCCCCGCGTGCGGGCCCAGGAAGGCTTGTCGCCCAGCAATCAAAGGTTTAAAAATATTTTAATAAAGGCAAAGTTTTCTTTTCCAAAAACGGAACGGCAGCGTTGGCAAAACCTGCTACCTTTTTTTTCCGGCTGCAATAAAACAGGGCCGGGTCTCCCAAAGGGAGTTGGCTAGAGAGAGCTCCTTCTAGAGGCAGCGCCAGCGCCCTCTCGGCTGCAGGAACCTAGCAGGATTCGCCCAGATCAGCTCAACCCAGGAAGCGCTTCCTTTCCAATCTTCCTTCCCCCCAACCCCTAACACATGCTTCCTCCTTTCTACTCCTCAAGCTCACCGCCTCCCAACACACCCACCGATTTACCTCAGCCACCCATCCAGAGACCGGGGAGCTCAGTGAAGCTGGAGAGTTCCCCAGCAGTACTAAATCCTTCCAAATGGAATGACATTTATACCATCATTTCTTTTGGTTTTGTATTTTCCCCACTCATAGTTGTTCCAGTTTCTAAAAGGTATCTGGAAACCAGAGTAGACGTTATCCCCATTGCTACAGGTGTTTCTGTGTCTTGAGGTTGGAACTGGGGGTGAGGAAGCAGCACCTTAGCAGGAAACATCTGGGTTGGAAAGATCATATCCAGTGGGAGTCCCAAACAAGAGGCTGCCTCTACCTAGGACAAGATAGCAGAGGTGCTTTGGCCCTGGCTTCAGAAATCTTATTTGTTTACCTTTAGTATGGGCTCTTGGTAGGGGAAAGTTATCCGATAAATTCCTACTAGAGGTGGACAGAAAGTACAGGGGATAACTCTGGTTGTCCTTGGATTAGTCAATTTACTGTTTGCCTTATCTCTGAAATGAGGGTACTGGAAAAGCACTGGAGGCCCATTCCAACTCTAATTAGTTAATTCTGAAATTTAGAATTCAGAATCAGTCCCTGAGCATAAAAGACAAATGTTGCTGAGATGAGCACTTTCCATTTGAATTGTCAATTCAGCATTCTCTCCCATTTCAAAACTAATTTATATTATGAGTCTCTAGAGGTGGAACCCAGTGGAAAGCCAGAGAGGAAAGGGCACAGATTCAGTCAAGGGAGGACAGTGGAAACAATTTACCCATTTAAGTAGACTTGAGCCAAGGTATCTATTGTTTAACACTTAAGTTTAAGGGTAAGAAGCCAGTGGATTTATTTAAGAACTCTCTACCATAAAGTTTTGAACAGTCATGTCTGTACACCCCAGGGAAATGGCCCCAAGAAAATCAGAGAACATGGCAGTATTTAAAAAGGAGGATGTAGTGAGGAGTGTCCCCTATTCCCAGTGGGCCCATAAAATGCTGCTCCTTGTGCATCACAACTAGGGGCAGAGTTGGGAAAAAGGAATAGGTCATAAGAAAGGAGGGAATTGGGGAGGAAGAGAGGAAATGGTGGGGAGAGGAATTTTTAAAAGGCAGCATGGTAGAAAATTCAAATCCCTCTTGAAATCAGGAAACTAACCACTGGCTAGTCCCTTCACCTTTCTGAGTATCAAATTTCTCATCTGTAAAATAAGAATACTATCATTGTACTTGCTCTACCTGCCCCACAGAGTTGGTATGGAGAAATGTTCTGTAAATCTCAAAGTGATGCAGAAAAGGAGGCTGTTAATTTTAAGAAGGATTGAGCACTTCCAACTTCTATCCCCAACCAGAGAATCCTGAACCACATCTATTTATTATTTTCTTCCTTTTACTTTTGAATTGTTGAACTTGTAGGAGCAAATTGCTTTTTTCTTCCTTCCTTCCTCTTTCTTTTTTCCTTCTTTCCTCTTTTTTCCTTCCTTCCTCCCTTTCTTTCTTTCTTTCTTTCTTTCTTTCTTTCTTTCTTTCTTTCTTTCTTTCTTTCTTTCTTTCTTTCTTTCTTTCTTTCTTTCTTTCTTTCTTTCTTTCTTCCTTCCTTCCTTCGTTTTTACTATTATTACTTTTTAAATGAATCCTTCAAAAATTAACTCTTCCCTGGAAGATTAGACCGCAGGGCCTGAAGCATGAACCCAGCCTTGAGGCTGAGCGACAGCTCTGGTGGGAGGGGGCACTTAGGGAAGAGAAGGGTAGCTCAGCAGGATTGTTCCTCTGCTCCATTAACTCTTACTAAAACCTCGGAGTTCCCTTGGAGCCACCCTTTGTCCAGCTTCAGTGACGCCAGGGAAAAGTGGGTGGAGGCTTACACCGCGGCAAAACCCAGGGTCTAGTGACTGTCTGATCTTAGCTCATGAATGAATCCGAGCTTATCGCAGCAGGAACCTCTCAGAGTTCTGGCTGCTTAAATCCTTCCCTTAGCAACCAGACAACAAGTTGGATTGAGGGGATCTGGGGTCTGGGGGAGGGGAGGTACCACAATGGTTCTGCCGCTCCCTTATTAACAGTTGAAATTTAGATAAAGCTTTATATCCATCATTTCATTTCATTTCATTGTTTTGCTCCACTGATAACCGCGTGAGATAAGTGGTTTATTTACAGATGAGGAAATTGAGGTCCCTGGTTGTTAAGAGACTAGTCCAAGGTCACACGGTTAGCAATTGGTAGAACTGGAATTCGAAACAAGATCAACTGATTCTAGAATCGATGTTCTTTTCAATATAGCATTCCTACTCCTTCACAACATTGAAACAGAACGAATGACTTGCTCTGCCAACATCCGCAAGGGTCCCTTACTTTCCAGTGACTCCGAAGGGAAACTAAGTCCCAGTTCCTGGTCAGATAACCCAAGCAAATTTCAGACCCCGCAACGTACCCCCAAAGCCGCTTTGTTACTCCTGGACTCCTGGAGGGCGAAAGTGAAGTATTGCGCCCCCTTTAGCAGTTTGGTCCTAATCTCAAACCAGCTCTCCACGAGGTCAAGACCACAGTCGCAGGATTTTCAAGAAAAAGATGTGCAGGGGTAGAAGCGGGGAGCGGAGGAGAATCTAGGTTGTCTCTGAGTTCGTTCCATTCCCCAGGCTAGCCTAGGACTGGCGATGGGAAACCAAGGGGCACTCACTGTCTGGGGTCCCTCCTCAAGAATCCCGACACCATGACGCCTGCTTCTCTTATTCTGGGGCCGAGGCACCTCAACTTTGCTGTCTGCCAGCAAAGGTTTGGCTGGGTCTCCAACTCACAAATTTGGAACCTCCCTGTTTCCCCCAAGTCCCTTCCATCTCCCCATTTTCTCTCCCCGCCCCCAAAGCCTGCAGTGCCATGCTGAGGAAGAGACCCCTATGGGGTGGGGGGAGGGAGTCCGCAGTCTAGGTTTCTCTTATCCGCAGCCTCACTTCTCTCCCTCCGCAGATCAAATGCTGTTCTCCCCCCCCCCACCTCCTCCCAACACACACACACACACACACACACACACACACACACACACACACACACACTTCCCTTTTTACCTTCCCATTGTCCGGGCCCTGGAGCATTTCCTTTCCCATCGGGTATCGGATTTCCACGCCTGGTGTCTTGTCATCCCTGTCCCCGGGAGAGCTGATGACAGAGCCAGACACTTCGCTCACATCGCTGGCGGTCTCGCTAAAATTGTCCCCCGTTTCCCCCAAGAACATCATGTCGGGCCTGCTGCTGCTCCTGGGAGTCCGGGAGCCCTTTCTACCCACGCTATAGGCATCGAAGTCGATGGTTTTGTTCTCGTAGGCGCCCTCCACCGAGGCGAACATGCCCCCATATTTCTGGCGTGGGGTCTGGGCTGTAGTGCCGGGCCGGGCCAGATACACAGGCAGGTCATCCTCCTTATTCCAGTTCCTTTTCCTCTCAGCCATCCCTAGCACTCTCCTCTTGTACCCCCTCCGTGTCTTTCGTCCTCTCCCCCCTCCCCGCCCCCCCAGCCGAGTTCCTCTGGCACCTTCACTCTTGGGCTGCACCACCTCCAAGGACCCTAAACATGAATGAATGGAGCGATGGATGGATGGATGGATGGATGGATGGATGGATGGGTGGATGGAGCAATATGAGGAGAAGGGAGGGGAGGAAGGAGTGAGTAAGGGGAAAGGAGTTAAAACCAGATAGACCTTAAAAAGAGGGAAAAGAAACCCGCATCCCCTAATCCGGTTGGAGCACGTGAAATAAAGTACAAAGGGAAGATCGAGATGATGGCAGCAAGGAAAGGTGATGTGAAGGAATAGTGGAGGTTGAGGCGGCGGCAGCACCAGCAGCAGGACCGCAGTGCACTAGCTGCTGCTACCCCGCTATAAAGACTGATCCCGATTGGAGAGAAAGGGTGGGGGAAGCCCTCTTCTGCACCTACACACACGCACACAGGCGCGCGCGCGCACACACATACACATATATACACGCAAGGGGCTACTCTTCACTCCAGGAAGCGGCCGCCCCTCACGCCACCCTTTCTGCCTGGGTTGCTTCTACTGTGGCGTGTGCACCTGCTGCTGCAGCAGCCTCGCCGCCGCCTCTGGCGTCTGTGAGGTTTGGCAGAGCCAGAGGAAGGTGACACAGAACTGAAGTCGGCAGTCCCCTTCCTGAGAGCAGGGGAGACTCACTAGAACGCCCAGTTCCAGGGTAAAATAGCCTTTGGGGGCTGGTTCTAAGAGGATCTGGAATTCCTCCTCAAATCAGCTGTGCCAGCTACCCCTCCACCGACCTTCTCTAAATCCCTCCAGGGATCTACATAAGTTATTCAAGCTTGGCATATTTGCTCCCCAACCCCGTTTTATGACTCCAGAGAAGAAAAAATATCCTCAAACGCCAAAGATACTCAGTCCTCCAGAACAGAAGAAGGCGGGCAAAGATTGGTGTCTTCCTCCTCTTTTTGTCTGAGGCGCAGACGAGGGGGTGGACCCGGGGATAAGGCGCTGGAACGGAACATTAGCCAGGGGAGAGACTGTGACTGCAGCCAGGAGACCCCAGCAGTACCCAGAGCGAAGACTTGGCTTCTGACACGGAAGTAATCACCGCCCGCTCTGATGCCTAAACTATACACCCTCCCACTTTGGCTAGAGCTGGCAGATTTCGTCACATGGTGCCTAAGATAGGAAAGTCTCCGAGAAAGGACTGAAGAGGATTAGTTCATCGAGAAAATAAAGCATGCCCCCCATGCTCCTTCCCTTGACTTCATCCTAGCTCTTGCTTAGACTGGAGAATAAAGTAGGTTCTGGGAGCTGTCCCTTCAGCACTTTCAGGAATCCTGTCCCTTTCTGCTCCATAGGATCCGTATCCCCAAGACTTACAGTGAAGGATTGCATGAGCCAAAAACAAAGACGCCTCATACAAGGACTCGGTAACACCGTGAGTTTTATTTCTGTACCTTAAAGGTTTCCACAGATACTTTCAACTGAGCTTCAGAGATAGGGAGAAGTGAAGAATTGAGCTATTTTCCCGTGAATTTGATTATCTAATCTTTTCCTTCACTTGTCTATAACTACAAATGAGTCAAACACATGTAAAATATTTTTACACCTTGGTTTAGGATCAGAGAATATGACAGCTAAAGTGACCTCAGAAATCATGTAAACCAACTCCCTCATTTTATAGATTGGAAATTAAATTCTGGGGAGTGGAAATGAGATTATCAAAGTAACAGATCTGGGGAGCGAAGTGACCCTGAGTTATTTGGTCCTCATCCACTCTAAATTATATTATACAGGTTTTATATCTTCTTATTCAATATCCATTTGTCCAATCAATAAATATTCACTGTTATATGCAAAATACATTGTAATAGGTGCTGATACTTATATATACATGCATATATATGTACACATATATACATACATATGCTCACACACATATGTTCAACCATATCATAATATGGAGAGGGAATTGTACCTAATTGAAAAGAATGTAGTGAAGGCTAATGATCTCTAAGTTATCCTATTTAGTTTTCTATTCTTTTTTTCACACTCTTAACTCCAGCTTCATGTAGAAGAAAGAGGCCATGGACGCAGGAAATCTTGAGTTCAACTGCCAGTTTTGTTATTTACTATGTGTGTCCATGGGTAAGTTACTTAACTGTTTGAGATTCCACTTCCTCACCTATATTATAGGGTTATTGATACTTGAATGATCTACTTTCAAAAGATTTTGAGGAAAGTGTTTTGAAAAATTTGAAATATGAATAGGCACACATGCAGCTAAATATAGTTAAGCAACTATAGCATCAATCAAAGCAAGTGGAAATAACAACAAAAGCAAATTCTTTGAGCCTAAGAACAAAAATTCAAACTTCTTTATTCTAAATTATTAACATAATGACATGAGCATAACATGCACTTAATAGATGTTTGTTAAGTTGAATTACAAAATGAAGCAGTTGAAGCTAATGGAGAAGGAACTGGATCAAGGTCATACAATTAGTTAGGGACAGAGCCAAAAGTAGGATACATTTTCTAAGCCCCTTCCCAGTATTCTTTCCACTATAGAAGACTACCTCTCTAAACTTTCTTGACTCATTTTTGTTGTTGTTCTTAGTCATTTCAATCCTGTCCAACTCTGTGTGTCCTCATTTGAGGTTTTCTTGGAAAAGATCCTGGCCATTTCCTTCTTCATGATGGGAAAAGTGAGGCAAGGGGGGTTAAGTGACTTGTTCAGGGCCATACAGCTAGTAAGTAAATGTTTGTGGCCAGATTTGAAATCAAGAAGATGTTCCTGAATCCAGGCATGGTACTCTATCCACTGCACTGCCTAGCTATCCTGACTTATTTTTATTCAGGACAAATAACATAGCAGTATGTCATTTCTGCTAGATTGCAAGATAGAGGTCAGATGCTTTCTATCTTTGTTCATATCATCATATTTCAGGGGACAGAGATTTGAACTGGAAGGCTAAGAAGATAGAATCTAGCTTTAGGTCTGGCTCTGCTGCAAACTAGCTGTGTGACCTTGAATAAATCATTTCTGCTGCCTGAGTCTCAGATTCCTCACATGTCAAATGAAAGAGATGTTGTAGATTATCTCTTTGCATCCTTTTAGTCCTTTATCTGTGTTTCAAACTGAGCTCTAATAGATAATAGAGTTGTGTCTCTGAAAGTAATTCAACCCCCAAGCTTATAAACTATTTGTAATACAGAGAAAACTATACTGGTATGAAAATTATATATACATCTATTGGTATGAAGTAGCAATGAACATCAACAATACTTCAACATTCAAAAGAAAAGCTTTTAATTCTTAAAAAATGCATACATTTTAATGTATAAAATTATACAAAGTATACATTTAATGAACATAGAAAAATACATCTTGTTAACAAGATAAAACATCAGCTTATTTTACACTGGTTTCAGTGAACAATACAAAGTTCTGATATTCCACGAAGAGAATATTGACTTTACTGACACCATGGTCTGAAATCTGAGCAATTCTAGTAAAAAACCATGTGTGTGTGTGTGTGTGTGTGTGTGTGTGTGTGTGTGTTTGTGTGTACACATTATATTTAATTACATCAAAAATATCAGGGGCATAATGTGTTGCTTTAAAACTCAGTTTGTAGAGCCCACCCCCACCCCAAGAGGTGTCTTACCAGAGAAGAAGTACTGCCTATGCCAATGGACAGGTGAAACCTATGTTTATATCACAAGTCTTATTTGCAAGAATTTGGGCTACTATTGTGCTTTTGCATATATACATATATGCACATGTATACCTATGCAAAGATACTTTAGTAGTCTCCATATACAGTGATACAAACACATCTGTGTGTATATCTCCAAAGACTATGTGTGTATGTGTCTATTTGAAGGGATAAGTATAAACACAAATCATCTTGAGGTCCTACAGTGTGAGTTACAAAGATGCAGGTTGGTTGGGTGGAGCAACATTTCAATCCTAATATTGGTGCTTATATCACTTCTGATCCATTAGGACTCCCGACAGCCACTAGGAGAATGCACACTGAGAGATATGAGGATTGTAGTTATTTTTGCAAATTTACAAACCATGAAGTCTAAGCCTTTCTCTTTTTCCCACCTTCATCAAAAAGGCTAAATTATTTCAAAACAAAAGATAAGAGTCTGAAACTGTGCAGAGCTACATTTTAGTAAGCTTAGATCATAGAATCACTATCAGATTTTCATTTTGTCCTCTCCAAATGTTCAGAAGGGAGGGATACAAATAGAAAGGCTGAATGTTGCAATGACATCCATATAATATTAATCCACCATATTGAGTACATTCTTTACAGGAGAATTATGGGGAAAATGGACAAGAACTGCAAGATGAAACACTGTGGATAAGTTGCTACCCTCTTTGGGAAGAAGCACTTACAGTTGTGTGATCAAAGATTCAGAGGCAATTCATCTATTCACTGAGATCAGTTTGTCAGCCCTTCTGGATATTCAAAATGTCTAATTTCACTCAACTTTGCCTTTACCCCAAATGATCATTAATATTTATAATACTGTCTGCTGAATATAAGCATAATGGTTTAGTGGAATGAGCACTGAAGGTTCTTGAAGTCATTAGGCTGGAATTTCAGCCTTATTGCTAGTTGTGAGCCACCGCGATTGTTATTAAACTAAAGGTTCGATTTTTTCACTACCAAGCTTGTGGAGACGTGTTGAAAGAACCTTTTAAGTCTTAAAGTGCTATATAAGTGAAAATTATTATGATTATGTTATAAGCTCCTCTTTTTTCCATTTTTTCCATTTGCAAATTTGTAAACATTTTATTTTGTTCTTCTTTGGGAAAAATGGAAACACCTTTAGTAAAAATTTGACCACAAAGTTGTCAGCACTACTTATCTTCTTGAACTCCACCCTCATGGTATTTACATGTTATGCACAGGTAACTTGTTTGTCATTGCTTACAATCAAGTATAGGTTGTTTTTCTAAAACCAAGATGATAGATGGAGCTAACCACTACCATCCTCTGAACAATATTTTCTATGTTCTTGACAAGTCCATGACAAAATGAATAACAAGGATTGTGCATTAGATTTGTTTCAAAATGATATAGTGGAAGTAAGCATTTTCTAAAATTATGATTCAGTGACAAAGCACTCTCCCTCTCCTAAAGGTATTAGCTCTTGCTGAAAAGAATTTTAAGTACAATGCACAACTAGTATTTCTGGGAAATTCTGCTTAAACAAGAAAAATATACTATCAGAACCATAAAGGCATGCTTCCTCTCCCTCCTTAAGGTCCTGAATACTTTGCATTAACCCCAAAAAATTATGAATGCATTTATCATATCAACAAGAGTCAATACAAAGCAAATTTAATTGTCTGTTCACAACAATTATGTGTATAGATTATGTTTGTCATACCAATTTCTCTAATATTTCAGGATAAAATGAACCATATATAAGAAATTCCTTTAGGGAATATATTTTGTTTACTTATACTGCTGTTATTTTAAATCACATTGTCTGAATTTTAATGTAACTTCAATGGTTCAGTCACTACATTTAGGTATCTACTTAAAAAAATTATATGGGGAAGTGAGGTCTTCAGTGAATAAAATGTTAGGCCTAGAGATGTGAAGCCCTGGGTTCATATCTGGTCTTAGACACTTTCTAGTTGTGTGACCCTGGATAAGTCATTTAACCACAGTTGCCTAGCCCTTATTACTCTTCTGCCTTGAAGCCAGTACTTAGCAATGATTCTAAGATGGAAGGTAAGAGTTTAAAAAAAACTAAAGAGAGTCTAAAGGGAATATAATTATCACAGAGTTCTAGACGCAGAGTTAGATAGAAGCTCAGAAGACATCTGGTCCGATCCTTTCGAAAGGTGATTCTTACTGCACCATATCTATATTCTGCTTAAAGTCTTTCTGCCAAACTTGGGTTAAGAACTGGAAGGAAATTCTAAGGCATGAAGTCCAACTGTTTCATTTTACATGTTAGGAAATTGAAGCACAAAGAAGTTAAGTGATGTGCTCAGCTTCACATAACTATTAGTATCTGAGGCAAGATTTATAATCTATGCACTATGCCACCATGGTGAACACACTTCCAACTTAGTTTAGAAATGTGATTTCCACTAGGAACATGAGTTCTTTAGAAAATGTGAAATTTTCTATTCAGCTTCAGAGTTCATACATGTTATTAATATTTAGAATTGGATGGGAGGGAGGGAATTTTGGGAATATCTCATTCAATTTCTGCATTTTACAAAAATAAAACCTGGGACTCAAAGACTTTAAATAATTTGTTCCTCTGAAGTTTCATTGTTTCAAAGACAAAAAAATTTTGGATAAATAAAGACCAAATAAATTAATTCACATAGTTCTTATGTAGAAGAAATCCACAGCATATTCTTAGATTTTAATTCAACAGAGGGATAAAGGGCAGCCCAGTGACATAGAGGGTTGATGTTTGTTCTTGGAGTCAGGAACCTCTAGGCTCAAGTCCTGGCCCTGGCATATATTAATTGTTTTACCATAGGCAAACCACTTAATTTTTCATTACCAAATGAAAATCCCCAAGGTTCCACATTAAAGAAGAGCTGTTGATCAGCATCAATGGAAAGACTTTTCATAGGATTATTTCCTGACACCAATGAAATCACACTATAATAGATGGATTCCAAAGGAGAAGAAAGAATAGACAATAATTCTGGATGTAAAATGTGTTTTAAAAGTATTTGTTCCTTAGTGGCTGGTGAATTTTTTAGGAAGACAATCACTCCCCATGACTTTTTTTATTGATAAATTACATTTGAGCTATGTATAAAAAATAAATTTTCTGGTAATACAATCCTGTATCCCTTGGTCACACACAGAGATGCCTTAGGGAATCACAGGATGTTTTTCTTAGTGAATCAAATAATTTTTTTCTTCTCAAGTAATTTCGTTTCATGTATGAGCAGATGAAATGATAACACCAAATAATTTGTATTGCCATTTTCATCTGTGTGAGTGTATAAACATTTATTTTATAACATAAAAATTCTTAACATAGGAAGAAGGGAAGAAGGGAAGAAAGGAGGGAATGTTGCCTTTTATAACCCAATATTAGGAACACAAGAATTAGAGATCCTTTAGGTCAATGCATTCATTTCATAGATGAAGAAACTAGAGTTCATGGAGGTTAAGAGACAAAGTCACACGTAATGAGTAATACGAGGAAGAATGCACAAGATTGTGAAGGTGTTCAGATCCATGCCAAGTAAAGATATGTGGGAGGAACCTGGAAAATTAGTCAAAATGACTTAAGAATCATAAATTTAGGTGTATAAATAGTTTAAGAGTTATTATAGGGGAAAGAGGTCAGGATTATTATATTTGGTCCTAGAATAAAGGCCTAAAACCAATAAGTAGAAGTAACAGAAAAAAAGTGGGTTCATACAAGGAAAATTTTCCTAAAAACCAGAACTGTCCAACAATGAATTAGACTAGCTCTGGGACATAGTCAAGTGAGGTTGTGAACTAAGGGGAAGAGATTTCTGCCCAAATTTCAGCTTTCAGACTTAATGATTGCATGTTATTGTCCTTCAATCTTTTTCAGTCTTGTCCAACTCTTCATGACACCATTTAGGGTTTTCTTGGCAAAGATAGTGGAGTAGGTTACCATTTCCTTCTCCAGCTCATTGTACATAGAAGGAAATTGAAGCAAAGAGGTTTAGGTGACTTATCTAGGGACACACAGATAGCAAATGTCAGATGTAAGATTTAAATTCATTTTTTCCTGACTCCAGTCCTGAAGCTCTATCCACTACACCACCTATTGACTGTATGACCATAAACAAATCCCTTAACTTCTATGAGCCTCAGTTGCCTCATCTATAAAAGGTGGATAATAATACTTTCACTGCTTACCCTACAGCACTGTTGTACAGAAAAGTTCTCTGTAATATTTAATGTGCCACATTTATTCTAATAATGGAGAATTTTCTAATCATAAAATCATTCAAACACTAGAACAGGCTGCCATCTGATATGGAAAATGCCTCACTAGTAGGCATGTTCAAATGGAGAGATTAAATGAACACATGAAAGGAGTGATGATATGAGGGGGATTTTTACTCACATATTGGAGGGAATAGATGGCTTCTGAAGTCTCCTTCATCTTTTATAATATAGAAGGCAACATCACCAGTGTGTAGTCTGACAGAGGTGGGATTTAATCATCCAAATTTGTGTATATCTTGAGAAGGCACATGGTTTATTAGGGAAATTAAGTCTATTCAAAGGGAAGAGAAGACATCAATTCTGTCCAAAGGAAACTCATTTCTTGATCTATGGAGTTTTCTCCAATGTTATCAGTCAGTATATAGAATTAGAAGTACTACATTTGAGCTAAGAATTAGGCTCAAATCCCAGATGAACTAAGTTTTACCTGGGTTGCCTGGAGCAAGTCCATTCCCCCGGCTGGATTCCACTCCTGGATCCAATATTAACTCCGTGATCTTGAGCAAGTTCCCTCACTTTGCTGATTCTCAGTTTCCTCTACTATAAAATTAAGTCATTGGGGTAGATGATCTCTAAGACCCCATTGAACTCTGACATCTTATGGTTTTATAATAATAAACATAATCTCTCACATTTCTGTGGCACCATCAGTCCTGTGAGGCAGGTAACATACTTCATATTTAGCAGCCCCAAGGCTGGCAGGCAGGCTTTGCCTACTTTGGCATGCACAGTAAAGAGATGCCTCTGCATATGTCTGTGCCACCACACTCCTAGTATGCCTATTTTAAGAAGGTTTGCTGGGAGTTCAGCAAAAAAAAAATGTTGTCATGCCAACTTAGCTGCTGGAAAACATTCTCTAGCTGTGCTCATCAGAACCATTTTCTTCCCTTCCATAGCTTGTGATGCTTAGGGAACAGTCACAGAAGTTCTGGTCCTACAAATCTTAACCCATTCTAATGATGAAATCAAGAAACCAATTCAAATTTTTATCCAATGGAATACAGAATCTTTGCCTTAAGAGAGACTTTAGAGATCATTCAGCCCACATGAGAAAAATGAAGCCTAAAGAGGTTGCTTGACATTCCTGAAATCATATAGCTAGTAAGCTAGAAATCCAGAATTTGAACCCAAGTCTTTGGTTGCCACATCTAGCACTATTTCATCATAGCATCATGCTTTATAGCTTGAACAACAATTTAGCTAGACCTTAGAATAAATGGCAGTGAATTAGGGCAAAATATGAGCAAAATACAAAGCCTCGAGTGTCTCAGAATAGAAGCTGTTATTCAGTTCCCTTGGGTAAGTGGAATATGAGCTGCTTCCAGGAGCTCCCCCTACCAGCTTTGAAAATACTCTGAGAGTCATTTCAGGAGATTCGGGAAAGGAGCAGATTGGGAGGGAAAATGGGTGGAAGGACCAGCTGCAAGGAGATAGTAAGGATGCACAGGAGGATTCACCATCTGGAACCTGCAAGAGGGGAGGGAGATGATGTCAGGATGTGAGAAAAGCCCAGATCAAGAACTGGAAATTAGAACCTGCCAAAAATCTAATGTAAAAATCAAAAAACTCACAGAGACCAGCATGTGCAGGTAATGGGAGTGAGGTGGTAGCTCTGGATTAAAGCAAAAAAAAAATATTTCTTTCAGGGCTTGTTGTTAGGGATTCTAAAATGCTTGACTTTGTTACTACAAAACAGTCATATTCATGCACGAGGTGGGAATCTGGGATCAAAGACCTCCTACAAGAATCCTTCAAGTTCTTCAGTTCAATGATTCAAAAGTAGACTGTCCAGGCTAGTTAACACGTTTTCAGGTCTGTTTCCTCATCTGCAAAATGAGAACGAGAGTACTCATCCTCTCTACCTTGCAGAACAATGAGGAAAGAATTTTGCTAATATTAAAGAATTGTAGAAATAGAAGCTGTCATTACTATTACTTATCAATGAGCAGGTCAGCAGACCTCATCACTGCAAATATCATCTCTCATCAATGTCAACAGAGCTCCACTGGAAAAGAGCTCAAAGCTTAGAATCAGGAGACCTGAATGGGTATCACAGCTTCAACATTTACGAGATATATGGGGATACTACATACAGGGACCATGACATTCATACAATCTAGTTCTCTGGGTTATGGTACAGAAAATTCTTAAAATTCTGCTGCAATACAAATCATGCCTGGTTTAGTGGAAGAAACAGGAAGAACCAGAAAGGAAATATTCTTTCTGAAGAAGAAAAGATTTAGTGGGAAAATAATGGTGCTACCAAGATGCAGAGGGCAGATTAAGGACTCAAGATGGAAAATGTTGAAACCTCTACCTTTGATATTCAATATCCTTTAACCAGAAAGTGGTAACATGTTTCTACTAACTGGGAGATTCCTACTAAGAATAGATGATTATATCTTCTTTTTAAAAAGCCTTATCTTCTGACACAGAGTCAATACCTGGTACTGGTTCCAAGGCAAGCTAGGCAACTGGGGTTAAGTGATTTGTTCAGGCTCACACAGCTAGGAAATGACTGAGGCCAGATTTGAAACCAGGACCTCCCATCTCTAGGCCTGGCTCTCAATCCACTGAGCCATCCAGCTGCCCTCTATGATTATATCTTCTTGCAATTTACTTTGGGAATCTATCTGAAAATGCAATAACAAACTTCAGGCTGTGGTAAGTACATAAGAGCAGACTTAATTGGGCAGCTTTATATATCTTTGAATTACTTTATTTAATTTTTTTTAAAATAGTAAGGAATTTTGTGTTTGAAAAGAAATAATTTTTACCAATAAAGTAGCAAGAGTAGTGAGCACAGACAGTTAAGGCTGTACTATCCCTCAGAAATAGAGTGTATTTCCTTCTTTATGATGAGAAAACTATCCCCACTCCCAGAGGTTAAGCCACTTGCCCAAGGTCATTCAGCAAGTCAGCAGCAGAACAAAGATTAGAACTCGGTCTCCTTTTTCCTAGTTTAGCCATCTCTCTGTTTTACCCAGCTATTCTCTTCTATTGTGGGAGGCATGGAGAAGAATCCAGAGATATATTCTTCAGTGGCATTAAGGTGAAATTGTCCTTTTTAATCCAGAGCAGTTTCATGTTTCCAGATTTCCCCTGTCAAACACAGGGTCTTGCATTCATGAATACTTAATGTTACTGGCAGTTGCAGAATGGTGGTTCCCTTCAAACCCCTTTTACCTCAAATTCTCAACAAAAGAAACCATTCATAAGACAATGAATGACAAAATTGAATATATAAGGAGATATAGACACTACACAAATTAAATGCTTATTGAAGAACAAGAACATGCTTTTCTATATTATGACCCTGTCCTCAATGTCCCTGAACCTCTAACCTTTTCCATCTAACAGGCTTGGTGAGCTTTTATTTTGGGGTTTGACTGTGGAGATCTAAATCTTGTCCCTTCACATTGGCAATGACCTGAATCTTCCCTCCCTCCACAAAAGAAGGCACATGCTTATATGTGACTAGACTTGCAAAAGAATGGGGAGCAATTGGAAAGCCAGAGAATAAGACCAAAGATGAAGTAAGGCGAAATGCAGTCATGCATGCTTTGGAGAGCTAGAGAGGCAAAAATGCTTTTATGCCCAAAGAAAAGGGACTGAAAACCAAGATGAAGTCAATCCTTATCCCATGAAATTGAGTCCAGCAGGGAATCTGGCTAGTTTCCCACATTCCCCAATAAAAGGAAACTCAGTCTTGGAGAAATCAGTGCAACATTTAGACAGAAGAAATCTTCAAAGAGTGAGCAAGGAATGATGGAAAGTGGAAGGCAGAAAGCTAGAGTGATAGCTAGCTCACAGATATAGTTACATTAAATTCCTAAAGATGAAAGAAAAAATGTATGAAAACTCAAAGAGAAATCAGAACACTGGGACCTAGAATAATAACATGAGAATAAGAACCAAAATTTCCTTAGCAAAAAGAGAAATCTGTAAACTCGGCAAAGGTCGTGAGATAATAGCAAAAAATTTGAGAATGATTCAAAAAAGAAATTAATAATAAAATTATATAAAATCAGAGCTCTTAATAGATCAGAGCTCTTAATAGCTCTTAATAAAATCAGAGCTTTAAATACACACAATAGCAGGATGTTGAATTTGTAGGACATGATAGTCTCTCCAGAAAAGAAGAGGCTCTGAGACAGATGTTAATAATTTCTTTAAACTCTTATCTTCTTTTAGGATCAATTATAAGATAGAAGAGTAGCAATGGATAGGCAATTGGGCTAAGTTACTTGAGCAGAGTTACACAGAAAGGAAATAAATGAGGGCAGATTTGAACCCAGCTCCTCATGTCTTCAAGATCTGGTATTCTATTAACTGTACTACCTAGTTTCATCAGTTTAATAGATTCATATTGCAAATATATAGAAGAATATTTGACAGAAGATAAACAAAAGGCAACAAATTTAAATTTAACAGAACAAATTAATTCTAATGAAGCCAAAGAGACATCTTAAATACAGTCTTCACAGAGATGACTTAAGAATTATCAAGCTTTTTGAAGAGCGTGATTAAATAGTTTTATATTATAATCCAACAAATAATATAAGAATACCTCCCAGAATTTTTTATTAGAGATGACAAAATATACAATAATCATATCCACATTTTCTACCAGGGAAAATTCTGTTCTTGTGGTGCTAAGGAATAAAATGATTACATTTCAAAATTTCAATAGCAAGCAACAAATTCTGGCGAAAGCCAGAGGAAGACATTCAAAGATAAAGAAATGGGAATGGAAATAACCTAGAACTACTTCAGAGTTATGAAAAAAGTGAAGAAAAAAATGTAATAGTATATTCCAAAGATCAGAGGAGCTCATGGTACAACACAATATAACATATTCAAAAATATTGAGCCTCATCATCAATTTAAAAAAGATCAGCCACAAAAAATAGGAACATTTGGCATTGCTTCAAAAAATACTCAAAAGCAATGAAAATAGTTGATTCTAAACTCTTCCCCCAACTAAGAGAAAGTTCAAAGTGCAATTATAAAAAAGTAACTAATGAAATTCCCTATTTTTATAAAATATTATTTTGGTAATAGACTATATTGAACTAAGGGGTGAGAGGGGTGGGAAACAAATCACTATCAATGAACAAAAAAATCCTAAAGAGCTAAAGATTCAAGGCAACCTTGAAAAATCGGGATACAAAAAGGGAATTCAAAATTGTGGCTGCAAAATCTTTAATCTCATGAGAGATACAAATTAAAGGAAATATTAAATACATTGTAGACTATAAATTTGGAATATATGACACATAATAACTAAAAGAGAAGAAAAACAAAGAGAAAAAAGAAGGAAAACTTCTTTTGAAAGACTACCACATAAGAATTGTAATTAAAATATGAGACTGGAAATGGGGAAGGGAAGATTATAAACCAAATGGTTAGCTGGACAGGGAAAGAAAAAGGTCATGATATGGGCAAAAATAAATTAATTAAAAGAACAAGACATTAACAATATAATAAATTCAAGGGACTTTGGATATGGCATGTAAATATGGGTGAGCAAGAAGAACCTGGGGAAATAGACTAGCATTCAAGTATTGTAAGCAAAACTGATCACAGACACCATGCTGACTTAAAAGAAAATGATAAATTCAAAATAAAAAGAAAAGAGGAAAATCAAGCCCAGGAATCATAACCTCAAATATAGATGGATTAAACAATCTATAAATGAAAGCACAATAGTAATAACAAAAACCAAAGGCCAAAATTCTCTCCATATATAAGAAACATTTTTTTAAATATGCAAAGAAAAATTTTCATTGAATTTGTTGCTTCTCTTCCATTAACAAGAAAAGTATTTCCCCTTAAATGCTATTTTATTCAATTATTAATTCAGAAATATCTTCTTTAAAACAAACAAAAACAAAAAAATATTCTTTTATACCTCAAAAATCTCTTTTTGTAAAATGATGCCTTCTCTAATGGGAGGTGAAGAGTAAACTGAGTACTTAATGTAGCAAACAAACAAACTGAAATTTTAAAAAAAGTTATCAGTAAATTCAATGTGTCACTGAATCACATATTAATGCATATGGAAATTATTCATTTAATCCTACTGTAATGTACATCATCATTGACTAATGTATCTGCTTTGTAAATTTAGATTTTTGTGCATTATTTTCTCAAAGTAGAGCATAGCTAGAAAATGGCTTTAAGATGCCAAATGGTGAAATAATAATAATAATAACTGACTCATATAGCATTTTAAGTTTTACAAAGTACTAAATACCTTATCACATTTGAGCTTCATAATAAAATTTTGTGACAGTACTATAGATATCTTTTTATAGAACCATATCTGAGGCTCAGAGAACTTAGATGATTTATTCATGATCACACAGATAGTAAAGTTTATAGACAAAATTCAAACCCCAAATTTCCTGACTCCAAACCTATATCCACTATGCAACACTGTCTGGGATAAAAATGGAAACTTTTGGTAATTTTTCTATTTTATTTACTCAGACTAAAAACCTAAGATATTTAGAAATACCTGAATAGTTGGTTCCCCCCAAGTTTTAATTTCATATCTTGAATCTTGATTCAGCCTTGGCATCCCACAATAGTCTCTTTGTCAATTTTATTTGTTAATAATGATGTACAATGTAGTTCATTATAAAGGTTGGATAAAATACCTGGTTATTAATTCATTTTATTGTAAGACCTTGTTGTAGTATATTGTAATTTGATAGATTTTATATAGACAGTCAACGTCATACTGGTGGCAAGAGACTTAAAAACCGTCTTCCTTTCATACTCAGCCTAAGTCCCACCTTCTGTAAGAAGTGCTTGCTAATTCACAAACCTGCTAGTGCCTTCTCTTTTCTTTCCATTTAATCGTTATATATCATGTATATACCTAGTTACTTACATGACTCCTCCCCCCCAATATATAATATATATATATGTATATATATATATATATATATATATATATATATATATATATATATATATATATATATATATATATATATATTCTTTGAGACCAGGGAACATTTTTGCCTTTCTTTGTGTCTCCAGAGTGACTGACAAATAGTCAGTACTCATTGGCTGACTGATTTATACTTCATAACATAAAATGTCAGAGATAGAAGGAACCTTGGAATGGAGAGGAAAGGGTATGAGATATGGAAAGGAATTTAGGATTCATCTAGTTCAATGACGATGTTTTATATACAAGGAAACTGAGTCCCAGAGAAATGCAATGATTTGCCCTGAGTCATTAAACTTATTAATAGTAGATTCAGAATTCAAACCTAGATCTTCCAACTGGTTCCTTATTGCCCATGAAAACAGTTGACAAATGCCAGAGGTGAGATTTCTAGTTCTCTTTCCATTATACTATATTTATGGAAGGAAAGAAAGAAGGAAGGAAGGAAAGAAGGAAGGAAGGAAGGAAGGAAGGAAGGAAGGAAGGAAGGAAGGAAGGAAGGAAGGAAGGAAGGAAGGAAGGAAGGAAGGAAGGAAGGAAGGAAGGACGGAAAGATAGGACAGGAGAGAGGGAGGTAGTCAAGGAGGAAATAAGAGAAGGAAGGAAGGAAAGGAGACAGACTGAATGAGAGGGGAGGGAGAAAAGAAATAGTATGAACCATCTTGTTCCCTTGATTGGAATTATGTCCCCTTGGTTGGAAACTCATAATTTCCTGAAAATGCATTGAAATGTAAAAAGCTATGGAGATGGAAACTTGGTTGATTTTCAGCTTGGCCCTTTGAAGAAGATGGAAATCATTGTTCTGCCCCCAACCTCTTCTCACTGATGAAGCAGATTCTGCCTGGAGGGATGCCAGAATTTCTAGGGTTTATGTGCTTTGTTTATATGCCTTCTTCTTTCCTGCAACAACAAAACCAGAAATTCAATTTGTTAAAGGGAACTCATTGTTCAGTTCAGCTCTTAAATACACAAGTGTAACAGACCAGGGGTATTTTAAATAACATGCCATTCAGAAACTATAAGGCACATTTTCATCTCTGACACAGTGATTATACCATGTTCTCATTACTTTGTGTCATCATTACACGGTTTTTAATTTAATTATATATATATATATATATATATATATAATTTTGGAACAGTCATAGTAATTGTTGTCTACCAAATGAGAGTAAAAGATGCTGCTCCTGAGGGTCACTGGCATTTTCCAATCAAAATCTTGAGCCTGACTTCTTTCTACCTGACAGGAAGAATAAGTTGTAAAGGAAAGAGGAACAATACCATCAGGGAAAAGATTTCATCAAGTCCATGCACTTAATTATGAGACATAATGACATCTATTTATCTGAAGGAAATAAGATACAAGCAGAAAAAGAATATACAATATTATAAAATTAGTGTTTTGGAAAGTTAAAGGGAAGGAAAGTGCTATTTAATGAAAAAATGTGAGGAACTTTGAGTTAAGAGAGATCTGGGTTTGAAACACCTCTGACATTTGGCAACTACTATAATAAATGAGTCACTAACCCTCTTCTAGCCTCAATTTCTTCCTTTGTAAAAAAGGGGTCAGAACACTTTGCAAACTGTTTCAAGGAACAAATGACATAATGTATTCAAAGCTCTTTGCAAGTATTAAAGTAATTTATAAATGACAACTATGCTTTCTCTTTAAAATAAAGGAGAAGATGTGCCTAGGAACTCCATGGCTATGCCTATAAAACACTTTTTACAGAAATAAAGATAGATCTAAGTAATTAGAGAAATAGTAATTTCCCATGCCAATATAATAAATTAAATTATTGCATAAATTAATTTACTAACTCAGGGCTATACTAATAAAACTACTAAAGGATTACTTTACAGAATTAGAAAAATAATAATAATGAAATTCATCCAAAGTAACAAATCGGTCAAGAAATCTCGAGGGAAATAATTTTATGAAAGTGAGGAAGAAAGAAGCCTAGTAATACCAGATCTCAAATTATACTATAAAACAGCAATAACTGAAATAATTTGCTATTGGTTAGAAATAGAAAGCTTGGCCAACATAACAGACTAGGCATACAACACACTAAAGGGAACATATTTATAAGATCCATGTTCCATAATTCTAGAAACCCCTGAAGCCACTGTCCTAGAAAACAGTCCTTGGGGATATTATGACCTGGCATCCTCCTCTACCAGTCAGAGATTTATTCCCCCAACTCCTCAAGAGCCATAGCTACTCAGAAAAGAAAGTAACATTCTCCCTACCAAAGTCAAGAACAGCACCTTCAAATGATTTAATGGATAGAGATATATCAAAGAAAATGACAGTGAAGAGATACTTTATAATCTATCTACTGCTACTCTTTATGGACAATTGTTTTTTTTTTTAATTGGATTTCCATTGGATTTGCATCTGAAGCCTCCTATATGTGGTGTCTCCCCGGGTTATAGAGGTTCTTAATTGTTTTTGTGTCATAGACCCCTCTCAGAATCATGTTTTTAAGTGGATAAAATAACATAAAGATGATTTCAAAGGAAATAAATTACACTGAAATAGTCATCAAAATAATTTTTTGCTTTTTACTATTTTTTAAAATTTTATCATTATTATCATGCAAAACACTTACTAGTAGTCATTGTTGTAAGAACACACTCAAATAGAATCAGTATTCCAAAATAAAATCATAAATATACTAATGTGAAAGAGAATATGCTATGAAAATGTTTATTAAAACAAATTTATGGACTCCAAATCAAGAATTCCTGCCATATTAAATTATGAATTCCTTCAGAGTAAGAGCTACCTTGTTTTTGTATTTATATTTTCAGTGCTATATATAGTCATATATAGTAAGTGTTTAATTATTTTAATGAATTCATTCATTTATTCATTCTCTGTATCTCATCATGATCATCCCTTCTATCACCTTTCAGGTTACTGTTCTCTGTTATAATTCCCAGAGATACCTAACACATAAAGGAAAGACTCTCCTTTTGGGAATTTCAGGCAATGTAACAGCTTATAACACCTAATACTCTGCCAATTAGGAGTGCCTCAGTTACCAGAAAATGAGGGCAAAAAACGGGGACAATAATTTCTGCCCTACTTACCTCAGCTCTATTGGAAGTTTCCAAAGGGAGAACGGATTTTTACAAAATAATAGAATGTTAAAACTGGAAGGGTCTTTAGAGCCTAGTCTTGACTAATCTTCACATTTTATAGATGACAAAATTAAAACCCCAAGGTAATAAATAGCACAACAGTGATGTAATCACAGTTTTTATGGCAGGATATCCATAATGTAATGTTAGGCAGGAGAGAAAATGAAAACGTCTGCAACAGAGCTGGAAAAGCAAGAACTCCAGAACAAGAATCAAGAAGGACATTCTATTTAGAATGGGGACCAGGAAGGACCATTGAAAAAGGAGGAGCAAATTGAAAATCTTGGTCTTTTTGCCTTGGGGCAGAAAAGAGGAAGGACAAAGTCCTGCTTTCTGGTTTCTCTCTGCTATATCACAGTGAACTTGAATCTTCAAGACCTCTTGACCATTTTCCCATATCTGAACTATATTCCACCATCCTCCAATTTAGGAATTGTTTAGTATTAGGGAAACCACAAACCCTCTCTCCCCTCAACTTCTTTTCCTTTCCCCTTCTTTTAAATAAACCCCTTACTTAAATCTTAGAGAAGAGAAACAGTGATTTATCTGATCTACCAAAAGATTCACTCTGAGCTGATTTCAGTGAGACCAACAGAAGATTCAAATAGGGAGGGGGAAGGAAGGAGGGAGGAGATTGGCTGAGTTTTAAAATCATCTCTCACCTAAATAATCCCCTAATACAATTTGGCACCCTGAACAGACTGTACTCACATCTTATACAGAGGAAGCCAAAAAGAAGACAAGATGTTTAAGCAAATAATCTCCTAATACAATTTCTGTTTCCAAAATCAGGCGCTTTAAAAATTGTAAAACACTAGTTAGAGGTGATGGTTGTGATGATGATCTTCTCATTCGTATTATTACTCACTTAGCTGCATGAGTTACTGTCATTTCTCCTTTAACAGATATGGGTGATAGGAGAAGGGAAATAATATTTTTGGATTCTTTCCTTAGCTTTTCCTTTAAACTCCTTTGTAATGAAAAACAATGCTGACCTGACCTATTTCAAAGGCAGGTAGCACAGATTAACTAATGTTCAGAAAGGACACTAAAGATGTAGATCTTGTTTAAGACATGGAGGCTCTCATAGTTATTCTCAACATTGAGGACTTTTCACTGCTGAGATCGCTTCCTTACTGATGATTTCTGGTGGGGAGAACTCTGACCAATTCAGTGCTACTCATTTGAATCAAAGAATCATTGATTTAGAAGGGACTTTAGTGATGACCTAGTGCACCTTACCCCTGTAACCTGAGACTCCTCCTCTCTAGAATTGGTTACCTAGCCTCTGCCTGGTTTAACAGAAATCTCTGTCTCCAAATAAAGAGGAATTCATTATCTCTCAAGGCAAAGAAATAAAATATTTTGGTGGTCTAAAAATAGTATTTACATAACAGAGTTAAATTATCTATCATACACATATGCATGTGTCTGTATTTCATATACATACATGGATATGCTGATTGTATGCATAAATAGTATGGTAGCTCACCCTGAATTGCATCACTTTTCTGCTTTTAGCCTTAAAAAAAGAAAGCAATATTGAAGTCCTCATCATCTTTTGACATGTTTCCACTGACTAGAACATTAAAATATTGCTGTGAGTTGTATTTACACTGACTTTAAAATCCTCATTACTGTAATGCTAATGATTTGAGCAGCATATCCACATTCTATAAAAACCTAATAATTCTCATCAGGACATGTGGCCATCTACTTAATCTCTGGATTGGTTCACATACTTCAAACTACCCTCCTCCTGCAAAGTGTAGGTTCTCATAGGACTCTCAAATTTTCCCAGGATCCTTGGGAATATTGAGTATTGAGTCCTGAGTAGAACTACAATCCCTTGAATCTTTACTCTATTTCTTGGACTCCCACCAATGGATTTCTATTCTTCTATCAGACATTCATGAAAATGATTATAGATTATTATTGTATTATAGACCTACATCATAGATCCATGGCATAATAATTGTATTATAAATTCCCAATAGAATATCATTATGTTACATTATAAATTACAACCATTTATTTATCAATTAAGCAAAAAACCAATATAAAGTATTTGTATACTAAGCAAGTGAATGAAAAATTAAATATATTACAATCCACACATAAACTTGGGTCACAAACTCTAATCAAAGTATTCAGCATCTGAGAAAGAGTAGACAAACAGAGGAACCTGGCAGAGATGCATATAAGGGAGGAAAACCCATGTACTCAAGTTGGCTCACAAATCTGGACTTTAGTTTTGATGGCATTGTGTTCAAGATCATGTAAATCACACAAAGCTGCTTCTCTGCTAAGTGCTTGTATTGATGATCCGTAATACTTTCCAGCTGGGCAATCTCTTTTCTGCTTAAAAGCACATTTATAGATTCTCTATAGAATTCAACACTGTCAATTACTTTCTCCTAGATATTCTCCTTTCTATAGGCTCTCATAACACTTATCTTTCCTGATTCTCCTATCTGTCAGACCACTGATCAGTCTCCCTTGCTGGTTTTTCATCCACATCACACACTCTAAAGCCACCCAAGGCTTTGTCTTAGACCTCTTTTTCTCTTTTTTCATTCTATGCTATTTTACATGGCAATCTTAGCAAATTGTTTGGGTTTAATTGTTTTCTCTAAGATGATACCCAGATTTTTACTTCTAACTTTAGTATCTCCCCTGAGCTATAGTCTCACATCACAAACTACCTAGGGACATCTCAAACTGGATGCCCATAGACATCTCAGTTTCAAGCTATCCAAAATCAAATTATCATACTTTATGTTACTTTTTGGTTAATTTAAAAAACACTTAAATAGGGAGGAGGGTGATACAGATGTGGAAAGTTGCATGCACTTTCAGATGAAGTCACTATATTGTTATTTTTTGTGTAATTGTTTTAATTTAACCAAAGAGCTCCCACAGAATAAAAATGTAATATAAAAACAAAAATAATCAATGATTTTAAAAATCATTTCTCAGTCTCCAAATAGTTATACTATTTTTCTCTTTTGAAAAACAATAGCCCTCTTTAGTCATGAAGCAGTCATGTACAAGAGAGTTGAGGGATCATAATAAGCTGCATATCTTAAGATTTCAACACAATGATTTACTTCATTTTTGTCCTTGAAATATATCCTTTGCACTTCTAATTTTCTAGCTTTTAATAAATAGAAGTTCTTTGTTCCTTTTAACCAAATATGTCCAATGAAAATAGTAAAATCCCTACAGACAGGATATTGACTTAGAAAACCATAAATTAATCCTTTCTATCTTGTGTTATACTTTATTGATTTTATTACCAATTCACAAAACATTTTAATCTGGTTGTCCACACTATGGAGTTCTGTGGGTCCTTTGTAGCTGGCAGCCCAAGTTTGATATCTTTGCTTTAAAATGTCAAACTATTCAATACAAGTGGAGTATGATGTTACATCTATAATTAAATTGTTTGATTCTTCACATATATTCCACATTTAATTTTCTCTCCCAAATTGCTCAAATCTCATCTGAAAGCTATATTTTTATATTACACTATATATATTTTATGTATGTATATATGTGTGTGTGTGTGTGTGTGTGTGTGTGTATAAAGCATTTAAAAAATTAAAGAAAAGTTATTTTCTTACTCCTTTCAGGCATCAAAATTACCATCTATCACAACAGTAACATCTTATATCTCTTAGCAACTGAGTTGACTCTTTAAGAGAAGAATAATTTTTTTTCATTCTTTTTCAGCACTAAACTACTTAAACGAGGTTTTAAGAGGACAGTTCCTTACATTCCTTTGACATTTATTTCAACAACCACTTTGTTAAACTCCTCTTATTTCACTCAAGTTTATTGAGAGGTAAAATAATATAATAGATGGAGAATTGGCCATGGAGTCAACACCTGGGTTCAAGACTCGCCTCTAATACAAACTGGTTGTGTGACTGCACAGATTACTATATTAACTGAAGAACATCTGCAGATCTATAATGGTCGAAGGTTTTCCTCACTATTAATAAGTTCCCGATACTATTGCAATCAAGTATCTAGTCCAAAGAAACTTTGTGACTAGGTTAAGTGATGGTGAGTGAAAGACACAAATAAAGTAACCCCTGGCCTCAAGGAACTTAAATTACACTGATGGATGCATAAACAGATATGTGTGTGTGTGTGTGTGTGTGTGTGCAAACGCTTTCAGATGAGGTCCCTCTAGTGTTTAAGTATTGTGTGAAACAATGGGTGAGATAAAATTTTATTGTAGTGGTAGAACAGTCTACAAGAAAGATAAGATGAGAATGTGGTTAACCATGACAATACATATAATCTCTCCTTACTTTACTGAAAGTTACTTCAAAATTTAAACCAGCTTCTACCTCCTCAATAGGGTATTACTTTTCTGCAAAAGTCATCAGAAATGCTTAATTATACATGCTTAAGTTTACTACAGGGTTAAAATTTTTCACTTCCCAAGAAGAGTTGGTATTATTTTGCATTTGTGTATGCTTTGCACATGTGTAACCTGGACACAACCTTGAGTTTGCATGATCTGGCTGAGTAAATAACTTAATGGGGTCTAAAATTTGCCAACTTCACAAAAGAAGAAAGGAAAGTGACCTGTCATAAAATCAACAGTTGAATGTAGGAAAAGTCATCCACTCTGTTTCCCTGCTAAGAGAAATTCCTCCTCTACTTCTTAATTAGTCTAGCCTCAAATTTCTATTCAAATGCCTCCTTGGGGTCATTAATTCATTCTGGCAAAGGTATCAAAAAAGCACATGACCTGCCAATTATCTTCTATTCAGTGTGCTCTTCCATAGTGGAATGACCATCCTGGACACAAAGCCAAAAGATCTAATTTTGAATCCTGCTTCTGATATTGTGTAGCTTTGTGATGCCACTTTATGTTTCTGAGCCTGTCACCTCTTCTGAAAAACTTAAGCTCTCCCTCCTTTTCAGGACTATTGGGAGGAAAAAGAGAGCTAACTTCCTTTTCGGATAATTAAGCTGATAAATCAGGAGAATGTTATATTTTGCTTCTATTTCAGCAAAACATTTGACAATCTGTCATATTATGTTGTGAAAAAGAGGAAGTGATATAATCCAGATGGCAGCACAGACAGGTTGATTTAGGACTGGCTAACTAGATCCAAAGAATTCTTCAATGGGTTAAAGTCAACTTTGGAGAGGGTCTTTAGTAGAGGGCTTGATTCTTTGGTAAGGACCTAATTCTAGGGATTAGTCCTTAATCCCTGTGATTTTTAATATTTTTGTCAATAATTTAAATAAAAGAATTGATAGTACATTAAAGTTGAAGATGGAATAAAATTAGGATATATAGTTAATATGCTAGATGACAAAGTCAGGATCCAGAGAGATCACAACACTTTATAACTCTTGGATGAATCTAATAAAATGATATTTGATAGGGATTGTTTTCAGTACCTGATAAGGAAGATATGCTTTGTTAGTCATTTGAGGAATTTTAGTGGAATTTAAGATCAGTATTAATTAATCAATCATTTTCTATGGCATCCCAAAAAAAAAAAAAGCTAAAGTAATCTTGGGCAGCATTAAGAGATAAACATTTTCCTGAACAAAGGGAAGATTAAGAAGGGGGATATCATCCTTTTGTACTAAGCCATGCTTCCACAAATTTCATATCCAGAGTATTGTGTTCAATTCTCAGTGATCTATAAGTTGGATGGCCATCAAGGTGAAAGGTCTTGAAGGCTGATTAAAAGACACTGGAATGCTTAGTTTGGGAAAAGGCTTGAGGAAGCTTACTCATTGTTTTGAGATATCTGAAAGATGCAAATGGCAGAGCATAGTAACTAGGGAAATAGAGGGGTGACTATAGAGAAAGCCAAAATGAAATTAATAGGGAAGATCAACTGGATCTTCAAATCAATTGGATTTTTACATGTATCCTAGGAATGATGTTCTTGGGTCATGTCAGCTTTTGTGAAACTCTCTTCCAAGTGGGGCACCAGGGAGCCTAGGATTCAGCAACATAAAAGGACTTATCTGGGTTTCAACTTTTATTTGAAACACAGTGGTAGGATCTCATTATATGGGAATCTTGACTTTTGCAACTTGTAAGTAGGTAGTTTGCTAGAATAATGAGTCTCGAGTTTAGCTAAGAAAGAGAAAGACATGGAACTGTGATACTTGCTTAAACCAAATATGAAAGGCAAGGATGACTGTGTGGTTACCTGCAGAGAGAACTCTGTGTTTCTTCCAGGGCCAAGTAACATGCATTTATCCAAAATGCAACTTGGTCTCTAGTCTAGAAGAGGAAGTGTATTAAGGAAACACATTTCTACTCTCTGGGCTATCTCTGATAAGAATGAAAGAATGATGTATGTTCAAGGAGGAAACTTGCATCCTTAATAGTTGGGGCTTGGAGCATTGCCTGGTACCAAAATAATGTCTAGTGAGAAATGGAAGTATATAAAGAGACCAGAATTCTCATCTATAAAAATCTTGGAGAAAGGAATACAAATAAATAAGTGAAGACTAAGAGCTCATATTATTATGGCACATACATAGATTTAAAGGCTTCTTATGCTCCAAGGAATGATAATGAGGATCCACTGGCACAACTGAGGAAGAAATCAGCTAGTGATGGCTAGAAAGAAGGGATGGTTGCTAATTGATATCCTTTGAAGCATAAGTCATTTGTCAACTTTGAATGAATAGAAGACAATACTGCTGGTTTTCATGGGCATATATCTGGAAAACAGAGGGAGCTGCCTGAGAATTGAACAACTATGTCTCATTTCTGATGATTTATTCAGAGATATATGATACTACCAGGAAGAATCTATATATCCCTACTAATGATTAGGTAAGAAAAGGAGGACTCTAAGGGCATGGGTGGTATTTTTATTAGTGCCAGCCAAAGATAGAGAATTCAGAAGAAAAAAAGCAGATTTGGAAAATGAGCAAACTGGCTAAAGAGATAGTCATTGACAAGATTAAGACTTCTTAATCTAGTTTAGAATCTGGGGATGATAGGCTTTTTCAAAGAAAGGGCTGTAAATAACAAGGGCCAATAAAATATAGATACTTGGAATCCTTGAAAATTAATATAGAGGACATTTAAATGTCCAGGGAGGAGAAAACTCTCTATATCAATTTATCAAGTCTAATACCACAGAGATTAGCAGGTATGACATCAGAGGAAGGTGTGGAAGAGGCATGAAGAAAGAGGATTTGCAGGACATGCCAGGCATGCAGACCAAGCTGGGGACCTGATCTCCAAAATCAAGGTGAAGTTTCCAAATGGAATGTTCCCAGGAGGAGGCAATTGGGAGCCTGGCCAGAGGAGAGGATTTGGGGCCTTTGGCTCTCTGGGGGTGACTGACCAAGAAAGGAGAAACTTCTTCTCTGGGTTCCTGATCAAAAGAGACTGGCTTTTCCTGACTCAGGCAGAGAGAGAGACCTTTTTGGTCTTTTGACAGTCTGGACTTGAATTACTCAGGCAGAGATTATCTGACTAAAGAAAGAAGAAAAGAAGAAAGATACTTATCCTCCATCTCTCTGGCTCTCTTTGTCACAATTGTTACTGGACTGACATTTCCACACCCTCCTAATTCTCCTTGTAGATTAGGGACAAACCTCATCCCTTTCACCTCAATCCCCATCCTGTTTGTTACCAATAAGCCCCTTTCCTGAGAATAGAAGAGTGAAGAATATTTCTCTGAAATCTCAGTTACCCTCAGTTACTTAGAAGGTGACTGACTAAGACTGAGGGAGGGGGAAAGGGTGGCAGGAAGGCTTTGGGTGGAAGACTGGGAGGTGATGGGTGGAGGGTAGGAAGTAGCTTGATTTATTAGCCATTAGTGATCTATAGATAGCTCCAGAGCACCCCTCTAGCAGTATCTATTTCTCAGAAATACTTATATCTCCATAACAAATAGGAATCCCTGAAGGTTCCCCTTAGCAGCTCTCTAGTCAAGCCAGAGTATATTCAGTTATTACAACTAGCAAGAGTCACAAAGATCATCATTTTATTACAAAGGGGAGAAGGAAATCTGAAATTCACTGAAGAAGAAAGCCAACAAACCAACCCATGACCTCAGATGACTATAAACAATGCCACAAAGTATAGAAAATAAACTACTTAAGAGCTTAAAGAAAGGAAGCAAATTTGAATCTTTCACTGATTTGAATCTTTCACTGGGTTGGGAATTATGACAAAAGTATGGTTCTGAAAGATTATATTTTATTCAAAGGGAATAGAATACATAAAAGGTCATTTCCTAGCTGAAACAACATTTTCTTCATTTATGAATGTAAGCAGCAATTCTTATTCTGAGCAAGGGTACATATGCTTCACCAGATTGTCAAAGGGGGTCTGAAACAAAAAAGTTAAGAACCCCTGCCTTAGAGCATAGAACAGTGCCAAGCATGCAGCTGGTGCTTAGTAATTGCTTATTGAGTTGAATTGAATAGTTCCAAGAGGGGAAGGATTTGTTCCAGACTAATAAACTTGTAGCCTGTTGATAAAAAGGGTGTGGTTATTTTTCTAATTGGGGCTCAGATGTCCCTATATTGCTCATTCTGGTTGTGAGGTTTTCCTATACAGTGACACAATGATAAATAAATAAATGCCCTGGGCACAAATCTTTTAATAAAAGCAGACCCACAGCCTAGACAAGGGATGAAGCTTCTGAGACACAATCAATAGAACTGGATAGGAAAAGCTCTCCCGGGGCAAGAGAAAACAGTCTATGTCACAAGCAGAGACACTAATGCAGGCAGAAGGCCAAGTCTGACCATAATTCTCTGGGAAACCACATCCAAAGGACCAGGTGGGAAGTGAGAGATGTAGTTTGTGGCAATGGTTCCAAAGCTGGCAACTGGACAAAAACTGCCAGGGCAAATATACCACAAAAGGGAAAAGAAGGAATTAGTAAGATGCCCATTTTCTTCACATCACTTTCCCTTTATGGATCTTTCTTTTCTCACTTGTAAAATAAAAGAGTTAACAAAAGATAATCTGAAAGGTTCCTTCTGAGTCTATGAAGTGCTTGCTATCTCTTCTGCTCTCACTCTCTGGCCCCATATGGTTTTCAGAGTAAGGTATCAGATTAATAGAATCATAGGAATTTGAGCCAGAAGGGACCTTAGAGGTTACTTAGTCTGCTCCTTCCAATTTTAAAGATAAGGAACTGAGTAAGTGACTATGGTAGGAACATCAGTTGTTTTAATAAGTAGGCTGGGTTAATTTCACTTGAAGGAGGCTGGTGGGGAGGGGGCGCTAGGTTATTAGTTTGGCTTCCTTTGCCTGAGGGATAAAATATTGGGAAATCCAATGGGGAACTGGATTTGAGAGTGGAATTGCTGATCAAATGTTGCCAAGTATGAAGAGGAAAATGAGATTTCATTCTTTTTTAATCTTGTTACATTTAAAGATGTTTTTATTGAAATTTATGGTCCATAAGTATCTTACCTCATATGACTCTCCAGTCTGAATTACTGAATGGCCAAAAATAGAGAAATACTCAAGATCACACAGGTAGGATCATTAAATCATAAGGTGTAGAACATTAAAATACTTTAGAGATCATCTAGTCTCAGTGTTTTTAATCTGGGGTCCATGGATCTCCAATGTCTGTGGATAGACTTCAGGGGATCTATGAACTTAGATGAAGAAAACTAATTACATCTTTAATTTCACTAATCTCTAGCTGAAATTTAGTATTTCCTTTAATTATTTCAAAATATTACTTTGAAAAAGGATCTGTAGAAATAGTAATAATGGTGATGGTGGTGGTAATAGTGGTAGTAGTAGTGGTAAAAATTATGGTAATGGCAGTCATACTACTAGTAGTAACAACAATAATAACTAGAGTTTATATGTAACTTTAAGTTTTTGAAAGCTTGTTACATGAGTTAACTCTGAGCCTAAAAACAACCCTGGGAGGTTATTATTAAATATTATATATTATTACTATCCCCATGTTTTACACATGAGAAAACTAAAACTGAAAAAAAATTAAATATTTTGCCTCCAAACCACATAGATAATATGTCTGAGACAAAATTTTACCTCAGATCCTTCTGACTCTAAATCCAATCCTCTATCCACCACCTCACCTAGCTGCCTTACCCTTTACCAAACTGTCAAAGGGGATCATAACACAAAAAGCTGAAAAATCCATGACCTGATCCATTCTTCAAATTTTCTATATGGGTAAACTGAGGCTGAGAGTAGTTATATGATCTCTCTATGATTGCAGATAGTAAGAAAACAGATAACTACATGGTACAAAGGCAAGTAGGTAATGCATCTCCATGAGTTCAAATCTAACTTTAACTTACTAGCTATGGGACCTTGGGCAAGCCACTTAATCTTGTTTGCCTAAATTCTTCATCCAGTCTATCTTGTCTTCTACATTTCTATAAATAATGAGGTCTCATCTGACTGTGCTGTCTAATACATATTTGTCTTCCTCAACTGAATCTGCTATAATTTAACATGATTCACTGCCTCGTGGTCTTTCAGACAATATCAATTCACTTGCTTAATCTTTTGCATCTGGCTGCCCAGCTGCCTGGAGGAAGGAAGGGACATTCAATTACTATTGCTCCATTCTAAGCAACCAAAGGAGAGATAAGTAGGCTTCCTCCTACCAATTTTCTCCTTTTAGCAAAGTCTTACAGAATACAAATGATTGTTGTGAGCTTTTTGGGGGGGAGGGGATAGCACATGCAAAACCTGCTCTATACATGTTAATTATAGACCTAAAGTTGCATAAATGTACATTATTCCTTTGCTTGATTTTCATGATCCTTTACAATATGGTTTTAACCCATCTTTCCTACTTTATATAACATTAGTAATATTCTTTAAAAAAAATCTTCTGACTTAGAATAATTATTGTCTATTGGTTCCAACACAGAAGAAAGTTAAGGGCTAGGCAGTAGGTGTTAAGTGACTTGCCCAGGGTCACACAGCTAGGAAATACCTGAGGACAGATTTGAAACAAGAACTCCCCATGTCCAGAACTGGTTCTCAATCCACTGAGCCACCTAGTTTCCCCCTAGTAATATTGTTTTATTTTATGTTACATTCAATATGGATCATTCAACATCTCCTATTAAAGCCTCCATCTACTGTAAATTTAGAAAGACTTTTGCCACCCCAAACCCCACCCCTATGATACCCCATGACTTTGGGCAACTGGTGAAATCATTAACAGTTTATAAGAGACTGTGTAACAGAGCCACTCAAATTAACAATGGAACACCTTGATGCCATTTCACAATTGAAGCATGCCATTCTCTTGGCACCAGCTCTGGGCATACCAGATTACAAAAAGCCATTTATTTTGTATGTCCATGAGAGAAGAGGAGTTGCCTCTGGGGTGCTAACCCATGTTTTTGGTCCAGTGCATATTATTCTGCCCAACTGGATCTGATAGCTGCTGGGGCTCCACCATGTCTGAGAGGTGTAGCGGCAACAGCATCTACACTGCCTCATAAAATGCCCATAATTTCCACAAAAATAGCACTGTGGATTTCTGTTGCCATAATTTCTCTGCTGGGTAAAAAACTGTGTAGGCTGTCTGTATTCTTTCATTGGTACTATCATGGTCTTTTCTTTTTTGTCTGTGCTATTCATTTCCATCTCTAGAGTAACAAGAGATCTCAAAAGCCATCTAGTCCAATTCTCTCATTTTACAGATGAACTGGGGAAGTTGAATGATTTGCTCAAGGTAATAAAGACAATATCAGAGACATGATTTAAATCTATGTCCTCTGTCCCACATCAGAGTCAGTCATCCTTTAAGGCCAAGTACAAACGCCAACTCCTTGAAATTTCCCCTTAGTCTTCCCCTCTTAGGTGTGTCATTTTAACATCACAGGGCTTCCATTCCCTCTTGACCCAAAATGCTCCCCTCTGCCTTTGAACTATGTCCCAGCCAATGGACTTGTTATCTACTGTCTGCTCTTGCACCTAGTATTAGCACATGACACTCTATAACCTTTCTCTCAAGTTGCCAAGATCCTAAGCTCTTCATTACTTGACTCCATCCCATCATTTTAGTTGTCATACACATTACTCATCTCCTGGCCCTCTGAGATCTAGACCAATTTGCTGTTCTTCATCTATGTTGCTCCATGTCTCATCTCCAGGCTTTTGTAGTGGTTGCCTCCCCTGCCTGGAATGTTCTACTTATTCACTTCTGCCTCTTGTCTTTCTTCAAGATTAAGCTCAAGTGGTCACCTTTTAAGGAAAGCCTTCCTATATGCTCTCCCTCCCTAGCACCTGCTGTGGTCAATGCTTTCTGCTCTGAAGTTATCTTTTATAATATCCACCATATATATACATTTATATATATGTATATGTATATACATATATATATATAAATTATGTATGCATTGTTCTCTCCATTAGAATATAAGCTTCTTGAGGGGTGGAATTATTTTCACTTTTGTCTTTCTATTTCCAGTGCTTAGAAGAGTGTTTGGCACTTGAAAAGGAAACAGTACATTCTTGTGGATTGATTTGATAGGCATTCTCTAGAGGGGCACACAAGATAGGGAGTAGGTAGAAGAAAATCAGTGTAGGCTAGAGAAGGCTTCCTTAAGAGGTGGACCTCTGCCTAGAGCCTTTTGAACACAGTCTGGGGCTCACTCAGCATGGGAAGACAAAGGCTGAACCTCTTTGGTGACAGGGCTTCTGGACTGACAGGCACTAATTACACTTTAGTCTAAACTACTGGGATAGCTTTTAGACTCAGCTAAAAGACCAACACAGTTCAGAGGGGAACAGTTACTCCTGAATATCCTGAATATCCATGTTGGTGCCCTCTTGCAAATTCTACCCCCTTATCCTGGCACTTTAGGAATGCCTCCCTTAACATCAGCACAAGTACTCCTACTGCTCCCCCTCCATTGCATTGCTTCTGGCAAACATGCCCTCCCCTTTATCCCAGGCCTGAAAGGTCAATTTATTTTCCCCAAGGTCATATGGCTAGTATTTATAAAACCTAAATAAATATATCCATGGACTAGTCACTTCAATTCCCTCAGCTTCAGTTTCCTCACCTATAAAACTGGGAGAATAACAAAAGCATAACCTTTTCCCCAAAGTAACTGATATTTGCTGTGATCAATATAAATTATTAATACATATTTAAACAAATCAAAAGAGAAAGGATTTAATTTAATATGCACTGTGGCCTCTTGAAATAAGGAAGCAAAATTCTATCAGTCATTTTTCATACACAGACTGTACTCTGTGTGTGTGGGTATGTGTATATGTTTCATGAAGTTCCCCCAAACCTTCTTTATGAATAGCGAATATAATAAGGTTGCTTTTACCCCCTCTGGAAAAAACAGTTTAGTTGAATGATACAAAAAACATTTTAATATGATTGAAATGCCTAAAAAGCAAAGGCTCCAATGCCCAGCAGCATCAAGTCATTTTTCTTATGTCCACAAATTGAATACTCTGTATGTCACAACACAATCACTTGGACTCTAGAGAAAATATTGAATTATGGGGATTTTCTGGCTCCAGGCAAGGGTCTCTGTAACTGTTTATTGAAGAAAATTCAGAGCCTGTTCATAACAGTGTATATTAAAGTTTCATGATCATGGGCAATGGATAGTAGTAATAACAAGAACTCATTTCAATGGCATTTTTGTTTTGGTAAAGAGCCTTTCTCACAACAGACCAACCAGACAGGTAAGAACGGAGGGAAAAGAACCCAGAACTTGCAGTCAGGAGACCTGGTGTTTATTTGCTGTTCTCCAGTTGTTTGATTTTAGATAAGTCATTTCACCTTCACTTCCTCAACTATAAAGTACAGTTCCAAGCATTAAAATACCTCCTTACTGATTGGTGGGACAAAAGCAGTTTGTACCAAGTATGGGTTTATGTTATATTTGGCTCTTCTCCCACTGTTTCCTTATATTTCTAAAAAATTAAATTAAGTTCTTAATTAAAAAAAAAATTTTCCCTTCAATGATTATTCTTAGGATCATAAGATTCTGAGGTTACTTGGTATAATGGGAAACAGTATGAAACTTACAATAACCCCTGGGCTCCAGTCCTCTGCCAACTTAAAGATGCATGGGATTGGAAGCTGGAAGGGATCTTAGTGATCATCTATTTAATCCAGCTCCATTATTCAACAGATGAGAAAATGTTGACCCATAAAAGGCAAGTGACTCATTCGGGCTTGCATAGCAAATTAGTGTCAATCCAAGATTAAAAGAAAGGTCCTCTGATTCACATCTCCCTCAACTTGTTTCCTCATCTGGAAAAGGAGACTAATGATATTTGTACTATATAACTCATCACACTATTTTTAGGCTTACCTGAGATAATAAGTGTAAAGTGTTATGTAAATGTATCTATCATCATCATCAATACTACTACTATTAATATCACTGATATATTATTATATTATGTTATGTTATGTTATATTATATCATATTATATTACATTATATACAATCAGATTATATATATATAGTTATATAATATCAGTGATGTTGGTTGTCTCTCGAACCAAGGATGACGATTGTCTTTGTGCGTTTTTGTGCACAAAGACACCTGTGCATGAAGATTTAAGTGGAAAAGTCGATGCACAGAGACAGTCCCACTCTCTCGGCGTTGGAAGCTGTAACATTATATATTATATTATCTATATCATAAACTCTGTGGGGACAGGATTCATGTCTCACATTTTCTTTGCATACTTCTCCATAACCTATAACCTCTGTTACTCTTTGAACAAAAGGATTCCTCCTTTATTATCACCTCCCTTTTTCTGTTGTCTTTGACATTAGCATGTAAGCTCCCTGAATCCAGAGACTGTCTTTGATTTTTGTAGTTGAAGATTACTACCCACCGATCTGTGTGTTTGTGTGTGTCCTGTTTGAACAAGGCTGTTGGTGTGTTTTCTCCCCCCAAATAGATGGGGAATTCCCTGAGAGCAGCAATTCTTTTTGCCCTGCTTTGTATTCCCAAACTTGGCACAATATCTGGCACACAATAGGTTCTTAATAAATTCTCATTTATGTTGACTATTGACTGATTAATGTTTACCTAGGTCTTATCAAAATTTCTGGTACATAGTAGGTGCTTAATAGATGCTTTTAAACTGACTTTTGACCATTTGGGGAACATCTGGAACTTAGCATAGCACTTAGCATATAGTAGGCATTTAAATGCTTATTGAAAGACTTGACTTATTGACTATAAATATCCCTAGAGCTTAGCACAGTGCTTGGCACATAGTAAGTCTCTGATAAATGTTAAATCCTTCATTGTAAGTTATAAATACACAGCAGTATGCTTAATGCCCTCTCTCCAACTTTCCATCGTGGTCTGTATCATTCAGAACTTTGACTCTTTGGAAATGAATGTATTCCAGAAATGACAATCATGAAGCATTGCCAAAATAACATTTGTGATCAGAAGGTGAATTTTTGTACTGGAAAACATCTTGGAATTGTTAAAGGATCACATGATGATCCATTCTCTATCAATAAATGATATTTATAATAAAGAAAATCTCTGTACTGTGGCTAGCATTCATTGTGCTTTGATGACTTCATACAAGGAACATTATTTCCTCCATCTCTAGTTCAACATTTCTATCAATACCAGGTCCTATACTAAGTTTTCATCTTAGAATCATTAAAACACATCCACAGACAAAGTTGATTCTATGTGGGGCATGACTGCACTGCTTATGGGGAACATGACAACCTACATGGGCTTTAGGCTCCATAAATCATCTCCTTCCACGTAAATTCCTGACATATTGTTGGCATTCAATAAATGTTAAATTGTCCTCCTATTCATTGAGCTATCAATCAAGGTTCTGAGGAGAGGGGCATAAATAGTTACTAAGGAAATTGACTCTAGGGAGCACTTTGATTAAGGCATACATTGAAAAGGCCGGAAGAAAATATATATTCACTCCTCTTTGTTTTCATAAAGTTTCTCCATGAAGTACAAAGAGGCACAATGAGACATTCAAAGATAACAAAAATGGTGCAAGTATGTATATAAGTGTGTATGTGCTTATTTGCAAGTTGTGAATTTCAAAACTACTCAACCCTGTTCAAACCATTCTTTAGAGGATGGGATTTGGCTATTTCCTGATCAATAACAATAGAGATACTTGGAATAACAGAATCAGGTCTTGGAAACTACAATCTCCACCCTACTCAGGGTAACAAGATTTAGGAAGGGCTGAAGCAAAGCTCAAGATTTAATTATTTGAGAATATGGCCTTCAACAGACATGTACAAAGGGGACAGACCTCTGGGCAGTCCTGGGTTAAGCTAGAGCCACCATTGGCACAGGTGAGACACAGGAAGTGAGGTAGAGGACAGCTGAGGAGGGCTTCTTTTCTTCCTGTGTGGGAGAGAGGTGGTTGTTGGAGCCTGGTGCTTGGAGTGGAGGCCCTCAGACTGTTTCTCCCTTTTGGTCACATGAGTGATAGGGACTGATCTCTTTTCTTTGACTCGGCTATCCAAGGTCTTGGGCCTTTGGCCCAGCCTAAGCAGAGTGGGTATTTAAGCCCTATTCCCTTCTCTCCCCCCGCCTCTCTCTAATACCTTTCTTCCTACTGATTGTAATTAAAAACTCCATAAAAGGTTGACTGCTGACTTGAGTTTTCATTTAGGAATTACATAGCTGAATTCCTTGGTGACCTTAAATTAATATATATCAGTCTTTTAAAGTTATTTCCATATCACAAAGTAAATGTAAATATTTTTAAGTGATGATTTTTCTCCTTAAGAGCTTTAGATTTTTATTTGGTAAATTCTTGATTATCATCAAAAAATTATAGACTCCTTAGATATTAAAGGGACTTTGGAAAAAAAGAATATCTGAGCTATTAAAACAGAGAACAAGATGACCTGGAATTAACTCAGAACTTACAATCGGGCTGCTATAGAAATTCTTATACTCCAGGCACTAGCTAGATTCTATAGATGATTTCATTGTGGCTGAATGGAATTCTCTCCTACTTGCTCTCTCCCTACCACCTGGAATAAACATTGGTCTCAATCCTTTTTCTCAATGGATAGGGTTGTTAAGCATGCATTGGCCTTTGTAGCCACCATCCATAGATACAATATTAACAGCAATAGCACCTTCAAATAAAAGGGGCAACAATATATTTGTAAATTGTTGGCTCTTAGAAGCAACTTAGAATGTAGGATGTATAGAATTTTGGAGCCAAAAAAGATCTTAGAGATTATTTATGACCACCCACTTATTTTAAAGACTAGGAAAACAGAGATTCAGAGAAGATGACTTTCCAAAGATCACACAATGATGTTTTACTTCCTTATGCTTTGCTATATACAACAAATTAAAGAACAACCTCTATTTTAAACTGGATTGAATCTCATTGTTCAAGTTTAACAATAGTAGAGCTGAGAAATGAAGAAGTGATTTTAAAAACTACTGTTCTCTATACTCAATCATTCTCTTGAGTATTTCAGAGTTCCTATTTGTAGGTTTAGCTTAGACATTGCCCTAGTATTTTCTCACAGAAACAAAGACCATTAGAGCTGGAAAGATTTCTTGGAGGTCATCTAGTCTAACCTAATTTTACAAATGGGGAAAGTGAGGTCCAGACGAAGCCAGTAGCTGGACCAAAATCATACTGCTAACTCACAGAAGAAACATGATTAGCACCCAGATCTCTTCTGATTCTCAGTTCAGTGTCCTTTCCACTAAAATGCACTGCCTAACCTAAACTGTACACAATAAACTTCCATGGGAACAAGACCATCCAAGAAAGAATGACTGTTTTGAACTGTCTGGCATTTTGCCTAGTTGACAAGGATTTCCCACAGATGAAATGAAGCAATAGCAAACTCTAAGGAAATAAAGCCTCTCCAGATCTCTGAGTGTCCCACAACAGATCTGTGTGACAATCAACAGTAACAAGAGCATGATGACTAAGCAAAGGAGTACAGCACATTTGGCATAAATTTTGGAGAGTTGAGACATTTGCTAACAGATCCCAGACAAACAATGAATATATCTGACACCATTTTTCCTGTCTTTTTCTGTCCTTCAAAATTAGTATCTTTACAGAAGACTGGTGAGGTGAATCTTTGACTTGTAGACACCTACATACCCCAAACATACACCACTGTTAACTCAAAATAAATAAATGGAGAGTCTTTGTCTCTAGATGCTGACTTCTATTTATTGTACCAATAATCCATATTTTGGATAAAGGATTTATGTCTGAAAGGGATCATACAACTTATCTGACCCAATTCCCCCCCCCCATTTTTTCCAGAGAAGGACCCTCAAGTTCAAAGAAATTAAGGGATTTTTTCCGGGCATATAGGTATATTTAAGTAAATGAACCAGAATTTGAATTTATATTCTCTAACTCCAAATCCAATTCTCTTTCACTTAATACCACCTTTGTATATTATTTTATAATCCTTAAAAAGGCAATTTTGGGGGCAGCTAGGTAGATCAGTGGATCAAGAGCTCAGCCCAGAGATAGAAAGTCTTGAGTTCAAATCTGGCCTTGGACACTTCCTAGTTGTGTGACACTGGGCAAGTCATTTAATCTCTATTGCCCAGCCCTTGCCTCTCTTCCACCTTGGAATCAGACCACTCCAATATTTTTGTCAAGAAAACTCAAAATGGGGTCAGGAAGGGCCAGGCACAACCACAATGGAAGAACAACAAATTTGTCTCATAGTATCCTAAATACCCATTAAATACCTTAAATATAGAATATTGATTCCAAGGTAGAAGGCAAGGGTTTTTTAAAAAGATATTTTGCCTCATAACCACCCTAAAAGGAAAATAGTATAATAAATATTATAATTCCAATTTTATTTATGAGGAAACTGAGGCTCAGAGAAACTACTCAAAGTCACAGGGTGGATAAATAGAGGAGCCAGATACATGTCCCCAGAAGTTAGAGTCTAGGGCTCATTACATTACACTACACTACATCTCCATGCTCAGGCAGTTAGGTGGCATAGTAGAAAGAGCGCTAGACTTGGAGTCAGGACTGGCTTGAGTTCAAAATCTGCCTCTGGCAATTGCTACCCAAATTACTTACCCTCTATGTGTGTTATGAGGGACAGCTGGGTGTACAGTAGATAAAATATGAAGTCTACAGTTTAAATTTAGCATCAGACATTTATTAGCTATGTGAGCCTAAGCAAGTCACTTAATCCTGTTTGCCTCAGTTTCCTCATCTATAAAATAAGCTAGAGAAGAAAATGGCAGACCACTCTAATATTTTTGTCAAGAAAACCCCAAATGGGGTAAGGAAGGGCCAGGCACAACCAAAATGACTGAAGAACAAATTTGTTTCAGAGTATCATGCCTCATGTATCTAGCAGTTGATGTGAAGATTAAATAAAATAACATGAAAAATGCTTTGCAATCCTTAAAGTGATGTGCTATTATTATTTTTATATTTATTTTTAAGCATTATTTTTTTTAAAAAAGCAGTCAAGGACAAGTGATATAGCTACTCTGCAAACTCTGTCCTCATTTCTGACCTGGGAAGAATATGGCTTTGTGATATGAACAAACAAACCTTTTTAATTGATTATTTCTTAATGAATTAGTCTGCTTCCACTCTCTAATATCAAAAGATCTCTCAGGAATGAAATCAGGGATTTCTCACCAGCATTTCCACTTTAGCATTTAATGAACATGCTTCTCATTACGTTGACATGTAAACGGAAGCTCTGAGATTAAATATATCATCTCTGCCATATGTTAATAAATGGGCTTTAAGGTCTTTGTGGTGACACAGAATCTGATTTTCAAAACCAGAGGTTGTAGTACAGAAAAAAGAGTGGTGCCCTTTTATGGATTCCAGCTGGGGTTAAGCTTATGTCCTTCTTTCAAATCTATACAATTAGTATATAAAAGCCAACTGAGTCTTTGTGAGATTTGGGGAGACAGACTTAACTTTGAACCATCAGTCCAGACAGCAAGAAAATTCACAGAAACAATTTAGCTAACAAGGAGAGAATTTCTCATATTTTATAACCAATGCAACCAGCTTATCCTTTCCCTGACTGCCTTCTGATTTTCATTTTTAATCATGGACAATGGGAAATGAGCTACCTTGAAAGGTAATGAGTTCCCTATCATTGGAGGGCTCAAAGAAAGAGTTGAGTGAATGTCAGGGATTTTGTAGAGAGGATTAATGTTTGTATAAATGTTGAATTAGAGAGCTTAAAAGTCCTTTCTAACTCCAAGATACTGTGTCGTCTGTTCATTCCAGGGCCAGCTCAAGTCTCTCTGCAATGGGTAATGATGACCCCAGCTATAAAGGATTTCCCCAATCTGGTAGTTGCCTGACTGCAGGAATATCCCTTACTTCTATGTTGCCACTGTTTAGGATTCCATTTCCTTCTTGACACTATATGGAATAATGTAAAGGGAGGTGGGTTCAAGTTCAAGCTTTATTAATCGATCTGGGCTTCACTTTCTTCATCTGGAGCATGACAGGATTGGAGTAAACAATCTCTGAGGTCTCTTCCAGCTCTCTCATTCTTATAATTTCTATTTGTCTAAATTCTTCCTCTTTGACCTGCTGCTCACTGGAACTCAACTACCCTCAATATACTTTATCCAGGTTAAGATAAAAAATAAAAGTATTGGCAGTGGTCAGTGAAATGAGTTGGGTAAGCCATTGAGATTATTCCTTTATCTTGCCTTTATTGTTACCATGGTTGCTTCCCTCAGCTCCTTTCAAGGCTGCCATAACATCAGACAGGTAACGATTGGCAAAGGTAAAATTAAAACTCAGGGGTTTGATTCCATAACTGGCATTCTTCCCAATGGATCACTAAGGTTCAATCCAATTGAAACATTCTGTGATTCTCTTAGTGCAGAGGAACTCAAAGGGGGACCTTTCCATTGTGTAGTAGAGTTGGAAAACCAGGGTTCAAATCCTTGTTCTGCCATTTTCAACCATGTGACTTTAGGCAAATCACTTAATTTCTACGGGTCTCAGTTTCCTTAATTGTAAAATGAAGGGATTTTTCCTTGATTGTAAAATGAAGGGATTTGAGTAGCTGAATTCAAAGTTCCTATTAAGCTCTACATCTATGATCTGATCTGATGAATAGCCTGATGCAAATGACAGCTCATTACAACATTTATTTCCTTCGTGTGGGGCACTCCACTCTGTCACCTAAAGTGCTATTTCCTTTCCTAGCAGCTCAATTCATTTTGTAGCCAAACTCTTTGCAGGACTTTGAGCACAAACAAAATCCCTTTTGTCCTCCAGGAGAGATGGAAAATAAACCAACTGGAATTTTAGAGGCCGGGATTTTCATGCTTAAAATTCAGCTAATACTTGGCTAGACTAGACCTACTCCAAAGATGCACAAAGCTGGCCTGACAAAGCAGACTGCCAACTTTTTTCAGACCTTTTTATTCCCCCAGCTTTTAAGACACAGGAGAAAACTGGAGCCATTCTATAGAAATGGAACAAATCTTTTGTAAAGGGGAAAGCAGCAAGGTTACTGCCTGGGTGGCAGGGTTTAACTCTGGTTTATGCAGATGCCTCTATCCAGCACCCCAACAGCAAGGCCACTGGGTCAATTCAAGAGATTAATCAATTAATCTGAAGCAACTGAAAATTCTAATGCTGCAGAAGAGGAGCAATATGAAGCCAGTAAAGAAGATCTCTAGCTTTGAGATCTGAAGGGCTCTCAAGATGGAAAGTACCTCAAAGCTCAAATCTCAGTATATTCTTCAACCCAATTTTCCTATACAAAATCTCAACAAGTAGTTATTCAATCTTTTCTTGAAGATCTGAAGTGAGAGGGAAACCATAAACAAATGAGGCCACCTATTCTACTTTTAAATATCTCTGCATAAAATTGTTAGGATATCCATATCAAACTAAAATCTTCCTTTTTCTGCAAGTTTTACAAATTTCTCCTAATTCTGCCTACTAGAACTGAGCAAAGCAAGTTTAATCCTTCTTCCACAAGATAATCCTTTACATCCTTGAACATAGTTATCTCATGCCCCCTAAACCTTCCCTTCCCCAGGATAAATATTCCCAGTTCCCTCAATTAGTCTTCAATTTTGCATAGTCTTGAACAATTCTGTCACACTTAGGTAAAAACAGATCCCTGCAAGCATATATAGATTTAGAAAACTGTAAATTAGCACAGTCTCTGTTGTATTGTATTTTTCATTTATTTTATTTAAGCATTTCTCAATTACGTTTGAATCTGGTTCAGGCTCCACTTCTGATCTTGAGGATCTTCATCATCACAACTATTTTCCTCTACTTTCCCAAAATAGCAGTAACCTTCCTAAAATGTGGCTTTTAGAAGTGAACCCAATCTTCCAGATTTGGTCTAACCAGAGCATACTACAATTAGACTATTACCTCCTTCAGTATCATCACAGCACCATGCTTTTCTTAACATACTCTAAAATCATATTAGCATTCTGGGAGCAAATCATATTTTCTTTGAAATCTAGTTAAAACCCTCAAATTTTTTAACTTCTGGGTTAAGATGGCCCCAGAGTAGAAGCAAGGTCCTTCCTCTCCTCTCCACCAACTGATATAAAATACCTCAAAAGAACAAAACCAAAATCAAGTGAGCAAAGGGGCTCCACTATAAGGTACAGCATTTAATGTAGGCAATGTTTGGGCATTTCCACATTAAAAGGGGGCAAAATTACTCCCACCAAGGTATGAGCTCATCACTCCTCCCCCACTCCACCTACCATGACAGAGTCAGAACAAGTGTGGGGCAACCTCTAGGTTCTCAGGCAGGTGGATGAGGGCACCACAGATTTAACACTAAGAGCAGCAAGACTTGGGACCCCAAGAGGTTGAGGAATGTAGAGCTTGGACTCAAGAGACAGGGCAGGGCTACACACAGCAGACACCACCATGGAGACTTGAAAAATAGCCTCAGAGCAAAAACCACTCTTTAGCTCGATATACAGTGAACCTGCCCACCTCATTCAGGCTTCTGGCTGGGAAGGGAAGGAAAAACCAACAAAGCAATGGCCACCCAAGGACTACAATGTATAACTACCAAAAAAAAAAAGAAATAGCCTTTGACTCTGGATAATTTCTACTTAGAGAAACAACAGACTATAGAGGAGACAGTAGAGGACAACAAACACATCCAAACTTTGGAAATTGGTCACAAGCTCCCTAAGAAACCAGGCTGGAATTTGAGAACCAAGTTAAAAAGATGGGAGAAACTTGGCAGGAAAAGTGGGAAATAGTGTAAAAAAGAAAATAACAGTTTAAAAGACAGAATGTCCCACTTGGAAAAATTAAATGATAAGCAAATTGAAGTCCAGAAATAACCATCTGGAATCCATGAAAAGGTTATGAATTGATCCAACCATTCTGGAGGGCATTGTGGAACTATGCCCAAAGGGCGATAAAAAACTGTCTGCCCTTTGATCCAGCCATAGCATTGCTGGGTCTGTATCCCAAAGAGATAATATGGAAGCCATGAAAAGCAGGATAGATCAAACCAAAAAGGAAAATCAAAAAATCATAGCTGAAAATAAGTCTTTAAAGACTAGAACTGGGCAAGTGGAAGTTAATGATCTCACAAGACAGCAAGAATTAATAAAGAAAAGTCAAAAGAATGAGAAAATAGAAGGAAACATGAACTATCTCACTGAGAAAATAACAGATCTGAAAAACCAATCTAGAAAAGACAATTTGAGACTCATAGGTCTACCTGAAAACCTAGAAATAAACAGAAACCTTGACATCATACTACAAGGAATAATCCAAGAAAACTGCCCTGATGTTCTTCAATAAGAGGGCAAAATAGACATTGAAAGAATCCATAGATCACCCTCTACATTAAATCCTCAAAAAACAACCTCCAAGAATGTAATTACCAAATTCAAGAGCTCTCAAGCAAAGGAGAAAATATTACAAGAAGCCAGAAAGAAACAATTCAGATATCAAGGAGAATCAATTAGGATTATACAGGATCTGACAACCTCCACACTAAAGGTCCACAAGACTTGGAATGTGATATTCAGAAAGTCAGGAGAATTGGGTCTACAATCAAAGATTAACTACTCATCAAAATTGACTAAAAATTCCAGGGGAGAGAATGGGCATTCAACAAAATAGAAGATTTCCAAATATTTGTAAAAAAAAGATCAGAACTAAATGGAAAATTTGATATCCAAATTCAAAAATCAAGAGTAACATGAAAAGGTAAAACAGAGAGGGGATTTAAAATTTTTTTTTTCTTTAAGGGCTTCAATAAAATCAAATTGTTTATATTCCTATGGGGGAAAATGTTATTTATAACTCTCAAAAATTGTATTCACACAAAATAAAATACTTAGGAGTCTATCTCCTGAGACAAACACAGGAACTATATGAACACAACTACAAAACACACTCCACACAACTAAAACTAGACTTGAACAATTGGAAGAACATTAACTGCTCATGGGTAGGACGAGCCAATATAATAAAAATGACCATCCTACCCAAACTCATCTATCTATTTAGTGCCATACCCATGGAACTTCCAAAAAAATTTTTTACTGAGTTAGAAAAAACCAAAAACAAAGTTCATTTGGAAGAACAAAGGATCAAGGATATCCAGGGAAATAATGAAAAAAAATACAAATGATGGGGGCCTTGCAGTCCCGGATCTCAGACTATATTATAAAGCAGTGGTCATCAAAACAATTTGGTACTGGCTAAGAGAGAGAAAGGAGGATCAGTGGAATAGACTGGGGGCAAGCGACCTCATCAAGACAGTATATGACGAACCCAAAGATCCCAGCTTTTGGGATAAAAATCCACTATTTCATAAAAACTGCTGGGAAAATTGGAGGACAGTGTGGGAAAGATTAGGAATTGATCAACACCTCATACCCTACACCAAGATAAATTCAAAATGGGTGAATGACTTGAACATAAAGAAGGAAACTATAAGAAAATTAGGCAACCACAGAATAGCATACATGTCAGACCTTTGGGAAGGGAAAGACTTCAAAACCAGGCAAGACTTAGAAAGAGTTACAAAATGCAAAATAAATAATCTGGAATACATCAAATTAAAAAGGTTTTGTACAAACAAAACCAATGTAACCAAAATCAGAAGGGTAGCAACAAATTGGGAAACAATCTTCATAAAAACCTCTGACAAAGGTTTAATTACTCGAATTTACAAAGGACTAAATCAATTGTACAAAAAATCAAGCCATTCTCCAATTGACAAATGGGCAAGGGACATGAACAGACAGTTCTCAGCCAAAGAAATCAAAACTATTAATAAGCACTTGAAAAAGTGCTCTACATCTCTTATAATCAGAGAGGTGCAAATCAAAACAACTCTGAGGTATCACCTTATACCTAGCAGATTGGCTAACATGACAGCTATGGAAAGTAATGAGTGCTGGAGGGGATGTGGCAAAGTGGGGACACTAATTCATTGCTGGTGGAGTTGTGAATTGATACAGCCATTCTGGAGGGCAATTTGGAACTATGCCCAAAGGGTGCTAAAAGACTGTCTGCCCTTTGATCCAGCTATAGCACTGCTGGGTTTGTACCCCAAAGAGATCATAAGGAAAAAGACTTGTACAAGAATATTCATAGCTGCGCTCTTTGTGGTAGCCAAAAATTGGAAAACGAGGGAATGCCCTTCAATTGGGGAATGGCTGAACAAATTTTGGTATATGTTGGTGATGGAATACTATTGTGCTAAAAGGAATAATAAAGTAGAGGAATTCCATGGAGACTGGAACAACCTCCAGGAAGTGATGCAGAGCAAAAGGAGCAGAACCAGGAAAACATTGTACACAGAGACTGATACACTATGGTACAATCGAAGTTGATGGACTTCTCCATTAGTGGCAATGCAATGTCCCTGAACAATCTGCAGGGATCTAAAAATACTATCCACAAGCAGAGGATAAACTGTGGGAGTAAAAACACCGATGAAAAGCAACTGCTTGACTACAGGGGTTGAGGGGATATGACTGAGGAGAGACTCTAAATGAACACTCTAATGCAAATACCAACAACAGGGAAATGGGTTCGAGTCAAGAACACATGTGATAACCAGTGGAATAGTGCGTCGGCTATGGGAGAGGGAAAGGTGGGGGTGGAGGGGAGGAAAAGAAAATGATCTTTGTTTCCAGTGAATAATGTTTGGAAATGACCAAATAAAATAATGTTTAAAATTTTAAAAAAATTGTATTCACTATTATAGTAGCTAGAATAATTATTCATAGGTAGAGGTTGGAATACTAAATGGTTTAAGATGATATGCAAAAAAGAAAAGGGGGGGATGGAAGATGGCACCAAGAGATACTTGAAGAAAGAAGAAAAATAGGATAATCAATACTACCCAAAGAGGCACATGGGAGGGGGTGGGGAAGAATACTATTAAAAGAAGGAGAGAAAGAGAGTGCTAATAGGTAATACTTGAACCTTATTCTCAGTGGAATTAATTCTGAGAGAGAAGAGTACCTAGATCCATCGTGTTATTGAATTCTTTTTTACCCTTCAGGGAAGTTGAGAGGGAAAAACCAAGGGGGGAGTGGGACTGGTGGTACAAAAATGGAGGAAAAGAGAGGGGGAGGGAACTTAATAAATCCTAAAAAAATAATAAGGGAACAAAAAGGGAGGGGGAAGAAAGAGAAGTATAATAAGGGTGGGGAATAGGGGGACTGGTTAAAAGTAAACCATTGGTTTAAAAGGATATAGTGAAAAAAGAAAAGGCAGAACTAGGAGAGGATATCAAAATGTAGGGGAATACACAAATGGCAATTGTAACTCTGAATGTGAATAGAATGAACTCATCCATAAAATGGAAAGAAATAGCAGTGTGGATTAGAAACCAAAATCCTACCATATGTTGTCTACAAGAAACATCCATGAGGAAGGTAGATACCCACAGGGTAAGGATGAAAGGTTGGATCAAAATCTATTGGACCTTAACTGAGAAAAAGAAGGCAGGAGTTGCAATCATGATATCTGACAAAGCCAAAGTAAAAAAATATATATATATTTGATCAAAAGAAATAGGGAATGTAAAAACACCCCGATAAAAGGCAGTATAGACAATGAGTAAATATCAGTACTCAACATGTATGCACCAAATGGTACAGCATCCAAATTTCTAAAGAAGAAACTAGTGGAGCTTAAGAACAAAATAGATAGTAAAACTATACTACTGGGAGACCTGAACCTTTCTCCAACAGATCTAGATAAATCAAACCAAAAAGTAAATAAGAAAGAGGTAAGAGATGTGAATGAAATCTTAGAAAAAATAGAGTTAATGAATATGTGGAGAAAAATAAATGGGGACCAAAAGGAATACACCTTCTTTTTAGTAGCACATTGTACAGTCACAATGATTGACCATGTAGTAGGGCATAAAAACATGGCAAACAAGTGCAAAAGAGCAGAAATAATAAATGCAACCTCTTCAGATCATAATGCAATAAAATAATATTAGTAAGGGTACATGGAGAGGAAAATCAAAAATTAATTGGAAATTCAATAATATGATTCTTCAAAATCAGTTAAAGAACAAATCATAGAAACAATTAATAATTTCATTGAAGAGAATGACAATGATGAGACTCCCATCAAAATCTATGGGAAGCAGCCATAGCAGTACTTAGGGGAAATTTATATCCTTGAGTGCATATATTAACAAATTATGGCGGGCAGAGGTAAACAAATTGAACATACAAATTAAAAAACTAGAAAGTGAACAAATTAAAGATTCCCAGATAAAAACTAAATTAAAAATCCTAAAAATTAAAGGCAACATTAATCAAACTAAATGTGAAAAAATTGTTGAATTAATAAATAAAAATAGAAGATGGCACTTTGAAAAACCAAATAAAATAGACAAAGTACTGGTTAATCTAATTTAAAAGGGAAAGAAGAAAACCAAATTAACAGTATCAAAGATTAAAAGGGAGACTTCACTTATAATGAAGAGAAAATTAAGGCAATCTTTAAAAATTATTTTGCCCAATTATTTGGAAATAAATATGACAATCAAGGGAATATGGATGAATATTTACAAAAATATGAATTACCTAGCATAGCAATCCATCCAGCAGTTGCTATATATTTTTTCTTTGTGGGATGTAACTTGAGAAGGAGGAAGGAGCCTGAGGAAGATGGGTGATAAATGAATACTCAAAGACAAATTAATTGATATGGGGAGTGGCACATGCTCTTGTGATGTTTCCCTGGAAAATTAGTAACAGGAAAACATGAGAAATAAGAGAACATGTAGAAGTAAGAATTCTGAGATAGACAGCACGTGGCCAAGAGTGGCGCTAGGAAAGATAAAGAGAGATAGAAGAAAGAGCTCCAAGGTTGCAGGAATCAAGATGAAGAGCAGCGCCCCTCACCCCAGCATTTATTGTGGATTGAGAGGTGATCAATGAATACGTACCATTGCACGTACATCTTAACATTGGTTGAATAGACAATGACACAATCAGAAGAGGTAGGGATTTACCTAACATGCACTTTTCAGAGGAATGAGGTTTGACAAGGTGAGGGCTAAGCCTTTGTGGCTTAGGCTCAGGAAATCTCTTGCCCTTAGAACTGTCTATACATTGATCATTAACTGATCTGAACAAGTATTTAATACATCAACCATACTTCCATGCCTGGTATGTTACACCTAGACTAACAGAAGAAAAAGTAGAATACTTAAATAATCCCATAGCAGAAAAAGAAATTGAACAAGTCATTAAGTAACTCCCTATGAAAAACTCCCCAAGACCAGATGGACCCATAAGTGAATGCTATCAAACATTTAAAGAATAACTAATCCCAGTACTACACAAACTGTTTGACAAAATAAGCAAAGAATGAGTTCTACCACATTTCTTTTATGATACAAATATGGTACTGATTCCAAAGGAAGGCAGACTAAAAACAGAGAAAGAAAACTATAGACCAATCTTTTTAAAGAGCATAGATGCAAAAATCTTAAATAGAACACTAGCTAAAAGACTGTAGCAAGTGACCATTAGGCTTATCCAATAATATCAGGGGGGATTTATACCAGGAATGCAAGAATGGTTCAATATCAGGAAAACCATCCACATAATTTACCATATTAACAAGCATACTAACAAAAATCATATGATTATCTCAATAGATGCAGAAAAAGCCTTTGACAAAATACACGACTCATTCCTATTGAAAACACTAGAAAGTATAGGAATAGAAGGACCTTTCCTAAAAATAATAAGCAATATATATTAAAAACCATCAGCAAGCATCATCTGCAATGGGGATAAATTAGAAGCTTTCCCAATGAGATCAGGAGTGAAACATGAATGCCCATTATCACATCTATTATTTAACATTGTACTAGAAACTCTAGCAGTAGAAATTAGAGAAGAAAAAGAAATTGAAGGTATTAAAATAGGCAATGAGGAGACCAAGGTTATCGCTCTTTGCAGATGATATGGTTGTCTACTTAAAGAATCCTAGAGAATCAACTAAAAATCTTGTGGAAATAATCAACAACTTTAGCAAAATTGTAGAATACAAAACAAACCCACAGAAATTATCAGCATTTCTCTATATTTTCAACACATCCTGACAGCAAGAGTTAGAAAAAGAAATTCCATTCAAAATCAACATAGACAACATAAAATACTTAGGAGTCTATCTGCCAAGAAAAAAAAAAAAACAAGAATTATGTGAGTACAACTACAAAAAAATACTTTCCACACAATTAAAACTAGATCTAAATAATTGGAAAAACATCAATTGCTCATGCAATTATGATGAGCTTACATAATAAAAATGGAAATCCTACCCAAATTTAGTTACTTATTCAGTGCCATACCTAACAAACTACCAAGAAACTTTTTTACTGAATTAGAAAAATCTATGACAAAGTTCATTTGGAAAAACAAAAGATCAAGAATATCAAGGGAAATAATGAAAACAATGTGGAGTGGTTCCCAGCAGTACCAGATCTTAAACTATACTATAAAGCAGTGGTCATCAAAACAATATGATACTGGTTAAGACCCAGAAGGGAGGATCAGTGGAATAGATTTGGGGTTAATAACCTCAGCAAATCAGTGTATGGTAAACCCCAAAGATCCTAGCTTTGGGGACAAAAATCCACTATTTGACAAAATCTTCTGGGAAAATTGAAAAAAAAGTATGGGAGAGATTAGGTTTAGATCAACATCTCACACCCTTCACCAAGATAAATTCAGAATAGGTGACCGACTTGAATATAAAGAAGGAAACTATAAATAATTAAGTGAACACAGAATAGTGTACCTGTGATCTTTGGAAAAGGAAAGATTTCAAGACCAAGTAAGAATTAGAAAATATTACAAAATGCAAAATCAATCATTTTGATTACATCAAATTAAAAAGGGTTTGTACAAACAAAACCTATGCAACCAAAATTAGAAGGGAAGTAAAAAAAAATTGAGAAAAATCTTCATAACAAAAATCTCTGACAAAGATCTAATTACTCAAGTTTATAGAGCTAAATCAATTGTACAAAAAATCAAGCAATTCCCCAATTGATAAATGGGCAAGGGACATGAATAGGCAATTTTCAGATTAAGAAATCAAAATTATCAATAAGAACATGAAAAAGTGTTCTAAATCTATTATAGCCAGAGAAATGCCAATCAAAACAACTCTGAGGTACCATTTCACACCTAGCATATTGGCTAACATGACAGTAAAGGAAAGTAATAAATGTTGGAGGAGATGTGGCAAAATAAGGACATTAATGCATTGCTCATAGAGTTGTGAATTGATCCAACCATTCTGGATGGCAATTTGGAACTCTGCCCAAAGGACTTTAAAAGACTTCCAATCCTTTGAACCAGTCATACCACTCCTGGGCTTATACTCCAAAGAGATAATAAGAAAAAAAGACTTGTACAAAAATGTTTATAGCCACACTTTTTGTGGTGGCAAAAATTGGAAAATGAGGAGATCCCCATTGACTGGGGAATGGCTGAACAAATTTTGGTAAATGTTGGTGATGGAATACTATTGTGCTAAAAGGAATAATGAACTAGAGGAATTCCATGTGAACTAGAATGATCTCCAGGAATTGATGCATAGTGAAAGAAGCAGAACCAAGAGAACCATATACACAGAGACAGATATACTGTGGTACAGTCAAATGTAATGGATTTCCCTACTAGAAGCAATGCAATGATCTAAGACATTTCTCAAGGGAATTATGAGAAAGAACACTATCCACATCTAGAGAAAGAACTTTCAGAGTAGAAACACAGAAGAAAAACAACTGCTTGATCACATGGCTCGATGGGGATATAGTTGGGGATATAAATTAAACGATCACCATAGAGCAAATATTAATAATATGGAAATAGGTCTTGATCAATGACACATGTAAAACCCAGTGAAATCGCACATTGGCTATGGAAGGGGGATGAAAGGAGGGGAAGGAAATAACATGAATCATGGAACCATGGAAAATTTTTCTTATTAATAAATTAAATACTTTTAAAAACCTCAAAATTTTTCACGTAAAAACATGATCTAGCTATGTCTTCCACCTTATTTTGGAATTTGAATATTTGAATCCAAATGCTTTCCTTTATTCTTATTACATTTTCACTCTATTAAATTAAGGATTATAGTTTTGCTTTACTTCTTCTTCCCAGTACAGAATTCTAATTCTTATAGCAGCTGTGTGAATGAATAAGTGAACCTGTCTTTCTGAGCCTCCATCTTTCCATCTGTAAAATGTGATAATAATAATAATAATTGTACAACCTACCTCACAAGGTTGTTTTAAGAAAGATGTTTAATAAAAATTAAAGCATGCACAGTTTTTGTTCTGTTAGTTTATTCTACTTGTTAATGACAATACTAGTAACAATAATAGTTTGACTACCAGATAAACAGTTTCATTCTTACCTATTTTTTCAACTGTTTTTTAAATGGCCTGGGAAGTTAAATGAGAAATAACACCAAGGACTGTACTCCCTTAAGTGCTCACATTATTATAGACATCCCCAAGGTATGCTCTATCTGAATAATTTTGATAATTATCCTGATAATTTTGGTCACCTGGCTAAAGTAGGCAAAATTTCAGAATTAGATTTCATTGCTTAGATATAAAAGGAACAATTATAAGACCACAGATCTAATACTAGAAGGGATAAAAGAAGAAATCTAGTCTCTCACCTCTCATTTTACAGATGAGGAAACTGAGGTTAGGAAATGCAAAGTGACTTGCCCCGATTCACACACCTAGCAAGCACCAGAGATTCCAGAACCAGAGTTCTTTATACAATAGAATATTATATTCTACTGTTACTATTGTTGTTCAGTCATTTCGGTCAGGTCCAATTCTTTGTGATGCCATTTGGGGTTTTCTTGGCAAAGACACTGGAGTAGTATGCCATTTGCTTCTCAAGATCATGGATGAGAATTTGAGGTAAACAGGATCAAGTGACTTGCTAAGGGTTATATAGCTAATATGTTTCTGAGGCTAGATTTGAACTCAGGGAGACAAGTTTTCCTGACTCCAAGACTGGTATGCTATCCATTGATCTCTCTAATTGCCTCAACTGCTGTTGTTGGGGCCCTTTATTGAATGAATGAATGAATTCATTACTGAAGCTGATCATTAAAACTATCTGTGAAAATATAAGTAGTTAAGTCTAAAAGAGAAACATATTGGGTTATATTATTTTAGCTACCTTTGTGGGAAAGAAAGAAAAGAAACACATAGAGGGACAACCTTTTTTTTTCTGGTACTGAATTCATGAAGAAATGTTTTCTATGGGTATTGTATAAGGAGGAGAGGTAGCATTAGAGTACCTGGATTCAAGTCTCTTAAATAAGTAGCTCAATAAGTAGCTTTATTTCTTTGCATCTTAGTTTCTTCATCTCTCAAATGAGAGGAGGGATTTGAATGATTTCCAAAGTCCTTTTCTAGCATTAAGTTTGTAAGTTCCTTGAGAATAAGGACTATCTTTTGCCTATTTGTATCCTCAGACCTTAGTACAGTACCTTGCACACAGTAGGAAAAAAAATAAATGCTTACTGATTGATTGATCTGGATAATATTATTTCTTCATATTTCAACTATGGAAAAAAACATTCAAATAGCTATTTTTAATTATGACCCTCTAAAAAAGCTGGTAACATATGGCATAATAATTAGGCTTAACCAGTTTCCATGTGGAATAAAGATGCTACATGGTCCAGGTATTGTTTTCTGATACTCTAAATGAATATTGAGAAAGCATCTAGAAAACCCAGAAGAAAAAAAATAATTCACACATCCATTTAATTAAAATATCTTGAACCTTGGCAAGTGTTGAATGTAATCAATTCATGGTTTGGGAACTCATCCATAACATAAGGGCATTGGACTTGTTAATTGCTAAAGTCTATTTTAACTCTAGCATTTTTTGGGAGGCAGCTGAATCCAAGAGCTTTGAAGTCAGAATACCTAGGTTCAAATTCTACCTCTGAAGCTTACCGCCTATGTGAACTTGGGGAAATGACAAACTGTGGTCCCTATTAGACTCATGTATAAAGAGTTTGATTCCAATTCTAAATCTAGATCTTATGATTTCATGAGTTTCCAGAAGAGAACTTAAAATGCTGCTGATTTTTATTTTGGGTTAAAGAAAGATCCATATGCTTTGGAAACTAGCTACATGAGTGAGGGATAGAGCTGATATTCTGAGGTGAAAGACTGGGCACCTGAGAGGCCAGATATATTCTGATTTTCTCAGAACAGAGATTTGAATTTTGCCAAAGTCAAATATCTATTATTTCTAAATCACAGAAGAGATGCCTCTGAAATGAAAAAAAAAATGAAGTTGAATGCTCACCATCCAGGCTCATAGCATGTCATTCAGAGGAACAAGAAGGAATGTAGATAACATGTTATTGCTCCAGAAAAAAAAAAAGCTGTTTCACTTGGAGAAGTTGAAGGAAATAAATCATCATCTTATTGTCATCTATTGCTCCCTTCATAGATTGCTTTCTCAGCTTCCGTGTTGACTTTCCCAGGTAGAGACTAAAGTTTTGAATCATTTTCTGATTAATGTCTGGCCCAATGGGTGTAGTTAACTGGTGAACTTTTGGCTTGAATCAATCAGCTTTCTGTTTCTTCTCTGGGAATACAATTTCAATAATTCCCTCATTCTTTTTTTTTTTAAATATATTTTATTTGATCATTTCCAAGCATTATTCGTTAAAGACATAGATCATTTTCTTTTCCTCCCCCCACCCCCCATAGCCGACGCGTAAGTCCACTGGGCATTAGATGTTTTCTTGATTTGAACCCATTGCTTTGTTGTTAGTATTTGCATTAGAGTGTTCATTTAAAGTCTATCCTCTGTCATGTCCCCTCAACCTCTGTATTCAGGCAGTTGCTTTTTCTCGGTGTTTCCACTCCCATAGTTTATCCTTTGCTTATGAATGGTGTTTTTTTTTCTCCTGGATCCCTGAAAGTTGTTCAGGGACATTACACCGCCCCTAATGTAGAAGTCCATTACGTTCGATTATACCACAGTGTATTAGTCTCTGTGTACAATGTTCTCCTGGTTCTGCTCCTCTCGCTCTGCATCACTTCCTGGAGGTTGTTCCAGTCTCCATGGAACTTCTCCACTTTATTATTCCTTTGAGCACAATAGTATTCCATCACCAACATATACCACAGTTTGTTCAGCCATTCCCCAATTGATGGGCATCCCCTCGTTTTCCAGTTTTGGGCCACCACAAAGAGCGCAGCTATGAATATTTTTGTACAAGTCTTTGTGTCCATTATATCTTTGGAGTACAGACCCAGCAGTGCTATGGCTGGGTCAAAGGGTAGATATTCTTTTGTCGCCCTTTGGGCATAGTTCCAAATTGCCCTCCAGAATGGTTGGATCAGTTCACAGCTCCACCAGCAATGAATTAATGTCCCTACTTTGCCACATCCCCTCCAGCATTCGTTACTTTCCTTTGCTGTTATGTTAGCCAATCTGCTAGGTGTGAGGTGATACCTCAGAGTTGTTTTGATTTGCATCTCTCTGATTATAAGAGATGTAGAACACTTCTTCATGTGCTTGTTAATAGTTTTGATTTCTTTATCTGAGAACTGCCTATCCATTTCCCTTGCCCATTTATCAATTGGAGAATGGCTTGATTTTTTGTACAATTGATTTAGCTCATTATAAATATGAGTAATTAAACCTTTGTCAGAGGTTTCTATGAAGATTTTTTCCCAATTTGTTGTTTTCCTTCTGATTTTAGTTATATTGGTTTTGTTTGTACAAAAGCTTTTTAGTTTGATGTAGTCAAAATTATTTATTTTACATTTTGTGATTCTTTCTATATCTTGCTTGGTTTTAAAGCCTTTCCCCTCCCAAAGGTCTGACATGTATACTATTCTGTGTTTACCCAATTTACTTATGGTTTCCTTCTTTATGTTTAAGTCACTCACCCATTTTGAATTTATCTTGGTGTAGGGTGTGAGGTGTTGATCTATTCCTAGTCTCTCCCACACTGTCTTCCAATTTTCCCAGCAGTTTTTATCGAATAGTGGATTTTTGTCCCAAAAGCTGGGATCTTTGGGTTTATCGTATACTGTCTTGCTGAGGTCGTTTTCCCCCAGTCTATTCCACTGATCTTCCTTTCTGTTTCTTAGCCAGTACCAAATTGTTTTGATGACTGCTGCTTTGTAATATAGCTTGAGGTCTGGGACTGCAAGGCCCCCATCATATGTGTTTTTTTTCATTATTTCCCTGGATATCCTTGATCTTTTGTTCTTCCAAATGAACTTTGTTATGGTTTTTTCTAAATCAGTGAAGAAGTATTTTGGTAGTTCAATGGGTATGGCACTAAATAGATAAATAAGTTTGGGTAGGATGGTCATTTTTATTATATTGGCTCGTCCTATCCATGAGCAGTTAATGTTTTTCCAATTGTTCAAGTCTAGTTTTAGTTGTGTGGCGAGTGTTTTGTAGTTGTGTTCATTAATTCCCTCATTCTTAAGCCGAGATTCCCCTCCCAATCCCTATCTCATGTCCTAAACTACAATATGAGTTGATCCCATACTCCTAGAAGGTTCACTCAATGTAGAAGACCTGTACAATGCCCAATGTTGAATTATAGTCTGTTCAAATGGACTCAGGTACATAAGTTACCTATAATAGACATCCCTTAATAGCATAAACCTAGATAAAATAATTCAGTATCATCCATAATTAAAATGAAGAGATCGTTGGTCAAATATAATGATGTTAGTTCTAGCATAATTGGCATTAATCTTCTCTTTATAACAAACCTATGTGCTTAAGTTTTTCCCCCACTTAAGAGATAATAAAACAGTATCATTGTCACAGAGAGGGTGTTTTGTCTCACAGCTTGACATCACACACATCCAATCTATCTAGAAGATGCAGCACGTTATTTAAAGATGAGCTTAAAAATCAGAACAGCTCAAATGTGACCCTCTCTTTCATCATATGGAGTTGTACCAGATTGTATACTAATGCAAATTATATTTAAACATTGCAATTATATTTCATGGAAATCTTATAATGTGGCATGATTATAATGCTAAACTTTGGTTGTTATTAGTTATTATTAGTTATAGATCAAATTTTATTTAACTTTGTTTTCTAAAGTACTCTCCCCAAGGAAACACAGAAGAAAAACAATCGCTTGATCACATGGGTTGGGGGGGGGAGGCTATGACTGGGAAAGTAGACTACAAAAATCATCCTAGTGCAAATATTAATAAGAAGAAAATGGGTCTTGATCGATGGCACATGTTAAACCCAGTGGAATTGCAATCAGATATGAGAGAGGGTGGGGGTTGGGAAGGGAAGGAACATGAGTCTTGTAACCATGGAAAATTATTCTAAATCATCTAATTGAACAAAATTAAAAAAAATAAAAATAGTACTCTCCACACCTTAATATTTAAGGAAGAATTTTAGCCTCATTTTACAGATCAGGAAACTGGCATTCAGAATGGGTAAGTAAGTTGTCCATGATCATGCTGCTACTAAGTATCAATCAAGATGATAATAATAATTATAATAATTACAGCAGCAACATCAAAAATTGTAACAAAATACCATAAGTAAATGAATAATAACAAATAAGATGTAAATTTTATATTAGTGCTTTAAGATTGCAAAGTTCTTTTATAAATGTAGCTCATTTGATCTTCAAGTCTTTCTATTATATCACATTTCCTTTCCAGACTGTTAGACTCCACTGTGCCATCATAACACCAGCCAAAAATTCATCTCAAATATATCATATCACATACAACCCATGTGTGAAAGGGGAACATGGCACCCAAATGGATGTCTGCCACAGGACCTTGCAGAGATAAGAACAATCAGAGATTTGGAATCTAGGCAGACAAGCTATAGTCTATCAGGAAGCAAATATCAGAAGTAACAGTAGGTAAAAGGTAGCATAACTGGACCAGTATGCCAGAAAAGGGCACTAACAATCACAAAATTGTGATGCTTATAAGAGATGTTCATCTTCTGATGTAAATACATAAGAAAATGAACATCTCTGTCTCTCTCTGTCTCTCTCTCTGTCTCTCTCTCTCTCTCCCTCTCTCTCTCTCTCTTCTTTGTGTGTTTGTGTGTGTCTATCTGTCTTTCTATCTCACAGTCTCTGTCTCTGTCTGTCTCTCCATGTCTCTCTCTGTGTCTCTGTCTGTGTCTATGTATCTGTCTCTGTCTCTCTCCTCTCTGTCTGTTTCTCTCTGTCTCGCTCTCTCTGTGTCTCTCTCTCTTTGTCTCTGTCTCTCTGTCTTTCTGTCTCTCTCTTTCTTTCTGTTTCTCCACCCCCACCCCCACCACAAACACACACACACACACACACACACACACACACACACACACACACACCCATGTGTAGAATAACAAGTGCTTGTTAAGGAAGGATATATATGAAAGGAAAATATATTGATGTACACTCAGTATGAGCCACTCAGCCTCTAACCCCATCTCCACAAAGGGAACACATTAGAGGGATAAGCACATAGATTGATCATACATCCTAGAAAAAATAAAACAGAGAAATACAGATATGGGGTATGGAAAGAGAAAAAGATATCGGAATCTAGCTGGCATGGTAGCATTATGTTACCTTCCCTTTTCCCCCAGCCCAGTCCCATAGTGTCAATTAAAATTATCACCCTGGTGCTGACAGAATGGTCTGGACATTTGCCTCTGCTCCATAAAGACAAGTTATTATTCCATAAAAATTTATTGGGCATTACATTTGGAATGCTCAAAGGACCAGGAACCTCCTCGCCCATATTGCAGGATAACACTTTACATACTTCTGTGAACTGGTCTCTCAGAATCTGTGTATTCAAGTTTATATGCAAGGAATGGTCATATTTGTCTGCTCCTTGAAGCATGGAGTGGCCCTGAGAGTAGAACCATTGTGTCTAGATATGGGGTATTAGGTGGGAAGTGGGAAATTAACCAGAGCTGACCAGTTTATAAGGGATAGATTGATAGATTGAGATTCATAGATTATGGATAGATAGATAAATAGAATTTTTATCAAGAGAGTATTTATTAAGAGATCAAATATTTATCAATTACAAATATTCTGGAAGGCAATTTGGAATTATGCCCAAAGGGCTTTAAAAGATTGAATGCCCTTTGATCCAGCTATATACCACCACTGGGTTTGTACTCCAAAAAGATAAAAACAATGTTTGTACAAAATTATTTATAGCTGTACTTTTTGTGCTGACAAAAATTGGAAAATGAGTGGATGTCCCTTGATTGGGAATGGGCTGAACAATTGTGGTATATAATGGTGATGAAATACTATCATACTATAAGGAATGATACATTGCTTGATTTCTATAAGAACTGGAAAAACTTGCATGAACTGATGTGGAGTGAAATTAGCAAAACTAGGAGAATATTATATACAGAAATGGAAACGTTGTGGAACAATTAAATGTAATAGACTTTGCTACTAATAGCAATGAAATGATCAAGAACAATCCCATGGAACTTATGAGAAAGAATGCTATTCACATCTAGAGAAAGAATGGTGGGAGTAGAAATGCAGAAGAAAAACATACGACTTATGTAAGTTACATGTTTCGTCTTGTCATCTCATCCACTCTAGACCAGGGCCTGAACCGAGATAGGAAAGAGAAATCCACAGTCAATTCTGACACATAGCTAGTGGACTGACCTTCACAAAGAGAAATGGATTTAGAATAAGATGACCTAGGTTTGAATCCCAACTCTGTTCTTTATCACCTTTAGTATTATGAACAAGTTACCTTCTCTCTTGGGACCTTAGTTTCCTGTTATATAAAATAAGAATATTTAGAATAATTTATTACATTTTTCTAAGGTTCCTTCCAGGCCTAATTCTGATGAATCTGAATACTTATTATTTCCTAGCAATGTCATGCTATGTATGCCATGTTTGTATTTTATGCCTATAAAATAGATCCTTCTCTTATGTTTATAAAATTGAGTTTCTTTGACAACTCACATGTGACCTGCAATTGTAAGCAACCCCCCCCTCCCAAAAAAAGATCTTAACTGTTAATGTAATTGCTAGGGAGAAAAAAAAAACTTTTCAAAATGAATGTATCAAAGCTTTTAAGAATTTTTCCTTCTTTCAAATGATTTTTCAATTCTTTCAATTATTCTAAAATTGTGTTTACTTCAAAAGGACTTGATGTAGTGAAGTATTGCCTTCAGAGACTTTGTCATACCCTGAGTTATAGATTATAATAAAACTGAATAATGCCAAAGAGAACATAATCTGTATATCATCATAGCTCTCAACTATCTACAAGATCAAGTCTATGTTTTTAAGCTTTCATAATAGTTTACATTTGTATAGTAATTTATGGTTACAAAACACTTTCATTATCTAGCATCTCATATAATCCTCACTGCCTCATGGAGAAGAGTAGAATAATTATCATATCTTCATTTCATAATTTGAATGGTTGAAGATCAGAGAGATTTAATGATTCATCCAACTCCAGACATAAAGTTGGTGGCAGAAATTGAATTCAAACTTCCATTTCCTGTCCAGCTATACTTACATTGCTAACTTCATCTACCATAAAAGAATTATTGGGGCATATCAATTGGGAACTGAAAGACATGGATTGAGCCAGAGAGGTGAATAGTTTTCCCTTTACTGAATCCATGGAAAATAAATAGAAAATAATAATAATGAATGAAAAAAATTAAAAAAGAAGAAGAGGGCCTTGTAGTCCCAGATCTCAGACTATATTATAAATCAGCGGTCATCAAAACAATTTGGTACTGGCCAAGAGACAGAAAGGAGGATCAGTGGAATAGACTCGGGGTAAGTGACCTCAGCAAGACAGTATATGACAAACCCAAAGATCCCAGCTTTTGGGATAAAAATCCACTATTTCATAAAAACTGCTGGGAAAATTGAAGGACAGTGTGGGAAAGATTGGGTTTAGATCAACACCTCATACCTACACCAAGATAAATTCAAAATCAGTGAATGACTTGAACATAAAGAAGGAAACTATAAGAAAATTAGGCGAACACAGAATAGTATACATGTCAGACCTTTGGGAAGGGAAAGACTTCAAAACCAAGCAAGAATTAGAAAGAGTCACAAAATGCAAAATAATTAACTTGGAATACATCAAATTAAAAAGTTTTTGTACAAACAAAACCAATGTAACTAAAATCAGAAGGGAAGCAACAAATTAGGAAACAATCTTCATTAAAACCTCTGACAAAGGTTTAATTACTAAAATTTACAAAGAGCTAAATCAATTGTACAAAAAATCAAGCCATTCTCCAATTGACAAATGGGCAAGGGACATGAACAGGCAGTTCGCAGCCAAAGAAATCAAAACTATTAATAAGCACATGAAAAAGTGCTCTACATCTCTTATAATCAGAGAGATGCAAATCAAAACAACTCTGAGGTATCACCTCACACCTAGCAGATTGGCTAACATGACAGCTATGCAAAGTAATGAATGCTGGAGGGGATGTGGCAAAGTAGGGACATTAATTCATTGCTGGTGGGGTTGTGAATTGATCCAACCATTCTGGAGGGCAATTTGGAACTATGCCCAAATGGGTGCTAAAAGACTGTCTGCCCTTTGATCCAGCCATAGCACTGCTGGGTTTGTACCCCAAAGAGACAATAAGTAAAAAAGACTTGTACAAGAATATTCATAGCTGCGCTCTTTTTAGTGGCAAAAAAATGGAAAATGAGGGGATGCCCATAAATTGGGGAATGGCTGAACAAATTGTGGTATATGTTGGTTATGGAATACTATTGTGCTCAAAGGAATAATAAAGTGGAGGAATTCCATGGAGACTGGAACATCCTCCAGGAAGTGATGCAGAGCGAAAGGAGCAGAACCAGGAAATCATTATACACAGAGACTGATACACTGTGGTACAATAGAAGGTGATGGACTTCTCCATTAGGGACAACGCAATGTCCCTGAACAATCTGCAGGGATCTAAAAAACACTATCCACAAGCAGAGGATAAACTGTGAGAGTAAAAACACCAAAGAAAAGCAACTGCTTGACTACAGGGGTGGAGGGAATATGACTAAGGAGAGACTCTAAATGAACACTCTAGAGCAAATACCAACAACATGGAAATGGGTTCGAGTCAAGAACACATGTGATACCCAGTGGAATCATGCACCGGCTATGGAAGAGGTGGTGGGAGGGGTGGGGCAGGAAAAGAAAATGATTTTTGTTTCCAATGAATAATGTTTGGAAATGACCAAATAAAATAATGTTTAAAAAAGAAAATAATAATAATGAACTTTAAAATATAAAATTACATATGTACTAAAACAAAAATATGTTTGTAAATTTGAGTAAGAGGTCCTCAAAGAATTTTCCAAGTTTCATTAGGAATCACTTTTGAAAATTCTTGGTAAAATTTAGTGTTGTGATATATTTCAGGGTACTAGGATGCTTCTATCTTTGAGCAAAGTAGAAGAATAACCAGTTCTCTCTATCTTATAATTTCGTTGGGCACATCAATTTCAACAATAGTGATATTTTTGTATGACTATAAGTGAAATATTTGACCACTATAACCATCAGTTACCACATTTCTAAATTAAAACTTTGGACTAGAAGTTCTCTATGGTCCATTTCTCTTCTCAAGCTCTCTGATTCATGCCCAGTGTCATTACATTCTAATTAATAGAGTCTTAAGGAAGAAACAGGTATTGTTGTAGTGGAAAGTGTTTGTAACCATTTATTTATTTAATGTGATAGTTTATTTTTTCCATTTATTATTACTAATTAATGTTGGAGTTATAAAGAAGCCAATTAGAACATTCTCCCAAGGGTAGTTATTGGTGGAAAAAGGCATGACTAGAAAAATAGCCCCTGGGAGCATAGAATATAGAGTATCCAAAGAGTAGAATGTGTATAGAGTCAGTGTTCTAATTGGAATACTTGGTAGTGTGCTTTAGAGAAAAAGTTATAAGAGAATGGAAGCTGAGCATGTGAATCAGTTCTTGTTGAAAAGTAGAAGCCCAGAAGCTTAGATAGGTGAACTCTGATTTAGAGAAGAGGGGGAGAGCAGAGGATTAGAGCAATATACAGAGGTAGGTGCCTTCTCCTCTGAAATTATTCAGCAAGACTCTCTTCACATTAGGAATTAGTGCCTTTTTCACAAAGCACTTTTAGTCTCTGAAGATAAGTGATGAGAGAGCCCAAAAGATGCTCTATTGGACCAGAATAGTCCTGAGCCCCAAGTAGTCTCCATAAGGGAAAAGTGGGTATCCAGATAAGTACAAATAGTCATAGATTCTAGAAAAAGAGCTAAAGTCAGTATAAATATTTGTGATGATATGACCAACAATAACACAAAAACAGTTGTTCCTTATATTACTTTACAAGATTTAGCCAGGATTGGGAGTACCTTATGGGAATGATTAAAGGGCTGAGTTCCTGAGGGGAGGAAAAAAACTAAGGAAATGCCAAAACTGATGTAGCTTAGAGGAGAGCCTGGTATTTTTTGAGGCACCATGGTGTACACACACACACACACACACACACATACATATTTGATTGCAAATAAGAAAGGCTTGGGTGCATGAACAAAGGGCTCAGATTCATAGTAAGCATTTTAAAATGTTTATTGAATTGAATAGAATGGTATTACTAAATGAATATCGGGACATTAGTATTACCATAGGACTTAATGAAGGAGATCAAGATTGTCCTTCCTGACATGAAAAGTTGTCTAAGATGCTCCCCAAACAAATGGGTTGTTCGTATAATAGCTGTATAACATTAATCTGATACTTTAATGCATCTTTGATATAATTATAGATATTCAACCAGTCTAGCTCATAAATCATCCATGACACTGTGTCCTATGTAATTCTTGTCCATTGGCTCACCATAAAAGCTGAAGTTAAAGGTTTGACTGTAAACCCTGGATTCCATATTTTTAACTTCAGTTTGAGTACTTTTCCTCTAATCCATGCCTTGAGTCACTTTCTTGATAAAGAATCCAGCATAGCACCATTATATAGAGCAGAAAAACAAAATGTAGCAGAAGTTTTGGGGCAGACCCTCAACTCTGCAATAAGTTTCCCTTCCTTCTCTTTCTTTCTTCTAAAGTAAAATCTTTACTTTCTCTCTTAAAATTATTATTGATTCTAAGGCAGAAGCGCAGAAAGAACTAGGTTACTAGTGTTTAATGACTTACGCGAATCACAAAACTAGGAAGTTTCTGAGACCAGATTTGAACCTCAGTTTTCCCAACTCCAGGCCTGACATTGTCTACTGAACTACCTAGCTGCCTCCTCCTTCCTCTTCTTTCCTTTTGTACATGTACAAGTTTACTCTCTTGCTACTCTAATTAGTCTGACAACCTGTTACTTCCTCAAAACCCCAGATTTAAAAAAAATGTCAATGTTAATTCTTCATCATTTGGGACTTGTTGGTTTCCCTGTTTAAAGGGAGGAATTCCTAGATGGAATCAGGAATAAAAGAGGTAATTTTTATATTATCCCCAAGGCAAAATGTATTTTTCTGCCCTAAGAAAATTTAGTTTTCTCTGAAGTTAATATATGTGGGTTGTTTTTGTTTGTTTGGTCTTATCTAGCTTTTTTGTTTTGTTTTGCTTTGCTACTGGGCAGAATTATTCTGCTTAAGTCACTAAGATTACAATTAGTGGCAATCATAGGAATTAGATGCCCCATAAGTCCCAAGAAGTATGGGGCTAATAAAGTTCAAAATGCACTGAGATCTTTGGGACATACTTTTAACCATCTAAGTGTCATGGTGGGTAGAGTCGGGAACTAGACTGGAGTCAGGAAGATAGTTTAAACCCAGCCTCAGATACATACTAGCTGTGTGACTCTGAGTAAGTCATTTAACTTCATCTAGCTTCATTTTACTCATCTGTAAAATGTGGATGAAAATAGTACCTACTTCTCTGGGTGGTTATTAGTAACAAAATACTTTTCAAATCTCAAAGTACTATTTAAATACTACTTTTAACTATTACTAATTTTACACATTAGGAAACTAAACTTTCCAGAAGTAATTTTCTCAAGTTCAAGTCAAGCTAAAAGGTAAAATAAACGGGATAGAATGTTAGTATTGGAAGCAACTTCAAAACATGTATTGTTGGGGAAGAGCCAAGATTCATTGCTTAGTAGCAATGAAATTTGAAACTACTCTGAGAATCCTTCAAAACCAATCTTTAAAAAGTGCCTCAAAAGAACAGGAGTCAAAAACCAATAGTGTGAAGAAGCAAGAGGGCTCTCCTGCTGAACACAATTTGAAAGGTAAGGAAACAGTTGGAGTAAGAGGGCTCTCCTGCTGAACACAACTTGAAAGGTAGGCAGAAGGAGTTGATTTTCACAAGACAAGGAGAAACCAGAAAAATAACTACACACAGAGGAGTTCTGGTCAACCACCCACCCATCTACTGTCCCAGGTTCTGAGCCTGGGCACAGACCAATTTCAGGATCCTGGGACCCCACCTATACCAACAACAGAGTGCCCCACATCCCATATCAACCCCTTAAAATCCCAAACCCTGGTACAAGCCTGCAGCGAGACCTAAAAGTTCATATTGCTTGGCCCTTTCAAGCCTTCACTGTTATGAAGACCTAGTCCTATGGCAAAATAGCTCAGAGTGCTGAGTCCTACAAGCAATCAGTAGAGGAGGCAGAAGTATCAGCTTTTAGAACTCTAAGTCCACAGGCAAAAATAGTCTGGGAAAATGAGCAAATAGCAAAAAACCAAAACAAAATAAAATAAAACAAACCAAACAAATAAACCCAAACCACCTAACCATAGAAAATTCATTTGGAGACAAAAACCAAGGCACAAAGTCAATGGGGGACAGTGAGATCCAAGCAATCATATGCAAAACTTCAAAGAAAAATAGCAATTGGTTTCAGGTGCTGGAAGAATTCAATAAGGAATTCAAAAATCAAATAATAGAAGTGAAGAAAAATGGGGAAAAGAAATGAAAGTAAAACAAAAATAAAATAACAACTTAAAAAACAAAACTGATCAACTGGAAAGAGAAGCACAAAAATCCAATGAAGAAGAGAACTTTTTTAAAAAAACAAAATTGACCTACTGGAAAGAGAAGTCAAAAAAAAATCCAAATTAAGAAAAGAGTTCCATGAAAAAGTATAATGGAACAAATGGAAAAGGAAGACCAAAAGATCATGGAAAAAATTCAGTCTTTAAATGTTAGAATTGGGCAAATAGAAGCTAATGACTTCACAAGACATCAAGAAACAATTTTAAAAATCAAAGGAATGAAAAAATAGAAAATATGAAATATCTTTTTGAAAAAAACAACTGACCTTGAAAAAAAGATCCAGGATAGACAATCTAAGAATTATTGGTCTACCTGAAAGTCATGATAAAGAAAAAGCCTGACTAGAACCTATAGATTGTAATTTCCTTTTTTCTTTTTCTGTTCTTTACTCATATTTTTTCCTTCTTTCCACCTCCTTATTGGCTGTATTCTTTCTCATCTATTTGCTGGATCTGTAAGTTTGGGCTTTTCTGCCTTGAAGGGGCTTCTTCTCTTCTGTGCTGATTATCTAGATTAGGTTGATGCAACTGACCAGTTGTATTAATGTGCCCTGAGGCCAGATCTTCCCCAGCTGTCAGCAGAGGCTGAAGGTGAAAGTGAAGGTGTGGAAGCTGAATGTGGTTATCCTTGGTTCTCCTCCCTACTCCTTTCTGCCAGCTGTCTCCCTGCCAGTTTCCCTGTCAGAGCACTTCCCTTGGTGGTACCAAGGTACTCCATCAGGGATGCAGCCTTTGCCCTGGGATCCCAGTCACCTGGATTCCTAACGTAGGTTTCAGAGCAGTAGATGGGAGTTACCCTCTAGAGGCTTCTTCTCTACACTATTGATTAACTAGATTAAGTCAGTTGATTGTGATCTGCAGAGCTGAATGTGCCCCGAGGCCAAAACTTCCAGAGGCAGAAGCCTCTAAGATGGAGGTATGGTGGCTGAGGACTGCAACAAGCCTGCCCTCTTCTCTGCTTCTCTCCTCCAGCTGCTTTCTTGTTAGCTGAGATCAGAGCCCTGAGCTTCACATAGTTGTGGTATCAAGGCACTACTTCTGGGCTGGAGCCCTCACCCTGAGATCCCACTGATCACTCAAGTCTCAGCACAGTAGGTAGGGGAGGGGCACTGGAACCTTTCTTCTTTCTTTTCCTTAAACTCAAGAATTCAATCTTCTCTGTGTACCTTTTAAGTTGAATCAAGCAGGAGAGTCCTGCAGCCCTGTCTTCTTGGATTTAATTTTCTGTCCCCCTTGAAGTGCTTTGTTTTTTTTTTATTGGTGTGGAAGAGTTTTCACAGAGGAATTGACTTTTTCTGCTTCTAAGCCACCATCTTGACTCCACCCTTCAATAGATTTTCTTAAACTATTTCAATTGGGTCCAATATACTTGCTGACTTGACCCTATGGAATGTCAGGTTCTGAGAACAAGAGGTATTCCCACTTAAGTTGTTTTCCTCCATAGCCCATTATAAAACAGAAGACACATAAGGAAATAGGTAATGTTAATGACTTTTTAGACACAATTCTATGTGTAATTCAGTGGAAGAGCCGTGAAACCTGGGAAATGGAATGCCCTCATCAATTATTTAATCAAATTCCCTTTATTGTAAAGCACATCAGAAAAAACTCCTGGGTACAGTGGAAAAAAAAGAAGTGATTCTGAACTCAAACCTACAAGGAAATAAATTACTATTTGGTAATTCAGGAACTGTCAACATGCCAATAGAATAGGTTGGAGATCAGACTATTCTTTGAATATTCTGAATAATGGCTACAGAGATGCAATTCAAATGGTCACTGGATTAATAAAATCAATGTTGAATAAATGAAGAGTCCACAGGATCATAGATTTAGAACTGTACAGAATTTAGAGGCATCTTTTTCAACTCCCTAAATTCAGATTTTACAAAGTCCTTCCACTTCCTTTTTCTCATTTCATCTTCAACAACCCCGTAAGGTTTAGAAACATTCACTGACTTTCTTTGGACCACATAGTTACTTGCAAAGCCAGGGCTCAAACTTAGGTCATCTAACATTGTCAGATGCTCTTTTCATTACAACAAAGCATCCTGAATTGAATTAAATTGCACTTGTGTTCTCTCTCATAAATTGGAAAATGTCCTGTAGTACTATATATGTTAAGACGTTTTCTCAAGAATTGCTATGAGGCTTCTAAAATAGCAAAACACTTTAATAATTGGGGAAAGAGGTACCGAATTTATGTTTTCTTTCAATGGGAGGCCCTTTCCTAAGTCTCTAAGTGGATATCTCTCCCCAGGCATTGGAACATTCATGCATTCAGAAATACAAAGATGTCAGACAGTTTGCTTTAATGTGATCATTTGCAATCTGGTTCTTAGAAAAAAACATATTTGGCTCAATATAAGGGATGATTGTATCATATCGCTAATATTTTTTCCTCATAACAACATGCTCTCAAACAAAAATACATACAGCACCACACCTCTGCTTATGTTAAAGATACTCACATGATCTGCCTCAATACTATCTATTCAATTTGTTCTATCATTTTTCTACAATGCAAATCCTCAGAGGAACCTATATGGCCTAACTTCTTCCTTTTAAAGGTGAAAAAACTAAGGTACAGAGAAGAGTCATCAGGATATAATAGAAAGATCAGGGGATTTAGGAGCCTACTATTTGTGCTGGGTTTTTCCAATTATTATCTTTGTAAGGTAGTTGGCTCATTTCATTTCTTTGAAATTTTATTTCATCATTTGTAAAATAGGGCTGATAACATTTGCAGTACTTTTCTCTCAGGGTTATGAGGAGAAAAGAACTTTATAAACCACAAAATTATTACAAATAGAAGATTGCAAAGTAATAACAAAGTAGGTCAGAGGAGAGAAAGGAGAATTTTGGCTAGTTGATCAGAATTGGTTTTGAGGAGATGACACTGGAGATGAGCTTTGGACAATGCACAGGTTGGTAATAGGTAGAGATATCAGGGAGGGAATTTTAGGCATAAGGAGTATTATAAATATAAATATGAATGGAAAGTATGAAGACTGTACAGAGGGTATAAATGAGGGATAGATTAGCCTGGTTTGGAATTTCTCTTTCCTCTTTGAGTTAATTTCTGATGAACTTTGATGATATCATGCCTTAAAAATTGACTTGATATTTTGTTTTTTTCCTCCAAGAGTCTAGAGTTGACTAAAACTAGGGAATAGAGATAGATGGATGGTTATGATATAGAATACATCTCCCTTTCTATAAATACATAAACATAATTATGTGTACTTATTTATATTCATTTCTATCTATTAATCAATCTATGTATCAATTAATATCTATATCCATGTTATCTGCTCTAATAGAAGATAAACTCATTGAGGGCAAGGACTGTTTCATTTTCACTAACTCTCATGTTTGGACAGCTCATCCAAACATCTTGGCTTCTTTAGCTTCTTTCAAAATTAAGTTCAAATCCCACTTTCATAGGAATCATTTCCTTATTCTATCCATGTTCTCTCCTTCCCTCACATCTCTCTCCCCACCTACTACTAGTGCCTTCTCTCTGAGATTATTGTTGCTGTTCAGTCTTTTTAGTCATGTCTAACTCTTCATGACCCCCTTTTTTTTTTTTTTGGCAAAGTTAGTGGAGTGGTTTGCCATTTCCTTCTCCAGCTCATTTTTATAGATGAAGGAACTTAGACAAAAAGGGTTAAGTGACTTGTCCAGATCATATGACTAATAAGTGTCTGAAGTTGGATTTGAATTTGGGTCTTCATGGATCTAATTCTGGTATGTTATCCACTGCCCGCTTCCTTGATATGACTATCCATTTAGACAAAATGTATGTAACTTGTACATAATAACATTATTTTCATATTATCTCCTTGCTGCACTGGAAAAGGACAGTATTATTTTTATTTACATTTGTATCCCCACAACCCATAGTGTTTATAAGCTTTTAGTGTCTGACACGGCAATCAACAAGAATTTATAGATTGATTGATAATCCAGTCCCCTTATTATAAAGATCAGGAAACTGAAATCCACAGAGGGAAAGCAACTTGTCCAAAGTTATACAGCTAACGATAATGTAGCAGAATCAAAATTGGAATCTAGATCTCCTGATTCCATTTCCAATGTTTCCTCCACAACACCATGCTTTCTGTCTCTGAGTGATATGTACACTGCTGTTTGATAAATAATCCTCTAATGAGTTTACTGAAGCTAGTCAGCTTAGTCACTGGTTCTTTAGCTCCTCATTTCTATTTGCTTCCTTTGCACCACTGAACCCCACTCTTAACTGCTGCATCTACTGTATAAAACCACAAAGAACTATTCAAACATCTATGGGCTTAGACCATGGATGTTAAAAATGGAAATCTCCTTCTAAAGGTCATATTCCTAAAGCCAACCCCTTTTTCTGCTTCAAGTATTCTAACCTGGAAGTCTCTATGAATTTCCAATGGATCCATGAATAGATTTCAGGGGGTCTGTAAACATAGCTCATGTAGGTATCTCAGTGGATAGAGTACTCAATTAAGAGTCAGGGAGACCTGAGTTCAAGATTAACTCCAAACACTTGACTAGTTATCTGCCTCTGGACAAGTCACTTAACCTCTGAGTGCCTCAGTTTCCTCAACTATGAAGTAAGGATAATAATAGAACCCACCTCATTGTTGGTCTAAAGATAAAATGTGGATTTCCCCGTTAAGATGGCCCCAGAGTCAAAGAAGGCCTCTTCCTCTCCTGTCCACCTAATGAGACAGTGCCTCAAAAGGACAATCCCAAAGTCAGACAAGAAAAGGAGTTCCATGGTAAAGCATAGCACAAAAGGTAGGTAAACTTAGGGAGTGAAATTACTATCTCCAAGGGGCAAGATCATCACCCCTCCCCTACTCCACCTACAGTGTCAGAGTCATAGTGAGCACTGGATAAACTTCTAAGTTCTTGGAGGCTTGCCTATACTCCACACCCACACCTCTACAGGTCAATCTTTAAGATCTCAGGGGCTGGACTTGCCCCTAAGAGCAGTGAAAATTGGGTCCCCAGGAGACTGAGGAATGCAGAGCTCAGGTGAAGAGACTGTGAAGGGATGCCCACAGCAGACACTGCTGAGGACTCGAAAAATATCCTGAGGACAAAAACCTCTTAGGAGCCCAATACAAAGATCGCCCACATTATCCACTTAGACTTCTGACCAGGAAGGAACAAGGCAATAGCCACCAACTCCCAAGAACTATAATCCACAACCACCAATAAAACCAAGAAGAAAACCTTAACCCTTGATAATATTTATGCAGGAAAAAATCCAGACTAAAGAGGAGACAGCAGAAGACAACAAACAAGTAAACACACCCCACCCTTCCAAAAAAAATGGAAATTGGTCACAAGCTCTTGAAGAGTTTAAATCTGAGATTATGAGAAAGATATAAGTGATTTGGCAAGAAAAGAGGGAAATAGTTCAAAAAGGAAAATAACAATTTAAAAAACAGAATCTCCCACTTGTAAATTGAAGCCCAGAAATCAAATGAAATAATAAGTAAATTGAAGACCAGATATAACCTGCTGAAAGCCATTAAAAGCAGGATAGATCAAACCAAAAAGGGAAATAAAAAAAATCATAGCTGAAAATCAGTCTTTAAAGACCAGAACTGGGCAAGTAGAAGCTAATGATCTCACAAGGTAGCAAGAATTAATAAAGCAAAGTCAAAAGAATGAAAAAATAGAAGGAAACATGAAATATTTTACCGAGAAAATCACTGATCTGGAAAAATGATCTAGAAGAGAAAATCTGAGAATTATAAGCCTACCTGAAAACCTGGAAACAAACAGAAACCTTGATATTAAATTACAACAAATTATCCAAGAAAACTGCCCTGATGTTCTTCAACAAGACCACAAAATAGTCATTGAAAGAGTCCAAAGATCACCCTCTACACTAAATCCTCAAAAGACAACCCCCAGGAATGTAATTTCCAAATTCAAGAGTTTCCAAGCTAAGGAGAAAATATTACAAGAAGCCAGAAAGAGTCAATTCAGATGTCAAGGAGCACCAATCAGGATTACACAGGATCTGGCAGCCTCCACACTAAAAGACCACAAGGCTTGGAATATGATATTCAGAAAGGCAAGAGAATTGGGTTTACAACCAAGGACAACTTACCCATCAAAACTGACTATATACTTCCAAGAGAAAGTGTGGACATTCAACAAAATGGAAGACTTCCAAATATTTGTAAAGAAAAGACCAGAACTAAACAGAAAATTTGATATTGAAATACAAAAATCAAGAGAAATAAGAAAAGGTAAATAACAAAAAGGAGGGTTTTATTTTTTCTTTAAGGGCTTCAATAAGGCCAAATTGTTTATATTCTTATATGGAAAAATGTTATTTTTTACTCTCAAAAACTGTATCCACTTTTATAATAGTTAGAAGAATTATTCATAGGTAGAGATTGGGGTACTAAGTGGTTTAAAATGATATGCAAATAAAAGAAAAGGGGGAGAATAGAAGATGGCACCAAGAGAAACTTGAAGGATTAAGATAATTAGTGTAATCTATACCAGATAAAGAGGAACATGGGGAGGGGAGGGGAAGAATACTAGTATAAGAAGGAAAGGAAAAGAGTGCTAATAGGTAATACTGAAACCTTACTCTCAGTAGAATCAATTCTGGGAGGGAAGAGTATCTAAATCCATTAGAGTATCGAATTCTATCTTACCCTATAGGGAAGTTGAGAGGGAAAAACTAAGCGGGGAGTGGGGTGGGGAGTTAAAGAAGAGAAGGAAGAGAAAGGGAAAGGAGTATAATAGACCTTAAAAAATAAAAGATGAATAAAAAGGATAGGGGTAGAAAGGGAAGGTGGGGAGGGAAGCAATATTAGGGAGGGAGAGTGTGTGGGATGGCTTAAAAAGACCTTAAAGAGACTACCAAGTAAACATGACTGCAGTTTAGATGCAGGAATCTACCTCAAAAGTATAGACTACCTCAAAAGGCCCAAAAAAAAAAATGAATTCATAGAAACGAAGGGATTCCACAGTAGGGCACAGCATTGAAGGTATGTGGTATTAGGGCATTTCCACACTATAAGGTGGAGTGAAATAGCTTCTACCAAAATGAGAGCTGATCTACCCTCCCCCACCCTACCTACAGAGCCAGTGCACTAGACTCATAGCCAGCACGTGATAGAATCAGTGAGCGAGAGAGAGGCACCTCTAGGTCCTGGAAGATGACTAAGACCACCAAAGACCTACCCCTGGCAGCTTCTTGTCTTGAGACCCCAAGATGGAAGAGACATATCTTGGGCAAGGAGATAGCACAGAGAAGGGCTGCAAACAGTAGAAGCTGTGGAACCTGGACAGTTGGAAGCCAATGATCTCTCAAAACAGCAAGAATTAATAAAGCAAAGTCAAAAGACTGACAAAATTGAAGGAAACATGAAATATCTCACTGAGAAGATAACTGATGATGAAATCTGGTCTAGAAGAGACAATTTGAGAATCATTGGTCTACCTGAAAACTTTTATTCATAGCTGAGCTCTTTGTGGTGGAAAAATAATTGGAAAATCAGGGGCTGCCCTTCAATTGGGAATGGCTGAAAAAATTGTGGTATCTCTTGGTGATGGAATACTATTGTGCTCAAAGGAATAATGAACTGGAGGAATTCCCTGTGAATTGGAATGACCTCCAGGAATTGATGCAGAATGAAAGGAGCAGAACCAGGAGAACAATGTAAACAGAGACAGATACACTGTGGTACAATCAAATGTAATGGACTTCTCTACCAGCAGCAATGCAATGATCCATGACAATTCTGAGGGACTTATGAGAACGAACACTATCCACATTCAGAGAAAGAACTGTGGGAGCAGAAACAGAGAAGAAAAACAACTGCTTGATCATATGGGCTGATGGGGATATGACTAGGGATGTAGACTCTAAACAATCACCTGAGTGCAAATATCAACAATATGGAAATATGTCTTGATCAATGACACATGTAAAACCCAGTGGAATTGCAAGTCAGCTATGGGAGGGCTGTGGGGGGAGGTGGGGAAATAACGTGTATATTGCAACCACCGAAAAAATATTTTTAATTAATTAATTAATTAATTAATTTTAAAATGAAGATTAAATGTAATATTTGTGGAGTACTTTGAAAACCTTAAAACACTATATGAATGATAGTTATTCTTTTTATCACTATAAGAGTCATCTTTATTTTTACTAATCTCCAAATGAAATTTATCTTTTTCTTCAATTATAAATGTAGATAACAATCATGATTTGAACAAGGGTCTAAAGGCTTTACCACATTTCCAAAGGGGTCCATGACACAAAATTTGTGAAGAACCTTTCCTCTAGATGGTCAAATCATCTCCAATTAGACGCAACCAAAGATAACAAGAACACAGGCTTAAGAGTCAAGAGGCTTACATTCTAATCCCTGCTATCCACCACCTAGTTCTAGAACCTTAAGTGACTTCATCTCTATGCCTCAATTTACTCAACTGCAAGATCAGGATAACAATAGTTATACTCACTGCCACATGAAAGAGAGATTGTCAGACTGAAATTATTTATGAGCTTTCCAGAATTATGACATGTCAGAACTTAGAAAAGCCCTTAGAGATCACTTAGTACAAGCTCTTGCTTTATCAATGCAGACAGTAAAATCTACAGAGATAAATGCCTTACCCAAGCTCAAATGTCATGCATGTGAGGGTCAGCTCTGGGAACAGAAGCTAAGCTTTCTGAAGCCTAGCCCAGAACATTTTGTTTAATTCTCCTGCCTTTCCCTTTCATCTTTAAGCATCTCTAAGGTTCCTACCAATTCTAAAATTCTGAGTTCTAAGGTCCTTCCTAGCATACTGTTAAAGTAAAGATATTCCTTCCACACTGCAATTTTCCCATTGCTGTTTTACTACATCACAGTTCAGCACAAGAAATTAAATGAGAATTTTGGGGGCAGACTTTTGTGGAAGCCTCATACAGCAGACCACTCGGAAACGCATAAAAGATATACATAGTATTATACAATACCAACATTTTATTTTTTATTATCATAAATATACATAATTTCTTTTTTAAAGTTAAAATAAGTTAAAAGTTAGTCTGCAAAAAGAATTCAAAAACCAGCAGACCAACCACAGAGGCTAGAAATGTAGTGATCTTACCCCTGACCTGCATAGAGCCTATGACCAAATACTTAAACTAAAATTTTACATTAAGGCACTATAAACACTCCATAAAAGAAAAAGGAAAAAAAAAATCAGACTTCTTCTCTGGGATGGTGGGAGGAGGTGGAGAATTAAGCAGATTTTCCAGATTGCAGGGGTGCCACACTTTAACCCCCACAGTGCCAGAGGGATACTTGTAGTCTGACATTTGTTGATAGACCTTTCCCAACTTTATCCCAACATTCCATGCTGTGTAAGTTATCTTTCAGTTCTGAAATGTTAGATTTAACAGTCATTTTCATTTCTTATCTTCTATGTACTAAGGCCCCTTCAAATTTCATATTCTAAGATTCTTTCTAACTCTAATACTTCAGGTCCAATTATTATTATGACACTGTATGACAATAACTGTTATAAGAATACACAACACTATGTTGCCTGTGGCAACAATTAAAATTATGATACTATATGACAATAGTTCTAATAATAGAATCTTGAAAAAATCCTGAGGCTAATCAATCCAACTGAATGCCAAGGAGAAACCAGTTTTACAACATTTTTACCACCATATATGTTAACATGTGAACTGAATTCATGATCACAGGGCCTTGGAACTGAAAGATATCTCAAAGGCCATTGGTCCAAACTTTTCATTTTACAGGTAAAACAACCGAGGCCAGCAAAATTAAGTAATATGTTCAAAGTCACACATGAAGTAGGGGAGTGGGAGGAAAGGTCCTGTCACTCCAGAAACAGACCTATTTCCGCTCTTCCACATGGAGGCCAAATTCTTAGATAAATGAAAGCATCCAAAAATTGAATGTTTTTTTGGTCTTTTCTTTACATTTGACAGTAAAAATCAAATTGTTAATCCATTCTTTGGAGCTTTAGTAGAATGAGGAAATATTAAAGGAGGAATTAAAAATTCTTCCTTTGAGTCTCCTTTCAGTTATCTATTAGCCATGCAAACTTGGGCAACTCATCAAATCTCTCTTAGTTCTAGTCTTCTTATTCATTAAACCAGGATAGTAACACTTGCCCTGGTGACCCCTCTAGGCTTCCATGAGAGATCAATAGATGAAGGAGGTGAAAGGACTTTGTCACTCTAAAGTGCTATAGAAATGTGAGCTGCTCTCAATACTGTTAACATTATGAAGTCTAAAAGTTCAGACTAACAATGAAAAATGCTACCCACCTCCAGAGAAAGAACTAATAGGGTCTGAATGCAGATCAAAGCATACTTTATTTTTATTTTATCTTTTGGCCTATGTTTTCTTTCATAACATGATTAATACAGAAATCTGCACATGATTATCCTATTAAATTGCTTGTTATTTTAGGGGAGGGGAGGGGATGGAGTGAGAGAATTTGGAAATCCAAAAAAATTTTTTTGATATTAAAATTATTTTATATATAATCAAGAAAAATAATGTTATTTAAAAATATAAGTTTAGTTCTGACCTCTTCAAGGATCTGAAATTTAATAAAATTTGAGAATAATATAATGCTTTTCTGAATAATTAAGGATAATTATTATAAACATTTATTATTATATCTTCATCAAAGGAAGAGAAAATCAGAAATCTTTACTATGAAATTCCCTTGATGCCTCCATCCCTCTGCAGGGAATTTCCTTTTTTATTTCAGAAAATCAAAGGTCTCATAAAAATGCCACGTGAGGAATGCAAACAAAGACCCATTGTCCTAACACATGTGCCCAACACGCATCTATCCATTCGGTTGGCTCACTTGGTGACGGTTACCTCAGGAAAGCTGCTTCCCCGGTCCTGCTTGTCAGGGGAGATGCTGCTTCCAGATGATGAAGTGCCTTTGTTTGCCCAGTGATTAAATACAATGTGCACCTTCTCGGAAACTAAACCACCAGTCCCCTCAGTCTGCACACTGATGCTAAAGGGAACCGAGAGATCAAGATTCTCCAGCAGGGTCTAAAAAGAGAGATTAAACATATGCGTTATATTAATTTAAAGTTCAAGACACCATCATGGGGACTTACTATAGGACTCTTGGAAAATACATGGACTATATGTGATCCCTAAAATATTTGGACCAAAGAATATATCACTGCCTTAAATTTACTATTTAAAATGCGTTGCTACTTATTACCAGTGTGATCTTGGGGAAGTTACTCCATTAGGAACTATATCTAGTTGCACTCCCTCATTTTATGGAACAATTCCTCTATGACTTGGTCACACAAGAGGACAAAGATCAGAGACAAGGTTTGAATGCAACATGGAGCCCACTTGTCTGAAATCTCAAACTTCCAGCATCTCTTCTGAGCATCATGGTGCCTCCGTTGGTCTTCTCTGTCTATATAATGTCTGCGATGGGGTCTTAAGTCCATTTCAGTTCAAAATCAATTATGTCATCATCATCTGATTCTCCTTTCATGTAATTAGATTGCAGTGGACTTATGCAATAGAAAAAGTACTGGATATTGAAAAAAAGTCTTCCTACGTTCCAATCCTAGTCCTGATATTCATGACTTGGGGGACTTTGGGGAGATTTCTTCCCCTCCCGGATTCTAAATTTCCTTATCTATAAAATGAGGGGGGTTGGATTGAATGACTTAATTAGATAATTAGCTCTAGATAATCAGTCAGGTCATACAGCTAGTTAAAGTATCTATCTATTTCTTTTGCACAAAGGAGTAGAAAAATCAGAACTGCAAAAAGGAACAATAATTTTTAAAAAAGTCTCTTGTTTTAAATTGGAGAGAAAACCAGCAGACACAACCAAGAGATCAATGCTCCTCTGAGTGAAAAGAACACAGAATATCTGAGCTCTAGTCCTCTCCTTGGTACTCACTAGCTGTGTTTTCCTGGATAAGGCATTTAATACCTTCAAACTCAGTTTCCTCATCTGTAAAATGGATAATACCTAATCAAACCATCTCACAAAGGTGCATGAGGAAAGTATTTTACAAATAATAACTTGTATTTATTTTAAGGTTTTACAAAGTCTTTTCTTCACTACTGTTATCATTAGAAATATATATTATTCCTAAAGTCAAAAGGGATTTGTGTATATTAAAGCAGCTCATAACAAGATGACTTACTTTTGTACACGCTGAACTCACAAGGTACTTATGAAACTTTCCATCAATATAGATCTGGAGTATAAAAGGAAAAACAATGAGTCAAAATTCTCTACTTAATTAGGAATGTGCTGTAATGAAGTTAAATATCATCATAATTGAAAATACAAGTAGTTATTGGGTTATTGTTGCTATCGTTTGTCATTTCTATCGTGCCCAACTCCTCATGACCTCATTTGGGGTTTTCTTGGCACAGATACTGGAGTGTTTTGCCATTTTCTTCTGCAGCTCATTTTTCATCACTGGAGGGATTTAAATAGAACTTAGATAACTACTCCCTGAGGATGCTATATGGGGAATTCTCGTTCAGGCAAGAGTCGAAGCATATGCCCTTTGAGACCTCTTACACCTTTAACTCTATGAAGCTTTGAACAGCCCCAGCAGGTGCTTAAGCTATGTGTTGGCTTCCCTGACTCTGTGACTGTACATGGGCATGCAGAAAACTGAATTCTAGCTCATAAAGAGAATGGGGAAACTGCTCACATTTTGAGGCTATACCTGTGGAAGTTAACATAAAAGAGCCTCAACTTAAATGTCCTCTTGACAGTATGAGTTACTATTTATAGAGTTCATCATAGTTCTAAAATCATTCTGCCTCCACATGCCATCTTCTTCACCTAAAATTCTTTCTCTTTTTGCTTCTAACCATCTTTCATCTCAGCCTCCTTTATGATAAAATTTTGCCTTTCTTTTTAAATTCTGCTTCAATATTAGTTCCTTCATGATTTTTAATCCATGATCCTTATAACAGAAATAATGTCTCTATAAAAGAACAATGGCAACAGAAAAAAAATTTAAACTAAGCATTATCTTGTCATGGAGTCATTTCAGTCACATCTAACTCTCTGTGACCCCATTTAGGGTTTTCTTGGCAAAGGCACTGAATTGGTCTGCCATTTCCTTCTCCAGTTAATTTTACATAGGAGGAAACTGAGGCAGGCTTTCTTAGGGTCACACAGTAATTGTCTACAGTTAGATTTGAACTTGGGTCTTCCTGACTCTAGGTATAGCACTCTATCCATTGCATCATCTAGTTGTCCAAAAGGTATCATTCAGCTCAACATATTCAATCTTCCTTATTAATAAATGTTTGTTTACTAACTGATTGATAAATGATGAGACTAAGAGGAAAGAAAAGACTGGTCTAAGAACAAATATCTAGTAAGAGGTAGATTTAGGATTTGGATTCCTAAGACCATTGCTCTTTGTTTAACGCTTTGCACTGATTTCTCATAACACTGTATTCCTTCTATTTTCCTTATTTAAAACTTGAGACTATATATGCTTTTTATCTCTTCTGCTAGATTAAAAAGCCATTTACCAGCAGTTTAGCATCGCTCACAGAGCTTGTGTTCAATATATGTTAACCGAATTGAAATCCAAAGAAAATGTACTTCAATTCAACATTTTCCCCTTTATCTTTCTAAAGTGATTTAATGATGATTATTATCAGCATTATTTTCTATTGAAGTCTACTGTGCACTGAGATCATTGAATTGGCTTGGGTTTGGCTCTTTATTTCTTTGTGAACATTTCCCTATCTAAGCAACCACCAATGAATTCCCAAATGCAGTGGCTGTCTAAGGGAGGATTTAACTCTACCCAGGAGAGCTGATTTATTTTCAAGCAGCCAACATAAAAATAGTAGGAACCAGTATACAGTATTTTACTCAGGGGAAAGGCCACATAGGATATTTTCTTGCTGCCTAAAATCCACAGCACAGGCATCTTTCACATTACTGTCATCAAGAAGCATCAGAAGTGATTAGGAAATTAGTCCAGAATCATGGAATATCAGAGAAGGAAAAGAACTGAGCTTTCTGGAATAACTTATACATTTTTCTGACTGTATCTGTAGTGCTTAGCACATCATCTTGTATATCCTTAATAAATGATGACTGAATTGAACACAGAACTCCAGCAAATGTTAAATAATTGTTTGAAGGCCATGATTGATTGGGAAGTGCTTCCCAATCTATTTTTGGACAACTCTAAATTGTTATTTTTTTTCCTTCTGGAAAGTGAATGATGAACTCTCCCTGTAAAGTATGACATCTCTTTAAAGCCCTCTTTATTATGAAATATTCTTTATGAAAAGAGTCTTAAAGAGACATTGTGCCTTTCATTTAAACAAGCTGAAATTTGACTGATTTCCCACAGCAAGAGTTGAAAAGCAGGCAACGTCTTGATATCTTGGTCGAATTTATTTTATGGGGAAGGGGGAAAGTTTCTACCCTTAAACTTTTAAAGTTTACCTCTCTCTTTCTATTTCCTTCTTTTCTTCTTTCCTTCCTAATCCTTCCCCATTTTCATCCCTTCCCTTCCTTACTCTATGATTTTGTGACAAGGAAATCACTTTTAAAAGACTGATATATATTAATTTAAGGTCGCCAAGGAATTCAGCTATGTAATTCCTAAATGAAAAACTCAAGTCAGCCGTCAGCCTTTTATAGAGTTTAATTACAGACAGGAGGAAGAAAGGAATTAGAGAGAGAGAGAGAGAGAGAGAGAGAGAGAGAGAGAGAGAGAGAGAGAGAGAGAGAGAAAGGGGAGAGAAGGGAATAGGGCTTAAATACCCCTTCTGTTTAGGCTGGGCCAAAAGGCCCAAGCCCTTAGATAGCTGGGGCAAAGAAAAGAGATCAGTCCCTATTACTCATGTGACCAAAATGGAGAAACAGTCTCAGAGGCCCCCACCTTCAGCTTCCTTCAGAGCAAGCTTCTTAGAGCACCTCTCCAACCACTCAGAGCCAAAACTCTCCAAACACCCCCTCAGTCCTCAGACCCCTCTCTCTTTAAGGAAACCATCCAAGTTCCCTCCCCTCAGTTCTCACATCTACCAATCACTGTCCATCAGTTTCCCTGTGCCAATGGTGGCTCTAGCTTAACCCAGGACCACCCAGAGGTCTGGGCTTTGCACATGTCTGTTGGAGGTCATATTCTCAAATAATTAAATTTTGATCTATGCTGCAGCCCTTCCTAAATCCTGTTAGGACTGAGTGGGGTGGAAATTGTATTTTCCAAGACCTGATTCTGTCATTCCAAGTATCTCTATTGTATCAATTCTAAAATCAATCATGACTCAAAGAAATTCCTATTCTGTGCTTAAGCATAGGTCAAAGCCCTTTCCATTGTTCAGCAAAAGGTTTCTGTCCTAAAGTAATCTTAAGAAGGGAGGAGAAGGAACCTCCCATGCCAATGGGGTTCACATTCTGATACACTATCAGTAAGAAATTTTCCAAGTATGAAATTTCCCAATGGTGAAATTTCCAATATTTATAAGTCTAAGGAATTTTAAGGTTTACAATTTACATTCCTAACCTTCCTTCCTTTCTTCCTTCATTCCTCCTTCCCATAAAGGGAGATCCTCACCCTTTAAGTACAGCTTATTTTCCATTGTACCAAATGGACTTTTCATATTAATTCAGTTTGACATATACTTATTCAGAACCTACTCTGTGTCTTTAATTTAGGCACTAGAGATAGAAATTTTGTGTAAGAGAGAGCTCTTGCGTGTATCAAACCTACAGTCTATAGAAAAACATTAGAATACTATCTGACTTTTTCATGGCTTTTTATACTTTACAAAGGCCATTACTCCAATAATTATGGGAAATAATACTTGAGAAATAAATAAATATGGGAAATAAATATGGGAAATAATTCACAAATACTGGGAAGCACAAGAAAAACTGCTATATCCAGACCCAGAGGGAAGAAAAGTTGCTACTTCCCAGAGAGATCAAAGAAGGTTTAAGGATGGATAGAATTCAGTATTAAGTGGAAGAACTGAGATTTGAACCCAGGCCTTTTAAGTCCAAATCTAGCACTTCATCTTCCAAATTTCACTAACAATCTTATCAAGTATATACTATTAAGAATCCAGTAGCAAGTACAAAACAGGCCAGTCTGTGACTCCACCTACCCGGTATCCTTCAACAAAAGTCCCGTTGCTACAACCCAGCTCATCCACTAATGGCCTTTCCCAGCCAATCATCAAACATCTCTTGCCAACTGTTTTAATGATGCTCAGAGAGCCAACTGGAGCAGGAGCCTCTGGGGAGAGAACAGACATATAAGGAGACAAAGTTACTTCCAAGATTGAGTTCAAAATTCCCATGCTTTGCCTTAACACGTCTTCCTTCCCTTATTCTGCAGCAATGAAGCAGAATAAAATAACCTCTGTGTCAGATTTTCATCAGGAAAATGTGAACCAAGTGAAAAGAAACCTGGGCTAACAGTTATAGATTCTGCTCTAAATTTAGAAGCAACTTTGCTTCACAACAAGAGTGGTAAAGAAATAGAGATGGCAAGTGAAAGGGAAATGAGGGGAGATAGGTAAGAGAATGGAATAAGGAATGTTATAGCTCCAACTCTGTGACAAGCACTGGGCTAAGAGCTTTTGCATAGATTATTTCATTTGATCCTCATGACAACTTTGAGATATAGATGTATCATTATTTCATTTTCTACTTTACCCAAACTGACTCTCCATAAAAATTCAATATGACAAATATTTATTCAGTATCTGCTGTGTCATTATTTTAGGCACTGGAGATAGAAAGGTTGCCTTTATCAAACCTAAAGTCCATAGAATAACAATAGAATAATGTGCATTATATGAATACATAATTATATATAGGAAAATACAATTTAATGAAGTAGTATATTCACATAAAAGGAAGGTATAAAAAATGCTATATGTGGAACCTGCCCAGAGAGAAGAAAAGTGGCTTTGATCCCCCCAAAGGGATCAAGGCAGGGTTTATTTAACAGTTGAGGAAACAGGCAATAAGAGTAATATGGCTACTAAATATCTGAAGCCAGATTTAAATGTAGATATTCCTGCTTTCAGGTCTAGCACTCTATTTGTAGTGAGACCATGTGCCTCATTAAGAGATGAATGATATTTCAAGCAGGCAAATTGGGCCTCAAAATATAGAATTTTAGAGCTGTCTGGGAAGAAACTTACAAAAGAGAATTTCATAGCTGGATGGAATCTTTGAACATTAAATGTTAGAACCAGAAGGCATCTTAGAATATGAAACTAAAAAACAAATTTTAGAGCATAAAAGGACCCTAAAATTTAGTTTCTTCTTATGTGTCACAGATGGCAACATTGTGAAACCTACGGACCATTTACACAAAATGTTTTTCTTTTTCTTTTTTTAAATTACTATTTATTTTTTTAAACCCTTACCTTCCGTCTTGGAGTCAATACTGTGTATTGGCTCCAAGGCAGAAGAGTGGTAAGGGCTGGGCATGGGGGTCAAGTGACTTGTCCAGGGTCACACAGCTGGGAAGTGTCTGAGGCCAGATTTGAACCTAGGACCTCCCGTCTCTAGGCCTGGCTTCTCAATCCACTGAGCCACCCAGCTGCCCCCAAATTACTATTTATTTTAACACATATTTTTTTTTAAAAATTGAGTGCTGAATTCTCTCCCATGTTCCCACCCATTGAGAAGATGAGAAATGTAATATTATTTATGCATGTGAAATCATTAAAAAGTATTTCAATATTAACCATGTTGCACAAAGAAAAGAATGACACAAAAAATTGTTTCAGTCTTCATTCAGAGCAATTTTATCATAAGTTCTTCTGAAATGCCTTAGATGATTGTGCTGATCAGAATAGCTGTCATTCACAGTTTATCATCATATAGCAAACATTATTGTTTCTATGTGGAGTGTTCTCCTGGTTCCACTAGCTTCACATTTTATTAGTTCATATACGTCTTCCAGGTTTTTCTGAAATCATCCTGATTATATTTCTTATACTACAATAGCATTCCATCACAATTATATACCACAACTTAATCAGCCATTCCACAATTGATGGGTATCCCCTAAATTTCTAATTCTTTGCAATTATAAAAAGAGCTTCTCTAAATATTTCTGTATACAGTTCTTTTGCCTTTAAACTTTTTTTTTTGGATATAGACCTAGTGAAAGTAATGCTGGGTCAAAGGCTATGCAATGTTTTATAGGTCTTTGGGTGTAGCTTCAAATTGTTCTCCAGAATGGTTAGATAAATTCACAATTCCTCTAACAATACATTAGTGTCACAATTTTCCCACATCCCCTCTAATATTTGTTATTTACTTTGTCTGTCATATTAGCCCACCTGATGTTTGTGAGATAGTACCTTAAAGCTGTTATATTCTACATTTCTCTAATCAATAGTGATTTGAGCTTTTTTTATATATATATGATTGTAGATTTGAGCTATATTTTCATCTGAAGATAGATAGCTGTGATTTCTTCTAAAAACTGACTGGTCATGTCTTTTGACCATTTATCAATTGAGAAATGATATTCTTCATATTTTTCAAAACTTAAATCAATTCTTTTGACTACTGATCAATTGAGAAATGATATTCTTCAAATTCTTCAAAAATTAACTCAGGAGGTGGCATCAAGATGGCAGCGTAGAAGCAGCAAAAGTTCAGACCTCTGAAAACCCTCCCTTTACTGATCACACTGAATGCTGAATCACTGAATCACAAACTGAATGCTCCTAGGGGACTGAAAATCAAACCTAACAACAAGACAGAGCAAAGGAACTCTCCTGCTGGACTGAATTCAAAAGGTAGCAACCCCCCCCCCCAAGCCGGAATCTGAGAACACTCGGATTTAAGGGAAAGGCAGAATGAAGGTCCCAGGACTCCCCCTCCCTCTCCCCTAGAGCACTAAGCCTCCAGCGGCAGCAGGAACCTCTAGGCAGGCAAAGGTGCTGGTCTGGAGGACTTACCTTGCAGACATGCCTGTGCCAGGCTCAGAGTGTCGAACACAGGTGGCAGGGAAGGAGCTGGGAAGGGAGCACAGAGCAGGCAGCCTATTCAGAGCAGTGGAGACCCTCCATATTGCTCCAGCCTTCCAGGACATCTCGGACTCAGAGCACATCCAGCCAACCCAGCAGAACTTAATCCCATCAAAAATCTTCAGAGCTCAGGGAAGCCCAAGCTCCAACACCCCTACCTCACAGACTGCTGGACATTAATTCAATCAAAAGTCTCCAGAGAAGAGGGAAGCTCAAACTCCAAAACCCCTCCCCCACAGACTTCACTGAGACAACTGACAAAGCTCCAAGAGGGGAGACTGACAGAAAGCCCCAAAACCAAAAAATTGAGAGGAGCAAGACCACAGACAAATACGAGGAGCATAGAAGGGGTAAATATAAGCAAACAAGAGAAAAAGAAAAAATAAATTATAATCAACAGCTTCTGTACAGGAAATTAATAAAGAACAAATAGAACAGAGGAGGAGGGAAGCAAAAAACCAGAAACCCAAGGGAGTTGGATACAGGCTTTGGAAGAACTCAAAATGCAATTCAAAACACAATTAAGAGAGGTTGAAGAAAATTGGGAAAATAATTTAAAAACGATAAGTCATCTGGAAACAGAAAATAGTGTCTTGAAAGCCAGGAATGCAAATATGGTTTAATATCAGGAAAACCATCCACATAATTGGCCATATCAAGAAGCAAACCAACAAAAATCACATGATTATATGAATAAATGCAGAAAAAGTCTTTGAAGCGCCAAGAGAGCCCCCTCAAAAGCCTTTGAATCAGCTTAAATACCTTCTCGATCTCGGCCAAGGTGAGATTACAAGGCATTCTGGGGAAGTGGAGCAAAGGCTCATGGGGATTGTAGTCCTGTATTCGAGTCTATTTTTTTACAGTTTGGATCAACACCTCACACCATACACCAAGATAAATGCAGAATGGGTGAATGACTTGAACATTAAGAAGGAAACTATAAGTAAGTTAGGCTAATACAGAATAGTATACATGTCAGACCTTTGGGAAGGGAAATATTTTAAAACCAAGCAAGAGCTAGAAAAAAATCACAAAATGTAAAATCAATAATTTTGATTACGTCAAATTAAAAAGTCTTTGCACAAACAAAAACAATGTAACCACAATTAGAAGGGAAACAACAAATTGGGAAACAATCTTCATTACAAAAACCTGACAAAGGTCTAATTACTCAAATTTATAAAGAGCTAAATCAACTGTAAAAGTCGAGCCATTCTCCAATTGATAAATGGGCAAGGGTCATGAATAGGCAGTTTTTAGCTAAAGAAATCAAAACTATTAATAAGCACATAAAAAGTGCTTTAAATCTATTATAATCAGAGAGATGCAAATCAAAACAACTCTGAGGTACCACCTCACACCTAGCAGATTGGCTAACATAACAGCAAAGGAAAGTAATGAATGATGGAGGGGATGTGGCAAAGTAGGGACATTAATTCATTGCTGGTGGAGTTGTGAATTGATCCAACCATTCTGGAGGGCAATTTGGAACTATGCCAAAAGGGCGATAGAAGACTGCCTGCCCTTTGACCCAGTCATACCACTGCTGGGTTTGTATCCCAAAGAGATAATAAGGAAAAAGACTTGTACAAGAATATCCATAGCTACGCTCTTTGTGGTGGCAAAAAATTGGAAAATGAGGGGATGCCCTTCAACTGGGGAATGGCTGAACAAATTGTGGTATATGTTGGTGATGGAATACTATTGGGCTCAAAGGAATAATAAAGTGGAGGAATTCCATGGAGACTGGAACAACCTCCAGGAAGTGATGCAGAGCGAAAGGAGCAGAACCAGGAGAACATTGTACACAGAGACTGATACACTGTGGTACAATTGAACGTAATGGACTTCTCCATTAGTGTCAATGCAATGACCCCAAACAACCTGGAGGAATCTACGAGAAAAACCACTATCCACATCCAGAGGAAACACTGTGGAAGTAAAAACACTGAAGGAAAACAACTGCTTGAATACATGGATTGAAGGGATATGGTTGGGGATGTATACTAAATGAACATCCTAGTGCAAACAACATGGAAATAGGTTCTGATCAAGGACACATGTAATACCAATGAAATTGCGCAATGGCTGCAGGAAGGGTGCGTGAAGGGGAGGGAGGGAAATAATGTGATTATTGTAACCAAGGAATAATGTTTTAAATTGACTAAATAAATTAATTCAAATGGAAAATTTTTCACTGCCCTTGAAATCATGAGTAAGAGCTTTGACTCTTTGGGTAAGTGATTAAACCTTCAAAAAAAATTAACTCAGTTCTCTCTATATTAGGGAAATAAGGCCTTTATCAGAGAAACTTGCTATAATCCTTCATCCTCAGTTACAATCTTGGCTGAATTGGTTTTGTATGTGCTAAACTTTTTAATTTAATGTAATAAAATTATTCATTTATATATCATGATCCTTTCTATTTCTTGTTGGGTCACAAATTCTTTTCTTATCCATAGATCTCACAGGCAAAATTTTCTACATACCCACAAGTTGCTTGAGATATTACCCTTTATGTATAAGTCACATATCCATTTTGATCTTATTTCGGGATACTATTTGGGATGCTAGTCCATATCTACTTTCTGCCAAGTTGCTTCTCAGTTTTCCAGGAAATTTTTGTCAAATAATGATTTCTTGACCTCAGAGATTGGATCTTTGGGTTAATGAAACACACTAGATTGCTATGGTCATCAATACTATATTGAATCTATTCCACTGATTCCCCCATTCTATTTCTTAGCCAGTACCAGATTGTTTAGATGATCTCAGCTTGGTAATATAGTTTGACATCTGGTATAGCTCAGCCACCTGCCTTCACATTTTTTTTCATTGATTCCCTTGATATTCTTGACCTTTTGTTCTTCCAGATGAATTTTGTTATTTTCTCTAGATCCACAAAATAATTTTGGGGCAATTCGATCAGTATGACACTAAATAGATTATGCAGAATTATCACTTTTTCTATATTGATTTGACTTACACATGAACAATTAATATTTTTCTGGTTGTTTAGATCTTTCTTTATTTGTGTGAAAAGTATTTTGTACTTGTATTTATATTGTTTCTGGGTTGTCTTGACAGGTAGATTTCCAATTACATTATACTGCCCACAGTTATTTTAAATGGAATTTCTCTTTCTGTATCTTGCTGCTAGAATTCATTGTTAATATTGAGAAATACTGATGATTTGTGTGAGTTTATTTTATATCATGCAATTGTGTTGAGGTTATTCATTGTTTTGACTAGAATTTTAGTCAATTCTCTAAAAATACTATCAATTTGCCTGCAAAGAGTGATAGTTTTGTTTCCTTATTGTCTATTCTAATTCTTTAAATTTCTTTTCCTTCTTTTATTGCTGTAGCTGGCATTGCTAGCTCAATATTAAATAACAATGGTAGTAATTGGCACCTTTGCTTCACTCCTGATCTTATTGAGAAGGTGTCAACTTAATGCTATTACAGATAATGCTTGTTCTTGGTTTTAGATATATTCTATTTTCATTAAGAAAGGTTCCTTCGGTTCATATGTTTTCTAGTGTTTTTAATAGTTATGAGTGTTTTATTTTATCAAAGGCATTTTCTGAATTTATTGAGATAATCATATAATTTTGTTTTTGTTATTGATATGGTCAATTATGCTGATAGTTTTCCTAATATTAAGTTAACCCTGCATTCTTGCTCTAAATCTCACCTGGCCATAGTTTATGATCTTTGTGATATATCTCCTTGGTTGTATTTTATTTAGAAATTTTTGAATCAATATCCATTAGGGAAATTGGTCAGTTGTTTTCTCTCTCTATTTTTGTTCTTCTTAATTTAGGTATCAGCAACATATTTGTATGATAAAAAAAGAATTTGATAGCCTCCCTTTTTGCCTACTTTCCCAAATAGTTTATGTGGTATTGGAATTAATTATTCTTTAAACATTTGATAGAATTCACTAATGAATTCATCTGGTCCTGGGGATAGTTTTCTTAGGGAGCTCATTGATGACTTGTTCAATTTTTTCCTAACATATAGTCATTTAAGTATTCAATTTCCTCTTCTGTTAATCTTTTTATGAAAAATTTAAGTTAATTTAATTTAACAAGAGTTGTTCATTTAAAAAATATTCAATGCACTGAAATCTAAATGACAAATTAGTTTATAGTTTACGACTTTTCTAATGGGGTCCAACCTTCATGTTATGAATGGGAAAATGAAGGATCATTAAACTATTAGACAGTAATCTATCAGCACAATGGTTTCCAATCTGTGGGTCAGTATCCCTGGGAGTTATCACAGAATGCCTATTAACACATGTATGCAACACATATTGTCATTTTGTTGGTATATTATGGTGAGGGAAGGGCAGATGTCAAAGTCACAAAGACCTGGATCCAAGACCTACCTTTGATATTGAAAGAAGTGAAAGAAAACTCTCTCTTTGATCTTTTAAAAACTTTATTAAAAGCAAACAAACAAAAAAACCACCAGAGTTCCCTAGATGAAATTAACTAGACCCCACCCCCACTCTGAATCTTCTCAGATTCAGTCTTCAAACTCCCCTCCTAGGCTTCCATCCAGAAATGGGGGCGGGGTTGGCCCCTCCCTCCCACGGGATTGGTCCAATTCAAGACCAATCCCAGGCCAGGAAGTAGTAGGGCAGGACCCCTGAGGCAAGCCGGGGGATGCAGTTCCCCTGGCCACATTTTAAAACCCACAATATATATCAGGTGTGGTATCCAAGTTAACCCCTTAGTACCCTTAGACAACTGTCCAAGACTATATGTGCCAGAGAAGGTATTAACCTGCTTCAGTAATAGAACCTGAGAGTTCCTTCTATCAGCAAAGTAGTCACAGGTACAGTCTATATTATTAAGAAACATTTTGTCAACTCAAGATATTTTTGACAATAAAAGAGATTCTGCTGCTTTGGAAACCAGTATTCTTAATAATTTAAAGTGGAAAAAGATAAGATCAATTTAAGAAAGAAGTTAGGCAATGATTTAATTAGAATATTTCCTCATATTTCAGTAGCTAAAATGCTTCCCTGAAGAGATTAATCTATATTTCAGGAATTCTCCTCAGACAATAATTTTTAAACTAAATTTGTATCTTTCCCCAATTTCAATTCCTTCTTATAATATACCAATCCAGCCCAATGAATCATCTGGTTCATTGTTTAAAAATTCTATCAAGTAGTTTGCCGTTTATCTTAAATATTTTTTTGGCATTTAAGATAAAGGATGGGTCTTTAATCTTTTATGGGTTTCTCTCATCCCTTCAAGTTCATTCAAGAAACTGATGTCCATTAATCCTGGTGTTTGCTTTCTCTCAGTCTGCCAACATATATCTGCTGCTCAGATGAATTGGAAGTCAGCTAAGCAACCCTGAACTATTTTTCTGGATGCCCTGGTTCAATGTCAGCAATCATTTATTAATCACCTTCTATGGTCTAGACACTGGAAATGCATAGATAAAACAGTAACTGGCCTCAAAATTCAAGTAAAGGTGCTTACTTTTCTGATCTATTTTCTCAAGCCCTGTGTTATATTAACAAGAGTTACATAGAGCCAGAGTTTAAATTTCACGTGAATTTGATTTCTATGTGCCTTGGTTTCTTCATCTATAAAACAGTAGTAATAATAGCATATGACTGATTTATGTAAAGACAAATGATATGATGTAATTAAATCATTTGTAAACTTTAAAGCTTTCAATATTTTTCAGTTGTTAAAAGCTTGCACCATGATAACATAACACACTTTAAAGTACTTTAAGGTTTTTGTTTAAGGCATAGAAAGGGTCTCCAAGCCAAGAAGATCTGGGTTTAAGTCCTATGTCTGACACATATCTGCTCTGTGACCATGGTCATGTCATTTAATTGTTCAGTGTTCTAGGCATCTCTAAGACCATATATTGAAGAATAATGTGATAGAAGGAGTTTTCTCCCTGAGAGTTCCCTATTAGTCATTCAGTTGTTTCCAAATCTTCAAGATCCCATTTGGGGTTTTCTTGGCTAATATACTGAGGTGGTTTGTCATTCCCTTCTTCAGCTCATTTTATAGATGAGGAAATGGAAGCAAACAGGGTTAAGTGACTTGCCCAGGGTCACACAGCTAATAAGTGTCTGAGGCTAGATTTGGACTTTAAGATGAGTCTGACAAACTTTGAAGAAGTCACTTAGCCCAAAACCTGGTTTCTACCCCACTGTTTGACCATTTACAAATCATGTCATTGAGGGTACATCTCTTTCTCTCTACCTTCCTTCTACCAACCTTTTTTATGTTATCTTTCCCCATTAAAATTCAAGTTCTTTAATCTTGTGTGCCTGTATTCCCAGAATTTAGCACTACGTGATTGGCACGTAATGTGTGCTTAATAAATGTCTTTTCAAATCAGTCATTTAAAAACTCTGCAATTGAATATCACAGATTTTAAGTAAGTTACCCCAGATCACACAATTCATATCTAAGTTGACATTTGAACCCAGATTGTCTCCTAGTTTTACCACACTGGATAACCCATCTGATTTCGCTGAATTTGGCATGGCGGACCCAACACAGACATTATCTAAGGTCTCTTCCTGTCTTCATATTCCTATGACTTTATGATTGTTAGAGTACTTTTGTGATTTTATATCAATCCTTTTATAATTTAATATGCTCCCAGAACTTATCATGGTCTCCAAGAAGGATGCTTGTCATTAGGATCTTCATAAACTAGCCACCTGAAGACAAATTCCTGGCTTAGGTTCTGCCAGCTTAGTTAGCATTTTATCACAAATGCCATATGTTTATTATTGGTGTATCAAGTTTAATTGCATGGGACAAGGGGCAATACTGGATTTGAAGTTGAAGGAATGGAATTCTTGGGTTAAACGTCACAGCTCCGCCACAACTTTGAAGAATTCTAAGAGGAGTAGCAGTTCCTAACAAAGCTTTCTGCTCACAGTAAATGCTTCATAACTGATGACTCTATGTCAATTCAAGGAATTTCCTTCCTCTTTAAACTAAGCTCCCATCATGAAGAGAATGGACCAAAATGGAGATTACTGGATTTGTGAGTCAGAAGACCTGGATTTAGAGCCCAGTTAAAACATTTAGCTAGTTGTATGATTCTGGTTCATTCAATTATGGCCTCAAACTTAGTTTCCCCATATTCTAAATGGAGATAATCATTCTTTTCTTACTCATATCACAAGGTTGTTGTAAGGAGAGTGCTTAAAAATAAAAGCGCTATGGAACAATTATCATCATCAATATTATTCTGGGTCAGTAGAATTTCATTGCTTCAATTTCTTTGTCTTGAAGCTTCTTTTGAAAATCAAAGAAACACTTCTCTATTCTTCAATTGCCCACATGCTACAAATGTGAGGAAGAAAAGATTCTATATTGATTTAATTATGGACTTAAATAATAGAGTTATTCAGCAGCTGGGAACCCACATCCTTTTCATAAGCAGTCTCTACCTAACTATCAAATCATCATTTTAGATTGGAAAATGGAGCAATTTTCTCTTCAGGAGGTCCCTGACTGGAAAACCCTCAAAACCTTTACCCACCACCCCCTCTTGTAAAATGCCTGAAATACTCTCTCCTGTAGAGAAAAGTATTGGGATGGAGCTTAGAGATCTGAATTTTATTTTTGGCTTTATCACTATCTAGATGTGTGGCCCTTGGAAAATCACTTTATCTCTTTATATTTTTAGTTTCTTCATTTGCAAATCAGGACACATTAGATGAAGAAGGGGAAAGCAGTTATATGACTCCAATATGACTTCCAACTGTAATATTCTTAGGTTCTCTATTCTGAGTTCCATTTCAGTATAGACATTCTATCCTTTTTTATTATTAAATTCCCTATTCAGAGAATAATAGGATGGATATCATTCTGTCAACATTTATAAAGTGCCTTTTCTATGACAAGCACAGGGCTTACTGCCTGGGATACAAAGAAAGGTAAAAGACAGTTCTTGTTCTCATGGATCTTATATTTGAATGGGGGAGAAAACATGTAAAAACTATGTATAAATTAGCTATATGAGGATACATTGGAACCAAGAACAGAAGGAAGGCAGAAAACATTGCCCAGCCGTTTGTGGCATATGTACTGATACATCTGATCAGTGAAACATGCCACAAGGTATTTTTTAACCTGGATTTAATAGAATTTTCACATGGCTGGGCAGGTCAGGGAAATGTCATTTAATGGCACTATATAGAGTGGGATTTTGGTTAAAACTATGAGTTTATGAGATGCTTGTTTCATCCTCCCCTATTCCAATCATGTTTTTATTATGTATTCTTTGGAATTAAAGAATAAAATACATTTTAGAAAACATATTTCATTTAAAGAAATGAAAAAAATTCAATTTAATTCAATAATATCCTCTCTGAAGTCTCATATATGCCTCCACCAAGTATAACTGAAAGGACACTGGGATGTGATGAGGGGGGAAAGAGGTTAGAATTTGTTTTCCATCTCCTGCTTTATCAATAACTAGTTGAGTGATCCTGTATGAGGGAAAAAAACAGAGACATAATTCCCCTCTTTGGTTCTCAGGATCATGGAACCAGAAGATGCTAGATTTAGGGTGGAAAGAGACATTGGAGCTCATCCAGTCTGACTTCTTTACTTCATAGATGAGAAAACTCAGACCTAGAGAGATTTAATGATTTACTTAGGGTCACATTGCTTCTAAGGATCTGAGCCAGGATTTGGCTCCAAGAAAAGCAATTTATTCATGCTATCCTGGATGCCTAAATCTGTAAAATAGAACAAATGGAGTAAAATGATTTCTAAGGTCCCATCCACATTCAGTTTTTAGGCCTGTTCCAACTCTGGTACTCTGTATTCCATGTAAAAGTACCCTATAATTCATTCTGTGTTCTAAGGTTCCTCCTGGCTCTCACATATTAAGATGTTTTAAGGCAATCATAAATATACTATGGACTGCCCACTGGTTCTTGCCCTCAAACCAAGGATGTTTTTCCTATTTTTTTCAATACAATAAAATTTTATTTAACAATGTAAAAAAATTTATTGGCTCATAGTAGGTAGGCAGAAAGGATTCAGCTCACAGGCTTTAGTTTGCAGGCTTCTGATTTTCTAGTGCTAACAATCTTTTAATTGTCTTCTCCAGCTCTTATTAGATTTGGTCTATAGACCAGTCTTTTTCTGAAAATATTTTCCCTTGGGTGGAGGTTGTAACAGAGATAGTGATTCATTAAAATAGACATTGGCTATATCTACTTCTGTAAAATTTTGCAAAGAAGAGCATCTTTACCATCCATAGAGTATTCCTCTCTCAACTTGGATTCCGCTTGATTTCTCCATCACAGTGGTGAACACATTTATTGAGAATTCATCTTTCTGTTTCATGTGTTGCTTAATAATTCTGAGATAATCATTGGATATTTTATAATGGTTACTTCTTTCAAGGAATCTTGGATTATTTTCGTGTATTGTTGGGAGACAACTTGTTGGAAAGGGTTTTGTAAGTTAATGTTTTGGTCTGTTGAGTTAAATACTAAAATAGTAATATCATAGTCCTTCATATCTACTTTTGGGATAGGTATAAATGGCCCTGAAGAGATTAAAGATAAGAAAAACAGCTTGATGAAGCCAAATATTTATAAAACAAATCTATGCTATATTATGGTATTGAAGGACTAAAATATAAGGTATATAAAAGGAAAGGATTTATTCAAAGGTATACTCATAGGAATTAATGATAATAGGGTCTTATTCATATTTTTTTAAAAGGTGACCAAAAAACCTGTAGCTACCAACCTCCATGGCTACTCTATGAGCTATAAAAATCTTTAAAAGTCATCTGTGAATAATTCAAATGCATCTTTCTTGAGGGAATTAATAGGAGAGAATAAGGCTTCTGCATTTGATGATCAACAATGGACCACATCTCTATCATTTCTTAATTGTATGAAAGATTTAGAGAAGATGAATACCATGGCACTTATTTTTATTGATTATAAAAAGGATTGGATTCAATGCACAGTGTTCACACTAATTTTAGGTCTCTTCCTACCCAAATTTCAAACATCCTCTAAGGGGCAACTTAAGCAACTGGCAAAGAGCCCAGAACACCACAGGTGATCCATGTGTATTTCTGAATGAAGGGGAAAACAATAACTCATATTTTCATAGCAATTTAAAGATCATCAAATGTTTTTCTCTGATCCAATTGTTCTGTAAGACAATTTGGAATTATGTCCAAAGGGCTTTAAAATAATGCATGCACTTTGATCCAGTAAGACCACTACTATGTTTGTATACCAAAGAGATAAAAAAATGGGAAAGTATCTATTTGTATAAAAATATTTATAGCCATGCTTTTTGTGGTGGCCAAAAATGGAAAATGAGGAGATGTCTGACTGGGGAATGGCTAAACAAATTGTGATATATGATAGTGATGGAATATTATTGTGTTATAAGGAATGATGAAGCAGATGATTTCTATAAAAAACTGAAATGACCTTCATAAACTGATGTGGAGTGAAATGAGCAGAACTAGGAGTAAACTATATACAGTAACTGAAATATTGTGGGATGATCAAATATAATAGACTATGCTACTAACAGTAATACAAAGATCCAGGAAAATTCTGTGGAACTTATGAGAAAGAATGTGATCCACATCTAGAGAAAGAACCATGGGAGTAGAAATCCAGAAGAAAACATATGATTAATCACTTGGTTTTATGGGTATATGATTTTGGGTTTGGGTTTTAAAAGATTATTCTTTTACAAAAATGAATAATGTGGAAATGGGTTTTGAGTGATAATATATGCATAATCCAGTGGAATTGCTTGTCATCTCTCTGAGTAGGGAGGGAAAAGGGGAGGTAGACAATATGAACCATGTAACCATTGTGAAGAGTGAATCAAACTTTCTTTGTCTATCAATCAACAATTTTTAATCAACCGAAAGCTTAAACACTCCTATTTAACACTAAGGAAGGTAGTTTCCAAGTCACTTACTAAAAGTGGGTGACAACACCAGAGGTGACTTCCCTGCCCCTGGGCAGTGCTATGCAAATTTAAAGACTGTAATTGATTCCTGTAAACTACATGAAGTGATGTGTAAATAGGACTATACAAAGTCCTGAACTTCCTGTCCAAGGGGTCTTCATTTTGAGTCTTTGTCTTGAATCTTCAGCTTGGAGCTTTGGCTGGTGACTTACCTCTTGGAGGTGGCTTTGGAGTTGGACCTCAGTTCAACTTGGGACCTTGGCTCTTAAGACTGCATCTTGGAGATGGCTTTGGAAATTCTCTTTTGGACTTTGTTTTGGGTGAGTAGCTGGCCTTCCTTTCCTGGCTTCTGGAGACATTAGTTCTGGAGAGACCTCCTTCTCCTGGAGGAGGCTCTTGGTGGGACCTTTGCATAAGACACTCCTAGGTCCTCTGGCTGAGGATTAATGAGCCCTGCTGGGGCTGAGCCAGAGACCGGAGCAACATTTGGTGTGATAGACTAGACATTTTCTATACTCTCTTCTTACATTTCTCTACTTTGTAAATAAAAGCTACTAAAAAAAGTTACTAAAAAAGTCACTTGACTTGAGCTATAAAATTTTAAATCAGTGACCACAATATTACTTTAGTAATGTCATATATTTGTCAAACCCCTACATTTAATTCCTTACACCATGAAAAAATTTTAAAATAAAATTTAATATAATTTTAAAAAGAAAAAGAAATAAAATGGTTTTCTCACAAAAATAGTGGAAATTGGTTTCTATAACTATTATTAAATCAATTTCACAGATGAGAAAACTGAGGTACAGATAGTTATTGTCATTGAGTTATAGAGGGTCACAAAGCTCCCAAATGTCAAAATCAGTCTGCATTGTTATGTTATGGTCTTGCCTTTTTTTAAATGAGTAATGAATTCTGACTTTTTTGCATTTAGCACTTACCAGAGACTTTCTGTACATCATCACACATAATCAATTTTAAAAAAAAGAAACAACAAAATTTAAAGTCAGCAGGGCAGGCATTCATTGGAATTCTTATTTGACAAATGAGGGAACTTAGGCCCAGAGATACAGCAAATCGACCACGGTCTCAAAATTCTTGAGTCAATCAAGACTGACCCAAGAGCCCAACTCTTCTGTCCCCAGCTATAGCGCTCTTTTCACCACACTAGACTGCCTCAGTAAGGAAATTGTTAATCTGAAGTCTTCCCAGCCTACAGCCATATCTCCCCCTGTGGACTCAGAGCCATCTGTGGTACATTCATTTAAGGATGAATTAATTCATTCAACAAACATTGGAGTACCTACTATTCAACTGAACTGAATTCAGCTCAACATTCAAGGTTTGGGGGCTATTCAAACAACACTGTACAGTGCGAGGCTCTAGGGACATTAAGATGAAAAGAAGACAGTTCCTGCTCTCAGTCAGTCAGCCAGATGACAAGTATTTAGTAAAACCTTCTATGTGCTAAGCTGGAGGTACAAAAACAAAATCACATTTCCTGCCCTCCAGAGCTTATATTCTAATGGGATGGATGACATTTAAACACATAGTCATTTACAAGATACATATAGATTTTGCCCAAGACAGGGGGGTTTACTATATATGAGAAGGGATAAAACATATACACAGATAAATAGGATAAGGATATATAGACTAAGGATAGATTCAGGAAAACATCCTAGGAAAGTCTGATGATCATTCTCAGCTAGGGGAAAGGAAGGAAGGGGAGCCTTTTTACAGGAAATGGCACCTAAAGTCAACCTTGATAAAAGGCTTCTAATAAATAGTTATGTTGAAGCAGTCCATTACATGTATTCACTTACCAATCCCTTCCAACTCTAAGTTCTGAGATGTGGCAATGAAATCTTATTAAGTGGGAAACCATGAGCAAATGAAGGAAAGCCACATGGGTTCTAGCTTTGGAAAATGACTGACACAAAGCACCATCTTTTTTTGCTTTCACTTCCCTCACTAGATATCATTCTTCTTTGAGGAGAGGATTGCTAAGGCTGTCAGGTCATTTTGTGACATCTTAATCAATCTTCCAAGAGATGCTCATTTGGGATTCTGTGCAGTAGACACTGAGTCCCAGAGGGCCTCCTGGCTTGGGGAACTCTGATTGTAACCACAGACGAATGCTAACTCTGTAGGAATTAATTTTCTTTCCATGCATGCTGCCATCCCCAAGGCTAAGGCATCTTGGCCATAGCATTAGGCACTCTAGTACAGTCCTGGCCAACTAAAAAAAAATAGGAGCCACTGATCCAGACATGAAGATCCCTGCCATTCACATATTGATTTAAGTTGGAATGGAATGTTTTCTATGTTTCAATGCATTTTGATTTATTTCATTAATTATTTTCCAGTTACATTTAAAAAAAAACATATTTACCTTCATCTTAGGATCACTACTATGAATTGGTTCCAAGGTAAAAGAGAACCAAGGGGGCTTAAGTGACTTGTCCAGGGTCACAGAGCTAGGAAGTGTCTGAAGCCAGATTTAAACCCAGGAGCTTCCATCTCTCAACCTGGCTTTCACTTCATTGACCCATCTAGCTGCTCCCCCCACCCTCCAGTTACATTTTGGGCCACAATTTGGAGTCACAAGCCATATATTTGATGTCTCATCTAGTGTTTAAGATAAAATCACAAATTTTATTGTGTAATGCTGTTTGCATTATTCCCCTTAGTTGGAGATTCCTTCCAAGCCTAATATTCATATTCAAAGGTCCTAAGAAGTCATCATATAGTAAATGCATAAGAAAGAATTGATGAATTTACTGTCATGCACTACCACTGTATTGGTTGCTTCTCCTTAATCATTTTTTTTTGTTAAAATGGAGGGTTCAGTTCTAGGATAAGGAAGACATATTCAGAAATTAATGTGATGCTATTTTTTAAAAGCATTAAAACTACTTTTTTTTGTTTCATGAAGAAAGACATAATTTAGGAATTTAAATCAAATTTAGGAATAACTAATCTGCCAAGGCAGCTAGGTAATGCAGAAAAGAACACCAGTTCTAGAGTCAGGAAGACCTGAGTTTAAATCTGGCCCCAAACATTTAATAGTTGTATGACCCTACACAAGTCATTTAACCATTTTGGCCTTACTTTCTTCATCTAAAAATGATCCAGAGAAGGAAATGGCAAACCACTCCCAAATATCTTTGCCAAGAAACCCCAAATAGGATCACAAAGAGTCAGATGTAACTGAAAATGACTAAACAACAATCTGCCATCCATTTGAAACAAATGGCTTCTCCACTGATCTTTGCCAGGCTGAACATTCTTTGGGCAACATGGAGAGAGATCTCTTGACTTGAATTCTGCCTCCTGAACTTGTTACCCATGTGACCTCAAGCAAGTTATTTTCCCCATTTTGGATTTCATCTGTAAAATGAGGGGTGATGGACAAAATGATCTCTTGAGGTTTTGCTTTTTCTAGCTTTAAAGCTTAAAATGATCCAGTGATCCTTCATCCAAGGATCTGAGATATGTGAGATAAGAAGGAAGTATGTGAGATAAGGAGCTATATGAGATAAGAAAAGAGATATGTGAGATAAGGAAGTGTGTGAGATAAGAAAGAGATATGTGAGATAAGGAGGAAATATAACATAAGAAACAGATATGTGAGATAAGAAGGAAATATTTGAGATAAAGAGATATGGGAGATAAGAAGGAGATATTTGAGATAAGAAGGAATGTGTGAGATAAGAGATATGGGAGATAAGAAGGAAGTATGTGAGATAAGGAGATATGTGAGATAAGAAGGAAGAGATATGAGATAAGAAGGAAGAGATATGAGATTAGAAGGAAGAGGTGTGAGATAAGAAGGAAGAGGTATGAGATAAGAAGGAAGAGGTATGAGATAAGAAGGAAGAGGTGTGAGATAAGAAAGAAGGAAGTATGTGAGATAAGAAGGAAGAGGTATGAGATAAGAAGGAAGAGGTGTGAGATAAGAAGGAAGGAAGTATGTGAGATAAGAAGGAAGAGGTATGAGATAAGAAGGAAGAGGTGTGAGATAAGAAAGAAGGAAGTATGTGAGATAAGAGATATGTGAGATAAGGAAATATGTGAGATAAGAAGGAAATATATGAGATAAGAAAGAGGGATTATTTCTCTAAGCCTCAGTTTCCTCATCTCTAAAATGGAGACTCAAATCTAGATCAGCCTACCTCATAGGTCTCTTACAAGGAAGATATTTTATAATCTATAAAGCACTGTACCAATATGCTCATAGGAGCAGATCAACTTGTGGTGGTTAAATGAGAATTATATATATATTTGTAAAGCAGCATGGTGCCTGGCACATAGCAGGTCTTAATAAATGCTTCTTTCCTTCCCTTTCCCTTTCTTTGCCATGGCTCTTTGCTCTATGTTCCATGTAGGAAATCCCTGGCTTTTGGTCAAAAGTATAAAATTCTGTTAGTCTTCTGTGCTTGGGATACAGACTACATCATCATGCCAAAATATAAGTCCCTAAATTATACTAAAGATCCTCTTCATATTTCATTAATCATACAACTTGGAACCTTAATGGAAATGCCTCCATTCTAAAAATTAGTCCAAATTCAAAATGTCAGTCTAAAACAGAGAAAGACTAAAATCAAACTAGGAATTATCCAGAAATGGAAGCAATCTGTTTTAACAAAACATTTCAGAATTTTGACACTGCCATTTAAGAAGATGAATATTTTAAAAAAATCAGTGCTGATTCAACTATCTTTTTCTTTTCTAAATCATCTAAACACCTATTCACCTACTGTGTACAAGGAGTTCTGCCTACCTGATAGAGAAACGAAGATCAAACTATGTTGCCGGAATGGTGCTCATCCTCCTCAAATTTGGACAGTCCTCCTCATATTCTGAGCTCAGAGAGGGAAGATTTCACTTTATCCTGGCCTGAACCAGGCCACCAGAAGCTGGCAGCCTCAGTATTATCACCCTGCCCCCTTTCTATCTCTCCATTAGAATGTAATCTCCTTGAACTCACTAGCTTGAATTTGGAAAGTGCCTTCTCTTTTGATGATTTAGCCAGAAAAGTTAGCATTGGAGAACACATATGATGAAACCTTAGACAGAATTGAAGGGCATAGATAACAAATGCTGACTTGCTTATGGATTGTGTCTCAGAGATATATTTAGAACAGATCAAAAGGAACTGCTATTTATAGCAGTTAATAAAAGGGCAAAGCTCATTATACTAAGTGGTAAAGGCTGAGAATATAAATTGGTTTAGGAAGGGTTTTAAAGTCACAGATTAATAATGAGTTATTAAAAGCAGCAAGGAATGCCTTTTGACAAATATATTACTTATATAATATTTCTCATATTTCTAAAGACATATATGTGCATATATCTGATCCATTTCTATGTGTGTATATAGAAGTATAATCCTTCAATGTGCAAGAAACCATTTTAGGTTCTGGGAGGTAACAAAGACAAATGTGCCCTCAAAGAGCTTATAACTGAGCTGTAGTAGGGATGTAGAGACAGAACACAGATTAGAATACAGTACGTGACTTAACACAGTTACACAGTATTCTCAGATGGGATGAAGGGGAAATCACTTCTCCCTTGGAAATGCTTTTCCCTTCTTTGAATTTTCCTAGAGAATTTTCTTTTCCCAATAACCCTCTACCTTCTCTTATCCTTGTCTTATGCTCTGCCGTTCTAATAGATTTTAAGTTCCTTGGTGACAGGGACTGTGCCAATTTCATCATCATCTCTCCAGGGCAAAGCTTGACCCATAGTAGGCATTTAATAAATATTTGTTGAATGGGATTATTCAGTGCCTATGATGCATTGCTTACCTAAGCACTGAGAATAAAAATACAAAAGCAGGCAGTCCCTGCCATCAAGGAACTTATATTACAAAAGGAGGAATCTATAATTAGGAGAATAGTGGCTAAGGAATTCTACTTTAGTTTGGGAAGTAAAAAAAAATGGTGAGGAGGACAATCGATTGGCATTCCTTTTCTAGAAACGATGGTAACAGCTACTTAATTCCTATTCCCAATGAGAGAGAGTTTGAACACAGTGACAGGTCTGATGGCCAGAAAATGATCTGGCTATATGGAATATGACACAGGGCCTGGTCTTAGGCTGGCTAGATATAGTAGGATATTTAAATTTGTAGTTTGCTCCTGTGCATGCAGTTCACTTCCCATCAGGACAGCTCAGTCCCATGAGAGAAGTTCCAAAGCTAAATTAATTAACTGCCCCCAGAACATTGGATGCTGCTATATTATATAATAGATAGAGTGTCTGTATTTGGAGGAAGACCTGGGTTCAAATCCAGTCTCTGGTATTTATTAACTTCACAAATCTAAGCAAGTCCCTTTACTTTTCTATGTTTCCATTTCTTCTTCTAAAAATGAGGAGTATACCAGAACCTCCCTTATAGGGTTATTTTAAGGATCAAATGAGATAACATATGCAAAATGCTTTGCAAACCTGAACATGCTATATAAATGCTAGATTAGTATTAAGGTATCTGGAATTTGTGTAATCAGGAAAAGAAGAGGGAAAGAAAATGATGGGGTCATGGCTGAAGGGGCTATGAATGAAACATGGCCAGGTATGGAGAGGATGATATATAAAGGTAATGAAATTGAAGGAGGTGACTGTCTCCCTGTCAGGGCAGAGCACAGGGTTTTTCAACTTGATGTATTACAAGAATTTTAGGATCACAGTTGTTTTGTTTGAACCAAGGATACTAGCTATATCCTAAATTCAACATTCTATTTCCTACTCCTGTGAATTTGTTTCAATCCTCTCCCATTTTTCCATTATCTATTTCACCTTTCTAAATTATTATTCTCCTTCAAAACTTAATACAGGTGTCCCCCCAATGAATTATGCTCCTATTCTCCTAATTATCTCTCTCTCTCTCTCTCTCTCTCTCTCTCTCTCTCTCTCTTATCCCTCTTTCTCTCTTTCTGCCTATCTCTCTCTCTTTCAATCTCTGTCTCTCTCTCTTTCTATCTCTCTCACTCTGTCTCTCTCTCTCATTTTCTCTTTTTCACATTTATTTTTCTGAATACATCTTTTTTATGCATAGCACAGAACTTCCCACATAATAGATATTTGTTGAATTGAATTAGCTATTTAACAGAGACTTCTTTTGCTTCTTTTTTGCTTACCCCCTCCCCCAAGGAGCCATATTTAAAGTGAGTTGGTTTTGGTTAATTCCCAGAAGGAAAGGAAGAAATTTTTAAGAAGGTGGAGTGAGAAGAAAATAGCACAGTTGAAGAGAAGAGAAAATTAACAAATTTCTTTTGTAGGTCATTTAAAACACTTTCTGCTGTTCTATTTCTAAACCCAGCAGCTGTTTGTACTCTCAGTGCCCTTCATGCCAACTTTAGAGAAATGGTTTTCTATCCACTACATTGTTCTTGTTTATAAGTATTCTATGCTTACACAAAATCTAGTCTTCCAGGAATAAGTAGGGGGTGGGATTCTTTAGCCTCCAAGAATAGTATGCATCTATCATGTAAAATACAAGACATTTTAAGAGGGTGAGAAAGCTTCTTTCATTCATTTGATTGTAAATGACTTGCCCCAAATAACCAAGCTAAGACTGGGAAAAATTAGTATTCCAAGCTAAGATTTAGTTTTTGCTTCATACTATTCCCATGCAGAAATCTGACTTCTATGGTAAAGTTAGGATTAGATGGAGGGATGGAATTATAATCTAGAACCTTAGTATTTCAGTTAGAAAAGACTTCAGATGTAATTTAGTCCAGTCTTCTTTTAATATGTCACATAGGTAGTCATCCAGCTTCTGCTGGAACCAGACTTCAGGGAGGAAATTCTCACTTACTGTCTTCCAAAGCAATCCATTTCATCTTCAGCCATCTTTTTCTTGGGCATTAATTTTTTGATTAAAAATCATATGGGTTTTTTTGTGGATGTATGTATATATATATATATACATATATATATACACAGTATACTCTTATATACACATCACCATCATAATAGTAGAAATGACAACTGCAGCTAGAATTTATATTACATTTTAAGACTGGAAAAAAGGGAAGTGCTCTTTTTGTCCCCTTTTTATAGGTAAGGTTAAATAAAAAATTGAGAGGTTCAATGACTTTCCCAGGGTCACACAGTCTGAGGCAGGGTTTGAACTCTGTTCTACCTGACACCTCTTCTAATGTTCTATTCAACAAGGTACCTAACTGTCTTTATATATGTATATAAAATGCATATACAAGCATATGTATTTGGAGTTTTATACTAACTGACTTTCCCATCTTATCATATTGCTTCAATTGCAGGTCCACATTTCTGTGAACTTTTTTAGTGACCTGACACCACTTAAATTCTCTTACCTAACTGAATTCCAGGTCAGAACCCAAAGAATCACAGGCACATGTAGAAAAGCAAATAGAGGCATCCAGTAGTTACATCCTCTTTTTCTACCACAAATTAAAGGCCACTCTTGTCTAGAATAAAATGTTTGAGAGGTATAAAATTGATGTTTATAAAATCAGAAAGCATAAAGCAACAACCATTAAAGCTAGAAAAAGGTAAATAGGTAAATTTAATTAAGAAGGAGAAAACAACACTTAGAAAACAGGAAATGAACATATCCATCTGATAGATCTAATGGTGGCAAAAGAAAGAAGAATGGATTTGGAAGTACAGGACCTGAATTCATATTCTGTCTCTGATATTACCTAGATGAATCTTAACAAATCTCTGCCCTTCTTAGGTCTCAGGTTTTTCATCTATAAAAATGAGGTGTTTGGACTAGGGGAATTCTCATATCCCTTTCATCTCTAATTACTAGGGTACATTCTGAAATAATACAAAGTTGTACTAAACTCATCGTTACTAGATCCATAAAAAAAGGAACATTTTTCAGTGGCTGGGGGGAAGGAAGAGAGGTATGGCCTTTTCTTTGTAGACAATATCAGGGAAGATACTCATAATGTAATAGTAAGCAAGAGTTTACTACTGATTTATTCTTACTCCAATCTTTATTAAGCACTTGCTTCAGATTCAGCATCCCCAGGATACCTCTATCTTCATCCCTTCTTCCACAACATACCTGCAGGTTAACAAGGTTGATCTATTCTCCTATTAACCACAATATTTAGGGTAGAAGTCAACCAAAACACACAGTTGTGTACAGGAACATCTGAATAAGTCTCTAAACTATGGAATAACCAAAGGTCAGCTTAATGAACACAGAGATACCAGCTTCTAAATCCCAAGGCACCGTCTGAAAGTTCATAGTGTAAGAAAAGAGAGGAAAGGATGTGCAAATGGGGACATAGTTAAAGATTCTCTGTAAAAAAATCAACAAGCATTTATTAAGCAAATTCTATGTGTCAGGCATTGTTTTTGGGCCAGGGATACAAGGACATAAGAGAATTTAGATGCCACTATTTCAGAAAACTTGTGGTTTCATCCATGAAGCTCTTCTCTTCTGTCCTGAAATGTATGCCTTATTGACAGATGGCTTCATGCCTCACTGTGGCCAAATAATTCCTCTGCTTGGTGCCCATGAGGATCATAAGATCAGTGCTCTAGAGATGGAAGGAGTCTCAGAAGCCATCTACTCCAACCCATTCAGTTTTATAGATGAGGAAACTAAGGCCCATGAAGATTAAATGATCTGCCCATAATAACACAGATAGTAAGCATTAATTCTTCTGACTCCAGTACCCAATACTCTTTCAGCTGAGCAACCTGCTTGTGAGAAGCCATGATAGATATAGTCAAGGTGGGTCCTTAAGTAACAGATACATAGACAGTCACCAGACCCAAGTTCAAAACTTTTCCATTTGAGTAACACATCCCAGAGCTGAGAACCGAGGGTCATCCCACATCATGATGAACAATTAGATGAGGACATTAGAAAAGGTACATTTGTCTGGCATTTTGAAATACAATTAGAGTATCAAATTATTTCCCTGTCTTTTGGACTTATAACTTTGGAGCTATAAAGTGAATGAGTTTTTCAAGATTCTCTATTACCTTTATCCAACACTTATTATTAAACTACTGCATACCCATCATCCCCAAGATCTCTTATCTTTGGAACTTTTTATTGATTGATTGATGTATTCATTTATTTATTTATGTATTTAGGGTTCAATTTATCTAGTTCTGATAGATTTTTAAAAACCACCAGTATGGTTTTACTACCTATTTCCTCCTTAAGCTTATCTTTGGAGCTTTTTATTTTATTTTATTGAATTAAAAATTTTTATTTAATTAATTAATTTAGAATATTTTTCGATGGTTATGTGATTCATGTTCTTTCCCTCCCCTCCTCCCCCTGCCTCCCATAACCGATTCATAATTCCACTGGGTTTTACATGTGTCATTGATCAAGACCTATTTCCATATTATTGATAATTGCAGTAGGGTGATCATTTAGAGTCTACATCCCTAATCATATCCCCATAAACCCATGTGATCAAGCAGGTATTTTTCTTCTGTGTTTCTACTCCTACAGTTTTTCTCTGGATGTGGATAGTGTCCTTTCTCATAAGTCCCTCTGAATAGTTCAGGATCACTGCATTGCTGCTAGTAGAGAAGTCCATTACGTTTGATTGTACCACAGTGTATCAGTCTCTGTGTACAATGTTTTCCTGGTTCTGCTCCTCTTGCTCTGCATCACTTCCTGGAGGTTGTTCCAGACTCCATGGAATTCCTCCACTTTATTATTCCTTTTAGCACAATAGTATTCCATCACCAACATATACCACAATTTGTTCAGTCATTCCCCAATTGAAGGGCATCCCCTCATTTTCCATTTTTTTGCCACTTTCAAAAGAGCAGCTATGAATATTCTTGTACAAGTCTTTTTCCTTATGATCTCTTTGGGGTATAAACCCAGCAGTGGTATGACTGGATCAAAGGGCAGACAAAAGCTTGAATGTGCTATTCAGGGACAGTGAGATCAAATCCTGAAGCTGGCCTTAACTCTATAACTTTGGGCATGGAACCTTCTGATTTGTAAAGTGTAAAAAGCAAAACAAAACAAAAGAAAAGAAATAATCCTCATCTATAAAATGGGCCCTGTGACCTGCAATGCCTCGTGTCAAGGTTGTTATAGGGAAGATCTTTTGGACATTTTAAGGGCTACAGGAATATAAGAGATTAAATCCAGTAGAATATAAACTTCTTGAGGACAGTGACTATTTATTTTTCATTTTTAAACTATCCCAGCATCTAGAAAAGTACCTTATACACAGTAGAAGCTTAACATTTATCAAATCAAATTGTTATTGCTATAGAACAGCTGCCTCTGAAAGTAGGTGACAATGTTCTTTCCTGCTCCTACTCCTGATCTCCTAAGAGGTGTGTTCCATCTCAGCCACGCTATATGGGCTACTAGACACCTGCCATTTTTAAATCAAAAGGTTTTTTTTTCTTTTTTCACAGGATTAATGTACTCGTTTCAAATTTCTGGCTAAATAATAGAAGCATATAAGGCTCTCCACCCCATCCCCCAAAGGAGCACTTTATATAGCAGCAGCTGTGGAGAGATCTCAAAGAAATGTTATCTCTATGTTCAACATCATATTGTGAAGCAGAGAAGCTTGTGAAGGATTGACTTCTTGATGTCAATTAGAGTAAAAGCAGTTGGTTGTAGTAATTAAACCTATGTAGATTTATCAAGAAAATAAAAGCACTTATTATACATCCATGGATCCTAACACTAGATAGTGTCAGTCAGCCCTTTAACCATGTCTGAAAAAAGATGCTTTTTCAAAGGTTTTAAAAGCTTGAAATATACCTTAGATTCTTGTCCTTACATGCTGTGAATCATGGGGAAAATAAGGATTTTAAAAGGATACAAAACTCCCCTGAAAACCCACTGAATTACCAATTGCAAAGACTAAAAGCATCATGATCACCCCCTGGTTTCTTTTTAGAGGAAACTGATGGAGAATACTGAAGCATCTGGAGTAAAAAGAGTAAGTCCAATTCCTGTTTGAGACCTTAGTCAAGTCATTGAACCATCCTGGTTTATGACAAATGGACATAAACACCAATATGTTTGAAACAAGATAGAATATCCAAGAACAAGGGAGAGCTATGCAAAAATAAAAATAAAGGGAAAAAATGGGAGAAATTTGAGAAGAGGAAGTTCATTTATACTAAGTATGAATATGTTTGGGGGAGAAATTTTCATGCTAGAGGTGCCCTTACTAAATGTCAGATGAATGAAAGCTAATAGTTAAGATATGGTACAGTGGAAAGAGCTCTAGTTTACAGCCCAAGGTTCCACAGCATAATTGGGAGATAGAAGCACTCTATCACAGGATGTGAGTTTGAATCATGGTAACTCTAACAATTACTCTATCAGTAGGACTTCCCAATCTAGAAGCCTTTGTTTCTCTTCCATAAAAAAAAGGGTTTGAATTAGACAATCACAAAAATAGCTTCTTACTTTCAATGCTATGATTTTATGACTAGTCTCTGGCTATGTGGCCTTAGGCAAGTCAATTCATCTCTCTGAGTCTCAGGCTCCATATCTGTAAAATGGTGATTATATTTCCTATTTTTCCTTTTTCTCAGGAGAAATGCTTTGTGACTCACAAAGGACTATATAGACTTCTCTTGTCAGTTTTCACTATCGTCCTCACAAAGAAATTTACAGTGGCCAACATCCATTATCCCATTCAATCTAACCAGACATTTCAGTGCCATTTGGCTAGAAGAAAACCAAAAATCTTTCCTTTCTTCCTCAGCAAATCATGAGCAAAATCAGGAAAGCACTTTACCTTGCTTTATAGTCAGGGATCTTGCTCTTTCCAGCACGTCTGAGTCTTTCCCCAAAGGAATTAAACCTTTATTACTTGCTGACAATCCATTTGACAAATGGCTTTTTGCTGTAGTCTTGGAGTTTGAGCCATCTGGCTGGTCTCCAGAGGTCCATGTGTTATTCATAATGGTATTTCTGGGGCTGCTTCCCCAGTGCTCAGTCCCTGAATGCTGATTTTTTGTCTCACTACTTGGTTGGTAACCCCTTTTGCACCCTTGCTCTTGCCCTTGGTGTTCCTCGAAAGAGCTACCAGCTAAAGGCTCTGAGAAACAGGTCCTTGTGTGCTCCACCAGACTGGGCTGTGTCATAGAACCACTCGGGGCTGACTCAGAAGGGGAAGCCAGATTCTAGAAGAGAAAAGGGGAAAAGGAGAGGTGTTATCATCCAGAAACAACCATGAAGAAATCATAACAAATAGCAATTCTATGTTCTTTATACTGCAGCTCAGAATTATAATTATAGATCTTCACAAGAATATGCATGAAGTGTGATACTCTTTTAGTAAGGTGGAACCTGATCTTATAAATGTGCTTAATTGTTAGACCGATTGGTTGAGCTTCTCTCAAAGCCTTGCTTTAATTTTTAGTATATTCTCAGGGAAGCTCTTTATCAACCCACAGAATGCTTGTAAAGTTAAGTATTGGGTGTGAAAATTAAAATCACTCATGAGATCAGAAATGTTTGAGTGCTCCTTGAAATGCTCTCTATGGAGATTTAAAATGAGAATCCTTTCAATGAATTTTGCTAGCTCAGCAGTTTGTTCCTAAGCCATCATCAAGTCTCTTAAACATATCTCCGCTGCCTATTTTGAGATTGCCCAGATCTCTCCTTCTGTTGATATTGTCTCCATTCTTCCCAATAAAAAATTAAGAATGAGTCCTGAGCATGTCACTAACTTCTGTCCTTAGGTATAACAACTATGATGATTCTATTCAATTAAATTTAACAAAAAGTTTTAATATAATATAATAGCACATTACTCTATGCCAGGCACTGTGCTGGGGGGAGGAGAGTGTCAGCAAAACAAAGACTAAATGAACTAGCCCCTGCTCTCAAGAAGCCTACATTCTCTTGATGATAATTATTATAGTGATAACAATAAATTATTATTTATGATCATATTAACAATTGCTTATATTCAAGTAATTACATATTTATTTTGACTGAGAACTTTCACCTATGGTACTTCAGTTGATTCAACAATCTTAAGAGGGGCAGAATTAGCTGCCTTTTATAAATGAGGAAACTGAAGCTAAGAGAGGAGAAAGAAAATACTAGAGGTAGTAAATGGTAAATGTGGAGTTGAAACCCAGGCTTTCTGCCTTTAAGTCCAATGATCTTTCCACTATATTCAACTCTCCAGGCCCTTAATTCTCTTGAGTATTAAATAGTAAAGGGATGTGCAAACTGAACTTGACGCTCTCCAAGGTCCTTTCCAGCACTAACATTTTATGGTTCTTGGAACATTGGAAGGCAGTGGCTGACTATGGCAGCAGGGAAGTCTTAGGCACAGCTGTTTGTTATTGATTAGATCTGCTTACCACAAAATTCTAAATATTAGAAAATTAACAATGAATGCCTTTGAGAGTAGAATTAGCTGGAATCCTTATAAGGGAAAGAAGAACAGGCCCAGCCTAACACCTTTGGCAGGTTTTGTTCCATTAAATGTCACTGTAGGTGCCAGGAAATTTCCCAAAGTCCAGTTTCCTGAAAGAGTGGGCCAAGGCTGCAGCAAGTTCCAGTCTTCTCTAATTGCTAGTGCAAAAAACCAAAGATAAAAGCACTTGTCATCAAATAGGGTCTTTAATCTTTTTTCTTTCTTTTTTTCCTAATGTTATCTCTAAAAGTTCTAAGAATAAGGCTTCAAGTATTTATGTGGTGTAGAAGAATGATTGATTCCATTAAATTCTTAACACCAAAGGTGATTTATTGACCTGATAATTATTGTAGCGGCTGTGGCTTAGTTCCCAATGCAAGGCTAGGATCCTCTCTGGGCTCATTACTTTCGAAGGCAGAGGGAGGTCATTGGTTGGAGGGGTGGAGAGGCTGCAGATCTCTTGTGTTTCCTGCTGAATGCTTTCAGAAATCAGCCCCACACCCACATCCATTCCAGTCTGGCAGGTTCTGGGATTATTCATTACTCCAGAAGGCAACTGTGAAACAAGAGCATGGACAAAAGAGATGAAATTCTCTATTTTGCTCAATCACTAAAAGCCATTTAAACCAACATGCTTTTTAAGGAGAAGTTGCACTAAAGCAAGATGAAACACGACTTGGTAGAAAATGTGATGGACTTGGAATAATTTGAGAATTCTGGTGGGAGGAGGTAAACAGCAATGCAAGGAAGGCACAGCTTATGCACGAGTGACCAAACCTATTGGTTCCCTTTGCCAAATCTGTAAGAGTACTTAAGGAAAATAAGGAGGTTCCTTTGCTGCCAGTAAACTAGACAGGTGGGGTCTTGGGTATCTTTGAGTTAGACCAGGGTTGTGGGGGCCAAACTCCATAGAGAAGATAAGGGTTTGACAGCAGAGAAAGCTATCACTCGAAGTTGAATGGTGGCCTTAGATTTCTGGAGTCCTTATTGGTCCAGTCTAGAGAAATATCTTAAGTCAGAGGTATATCCTCTGAGAAGGAACTTAGGCTGTGGGTGCTGGCAGAACTGCCCCTCCCTTGATATGAGATTTAAGCACCGTGTCTTCCTCGGATCAGATTCAGAGGGGTAAGGCCATAGTGATCTTCTAAATACTCCTGTAGCACCAAGAGTTCACATGTGAGATGATAAGATGATTTCTGGAATCCATACTATAGCTAGGATAGCTAGGAATGTTGGGAGAATATCTTTGCAGACTGCTGTGTGCTGCTTAAAAAGGGTTAAAGGATTAAAAAGGGAAGAGGCATTTTTAGCAACCTCCAGCAGTTGTGGGCAGACTTTTAGGGACAAAACTAAAGAAAAAGCAAGAGCAGAGCAGATCATGGAAAAGAAAAGAGGATTTTTTTTTGGATTGGAGAAGTCTCACACTCAGAAGAGGGAGGAAGCATAACATCTGATAAAGAAAAAAGACACAGCCATGGAAGAGGAGCCTGGGCCCCCATGGAGGCTCTGTGCCAAAGAAGAAGGATGAGAAGAAAAGGAGCTCAAATAGAGAGCACAAGGAAGAGGAAAAAATCAAGGCAAGGAATAAAAGAAGGGAGAAGACTGTGAGAGCAGGCATATGAGGTCATGAAAGACAAGCCCAAGTAATGCACTGAATGGGGGGAAACTATCAGCAGGAATAAGTGTTTAGACAACAAGATGCCTAGTAGATGGAGAAAGTACCAATTTTCTCTCCAGGTCCTTACCAGGCAATGCCCTCCATCTCCTTTTCCTGAGAAAACAAGTGCAAGGGAAGCAAAGGTTGAAGATCCCAAGGGAAGTTAGACAGCAACCAGGGGCAGCTGCAGCATTTACACTGCTGTCTGCAATCAATAATTATCCCCCTGGACTACAAGAGCTTCAATCAATTTCTTCACAACTGGTAGAACTAACCCCTGGATATGTTTGTGTCAGAGTATGGATGTAGGAGGATCTCAGCATGAGAGGAAATAAAAATGTCAGAATGGAGAATATTGAGGGGGGAATGAGGAGATAAAGAGGGAGAGGGTATCAACCCCTGCAGTCTAATCAGAGCTGATTCCAAAAGGGGGAGGGGACTAGGAGAGGATTCATTTTAGGTGTAGGCAAACACAAGTGACCCCTACTTTTGTATGTAACCAGCCGGTTTTGGGTCCCAGTGATGGCAAAACCCTGGCAGAAAAGGCCTGAGTTAGAACTCTGTAAATATTTGGGTGGCACAGTTCTGAACTTGCCAATCATTTCTGAACCAGAAAGAAATAACATGGGGGTAGGGAAGCCAGGGGGCACAAAGGATACCCAGAACTAAATAATTAAGCTTAAGCATAAATGGGGTCTCTCTTTCCCTTACACAGGTTGAAGGGTAGGGCATCCAACTGTGAGGAATATTGCATATAACGGTAGATTTTTTTCAATGTGTTGATAGCTTTTTGCCGTTTTATTTTCCTTTAAAAGTTATATTATAAAGGATGTCTTTCCTAGAAGGGGGAGACATCAAGAGAAAAATCAAAGTCAGTGATTTCAAATAGCAATGGGGGTGACTAAACCATATAAAAGGATTCTTGCAGATGGCATATTGACTTGGTTTTAAAATGAAATTTCATCTGTATTTTATTGCCTTTTATTTATTTTGTTACTATTTCCAATTTATGTTTATTTCAGGCCATGCAGTGTGCATTTGACACCTCTGATCTAGGTGATACGAAAATGAAACATATCAGTAAAAATAAATTTTCCAAAGAATTTGGAGGTCTCTGTCTTTTGGATTCAAAATTTTAATTCTGATGCTTACTAGCCATATGAACTTGCAAAAATCAAAGAGGACCAAAATATTCAGACTTCAACTTTATCATCTTTAAGACAGAGAGGACATGACCTGCCTACCTCATAGGGATATTGTTGAGAAACTGTTTTGTATGCCTTAAAAACTATAGGAATGTTAGTTATTTTTATAAAAAATATCTCATGTCTTCAACTAGAACAGACATCCTTTATATTTTTGTATTAGGGACCCTTTTAGAAGCATAATAAAGTCTATAGATGTCTTCTCAGAATATTTCAAGTGTATAGATATAAAGGAAGTTAATTATATTGAAGATGTCAAACTCTTTTTTAAAAACAAATATATGGACTTCAGAAGAGTCCTTGTAATGGAGTCAGAAGACAGAAGGAATCTCTGTGTGACTCTGTTAAGATACATTGGTTCTCCAAGACTCTGATTTCGTATAAGTAAAATGGAAGTAGTGACATGACCTGGTTGTTTTCTAAGGTTGTTATCAAGAAAGCACTTTGGAAACCTTCAAAATCCTACCTAAAAGTAAGGTATTCTGGAAGAAAAGGATATTTCCTCAATTGGACTGATTTTCTATTTATTTGTATTCCCTTTGATTAATTTTCACTAACTTGACTGCCTAGGATTATGGAAGTAGGATATTGTTTTCTTCTTCCCTGAGGGGTAAAGATCTAAAGAAGTTAAGCAAATCATATCCAAGAAAAGGTACTTTCTTACTAATAAATGGCTAGCCATGATCAGGATGTCCCAATGAAAAGTAAGCTTCAAAATTATTTTTTTTCTGTTTTACTCTTAAAATCATGTGATTACAACACATAAACTATGTTCATCTTTCAAAATCTAACACCTCATTTTCTATGGCGATTATAAATGCCCCAGAAGGGTAATTACATCATAAGCTCATTTTTATTCCTGAGTGCTGCAACCCAAACCAAGGAAAGAAATACCTTTGGCTGTTCAGTAGTCCCTGGACCATCGTTTGAGAGTCACTATTCTAACTTATCAAGATCTTTTGTGATCCTACCTCTAAAATTCAAGCATTAGCGTTCTCTCTCTCTCTGTCTCTCTCTCTCTCTCTCTCTCTCTCTCTCTCTCTCTCTCTCTCTCTCTGTCTCTGTCTCTCTCTCTCTCTCTCTCTCTCTCTCTGTCTCTCTCTCTGTCTCTCTCTCTGTTTCTCTCTCTCTCTCTCTCTCTCTCTCTCTCTCTCTCTGTCTCTGTCTCTCTGTCTCTCTGTCTCTCTCTGTCTCTCTCTCTCAGCTTTGTATCATCAGAAAATAATATATGCAAATCATACATTTTTATCTAAGTTTTCAATAAAAAATGATTAAGCAACACAGAATCAGCATAGCCTCCTGGACACTCCCCTACAGACATCCTTCCAAGTTGGAAGTAATATTTCAACCCTTCTGAATCCCCCTAATCTTACTACCTGTCATATTCTTGATGAGAACAACAGGAGAGATTCTGTCAAATACTTGGCAAAAATTTGAGTAAATTATAGTTACAGTACGCATTCTGCTGATCTAAAAGGTAAGGAATACTCTCTTAAAGGAAAAGTAATATTAGATTGGCAGGACTTCTTTTTGTAGATCTTATGCTGATTTTGTGATCATTAGTGCCCTTTCCAGATGTTCACTATCCTATTGTTCAATGATTTTTTTAATTGTATCTAACTCTTTGTGACTCCATTTGAGGTGTTCTTGGCAAAATAGTAGCCATTTCCTTCTCTAGTTCATTTCACATATGAGGAAAACGAGGCAAACAGGATTAAGTGACTTATTCAAGGTCATACATCTAGTAACTGTCTGAGGTCAGATCTGAACTCATGAAGTTGAGTCTTCCTGATTCCAGGTCCAGAATTCTTTTATTTTTATTTTTAATTTTTTAAAACTTCCTATGTTTACATGATTCCATTTTCTTTCCCTCCTCTCTTCCCTCCCCCCTCCCAGAGCCAACATGCAGTTCCATTGGGTTATACAAATATTATCACTTGATACCTATTTCCATATTATTCATTTTTGCTATACAGAAATCTTTTAAAACCAAAATCCCAAATCATATAACCATATAAATGAGTGATATCATCTGTTTTTCTTCTGTTTCTACTCCCACAGTTCTTTCTCTTGATGTGGATAGCATTCTTTCTCATAAGTCCCTCAGCATTGTCGTGGATCATTGCATTGCTGCTAGTAGTAAGCTTCATAACATTGGATCATTCCACAAGATTTCACTTTCTGTGTACAATGTTCTCTTGGTCCAGGTCCAGAATTCTATCCACTTCACCACTAAGTTGTTCCTAACTGCCTCTTTAATAATACACTCTAACTTCCCCTCAAGAAACTAAGTGAAACTCATTGGACTATAGCTTGAAAAGTCTATTCTCTTACATTTTTTTTTCTGAAAAATCAGGACATTTGCCATTTTATTCTAGTTCTGCAGCACTTCTCAGATATACTAAGGGAATTTTCAAATCCAATCATAGTGACTAAGAAATTAGATTCTCAAGTTCTTTTAGTACTGTAGTAAAGGATTTTAGCAGGGGCAAGCTGATTGCAAGAGATCCTGCAAAACAACATTCCACACAGAACTCTGAGGAGCTGGGGAACTGAACACACAGGCAGTTTCTGGGAGCAGTTGGTGGACTCCTCTGGGAAAGAGAGGTTGCTGATTTTTCTCTAGCAGTCTGGAAAGCCAAGAGGGTTTCTGTTTGGTATTTCTGGGGTGGACCCAGGGAGCCAGTGGTTCCCTCTTCTTTGGCTTTCTTGACATGATGCATGTCCTTGCTGCTGTTGGTGCTGGTGCTGGTGCTGGTGCTGGTGCTGCTGCTGTTGTCAAGTGGATTTCAGCAGAGATGTAACTGGGACTAATGCTTGACTCAAAGAGGACTCCTGGTTGTGAGATTCTTTGGCCCTTGTCCTTGTTCCTACCAAACCAAACCCCCCTAACCTTAATTACTACTTTAAGAATTTAGTTTATTATAATTATAGTAGTTATAAGGGTTTTAATCTTTGTTTCGGGTTAAAAGTTAGTTATTCCCTAAATCCCTTTCCTTTCTCCCTTTAGCTAAATAAACCTGTTGGTATATATATATATATATATATATATATATATATATATATATATATATATATAATAATGTTAGTTTTGAACCCTTTTTTTTGATCCACCTATTACAGTACCCCAGGATTTCACTCATATGTTGCAGGAAACTTCTGCTCAACAAAGGAAGCTAAATAGTATTTTACTTTCTTCTTACTTATCTTGGGTGTTAGTCTCCTCTGAGCTATTTTTGTTTTATCATTTCTAACCTAGAGGTCATTCTCATTGGCAAAAAAAAAAGAAGCACAATAACATATTCACTTGACAAAGGAGGCTACTGAGGCTTAGAAATTAAGGATTCACTCACTGTCAGGCACAGGTACTGAATATGGGATGTGAATCCAGGTCTTCTGATTATATATTTAATTTTCTTGCTACAAGTATGGATATCTTGGTCAATAAATATGAGATGAGATCCCTGCTTTGACTTGTGGTTTTGCCTTTGACTGTTCCATAATTGTTTTATTACAACTTGACTGATCCTGATGAAATCTGATCCAGAAAAGGATATCAATATTTATCTTCAATGTCTCTTTACATGAAAAGGCAGTCATTGCAACTTCCATATAGAAGTAGTGAGCAAGAATTCAGGAGCTTTGAAGGCTGCCTATTCAGATGACACAAGCCCTGCCTCAAAGGAGATTGGTTTAGTAGGGGGACTAAAGCTACCTACTCAGGAAATAAGCATGAACATCATTGTGTGGCAAATATATTGAAAGAAGTTCAAAGTAGTCATTGAATTCCAGAGAAAGATAACCTCAGAAATTTGAGCAGGCTTCCTGGTGGAGGTGGCATGTCAGTTGTGTTGTAAAAGGTAGCTAAGAATTCAACTAAGAAAGAGGGGAAAGGGTTTCATTGTAGGCCTAGGGAATGATGGCATTGAGGCTAAAGAGTATACTGTGTGTTTGGGGAAGAGAGAGTTTTCCAGTTTGGCTAAAGTACAGTGGAAGTGGGAAGGAGTAAAAATGGAAAGGCAGTGTAGTGCCAGATTTTGGAGAGCCTTGAATGTCAGGCAAAAGAGATTGTCCTTTATTTTTAAGATAACAAGGAGTCACAGAGTCACTTATTACCATCAGTTCAATAAACTGTTAGGCAAGAAAATAAATTCCTGTCTTACTCCTTTTCTCATGATGTAATGGCAAATATCCTGTTCCTCCCTATGAATGACATTTAGTTAAAAAAAAAAACAAATTTGTGATAAGGGGAAGATTTTACATTTTTTTCTTTTCTTTTTTTAAAAGTCTATTGTAATTTACCCTTTGAAATTGCAACAGTGTATGTACCTCTAGTTAAAAATCTTTAGAGATATAAGTTGGTTATGTGTACCAATTCATTGGGGAAACTAGGCATGTAAATCTGGGAGATTTCTACATGCTTGTTTTCCAATGGAATCACAACGGGCGATTGTGTAATTAGGATTTTCTCCCCAGAACTCTAAATCCCAGCTTCCTATGTTCCCTCTCATGTTACATGCTAAAGTAGGGAGGATACAAGTTTTGTGTAGCTCCACCCCTCTCTTTCTTCTCCCCTGATCACAGTTGTGGAGGTGGAGTGAGTCCCAGGCAGGAGGAATTTTCTCATGTGTCTCTACTCTGGCTTTTACTTTTGTTCTTGTATTTTTTCTACTTCAAGTGATTATTAATAAATCTTATAAAATATAATATTTGGAATTATTGGATGTTAATTTAAATCTTACAAGTTCCAAGCCTAGATATTCAAGAATGACCACCATTCTCTTCTTCCAAAATGGGAGCTATGATTGGATTTTGAAATCTTCCCTACTCTGTATGTCACTGTCTAAACAGCTAAAGTCAGGGAAAGCATCATCTTACTGCAGAGAGAGAATAGTTAATAACTGACTATTAAATACTGAAATCAGCCTGCTGATCATTTCATTTAGTGAAAAAGTCACAAGTATATTGACAGAAAGGATGGAGATGGGGCAAAGCTGGATTAGTAAGTGGGAGAAGAAAAGACAGAAAAATAGAAGAGCCTGTAGGACTATTAAGTAGAAGAGAAATGATAGAAGATGCATTATGACAGATTAAGTTAAGATAATCCTCTTCCTTTCTTTTTCAATGTATATAAAATTTGACATAGGTTGTTTTAAAATATTTTTCAGGCAGCATGGTATAGCCAGTAAGAGATGGCTTCCAAGTCAGGAAGATCGGTATTCCAATCTTGCTTCCGACACATATTGGCTGTGTAACCCTGAGCAAGTCTCTTAATCTCTTAGTGAATGAAGCAATTCTAAAATGCAAAGAAAGTACTAGTCTGCAGATACAGTGGAAATTTCCTCACCTGAGAGTTCTCCTAATTTTTAAAAATATACTTTATTTTTCCAATTACATGTAATAATTTTCCACTAAGTTTTCCAAAGTTATAAAATCCAAATTGTCTCCCTCTTTCCCTTCCCTCCCTTTTGCCAAAGATGGCAAACAATTTGATCTGGATTATACATGTATTATCATGCAAAACGTATTTCTATATTGTTCATTGTTATAAAAGAATATTTATATATAACCCGAATCCCAAAATAAAACCTAAATAAACTAATGTGAAAATAGCATGCTTTGAATTTGCATTCTAACTCCAATGGTTCTTTCTCTTTGTCTTAAGTCCTTCAGAATTGTCCTGCATCATTGTGTTGCTTAGAATAGCTGTCTTTCACAGCTGATCATCCCACAATATTGATGTTACTTTGTACAATGTACTTTGTCCTGGTTCTGATTATTTCATGCTGCATCAGTTCACATAGGTATTTCCATCTCTTTCTAAAATTATTCTGTTGATCATTTCTTATAGGACAATAGTATTCTATTGCCATCATGTGTCACAATTTGTGCAGCTATTCCCCAACTGATAGATATCCCCTTAATTTCCAATTCTTTGCCTCTACAAAAGGGTTGCTATAAATACTTTTTACAAGTGGGTCATTGCCCCCCCCTTTGTTAAATTTCTTTGGGATATAGACCCAATAGTGGTATTGTAAGATCAAAAGGTATGCACAGTTTTATAGCCCTTTGTGCATAGTTCCAAATAGCCCTCCAAAATGGTTAGATTTGTTCACAGAGTTGCTACTTTGATGAAATTGCAGATTCAGTTCCTTTATCTATTTCAAAATGGAAACCTTTGTTTGCTCCACTAATGTTCTATTACTGTGTCTTCACTGTGGTATGGCTCTAGGCTCTCAAAAAACTATTTCAATGGAGCACTAGTTCTGACCAAACATATCAAGGTAGGAAGGTTTAATCAGAACAACTGTATTTTTGTCATCAAAGGACCCACCTTACTAAATTTGTAGAGGCAAATCATTAGGTTAACTGAAGGGTGACTGATATTTTGGCTATGGCAACTCTTGAAGGTCATATATAGTAAGTAGTAGGGAGACTGATAATCTGTGTCCTTGGAACAAGTACCTTCCCTCCATCCCCTTGAATCATGGACTATTGAAGTATAGAGTATTTTAAAGCATTAATCTAATATTTGAGTTTTGAGGAAATGAGGCTCAATATTTAATCTTATTTAAGAAAAAGATGTAATTATTTATTTCTAAAATGTCTATTTTTCCATGAATTTTTTAAAGATTTGGATTTTGTTGCTAAAGCTAAGTAAAAGGCTTGATTCAAACGCCATCTGATTTTAGGTTTGCCTGCAGGCGATGGAAAGAAGCACAATGGATAGCATTTGAAGTCTTTTAAAATCTAAAAATAGTCATTGGGAATTTACTCACATTTGGAGACCCAGTGTGAGTTTTCCAAAGTAATGGGTCAGAGTCAGCAGCAGGAGAGGTGTCAGAACTGAAATATCCAAGTGGATTGGCCATATCTGGGCTCAGGAGACAGGTTTGATCTATGAAAGAATACCATCATTCAAATCTCAAAAACCACATTTAGAGCCAAAAAAATTGTCTTGACATTTTCTCTTTTATTTTCTATCATCTTCTTTTGATGCTCCTCCATCCTGCCACACTTTGACAGAATGCAGAATGTTGGAGTTAGGAGGTTCAGAAAATGGAATTTCAGAATTAAAGGGACTATTGGAACAGAGAATATTTAAGTAAGAAGTGAAAATTAGAACACAAAAAAGTCAGAGTTGGGAAGGCCCTTAGAATATAAAATGCCAGAATGGAGAGGGGCTTTGGAATATAGAATTATAGCACTAAAAGGAACCTTAGAACATAAAATGCCCGCATAGTGTGGAATGTTAGTGGTGAAGAGACCTTGGTATATAGAACTTCAGAGACAGAGGGATATCAGCTTCTCTAATAACTTCCTTTTGCAATGAAAAAACAAAGTGAGCAAAGGTGAAATGCCTTGTTCTTGGTTACAGAATTAAAAACTTGGTTCTCTTGACTATGTAACTAATGCTCACTCTGCCACATTATGTTAGAATTATTTGCCTCCATCTTTATAACTAATTGTCACCTGCAGCAGCCAGAATGCAATAGACATTTGCCTGATGATAACAATCTCCAAGAGAAATGGGAAGACACTAGTTTTCCTACAGTTCTCAGTTTTTTTTAACAGAACTCTGAGTAAAAAAAAAAGACCTAGAAATATGGTGAATGGCCATATGGCAATTTCTGAGTTGCATATTCAGCTGAGAAATGAGTAGCAAGCACTAAAAGAAAGGACAGAGCTTTTTGAAGCATTCTTTAATAATCTAAGTCTGACTGAGTACTTTGCCACTGAAAAACTGCGACCATTATTCTGACTATGGGATTGTTCTTCTTGGGAATGATGCTATTTTGGAACCTCAAATACAGAATTTTGCTTGTAAGCACATATGTTCATCCTGCTGAAAGTCTTACTGACCAAGCAACATAATTACCGAGACTATATACTCCAAAGAGGTCAAAGACAGTGAAAAAGATTCCATATGTACCAAAATATGTGAAACAGCACTTTTGAAGGTGCAAAGAATTGGAAGGAGAGTGCCCATTCATTGCCCGGACAACTTGTAGTATGTGGATGCAATAGACGTATAGGACTGATGCAAATTATAGTAAACAGAGCCAGGAGAACAAGTTTCATGTAATTCATTTCCTAGGGCAGCTTGCTGGTACAGTGAGTGGATAGAGCACTGGGCTTGGAATCAGGAAGGCTCATCTTTATGAGTTCAAATCTGGCCTCAGATACTTATTAGCTATGAAAATCCAGATAAGTCACTTAATCTGTGTTTGCCTCAGTTTCCTCATCTGTCAAATGAGCTAGAGAAGGAAATGGCAAAATACTCCAGCAACTTTTGCCAAAAAAAAAAAAACCCAAATGGAGTCACAAAGAGTCAGACAACTGAAATAACTGAACAGCAACAATTCATTTCTCAGCAATCTGAATTCTGGACTTCTCCATCATGCCCTTTTGTGAGATATCTCCCTTTTCCCTCTTTTCAACTTCCTTTTATGTATAGACTTCCTTCACTAAAGTCTAAGTTCCATGAAGGGAGGGGCTGTCTTTCTTTCTGCTTATATTTGTTTTCCCAGTACTTGACACAGTATCTGGTATACAGTTAAATGCTTTTTGACTGATGACCACAATAAAGGAAAACAACCCTGAAGGACTTCAGAATTCTGACTGGTACAGGGAACCATCGTGCTTTAGAGAGGAGAAATATCTGCCAGTTCTCAGCATGGTTGCAGAAAGAGGCACATATTTTCAGGTAGGTGCTATTATTATCTTCATTTTATAGGTAAAGAAATTGAGACGAATATGGTTAAGTGATATGTCTGAGGTCATGCAGATAGTGTCTGAGGCTGAATTTGAATCCAGATCTTCCTGATTCCCAGTCTGATACTCTACCCATTGTACCATCCAGCTGCCCCATAGGGCCAATGTATTGATTAGTGTAACTGAATTTATTTGTTAAATGAGGAGGTTTTGTTGGGAAAGGGGGAGTCACTGAGAAGTATTTATAGTGTAAACAAAAATATTAAGACATTTATAAGAAAAATAAATATATGTATGCATATAGATATAGATATATAAACATAAATATGTGTGGGTATATCTGTACTAACCTTTTCCAAGGGCAATGTCCTCAGACATGGCATCTGATTGGTGACATGGCTGGAAAAAAATAGAAATCAGTTATTCTGTAGTTTTTGAAGAGGTAATAACATCAGTTCTTCAAATTTCCAAGGTATTTGAAGGTTTAAAAAGCACTTTCCTTAATGATAATCCTGAGAAATAGGTACAGCAAATGTTTTTATATCTATTTTATAAAATTAGAGTTTGGGAAGGATAATTGATTTGACCACAGTTACGTAGTCAGGAAGATAATACAAGCACAACATGTTTAGTATTTCTTAAAGAATGCTTCTAAAAGGAAACACGATTTTGTACAATCTGTGTGAGCCTCAGTTTACTTATACATAAAATAAGGAAATTTAGGGTTAGGTTTTAGGGTTTGAATCATAATTGAAGGTAGAGTCAGAGTGTTAGGGTTAGGTTTAGATTGGTTGGATGAGATGATGTCTAATATGCCTTCCAGAAGTAAATCTATGATTCCCTGGTTGTTAGCCAGAGGATGAGGAGCATGGTTGAAAGAGTACTGCTGGCATGGAAGTTGGAAATCTAGACACTCTCTGTCTGGTCTTTTAATAGTTGTGTGAGTATGACCTTGGTCAAGTCATTGTACCCTTGTGAGCTGCAGTTCTTCCCCCTGTAAAGTGGGAATAATAAATACTCACAACACCTACTTCATAAAGTCATTGTGAGAAAAGCTTTCAAAGGCTATAACATTGTACAGAAAGAGGAGTTCTGACTCTTAATAGCTGTGTGACCCCAGGAAAATAATTTCATTGAGCTGAATTTTGATTTCCTCATATTCAAAATGGGAATAATAAAACCTGTACTTCTATTCTCAAAGGGTTGTCTTGTAGAAAGTGCTTTGTAAACATTAAAACACTATAGATTTGTATTGTTATTATTATTATTATTATTATTACCACAAAATGCCAGTGGGATAAAATAAGAATGTATATGATAGTTCTGTATAAACTATAAAGTGCTTACGGACTTTAAAAGAGGAGTATTAAAACCACCAAAAGAAGGCTGTTAGGAACAGGAAACCCTGTGGCTCATCTCTTCAATCTCTCCCTCAGGCAGAAAGTAGATTTTACTAATATGGATCAAATACCTTCTGGACTTCATAAAGAGGCAAACCAGGGCCAATTCTTTTCCAATTCATCCCATATCCCCTTCTCTAAACTGAGCACAATGAATGTCTTAGACACTGGGAATAGAGTTTAGTTTAGGGTCAAAATACTTTGGTTGAATATTGTCTTTCCACTAGATTGAGCTCCTTCCTCAAGGGCTGGGACCCTTCTTTTGTCTTTGTATCCTCAGCACTTAGCACAGTGCTAACACAGAGTAGGTAGTTAATAGCTGTTTACTGACTTTCTGATTGATTGACTTGGATATAGGTTCTTTTACAATCTGTATAAATTATTCCATTTAGCCCCCCAATGCCTCAGTTTCCTTATCTGTAAACTTAGAGAGATGAGAGATGAGACTAAATATTTGCTAATTCTCTAACAGCTCTGAGTTCCTGAACCTTTGAAATAGCTGTAAGAAAATCAGGGCAGCTGAACAGAGAATTGCTCCATGGATATTCTAGTTCTCTACTTGAATTTGACCTCCCTCCCTGCTGAGGTTGGCAACCCTGATGGCAGCAGCTGGTCTAGTCTCCCAAAGGTTTCCATGTAGCTTTGTAGGACTGTGATTCATTGAAATTGGGTCTCATCTCCCCAGAATTTCATTTTATTTCTTTGACTCAAGCCAATTTCATAATTATATGAACAAATTGTCTGTCCTTTTTGGCCTGCTGTTATGCTTGCTCACATTCGATGAGTTTCTATTGAAACCTTAATACAAAGGGAAAAGACATCAAAAGGCTTCTGTTCAAGTCCCAGCCCTTCCCATTTACTCCTTAGTGACACAGGGCAAGTCACTTTTTCTCCTGAGGAAAGCCCCAATTGCTCTATTAGGAAACTGAAAGGATTGGTCTACATTAGGATTCTCAGCCACTTTTGTCATGGACCCCTTTGGCTATCAGGTGATGCATGAGAGGTTTTAAAATGCCTAAAATAAAATGCATAGGATTACAAAGGAAAACAATTATCCTGGAATACTTTAAAAATATTTAGAAAAGGTCAAGGATCACAGGCTAAGAACTCCTAGTCTAAATGAAATGCAACACCCTTTCCAGCTCTAAATCATGGTACCTACCTCACAGGGTTGCTATTCAAGTTGATATGAAATCATGAACATGAAATCACTGTACAAACACAAGGGATTACAGGTCTGTATAGTGTTTTATCCTTTCCTCCACTAAAGTTCTTTAATGTTGCATTAATAACATTTGGAATTTATATGGGGGTAACTGGTATATGAAAGACTTTACACATATTCTCACTGGATCCTTTGAACCAGCTTTGAGATGTTATTAACCTTATTTTTACAGGGGAAATAGAGACCCCAAAATCAAGTGAATTGCCCAGGATCGCCCAATTAGGAAATGACAAAGATGAGATTTTGACTCATGTCTTTTGATGCCAAATGAAGTGTTCTTTCAACTACATCAAAGTTGACCCTTTTACATTGCAGCAGGGAGGTAATCCTGTGGTCTAGAAGGCTAGGTCAACAAAACACATTCTCTGACAGGTCTTTCCAAGCTGGAATTGCAAAGAACTCTGTGTTCCATATCTTTGGATTAACTTAACTAAATTCAGAGGCTTATTCCTGCAAGGTTGACCATCAGATAATTTTCCAGCTACAGCAAATTCCAAAAGGAACTTTCCTCGAAGAATTGGAGTTATCACAATCCACTCTGGCTGTGGCACACCGACAAAACCATGAACCTTTGGATCTATTAGATTTAATACAACCCATCAGCATTTATTAGGCATCTGCTCTCTCTGAGGTGATAATCACTGTGGAAGTGACTAGAGAGCTCCCCTCAGTGTCAAGAGAAACTCGGTTGCCTTTCATACATATCATGCAATTTTGATCAACCCATTTTATCTCTCATTGCCCTAAGCAACTCTCTAAGATACTAAGTCATAAAGCAGAAACTGGTATGTATTGGAAGAGGAAATGTTCTCAATAGGCATTTGCTATATCAGTGAAATCACAAGTTAGACAGAAGATAATATGCAAGGAACTATGTTGGGTACTGGAGATGCAAAGATTTTTTTTAAATGGTACAGTATTGGAGTTAAGGAACCTCAATTAAAGTCCCATTGCTACTATTAGATGGTCTTGAACAAGCCATACAACTCTACGTGGCTCAGATTTCTCATCTGTAAAATGGGAAAATTGAGCTAGATAACCTCTAAAATCCTTTTCACCTCATAACACAATGAGAAGAAGGTTTCTGCCCCTCCACAAGCTTACATTCTACTGGGAAATATAATATAGTGTATACCCAGATACACAAATGCAATGCAACTACCAAGTAATTTCAGAAGGCAAAGGGCACTAAGAAATAAGTGGATAGAGACCTTATGTAGTAGGAAATTATACCTAAGTTTAGCCTTGAAAGAAACTAGGAATTCTAAGAGGCAAAGGTAAGTAGAGTGAATATTCCATTGGATATAGTCTGCTACACCATGGAACTCAAAACTGGAATGTCACATAGTAGAAAATGCAAATGGGCCAATTTGGATGAAGCATAGTGAGAGGAAGAATGATGCCTAGAAAGGTCAGATGAAATCAGAATGTGAGAGTACAAATGTGAAACAGAAGAGACTGCATTTTTGCTGTCAGGCAGTTGTAAATCACTGAAAAATATCAGTCATGTAGTGATTTGATCACACCTATCATTAGGAACAGAAGTGAGATTCCCGAGTTTGAATCTAGCCTTAGACACTTACTACCTTATATGACCTTGGGCAAGTCCCTTAATCCTGCTTGCCTTTATTTCTTCATCTGTAAAATGAGCTGGAGGAAAAAAAATGACACAAACCACACCAGGATCTTTGTGAAGGAAATCCCAAATGGGGTCATGAAGAACTGTACATAACTAAAACAACTGCATCATTAGAAATATCATTTTAAAGTTGTGTGGAGGATATATTAGCGATGGGAGAGAAAGACTAGAAATAGAAAGGCCAACTACATGCTATGATTCAAACTTGAAGTGATAGAAGGCCTGAACTAGAGTGGTAGCCATTAATAGGAAGAAGAGAATTGAGGCACTAGATGTCAGATGAGGTCTAGAATTGACAAGCTTTGACAGTTGACTGGATATGGAAGGCAAAATATAGAACAGAGTTAAAGATAACTCAAGCCAAAAACTAGCTTAGAAGAATGGTAACGCTCTTGAACAAAATATTTAGAAAAAGGAGTATGGGAAGATTACAGGGAAAGATGACATATTACACTTTGGATAAGGTAGGGTATACATACTTATGGGTTATAAGTGTACAGGGATATCTAGCAATGAGTATGTATAGGACTTGAATCTAGGAAAGAAATGAGCACTAGCTGTGTAGATTTTATGGTCATTTACAAAGAGATGAAGGTTGTACCCTTGTGGGGAACTGACAAAATTAGCAGAAAAGAAAGGTTACTTTGAGGAGTGAAGAATACCATGCACAGATAGCTGGATCTGATCCATACTTCTCATAGTTAGAAAAAGAGGCATAGACAACAAACTATAAAAGAATCTGAAAAATAGATATTAAATAGCTGGAAAGCCATCCAGGAAAAAACAAAGTCATAAATATTATAGAAGGAAAAGATAGCTCTGGAAAGGAGGTCATCAGCAGTACTAAAATCAGATAGAAGACTGCTGTTGGATTTAACAATGAAGAGATTCATAACCTAGAAAAGAATAGTTTCAGTCAGGTTATAAATTAAAGTCAGATTATAAAGCATTGAGAAGCTGAGGAAGTAGAGGCAATGAATGTTGATGGCTTGTTTTCCTACAGTTTAGAATAGAAGGAAAAGATACAGAATAAAAGCAAAAAGAGGTTGCAGGATAAAAGGGAAAATTATCTTTAAATACAGGAGAGAGAGGGATGTTTGTAGGTACCAGGAAACCATAAAGTAGCCAAGTAAGAGGGGACAAAGCAGGGAACTTCTGGGGTGAAGAAAAAGATCAAGATCAAGTACAAAAGTACAGGAGAAGGTAGATATCATCATCAGTGCCTGGAGCAAAATAACAAAGAATGGGGATGACAAAGAAATTTTGAGGTATACTAGAGGAGAGAAGAGAAAGTTCACAACACTGATGAAGCTTTATTTTGTATCACTGGATATTGCATAACTGAAAATAATGCAGCCTCTCTGAAAGTAGGAACTACACTTCTTTTCTATTTATATTTCTGGAGCTTTTGAACATAGACATATTGGCTTATTTGCAATTTCTCCTATGTGACATTCCAGCTTTTGCTCCATGGCTTGCCACAGTGGAATGTTCCCTCTCTTTAACTCTGCCTCTTAGAATTCCTATCTTCTTCTTTTTTTAATTTAGAATATTTTTCCATGGTTATTCATGGTTTCCACGTTCTTATTTCTCCCCTTCCTGGAGCTGACAAACACACTGGGTTATATATGTATTATTGTTCAAAACCTATTTCCATGTTATTCATATTTGCAGTAGAGTGATCATTTAACATCAAAACCCCAATCATATCCCCATCAAACCACATGATCAACCATATGTTTTTCTTCCTACTTTTCTATTCCCTTAGTTGTTTCTCTGAATGTGGATAGTGTTCTTTCTCATAAGTTCCTCTGGATTGTCCTAGTAGAAAAGCCTATTACATTCTATTGTGCCATAATGTATCAATCTCTGTGCACAATGTTCTCCTGGTTCTATTCCTTTCACTTTGCATCAATTCCTGGAGGTCTTTCCAGTTCACATGGAATTCCTCCAGTTCATCCTTCCTTTCAGCAAAATAGTATTCCATCACCAAAAGATACTACACTTTGTTCAGCCATTCCCCAATTGATGGATACACCCTTGTTTTCCAATTTTTTTTTTTGCCACCATAAACAGCGTGGCTATGAATACTCTTGTACAAGTCTTTTTCCTTATTATCTCTTTGGTGTACAAACACAGCGGTCATATGGCTGTGTCAAAGGGTAGGCATTCTTTTAAAGCCCTTTGCCCATAATTCCAAATTGCCCTCCAAAAAAGTTGGAGCAATTCACATCTCCTTCAGCAGTGTATTTGTCTCCCAATTTTGCCACATCCCCTCCAACATTTATCACTTTTCTTTGCTGCCATATTGGCCAGTTTGCTAGATGAGAGGTGGTACCAATGAGTTGTTTTAATTTGCATTTCTCTAATCAGGAGAGATTTAGAACACTTTTTCATGTTCTTATTGATAGTTTTGATTTCATCATGTAAAAACTGCCTATTCATGTCCCTTGACCATTTTTCAATTGGTGAATGGCTTGACTTTTTGAAAATTTGACTTGGTTCCTTATGTATTTGGGAAATTAAACCTTGTCAGAGAGTTTTGTTATAAAAATGTTCTCCCAGTTTGTTGCTTTACTTCTAATTTTGGTTGCATTGGTTTTGCTTGTACAAAACCTTTCTAATTTGATATAATCAAAGTCATTCATTTTATATTTGGCAATGTTCTCTATATCTTGTTTGGTCTTAAATTCCTTCCTTTCTCACAGATCTGACAGTATACTATTCTATATTCACCTAATTTATTTATTATTTCACTCCTTATATTTAAGTCATTTACTCATTTTGATTTATCTTGGTATGAGGTGTAAGACGTTGATCTAAAACTAATTTTTCCTATACTGTTTTCCAATTTACCCAACAGTTTTTTGCCAAATAGCAAGTTATTGTCCCAAAGGCTGTGATCTTTGGGTTTATTGAACACTAGCTTGCTGAAGTCATTTACCCCTAGTCTATTCCATCAATTCACCCTTCTGTCTCTTAGCCAGTACCATATTATTTTGATGACTACTGCTTTATAGTACAGCTTAAGATCTGGCACTGCTAGGCCCCCATCCTTCACATTTTTTTCATTATATTCTTGATCTTTTGTTCTTCTAGATAAACTTTGTTATATTTTTTCTAATTCTATAAAAAAGTTTTTTGGTAGTTGGACAGGTATAGCACAGAATGAGTAGATTAATTTGGATAGGATTGTCATTTTTGTTATGTTAGCTTGTCCAACCCATGAGCAATTAATTTTTTTCCAGTTATTTTGATCTTATTTTAATTGTGTTGAAAGTGTTTTGTAGTTATATTAATATAATTCCTGTGTTTGTCTTGGTAGATAAATTCCTAAATATTTTCTATTGTCCAGAGTGATTTTAAATGGAGTTTCTCTTTCTAACTCCTCCTGCTGAATTTTGTTGAAAACATATAGAAATGCTGATGATTTGATGATTTGTGAGGGTTTATCTTGTATCCTGCAACTTTTGCAAAAGTTGTTAATTATTTCCACTAGCATCTTAGTTGATTTTTCTAGGATTCTTTAAGTAGACCATCAAATTGTCTACAAAGACTTATAATTTAGTCTTTTCATTGCCTATTTTAATACCTTCAATTTCTTTTTCTCTAATTGCTATTACTAGTGATTCTAGTACAATATTAAATAATAGAGATGATAATGGGCATCCTTGGTTCACATCTGATCTTATTGGGAAGGCTTCTCACTTGTTCCCATTGTAGATGATATGTGCTAATGGTTTTAAATATGTACCATTTATTATTTTGAGGAATGGCTCTTCTATTCCTATACTTTCAAGTGTTTTCCCTAGATTCTTTCAAGGCTAAACTTAAAACATTTTTAAATATACCAGCAATCCCAGGATCTGCGACAATTCCACAGGGCTCATGATGAAAAAGGTATCCACCATCATAGAAGCAATAGACAGAGTCAGAATGCAGATTGAATCCAAACATTCTTCACTTTATTTCATAAACTTATTTCTAGTGCAAGCAATATAAGTCTTCTTTCAAAATATGATGAATATGGGAATAGGTACAAGTACAATCTATATCATATTACCTGTTGTCTTGGAGAGGGGTGAGAGAAAGAATGTGGGTTGCCAATATTAGAAAATGAGTATTAAAAATGGCATATACATGTAATCTGGAAAAATATTGAATTAATTTTAAAAATCCTTAAAATGTCTTTTCATTCATTGATCGATTCATTTGTGTCAATACTTAAACCCAAGTCACCTGTGTCTAAATCTAGAATTCCCTAATGAGTAAGGATGGATTCTATGGTATATACTGTACCCTCTAACCACAGCCAGGCATTTCCCATACATCCAGTAAAGGTGGCAAGAGACTATGAATGACCAGGTCAATGCCAGCCACTGTCCAAAGAACCTCAAGTGTATGTCTTCTTGACAATGGATCAGTAACATAAAGGAAGGGTAGCTCATCCACATGGTATGGCAAAAAAGGGAGTGTAGCCTCTACAGGACTCATTCTTTTCTTCTATGTGATTTTTACTTCATCTATTGACAGACAGAATTACACTCATAAGGCCATTAGTAGCTCAGTTACTGCCAACAAGGCAGCCCTCCAGGACACAGAGCCAGAGTCAAAATGCCTCCGTCAGGAATTTCAGCTGTGTCCTCTGCAGCTCAACACTACTTAGCGTCTATAAAACATTGTGCTTTGGACTCTGTGAAGTACTTTGGCTGCCAAGAGTTAAGAAACAGCGATTGTGGTAAAGTAGGAAAAACCCACAAGTGTTATTGCTGCTATCCCATCACAAAACCTTGTACAAAGTAGGTATTTAATAAATAACGGGCTCTATTTCCTTAGCATTAGAAGGTTTGCAGATTGCTTTCTTTATAAAAGCCCTGTAGGGAAGGTAATACAAGTATTATTATCCCCACTTTACAGATATAAAAACAGGGGCTAGAGAGGATCACACTAGATCTTTCTAATTTCCCATCTGGCCCTCTTTCTACTGCATCCCATCGCCACAGCCCTCCCAAAGTTTGTTGAAATGGAAGCTTTGATGTCTATTTTTTGTTATTTAGTAGATCACCGACTTGGGAGCCACACATTTTATTCCTCTCTCTTCCACTGATTCTTCATGAAAGAGACATTAGGAGGCATTGAGCCCAAGTCACTAATTTTTTTTTAATGAGCAATGGAAACCCATAAGGATTGTCACAACAGCAGAAAAGAGGCAGAACCAGGATTGGATCTCAGGTTCTTTGACTCTAAATCCAATGCCCTTCTACTGTTTTAGTTGAGATGTAACTGAGAACAGGGTCTCAACTAATTGGCACTATATCAAGTTTGAGGGGAGGAAGAATAAACTTCATAAATAGGAAAAGAGATGCTAAAAGGGAAAAAGAAAGGGGCATACTTCATAGACTCCACAATTTTTCTGAAATAGTTCTAAAATAGATATAATACTTGGCTAAATTCTTTATAGTTTTCATCCTCATCAGAATGCATACAGTAGGGTGGTCCAGGGGAAAGCTTCCTGCACTTGAAATCAGAGGATGTCTTCAAATTTCATTTTTTCTATTTACTACTTGAGTGACCTTGAACATGTCACATAAGATCCTTGGGCTTCGGTTTTCTCATCTGTAAAATGAGGGGTTTGGATTAGATGACTGCTAGCATACCTTTCATCTCTAAATCTATGATCCTATGATATGTTCTATATACCTAGCACCTATGGAGCAGCTAGATGATGTAGTGGATCGAACACCAGGTTGGAGTCAGGAAGATCAAATCCAGCCTCAGGTACTTACTAGCTGTTATGACCCTGAGTAATCCCTATTTGCCTAATCCATATTTCCTTCAGTTCCTCATTTGTAAAATGGAGGGCATACTGGAGAAAGAAATGGCCAACCACTCCAGTATCTTTGCCAAGAAAACCCCAGGGACAAAGTCTATGGGATTCCATAAAGGGATCTAGCTTTGTACATTTGGGGGAAGGAACAATCAGGGGGAAAGGGATCCAGACTTTTAAAATCCCCATTTGGATTTTAGTCCACACATCAACCTATAAAAATGATGTTATTCAAGAATTGCTTTAAGGCAGTGAGAGGCTGAGTGCCTTCCCCTGGGTCCTATAGCTTGAATGAGTCAGCCATACGGCTTGCACTTGGGCCTTTCTAGCTCCAGTGACAATTCTCTAACCTCTATGTCAAGCTGCCTTTGCCTCTCACTGTGTAAATAGTAGAAGCTTACTAAATACTTCTCAAATGAATGCACAAACTAACCTAGATGGTCTCTGTTAGTCCATGTCACCTTGCAGGGTATAGATTAATTTTGGAGGAGAGGTTTATTGGTATAACGCTTCAAAGAAGGACAAAGATAGTTGAATAAAACTAACCATCAGTTACAGAGTTATAGAGAAAACAAGAACAGTCATATAATTGGAAATAATGTTGCCAATAAGATCTAAGAGCAAGAAGGGACTTTAGAATATAAAATATACAATGTTAAAACTTTAAAGAACTCTAGAAAGAGAGTATCAGAGCTAGAAGGAACCCCAGAAATAATTTAATAGAATCCTGAAATTTCACATATGGGGAAAGTGTCCACCAGAGACAGAAGAAGAGAAGGAAGGAAAGAGGCAGGGAGAGAAGGAAGGAAGGAAGGAAGGAAGGAAGGAAGGAAGGAAGGAAGGAAGGAAGGAAGGAAGGAAGGAAGGAAGGAAGGAAGGAAGGAAGGAAGGAAGGAAGGAAGGAAGGAAGGAAGGAAGGAAGGAAGGAAGGAAGGAAGGAAGGAAGGAAGGAGGAAGGAAGGAAGGAAGTGAGGGAGGGAGGGAGGAAGGGAGGAAGGGAGGAAGGAAGGAAGGAAGGAAGGAAGGAAGGAAGGAAGGAAGGAAGGAAGGGAGGGAGGGAAGGAGGGATGAAGGGAGGGAGGAAGGGAGGAAGGATCATGCTGATTTTTTTAATGTTGTAAAAATATTCACCCAAATACTACCCAGTATTAAGGCATATCAGCAGGGAAGCAAGGGAAGAGAACAGAGAATAGAGAAAGCTATTCTTCAAAATTCTTCAAAAATTAATATTAGAAATAAATATAATCTTTGGACAAAGGCATCTGAGCTAGTTAGAGTCTTTTGTTTTGATAAAAGACCAAGTGTATAGAGGGATATCATGAAAGGTATGGCTGGTCATGTCAGCAATGAGTAGGATATAATCTGCATCATTCTCATAAGAAGTATTTTAAAAGGCTAGATAAAAGTTGGTATTTTCCCTTCCTTTTAGAACACTCCCTGCTCCCCTTCTCAAAAATAAAACCATTGGTGTTCCTACTTCAAATTTCAAAGTCCTTGAGGGGTGGAGTACTGAATTCACTTATCTTTTAAACATGTCAAAGAAGATTCCTGTTATGACCTCCATCTGGCCAGAGCAAAGTAAGGGAGGTGGGGAGGGAGGAGTTTCTATGATTCGAAGACCCTATAAATTGGGTCTTTGAACTCAATATTTGGACATTCCTCAAGCACCCAAGTGGGGAATGTCCCCTTCATGAAAGAATAAACTGCTGTCTTATACTTTGGCCTCTCAACTCCATGTTTGTGAACTTATTGCAGTGGTGGGGCCCCACTCAAGTGAGACACTGGATTTGATAAGTAATTACCTCTCTGGGCTCAGAAGACATGAAGGTAGATGCATAGGTGGCCACAGCAACATCATCCACCAAAGCCCTTGCTGTCTCTGAGAGCTTCAGGTTCTCAATTCCATGTCGGTGAAGTTCCTGCAACAGTTGGGCAACCAAGTTGTTTCTGTCCCTGCATTTCTGCACCAGGGAAGCAACTTTTGCCTACAGGAACAAAAAACAACAAAGGATCCAATGGGGCTCTTCAAGGTTCACATCAAGGTTCAGAGGTCTATGACCCTGGAGGCAGGAGGATTCACTGCCATATTTGAGAAAAAGTCCAACTCATCTTCTCATTAAGGTTTCATATAGCATATCGTAATGTACTTGGCTTAGAGGATAGCTTGGAATCATGAGACCTACATTCCAATCCTGCTTTAGACACTTATCCCCTATGTGTCTATGGAAAATCATATAAGCTGAGTTTCCTCATCTGTAAAAATCAGTATAACTATACTTTTATTGCTTCTTTTACACATTGATTATGAAAGGATTTAGAAATATTTACAAATGCTATAGATTTGTGAGATATTATTGTCAGGTAGTATTCTGTATTCTTAGCACCCTCCATCCTCTTTTCTATTATTATACCATCACTGCAGAATGGTAATAGGTTCCTTAGGACTGAAGACTATTTTGTATTCTTTGTTTCATGAGTTGCCATGGCCAAAGAATTCATCACCAAGGAGCCAGTCTACTGATAATAAGCTTCCCTGAACTTCGCTTGATAGGCCCTCAGAAGGCATACTCTATCTTTTGCAAGGAACAAATGCTGTTATATTTCCATGAGTCATGGCATTCTAGATTGTCTAAATTTTTTAAAATAAATTTAACAGAGCAAATAAAGGAGAAAGAAAGGCACATGGTGAGTGTAATCAGACTGTAACACATAATAAGGAACAAAGACAATCTACAGTAAAGGATGGCACCAAGAAAATGTATAATTAAAAAAACAAGATGGAGCTTATAATACAGAGAGATCTGTGTGTTCCATTGATACATTTCTGATATCAAGAGGAAGTGAGGAAAGCTCCTAAGTATGTTGAATAGGTTGGCCTTTGAGAGGCAAATCTTTGAGAAAGCATGGATAAGAGCCGGTCAATAAGGACAGGGATGTGAGCTACATCTTTGAAGGCCTCATCCACACTGATACCATCCCAGGACCAGCTGACTTTGGGAGGAATTAGATATGAGAGATGAAGAAGGAAGGCAGTCCAGATATGGAGGATAGAAAATGAAAAAGCACAGATTTGGAAAAGGGAGCCTAGATTGCTTTTCCTCTTCACTCACCTCTCTAATTCCTAGTTTCCACAGTCCCCTTCACAGTACAGCTTTCAGAAGAGACTTTTCTGGGTATTTTCATCTCTCCCCCAAATAATGCCTTGTCTCTGAGATTGTCTTCTACTTATGCAGTATGTCTTACATTTACATGCCATTTACTGCTACATGGTGCAGCGAATAGAGCAATGAGCTTGGAATCAGGAAGACTCATCATCATACTTCAAATCCAACCACATACTGACTGGCTGAGTGATCTGAGAAAGTCATTGATTCTTTTTGCCTCAGTTTCCTCTTCTGTCAAATGAACTGCAGAAGGAAATAGCAAAGCACACCAGTATCTTTGCCAAGAAAAATCTCATATGGGGCCACAAAGAATTGAAAACATAACTGAACTAATTGAACAACAATTCCTTCATTAGATTGCGGGCTCCTCTGAAGGGACAGGCTGTTTCTGCTTTTCTTCATATTCCCACCACTTAGCATAGGAACTAGTATAAATTAATAATTAATAAATTGCTTGTTGACTAACTGTACCAGAATTGTGGAATTGAAGATCAGAAGCCCTGATATAGACCTGAATGACTATGTATGGGCTCCCTCTAATGGCAATCTAAGAGTTGGCAGAAATAGTCCTAGAGCGAGTAACTAATGATTCAAAGCAGCCAACATCTCATAGAATCTCATTGTTAGAAAGAGCCTGCAGGGGTTATGTTACTCTACTTGAACTAAGAGCCCTCTTGACTGGCAAGGAGTATTCAGCCTCCCTTCAAAGACCTTCAGTCATGGAAAATTCCCTTCCTGGCTAGAAAGTAATTAGATGAACAATTAGAAAGAGGGTTTACAAAATGTCAAGTAGGTGAAGCTTGATTGATGTTTCCTCTATTCCCTCACTCCACAGGTATCTATTGACCCCAGAACCACTTCACTATGGATCCATATTTGGGCAAGATGTCCTAACTTTCCTTTGCTTCCTTCCTGCATCAAAACTTCCTCCTAGAATGTTTCCTATTAGGGGTTTACTCTTCATTTGTGACAACAGCATGGTACATAAAGATGAATTAATTACCAGAAATATTAATTAGCTAATTAATAGTTTTTCCAATACCCTGGTAAAATGACTTAACTTTTATAGAATCAGAGAAGCAAGATGGCATCACAGGGAGGAAAAAGAGAGAAAATATCACTGGAGTAAGAGTCAAGTGAAAAGAGTTTCAACTTTTGCTCTACCATTAATTAGTTGTTTGACATTGTTCAAAAGATTTGACCTCTTTGAAATCCAAGTTTCTTCTTTATAAATAAGAAGAAATAGTGCTCAAGACTTCTTCTAGTACTCTATTATGTTTTTTATTTTAGAGATATTTTATTTTTTCAGTTACATGTAATAATAATTTTCAACATAGATTTTCCAAAATGATAAGGTCTGAACTGTATCCCTCTCACTCGCTCTTCCCTACTTCCACTCAGAGATAGTAAGTAATTTAATCTGAGTCACACATGTTTTATTGTGGAAAATACACTTCCATATTGGCCATAGTTGTAAAAGCAAAATCATATAAAACCAAAACCCCTAAATAAAAACATAAATACACTGATGTGAGAGATAGTCTGCTTTGATCCCCAGCACTATATTCTATAAATATGTAAACACTAGAGATATTAGAAAGCAGAAATGGGAAGGTAGTATTAATTAAGGAGTTTTTTCACTGTTTTCTAAAATCCTACCATGTTAGGTAACCTTTTTACTGACTTCCCAATGATGACTCACAAAGCACTTTAAATACATTGCATCATTTGATCCTTAAAAACAACCATGTAGTTGGGCATTATTATCCCTGTTTTACAGATGAGAAAACTAAGTCTCAGAAAAGTCAAGCGATTTGCTCAATAGCATATGGCTAATATTTTTGGAAGAGGCAAGACAGGAAACCACATTTCCTGTGGAGAGCATGAAAGAATGAAAAGAATATTAAATTCATAATCAAAAAATTGGTTTTGAGTCATAGCTCTATAATTTATTAATTGTAGGTCAGTCACTTAACCCTCTGTCCTGAATTTCAGTTTCCTCATCTATAAAAGGAGGACCTACTAACTACTTAAAAGTGCATAATGATTATGGCAAAGTGGTGGAACCAGCCTGGATTCTGGACAATCTGAGTTTAAAACTGGCCCAGGCAACTCACCTAACCCTGCTTGTCTCAGTTTCCTCATCTAAAAAATGAAATGGAGGATGAAATGTCATAAACCAGGCTCGTATCTTTGCCAAGAAAACAAAAAATTGGGTCATGAAGTATTGCAGTCAACTGAACCAACTAAACAACAAGAAGAAGGTAATATTTGCATTATCCACCTCCCAGAATTGTTACTAGGAATAAATGAAAATGTACATAAAAAACCTTTGTAAGTAATAAATTGTTAGAGAAAGTCATGTCTTAGTATCAGTCAAGGGATTAAAATAATCCTTAACTTAGATCCAGAAGTGACTTTAGAAATCAATCCCTCATTTTACAAATGAGGAAACTGAGGCTTCAGAACCATTTTGTGGTTCAACCAAGGTTAAATAGACAGTAAATAATGGAGCCAAAATTTGAACCAGGTTATAAGATCACAGATTAACACCTGGAAATGACCTTAAAAGCCATCTAGTTCAATCTCATTCCTTTTGATCCTAAATCCTTTCCATTGACCACACTGCTTCCTCATAACATCTAGCCATCTACTAACATTCTCTTCTGCTCTCATCTCTAATCATTTAATTACTCAATAAATAAGCATTTATTAAGTTTGTATGATGTTGCAGGCATAGTGACAAGCACTAGTAAGATAATTCTAAAAACAAAATGGTCCCTTCCCTCAAGCATGAAGGAGAACCCAAGTTCTCAAAGGCTATGCCAATGCAGCTGAAACTCTGGTAGCTCTTAGGAACAAACCAGGAACCTGACATCTATGGGCAAACCTGGTCAAGTGCAAGGATCCTGGTCATACATGATGATAGCCAAACGTGCATGCTTTTTTTTTTCAGTCATTCTTACTTTGGAAGACAATTTACTGGGGCTTTTAAAGGATTGTAGTATGGATCTGTAATGGATATGCCCTCCAGGACAAGATTACAGATGCTACATAGATACTACCTACCCCATTCCACTGCCCCTTAATATCAGAATTCAGTCAAGGAAAGCAGTGAAGTGATAAAAAGTAAATGATTATATCTTGTTTAATGACTTCATTAGAGGGCTGGAGTCCTTGGATTCCAATGATTTTAATTCTTCATCCTCTACATGAGAATAGTGAGCTATATGTATATCAGAGTAGAGGAAGAATTGGAGAACAATATTCATTTAAAGGGTCCAATTGTAGTCCAATTATCAATGCAATCAAAGTTTGTTGACCAGAACAATCACAGATAAATTACCCTGAGAGGTGTCACTGCCGAATTCACTTCATTTTTCCTCCTTTTGAGCTCTTCAATCTGAAATAGAACCAAGGCATGAATTATCTCAATTATTCCCAAGGCAATTCTGTCCAACATGGAACCATGATTGGACTTTTGGACCAATTGAATCCAACTAGAATGAGAACTAGTTTTTCAAAAAGAACTTTTTTTTTATCTAGAGCAAAAATAGTTAGAACCATGATTGGACTTTTGGACCAATTGAGTCCAAGTGGAATGAGAACTATGGTAGGCTCCATGGGGTGATGCCATGGTGGCAATTACCATAGAGAGGAAGAGTTAGAACCTGAGATGAAGCTCCATTCTCCCCATGTTAAATAAGGGCTCTACTTCCAAATGAAGTAGTATATAGTACTCAACCCTGAGTAAATTCTATAAGTGCCTCTTATGAAGTGTCTGGCCTCCAGAACAGGAATAGTTGCTCCCTGAGCAGCTGGGATTGGAATTCAGAAAGGGAAGAGGTAAAAGTTCTTCTAGCTTACCAACAATTCTGTTTCTGGAGTAGAGTCTATAAAGACTGTGTTTTTCCCCAGGATTACATTCTATAATTTATTCTAGGATAATAAGGTAATAGAAATTATTCCATTTGTTTGTATCCCATTGCCTAATGCAGTATCAGGCATCTAAATGTCCTTACTAAATGGGCTGATGGATGGGTAGAAAGATAATGTAGGAGAATATTTGATTTTTCCCATCTCTGGACTTCCCATGAGAATTGGTGTAGCAGAAATGGGTAGGGTCCTGATCTTGATGTCAGAAGACCTAGAGAATCAATAAGCCAGTCAATTAGGAGAAATTTATTAAGCATTTCCCAGATGTTAGGTGAGCAGCTAAATGGAGTAATGGATGGATTGCTAGGTCTGAAGTCAGGAAGAATCATCTTCATGAGTTCAAATCTGGCCTATGACACTAGCTGTCATGACCCTGGGTAAGTCACTTAAACTTTTCAGCTTTAATTTTTTCTTCTATTAAATGAGCTGGAGAAGGAAATGGAAAACCACTCCAGCATTTTCCCCAAGAAAACCCCAAAATGGGTTCATAAAAAGTCAGGCAAGACTGAAATGACTGAATAGCAACAGGTTTCAGGCATTGTATTAAGTGATGGTGTTACAAAGACAAAAAGGAAATGGTCCCTGGGTGCCTCTAGGAAAAATATTCTACCAGATCATAGGGTCATAAATTTAGAGATGGAAGGAACTAGAGCTCATTTATTCCAATTTGCTTATTTAACAAATGAGGAAACTGAGCCATGGCAGGGTGATGTCAGTGGCCCGAGGTCACATAGGTAGCAAAGGGCAGTGCCAGGTCCCCTGACTCTAAAGCCCACCTTCTTTCTTCTGTGCCCTGCTGCTTTCCAACAGCTCATGGTTCTACCATGGCTCTGTCTTTGGGATCTCACAAAAGTTCTTTCCCTCTCAGGCTTTTGGTTCTCTCCCCCGTAAAATAAATCAGTTGGACTAGATGTCTTTCAGAGTGTCTCCCACCCCTGACTCCCTTGCCTCCATGAACTTACTAGTTATATGACCAAGCACGAGGTACTTTCTTTTTCTCTGTTCATTTCCTCACATGAATTGGTATTAGTAATACTCCACCAAAGCTCAGGGTTGTTGTGAGGAAAATAATCAAGCCTTTAAGCTTGTGAAACATGGGTTCTTATTAGCAATTCAGTTGTTGTACAGCTATTTTTCAGTCACATCCATCTCTCTGGGACCCCATTTGGGATTTTCTTAGCAAAGATACTGGAAAGGTTTGCCATTTCCTAATGACTTGTCCAGGGTCACCCAGTTAGTAAGTGTCTGAGGCTGAATTAGCATCTAAGATTGGAATGACACATGCACAGAAAATGTAAATGCCTATTTCATAATAGAGGCATCAGAAAGTAAGAAACCAAGGTTATTCAGGCAGGTGCTTCATGGAGGAGATTGCATCTTACTTGGGCTTTGAATATTCCATTTAAATTCCACAGTAAAAAAGGGGAGGGATGGTATCCTGGGCATGAGAAACAATGTGAATAAATGTACATAGATAAGAGAGAGAACAGTGTGTATTTGGGGAAAGGAAGTAATCTGCTTTACCTGTAGCACAGGTAGCAGAGGATAAGATCAGGAAATTAGGGTGCCATTAGGTTGAGGGGGATAGCAAAGCCAGGAAAAGAAGTTACAACTTAACTCAGAAAGGCAATAGGGAGCAACTGAAGATTTCTAAGTGGAGAGATGACATTAACAGGTCTATCTAAAGGAAAAATTAGTTAGATATCAGTGTGATGAATAGTTTGGAGGGAGGTGGGGAAGATATTAGAGTTATATTAGAGTTATATATATTAGAGATCCATGTCCCCACATAATAGTATATGATAGAGTTTCTAAAATCCATATGCTCAACAATGTGAGTTTAAAAATATGGGGCCTTGAGGAAAAGATCAACTAGCCCTTAAAAATGTCCTCACAATTTACAAATGAAAATTCTCCCCCTTTTTATTGGGCTTCCCATAACCTGCAGAGATCTTTTCGATGCCTAGTAATGAATATGGTAAATTTAAAAATCAAGTCAAAAGTAAACACCAACAGAGTCCAGTGAAGTTATCAAGGAGCTTAATTTCCTGGTGCCATTATAGATCCATGTGACCTTGGGCAAATCATTTCATTCCCTAGATCTTAGTTTCCTAATACGTGAAATGAACATTTTGGATTAAATGATTTCTAAAATATGTACAAACCTGTCATTCTTTAAGTCTACCATTCTACATATTCTGAGCTCTCTTCAATCCCAAATTCCATGATTTATTCTGCCCTGAATTCTCCTGGAGGTCTAAGAATCTTTATATATAAAATATTATTTATATATTATATATAATATAAATTTATATGTAAAATACCTTTTCTGTTAGTTGGCCCTGAAGGTACCGAGTTTCATTTTGAGATGTCTGAAGTTCACTGTGTAAGACAGCCTGATCTCTAAGCTGGGACTTCAGGGTTAATATCTGGTGGTGGAGAAGCTTATTGTTGCTCTTGGATTCTCTTTTTGGAATCATGGTCTTCGTGTCTTGGAGCTATAGAGAAGACAGAATTAAATAATATTAATAAATAACAATAAAATGATGGAGGGGAAGGGGTGAGCATTTATTAAGAGTCTACTGCGTACTTTACAATTATTATCTCATTGGATCCTCAACAACCCTGGGAAATAAGTGCTATTTTTGTTCCATTTTACAATTGGGGAAAGTAAGGCACACAGAATTTGAGACTTTTCTAGCATCACAGTTTAGTATTAGAAACTGAATTTGAACATTGCCTGGGGAATCTAACAATTTATTACCTTTTTTCAAATACTAAACTTTAATTCATAATAATATTTAATAGCAGTAATAATGAAAACAAGAATTAACTTTTAAATTGAATAGCCCATCATAATAGACTATTATAGAACTGGAAGGGACCTTGGAAATAGATTGTTTATTCCAAGGGCTGGCCATCTTTGGTCTATGAGCCAAATGTCTTATAAAACCATTCTTCACTGGACCCTGATTAGTCCCGTCCTTTTGTTTCACAGTTTACAAAACTGTTACACCAACAAAAAAAGAATGTCTTGCCCAGTGTCCTAGAGTCTAGAACAGGCTTATCACAGCTCTTAGAAGGGGAATTCCTGCTTTAGGCATGGTTTGGACTGAATTATTTCTAAGTTTTCTTCCAACTCCAAATTTATAGGTTCCTGTGGAACCATTGAATAAAAGCTCCAATCCCAAGCGAAGACTTCAGAGGTGCTTGGTCTAAAAAAGGCAATGGTCTTTTGATCTATAGATATCTAGAAATAACAGTAATTCATATGTAAACATGATCTCAAACACTCTTAGTGCTTTTTTAAGTTTTAGTAACTGAAAATGACACTAGGACTTTTGAGACACCCTGAACATCACTTTATAAAGCATATGACACTGAATTAAATAGTAGTGTATTACTATCTCCATTTAACACATTAAGAGTGCAAGATTAAATCGCTTATGCACCATCATTTGCTTAAAGCTCAAATCAATATCCAAGTTGGGAAATTTTGCCCTAACCCTAGTCCATAAATTATCAAATAATAATCTTTTCACTCTACTCTTTTACCCCCTCCTAAATATAAAGATAATTTGTATATGTATGCATTCTCTTACCTCCAGAAGATTAATCCACTCCCCCATGATGCCCTAATCATCATTTAGCAAATTACTTTTTTCCAATTTGCCCTCTAAACTCCTTGAAACCATTTCCAAATCCCTTGCCAACTAGGGCATGCTTTACTAAAGAGCTTTGAGGGGAGGAATCATAACACAACTAAAAGAAGCCAAAGAGTACGGAATAACCATTCCATTTATTAGCTGTGTAACAAACTGTGGGTAAACAATCTAAAAAATAAAATAATAAATCTTAATAATATATTAAAAAATAAAAATAACTCTTGTCAATTACCCCCCAAATCAGGACATGATAAAGAGACTTGCTGAACCTAATAAATACTAATGATTGCTGCTGATTCATACAGGGACAAATGATACTTCCATAAGCCCCTAATATCACTCCTAGGAACTATGAAGACAAGAGCAGGAAATGAAGATGTTACTGGCAATTGTGGCATTTTCATTGCTGCTGCTGATTTAAAGTAGGAGATTTAAAAGAGGAAAACAGATTTGGAAAGTATGGTCCTAATGAGGGTTAGTAAAATTGCATTTGCCTGTAGTTCTGATCAATATGATTATGAATAGAATTTGGAGGAGGAAGAAGAAAACCTTTAAGCCTTCCTGGTTCCTTCAAGTGAAGATGTGAAAACTTTCAACCAAAAAATCAGAAGTCATTTAACTCAAACTATCCCTAAATTCAGACACTTTCCAACTGAATCCCCTTTTGACTTCCTCATATCTCCTCCTGGTCAAGGCAAGTTCTCTGTGATTTTCCTGATTCAGATCTGGGTTAGGGGAAGAGTTAAATCACTTCAGTGTGACAGAGGGAACCTCACTATGTGAAAGAAATTGTAAAGAAAAAAAAATATGCGTGACATATCTCTGGAGGTAGTGAGCTCTCTATCAGTGGAAATGTTCAAGCAGAAGCTTGGTGGACATCTTTTATATATACTAGAGAAGAAGCATGCTAGGGCTAAGACCTAGTTGTCAAGAATCTGATGTCAGGATTGAGGGCTGAAGGATAACAGGATCATAGATTCAGGGCTGAAAAGGGATGTTAGAGACCATCTAGTCAAATGATCTTATTCTCTATGTGAGGAAATTGAGAACCATAGATATCAAACCAAGGCCACACGGGTAGTAAATAGCAAAACCAGGTTTTAAATCCAGGCTTTTGACTCCAAATCCAGTACTCTTTCCCTTCCACCAATGGGTCTCCATAAAAGGGATTGGAAGAAGGAAACAAGCATTTCTTAAGTGCCTACTATGTACCAGGCATTGGCTTATGCCCTTTACAAATATCTTATTTGATAATGAACCTAGCATTGGTGAGCCCAAACCTCCTAACCTTACAGAGAAGAAAACAAAGGTCCAAGGAGGTAACATGATTACCTAAAGTCTCAGAGTGAGTTGGTAACAATGATGAGACTAACAGGCTGCCTAAATTTCTCTCCAATATGCTATCCATTTTCAGCAAGCTATCCTGAACAAATAAACAAACCAAAAACACTCAAATGTTTTTTAAAATTAGTTTCTGATTTGATAAGCCATTGAGAGCTCTGAGGGATACTTGCTTTTGTGTGAAAGATGGCAAGGCAATGAATGAAAACTAACAGAAATTTCAGTGATTCCTAGAAACAAAGAATATAAACTTTTCTCTCTCAGCCCAAGTCAGAACATAAAATATGCATATGGAGAAAATATTTTGTCACTTTATGCATGTTATTAACAAGGAAATTACCACTCATCCATATTTGAAAGGCACAATGCTTACAATAATGCTCTATAGCACCTAAGTTTCAATTTTCACCCATCTTCTCTTGGTGGAACAAAAAGCTCTAGACCAATGTGATCCAAATTTTATTTTTTTAAGAAAATAAATAATTTATGTGGAAAGTATTATTTTAAAGACTTCTTTATCCACATAGTTTTAATAAGGAACAAAAGGAAAATGTATCACAGACATTTCTATCATGTACAGCATGGAAATCAGAGGCTTTGATCACTTCCTAAAGAAACTTATTGAAGAATCAGAATCTGTGAGAGATATTTTAATAAAAATCTTCTGATGTGTCAGAAATGTTGACTCAAAATAACATTGAATTTGGATAAAAGAGCCTTGGGTTCCATCCTTGTTCTTCCCATAGCTAGCTTTATGAGCTTGGGGAAATCGTTTTCTCTGAGCCTGTCTATTTATAGGAAATTTGCAAGGAAAATGCACAATAAACCTAACTACAGGATGTGAATGTGAGCTTCTACTACCATCACTATGAATAGGTTGGATTTATTGTTGTTCAGTCCTTTCAATTTTGAGTGACTCTTCATGACTCTCAGGTTGGATTAAATAATCTCCAAGGTCTACTCTGTCTCTAAATTTCCATGTTTAAATGAGCTAAAAGTCCTTCTAGCTCTAACATTCAATGCTCTATATTCTAAAATCCACTCCTGCTCTGGCATCATATGCCCTATGGTCTAATATGCCTTTAACTCCCACCTTCCATTTTTAATGTTCCAAGTTATACCATTCAGTTCTAACAGTCTGTGGTTTTTGCTCTGATTCATATCATATTGATATTTTATATTTGAATATTTATTTAAACTTTGACATCTTATAAATCCCCAAATCCCAGCAAATAGGGATCTGGCAGATGAGCATCTGAGCCACTATTTTTTCTTAAATGAGTTAAACTTCCATACAGAAAAAGAGGATATATAAATTGGGAAACGACAACTCCTTGGTTGGTCTGGAAATCAGTTTAGCTTACTGTTCATGAACCTTCTTTTCATAGATGGCTTGAATCAATGTGGTACAGAAAAGGTACTAAAGTCAGCCACAGTAACCAGAGATTCAGGAACTGTCAGATAAAATGATCAGGGTGAGGATGAGTCAGAGGAAGAAAGATGGTGTGAGAATATGTTTGTAAATGGACAAGGGGTTCACGATGTGAGTTTGGGGCACACAAGTGAAGACCTCTGCTTGCACCCATATACATATATGTACTCTTTGGGGAACATTAAAAAGATTTGTATTCAATGTCTGTCCTCATCTCCCAGCTGTCCATTCCACTACACATATTTCTAGTTAAAGAGAGCACTTAACACAAATACATGGAAAAAAAATCTTTTGATTTGGGATTTTGCAGTTTATTTGAAATTCATACTGTGTAGGAGTTAGGTTTTTTTCCATCTGATCCCAGGGAAAGAACAGATGGATAAAATTAATGGATTCACAAAACCAATTTGCAAACCTGTCAGTGAGTTTCATAAAATCACTATGTATTTCGATGGTATTACCTACTCTCTCTGCCTCACCCCCGACTTGGCAATGCCTGGATAAGGCTTCCTTATGCTGTTCCCACAAGAGAGAAATTGCTGCCCCTATTTCATAGTGGGGAGCTAGCAGAACTTTGACAGAGAGGCAGCTGTACTGTAGCAGAAAAAAAATACAGGACTTTGGGGATATCGTAGATTTTTTTTTTAGAATTACTAAATTTTAGAAATGGAAAGGACTTTAAAGGCCATCTGGTCCCAGCTGAGCTTGAGCACAAATATCCCTTCTATATCACTATATTACATAGTGTTAGAGCTAGAAGGAGACTCAGAGGTCATCTCATCCAACCCTCTTATTTTATAGACAAGCAAACTCAATCCCAGTCAAGTGTAGTGACTTGCCCGAGGTCTCAAGCCAGGGTACAAATCTGGGTGTCTGACTCCATGTACATTGTTTTTCCACAACAATATACCTGTCACTGTGAATTCAAAGAAGGGGAAAGCAGAGGAAGATAATAAATGGGAAAAGACCATAGGCAGCTTTGTCAAAAACTTGTGAAAAATTAAAGATTTCTGGAATGAAATGAGCCAATCTTGTCACTTTAAGTACAATGAGGTAGAAAGATTCCTAAACTTAGAGTCAGGGGACTTGGGTTCAAGTTAGATTTTACTACTTACTTCCTGCCTCTAAATCCTATGGACTTTTAGGGAGATAGCCCAAATTCTTGTCAAATGGGACAAACCACATCTAGGCCTTGGGCAAAAGGCACTAGAATAAGCATACATAGATTTCTTCTTTGGTTATTTTAGCTTCTAAACATATTAGTAGGATGCATATATAGATACACATATGCACATATATATATTTATAAATATATACATATATGATAAGGAAAACTTGGTTCAATTGGCCCTAGGCTACACATAGATTGGAAGTCTAAATCTATCTTCTTGGCAGGTATGCTTATAAAGCTTGTATCTTGGAGAAGAGTGGGGGAAGGATCCAGACATAATTTTATTAGTATAGGAAACTCTCAATGTGGAAATGCTCTCCACCAGTTCAAATTAACACCTCTTTGATAATTTATCTTTGAAAGCTGCATAAGACACTTAGACTATCTGTGAGGGCACAATTAGACAAAATTTAATCTGGGATCTTCTTTAATTCAAGAACTGTTCTACATCCATTATACTAGACAGTCTCTTAAGGGTATTTGTTAAGAACAGTATCATCAAGCTATAGCAATATAAATCAATCATCTAATTAAAGAATCCCAAATCATCATGATGGAATTGTATTTTTTCTAAACTAGAAAGTTACCCCAATGTTCATATCTTTCATTCATTCAATTATTCACTCAGCGAATTTCATTAAATAGCTGCTGGGGGCTAGAATATTGAATTAGGTGCTCAGGGAAGGAACAAAGTTCAATTAATCAATCATAAAGCACTTATTTTGTGCCAGCTTTCTACCAGGAAACATGCTAGGCCCTGGGGATGTAGCCCAAAATAGAAAAAAAAAGTTGCTGCCTTCAAGATAAGCAAAGACACTGCCCTAAAAGAGTGGTATGGGATCAGGTTATGAATGGCTTTAAAAGCCAATCAGAGGATTTCACATTTGATCCTAGAAGTGACAGGGAGCCACTGGTGTGTCGTGAAGTGGAGAGCTTGACATGATTAGACCTGCATTTTAGAAAGATCACTTTGGCAGCTGAGCACAGGATCAAATGGGCAGGGAGGAAAATCGAGGCAAGGAAAATAATTAGAATTAAAATAGTACAAGTGAAATGATGAAAACCCATCCCAGGGTGGTGGCCGTGCTAAGTAGAAAGAAGGGGATGTACACAAAAGAGTTAAGTGCTGTTAAGGCATTCTATCCAATATTACTGGACAAAGAAGATGGATGAGAAGGAAGAGACACTTTAGTGTCTATGCAATTTAAATAGTGCATACTACAAGTCAGAAGGAAATTCTGTTCTGAAACTCGGATTCAAAGGATGAGCATTTGCTGCCAACAATAAGACTAAGAGAAGGCGACATAAGCACTTTTAGGCTGTTTTTAGCAATGGTGGTTTTGCTGTATGGAGAAATCTGCAGGGTGTCAGACTGAAAAATTCTTGTGAAGGGGAGGCTGCCTGGCAAAAGATTTTTCATGCTTTTCTAAATTAAATCTTCCTGTAAATAAAAATACACAAGAGTGTTGGAGAAATTTAGTTTGAGACTAGTTAAAATTCTCAGTTCTTGTTCATACAAACTCTTAAGCACCTAGTGCCATACTTGAGGAGGACATTATCTACAGTGGGGTCCAGTATATAACCCTCCATTCTAACTCTAAAGCTCATTATTTTATACTGCCTCCAGAACCAGAGTATTGGATCCTAAAATGAACATCAGAGATCACTTAGCCCAACTCCTTCATAGTGGCCCAAAAAGGGGACTTGATCAAGGTAGAGAACTGGGGCACAGGGTCAAGGCTTTTATCTCCTAGCTCAGTTTTCTTTATACATTTAAGAAAATAATTTACAAGGGTTTTATAACACTTCGCAAACATTAAATCACCATATAAATGTTGCGTATGATTATGGTGTTAAAAGGGAGAATTAGTAGTTGTGTACAAGTTTCATGGAGGAAGATTTCATATTAATATACAGAACTACTACCTTGCAATTAAGGTTGTACAGTAATTAGATGGACTACTTTGAAAAGGAATAACTTCTCCATCTTTGGAGGCCTTTAAATGGTGGCTACATGACTACTCTCTAAAGATGGTAAGGAAGGGAGTCAGTCTTTAAAGATAGACTTCTGAAGTCACAAGGAGTTTTGAAGTTCTATAATTCAATAATATACTTTTCCACACATTTTTATGACTTATGATATACTTTAAAGCCCACTTACCTGGGAAGAACTGGCTAGTGAATTATGTGCTTGATTATGGAATTCAGATGAACACTTTCCTTTCTTATTTTTTTTTAAATCAGCTCTTTTTTGTTCACACTCATTAGTGGGTTCTTGAGTGTCACTGGAAATCTCAGGGTTCTTTCTCACTAAAAATGAACTCATTCTTGTATTGTGCATATGGAGCTGATACTTTTCACCGTACATGGGGAGTTGCTTTTGTCCTTTAGCAAAAAAAGATGCTTCCTCCAAATGTGATCTTTCATCTCTTGTTGGTCGACCTGAGGATTCAGTTACCTGAATTCCTTGCTCTACCATGTTTGCTTTGGCCAACAACTTCTGGATTTGTTCTTTCAGTTTCTCATTTTGCTTACTGTCTTTGGTTATTCGTTCAATATCCTTTGTTTCCCCCATGGCTTTCTCTTCTCTAACATCTATTTTGTGGAGAAGCTGTTCATTTTCTTCCTTTAGGCTCTGCATCACATCTTGTATTCCTGGCACTAGGTCTTCAATTAGATCTTTGTAGCCATTTCCAAGGTCAGCTATTAATGCCTTAAGTTCTTGGTTTTCTTGTGTAACCTGCTCAGTCATTTCCCGGGCTTCCCTAATGTTCTTTGCCATTGCTTTTTGGATAGTGTGCACCTTCTTCTTCAGTATCATATTTTCTTCTTCCAGGTCAGAAATTTTCTCATAATTTTTCCCATTGCACTCTTCAAGGTCTGAAACTAAATGCAAGTACAGGTCTAGTTCATTTCTTAGTTGAGTCAAGTTTTCTATCAAAATGTTCTTATCTTTTTCAAGTTTAGTGATCCTTTTCAGATTTATCTCTTTTTCTTCTTCTAATGCATATGTTTTATTATTGCATATTTCTTGAGCTCTGTGTAATGTAGTCATTTTAAGGAAAACTTGATTTCGCTCTTTATGCAAGTCAGAAATTAGTTGGAAAAACCTAGCCTTCGTGTTTTCTTGTGCTTCCCTTTTTAGGGGAAATCTGTTCAAATCATCTGTCCAAGTGGCCAATTGGGAATTTAGAATCACTTCATTCACATCAGGCAAGTTCGTAGAATGAGTTTCATTTTTCATCTCTGGGGCACATATGGTTCTAATGTCCTTGCCCTTTTTAAGTTTCACACTTTCACTAACATCTTTCTCATCCCTTCCCTCTAATATTTCTGAAGAATCAACAGCTGTTCCACCATCTGCATCTGCTGAGGTTGTAGGAGTACCAACATTCTCCTCCACATCTAAGGATTTCAAATGGTGAGAGTACCTCCAGTTTTCTTCTTTTAATTGCTTAATTTTCTGTCGATAACTCTCATTTTCTTCCTCCAAGGCAACAATTCCCTGGAAATGCTTCTCTACTTCCTTCTCTAATTCATTTATTTTGATTAAATATTGGCTATTCTCTATATCTGTGACCAATATTGCATTCTCACAAGACTCTGGGCATTTTACACCATGATCTAGAATGCTTGCATTACTCAAGTCCAAATCCAAGTGTTCCTTTTTATTTATTCCATTTTGTGGAACTATATCCTGGTTTTTAAACCATTTTTCTTGCTTGTCTTCTTCCAATTCAAGTTCTGTGGCTCCTACACTTTGGTCAAAAGTCTCCTCAGGCATGCTTGAATCTTTTATGGAAATATCACTTTTTAAAAGAGATTGTGGCTCATCAATAATGGTCTGGGTCTCCTTAGGATTCCAACTTGGTTTCTCGGGGATTTGGGAGACATGCACAGATTGGAGCTCATGAGACACATGGCTCTGAGGAAGTTCTTCTTGGAAAGAATCTTCTAGAACAGCAAGACTCCCAGGAGCAGAAGGGATAACCATGGGCATTAGCAAAGGGATCATGGACTTCTCTAAGAAAGGAAAAGACTCTTTATTTTGTGGTTCTGGCATTGCTCTTGAAAAGATGAGTTGGTCAAAGAAGAGATGATCATCGTTTAAATTGCCTGAGGAAGGTCCACAAAAGAAGAAAAGGACTCTCTTGGGATCTGAGGTGGAGACACCTGAACTACTCTGTGAATAAAGACAATAGAAAAGAGCAAATTTAAAATGGTCATTTGTCACCTTGGCTGCGTTTATCAAGGGGATACTGGATGCTCAGCATAGTGTTAGATACCTTCCTCATAAAGAGTCTGACTAGTCCTTATCTTCATTTAGCTTATAACATTGAGGATGGGGCTGTTACACATTTTTTTAAAAATTACAGATACTTGCAGAATGCTTGGTATATGGTAACTACTTAATATGTGGCAGCCAGGTGGTGTACCAGATTAAGTAATGCACTTAGGATTGGGATGATCTGAGTTCAAATGTTGCCTCAGGTGCTTGTGTGACTGGGAGCAAATCATTCCTCGCTCAGCCATGGTGTCCTCATCTGAAAAATGGGGATAATCAGTCATCACTCACTGGCAGGATTGTTGTTATGAATACAAATGAGATTATATATCTATCACATGTATATCATACCTATGCTGAAAATGCTTTGTTATCCTGGATGCTTTATTTAAATGTTAGTTATTATTATTATGAATGGATAATTAGATTATCACTTGGTTGGGGAGATAAGAATTTACACTTAGGTTCCATATGGTATAGTGAAATATGCTTTGAAATAAGTACAATATGTGAAAGAAAGAGCATTCAAGCCCATCTAGCACCATGTAGATAGTCATTGACAGAGAACAATGAAGGTGGCAGGCAACAGGAGGAGATCTCTAGCTAAAAAGAATTTAAAGGAAGCTAGAGGGCAGGGCCAGGAATATGTCAGATCAGGAATAAAAAGCATGCATGTCTCTACAAAATACCCTACTGTGGCAAATGGAGAGAACTCTTTTTTCAGATGCAATATCTTGTTGCTCAACCCAGATCACAATAACCGAGTCATTGCAAATATCTCCAGAACTTAATTTGCTATCCACTTTCTTGAATTCTTTATGTTACTTCACCCATAGGGTAAGAAGAGGGCACAAAGCTGGATTTGCTCTCTAAGGGATATTGGTGGGTTCAATGATTCTCAACCCACAACCCCATCTGAGCTTATCTACCCAATGCTGCAACTACACACCACAATGAAGAGGCTAGTTTTCATGTAAGTAGGAACAAGACATACACAATAACAAATTGACGTAAAGAATAGGAATTTTTTTCAATGTAAATAGAATTTTTCTTAAATTAATTAAACAATTAAAGTTAAAAACATTAAAAATCACAAGGTATTATGCAACTAAGCACCAGAAAAATAGGAGAAACCATCAGGACTTTGGGATTTCACATGAGGAGGGAAGTTTTTTTGTTTTTTTTTTAGAGAGAACAAGTAGTTTATTGTCTGAGATGCATAAAAGCAATAGCCTAGATTTCTACAGGGCTTTCTAGTTTACAGAGTGCCTATCTCACAGCAACCTTGAGATATTGGTTGTAGTATCATTATTACTGTTGTTGTTATTCGTATTTCACAGATGAGGAAAGAGACTTAGTATACAAGGTTACATGTTTAGTTTGAGGCCACAATGGGCTTGAAACCAAGGTCTCTATCTAAGACTAACATTTTTTTTCAGTAAAAGTTCACTTATCTGGAGATCACTTTCTTTGAAGGCTTACAGTAGCCCTCCATTATCTAATTTATCTTTCACATAGTTGTACTGATATTCCTAAAGCATAAGTCTATCATCCCCCTTTTTCAGTAAGTCTCTACAGGTCCCTAGCTAAAATACAAATTCCTCTGTTTATATTTAAATCTCTTCACAAACTGGGCTCCAACCCAGTTTTCCAAATATTTCACATTATTTCCTCTTCACATACTCCATTCTCCAGTCGAACTTCATTGTTCCTCTACTATTCCATTTCCCATCTCCATTCCTTTAGATAAGCTATTCTTCATACCTTGGATGCTCTCTCTTTTCATTTCTTCCCCTCATAATTCCTTCAAAGTTCAACTAAAAGGCCACCATTACAAGATCTTTTCTGATTCCTCCAATTATTAGTTGTCTGTACTTTACTTTTACCTGGCTATGTACTTGTAACCATCCAGAAGAATGGAAGTTCCTGGAGAGAAGACTGTATTGAGGGTATATATCTATATATCTATATCTACAGATATAATTATATATATACATATATATATATATATCCTAAGTGGGTAGTATACTCTCCCTCCATATCATAGATGCTTAATAAATGTTTCATGAATTAAATAGAATTTTAGCTACAAAATGTAGATTTAACACATTCCATTTAGTTTATTAATGGGAGAGATTTTCAGAACACCTTGAGCAAAAGAATTCTTAAAGATCAATCAACAAGTTTGATTTGAACAAGTCATTTTAGTTTGATTTAGATGTAAAATGAAAGCATTTGACTTTATGATCTCAAGGTCAATTTTATCTCTAATATCTTATAATTCTTTCTACATTGCAAAGTTAAAGGGCTTGCAAAGCCTCATTAATTTGAACTCATTGATATAAAGTGTTTTATCATTAGATGAAAGGTGGTATAGCAGAGTGGGCAGAGAGCTGAGCTCCAAGCCTCAGGCACTATAGATACATATATATATATATGTGTGTGTTTGTGTATATATGTGTATATATACACAAGTCACTTAATGTTTCGGGGTTCCACACAACTCTCTAGGACTAAAAATTGCAAAGATTAAGAGCATTAACTGGAACTGGTTGAGGAGAGTTCATCACCTGGGAGCTTCCTAGATCAGTGAAATCACAGGTCCAAGCCCTATCATTAGATATAACATCCAAAATTGAATGAAAAACATCAAGTCATTCTCTTTGTGATTTTTACATGTCTCATTCCTGAAACCAACACTGATACATTTTAATACAGGACAGATTGTTTAAAAAAAACTGCACATTACAGAAACATACTACGTTATATGAATCATAATTTTTAGGAACATATTTCTGTATTGTGTGGGAAGCTTTAGCCAATTTTCAAAGCATAAAATGGAAATTTATGAATATTGAAGTCAATTAAGGAAATTTTTATTAAGTATCTCTTCAATGTATTATGCTAGAGTCTCAGGAGTTCCAAAGTTTATATCAGTCAGTGTACCTGTCCTCATGGGGGTTACAGTCTAGTCAGGCAGAATTAAGGGAAGATATATGACAGCTACAGTGCATAAATTACACATGATAAGTGCCTTAGGGAAAAAAAAAGATGAAAGACTTGGGAGGTCTTATGTGTAAGATTAAAACTGAATATACAAATTCTCCAAGTATTATTTTATAAGATTTATTAATAATAACTTGAAGCTGAGGAAACAATCGCCTTAGAAAAGAGGAGTTGCCCGGGCAGCAAGAGTTGCCAGGGAAGAGAAGAAGGAGGAGAGTGGGGGAAGAAGAGAGTGTGGGTAGAGTTCACAGAAACTTTTAACAACAAAACATCAGGACATATGGGAGAGGCAGAGGAAAGGAATTCTGGGAAATACTAAAGGAATTCTGGGGATCGTAGTCCTGGGGTACAAAATTCCATCTACACACATGACAGTCATTGTGAGCTTGGAGGAATGAGGGAAGATTTCCCAGAGGAGATAATATTTGAGTTGGACTTTAAAAATGAGGAAGAATTCAATGGAATTCAACAGATGAAGAAGGTCAAAGACAATATTCTGTATGTAAGAAATAATCCATGTTGGTTATAGTGTACAGTCAAGAAGATGAATAATATGTACCAGGTCCAGTAAGGTTATTTTTTAAACCCTTAGCTTCCATCTTAGAATGGATACTGAATATTGGTTCCATGGCAGAGGAGTAGTAAAGGCTAGACAATTGGGGTTAAGGGTCTTGCCCAGAGTCACCTACTTAGGAAGTGTCTAAGATTAGATTTGAACCCAGGACTGCCCATTTTCATGCCTGGCTCTCTATCCACTTAGCCACCTACCTGCCTCAAAGAAAGTTTCTTTATATTAGAATATTGGTGAAAGGCATACAACTGTGCATAGGAGGCAAATGTCTACAGCAATGCATTATGTCCCTGGCGTACTTAAGAGATATCAAGATGCAATCTCAGTTATAGAAACTGTGAGCCAGAGGTGGCGAGGAGAGTGGCCAAAGAGCTATGCTTATCTGGATTGTGCTACTCGTGTATTACGATAATAAACTAGGGCAGTGCAGAAAGCACCAGATTGGGCAAAGTGAGGTAGTTGACTGGAACAATGTTGGACCTGCACTGGGGAAGACCTGATTTTGAAATCTCCATCAGAAATGTTCCACCTGTCCAACCCTGGGCAAGTCATACCCTAAAGGGGAGAGAATATTATAGGAATAGCATATTCCCCACAGGGTAGTTGTGAAGTTCAAATAATATAACATAGGTAATGTTCCTCGCAAACATCATAGTATTATGGAAAGCTTTTCTCCAAGAGATATATGTGTGTAAGATTTTCCTAGACAGACTGGATATTTCTCATGGACAGAGAACCTGCCAAATCTTCCTCATAAGTTCCACAGTGTTCCAAATTGGGCTTCATGTAGAATACTACAAAATAAGCTTATTCATTCATATTCTACAATTTGTACTTTTGATCTCGCAAAAACAGATTCAGCTTCTTTCTTCCTCTATCCAGGGAGCCCCCTTCTCCCATTAGTGAGCTCTTCCCACAACCTCCAATGTGAGGAAGAGCCCAGATGAGTCAGCCTTCATTTACCAGACTTTCCCTCTGTGCCTCTACTAGGTGCCTGCTCATACACTCTCTACCCTTACTATGTTGCCTTGCCCTATTAAAATGTGAGTTCCTTGAGGGTAGGAAAAGCATCTTTTCATTTTTTGTAATTGTATCCCAGCAATTAGAACCCTGCTTAGCACATAGAAAGTGCTTAATAAACACTTGTCACTTTTTCTTTTTTTAAAACCTTACTTTCAGTCAATCAATACTAAATATCGGTTCCAAGGCAGAAGACAAAAGGCTAGGCAATTGAGGCTAAGTAATTTGCCCAGGGTCACACAGATAGGAAGTCTCTGAGGCCAGATTTGAAACCAGGACCTCCTGTTTTGAGACCTGGCTCTCTGTATATGGAGCCAACTTTTGCTGTTTTGACTTTTTTTCTTTTATTCAAAATTAGTTTTACCATAACAACAAGCTATATTTTAGAATCTACAATCTACTTTTATGGCAACTTAGCTCCTTTGATCTATATCAGAGCCCTGTGAATTACAAAATTATAGAATTTTAGAACTGGAAAGAACACCAGAGGCCAGCCTTTCAATCCAAAGCATGACCAAGAATCTTTGGTTCACCATGGTTGAAAGATGGTCATCGAGTCTCTAACACCTTCCAGTAAAGGGGAAACCACTACCCAAAGACCTAGGAACCAAATAAGCACAGAAAGCTTATCTGGAATTGAGTAGCAAGGAAAAACAAAGGTTAGAATTTGTAACTGGATTTCTGATTGTAGATTACCTTCTGTCTTTCTGATTTGGGTAGGCCATAGCAGAAATGTTCTAAATGCCAAATAAAGGCAACTAATCAGATTTAGCCAGCATGGGCTAGATGAATCTCCCTTCATGTAGTGAGCAAGAATGGCAAAGATAATTTTTATCAGTGCTTAAACACATTACTTACTCAAGAGAGTTGGTGAATAGCATTCTGGATTTGTAGTGAAGAAGACATATGTGCAAAAACTGTATTTGACTCAATAGCTATGTAATCCTGGGTAAGCCATTGAGCCTCTATCATACTCTTTCTTTAGTGCTAAAATATAGTTTTTATATATATATATATGTTTGTGTATTATATATAATAAAGTATACTTTATAAAATAATAATAAATGTGAAGTATTAAAATTTTTTGAAGTATTATATAAAGAGGTCGTTCATAATTATTGTTACAGAAAAGCAAAGGACTGATGATCTGATTTTTTAAAAGTATGAAGAGTAAGAATTATATAGTACAAAATAATACAGATTGTACTAGGTTTGCATTTCTGCCAATGATACCAAGTGGAGTGAGTGCATGTACAAAATGTCAGTTGACCTCTACCTTATAAAAGGTGGATATTCCCATCCTCAATGTAAAAAATATTATTATTTAAATTACAAAGTTTAAATTCCTTTTGAGAAGAATTTTAGGTAAAGAAAGATGCTACCTCTCTGAATCCAGAAACTGAACTGTTGGAGAAGACACCATGAAGAAGCCTCCAGAAAACAAGCCGCACAAAAATGAATTTTGGGTGTGGTTGATTGAACATTTATTTTGAATGTATACTCTTATGCCAAAGGGGACTGCCCCCTAACTGGCTTTTTGTCAATGTGTCCAGAAATTATTGGTTTTGTTCTTTTTTTTCTCTTATCCTCAAATTATTGTAATCTTTAAGTTGATTATGTTTTCATGATCCTTTTGGGGAAAAAATGTTTTTTTTTTCCAAAAATGATCACACAGACAAATGTAAAAATGGAGACTTGAACCCAGGACTCCAATCCCCAGAAGTCCTTGGACACTTCCCAGGATGCTTTGTAATCTCACTGAGATCCTCACCTGGGCAGGATCAAAAGTTCTATTTAACTGGTTGTAAAAGCCTACTGAGCCTCTTTCCTGTTTTCACTTCCAAGCAGATGCTTCTCTCTACCTAGCAGGCAAGATGTGAGTGGTTGTGAATGGGCTCTCTGGGCCTAGACACGTGCTTTTCTTACTTGTATTTTCTTAAGTTCTTAATCTTAAACAAAACTCTAAAAATATAATACTTCTAGAGAGAAACTAATTTCTACCTGCCTCAGTTTGGCCCTAAATTTTAATTATAACACTAGTCACTCATGGAGATTCAAGTATGCCTTAGGAGAAAAGAACAAGTGCTGCCAGAAGGAAATGCAAGAGGGAAAAGGATATTATATGATATGATTCTGGGGAATTGTAGCTTATATGAAGGCATCCAAGTGGAAGAGTGGAACACAGAGGGATGAAAGACCATTAAACAATTTGACCTAAATAATAGGCAAAGGGTTTTTTTTTTCAAAGAAGTGAATATGGACCATCTCAGGAGATAGGCAGCACCTTCTTATATGACAATGAAAGATGAGATGGAATAAGAATCAAAAATGTTCTCCCTTTCTTAACATTACTTTGTATTGCTTTTTATATAGTATGTATTTATTTACCTTCATTCTACAAAAATTTATAAAGGACATAATCTGTGCTAAGTGGAGTGGTGGAGAGAGTGCCAGGACTAAAGTCAGAAATACCCCCATGTCCTCAAATCTGCTCTCAGACACTTAGGTAATCCTGGGCAAGTTCCTTAACTTTGACTCAGTGTTATCATCTCTTAGGAGAGGGGAGACTGTGGAGTCAGTGAGACTAGATTGAGGAAAAAGGTCAAGAGAGCCTAAACTATGGTATCAGCTAGGGGAAGAGAAGGAAAGACAAATGTATATGTTATACATCTCTGATAGAATTTAAGCTCCTTAAATTGAAGGACTATTTCATTTTGATCTTTTTATTCTCATCACCTACGTTATAGTGCCTTGCATATAGTAAGTGCTTAATAAATATTTGTTAAACAAAAAGTATGTAAATTCACATATATTATGTGTTGAAAGATCATATCATCTTAGATCTCAAGTTGGGAGGGATCCCAGAAAATATATAGTGGAATCCTTAATTTTATACATAAAGAAAATGAGGTACAGGGAGGTTGTATGACTTAATTGCCTAAGTTCAGTTGCCCGTGTGTCAGAGGTATCGGGTCTGAACTTGGGTCCTCTGACTCTAAAGCTATTGTTTTCCCCACTGTATCCCATGACCTCTGTAATACAGTTCAAGGAAGAAGAGATGGATAGTGGGTTTGTGTGAATTCCTGCAGTGGAAACACACAGAAAACGTATCTGCCTTCTTAGAGCATGTGGCTGAAAAGTGATGGAGAGCCTTGGGAGCTTGGTAGACCAGAGCGCCATGCCTGGTGATGCCTGCCTGTGGGTACAAATGGCCTTACAAGAAGCAGTCAAGAGCTATGAACTCAGAGTCAAAACAGTCTTAGGGGCACATGTAAAATGCTCATCATTGCTGTCAATGTAGGGCTTCCCAAGAAAAATGAGGGTTTGGAGGAAGTAAGCAGCTATGTGACAAGATGGTGTCTAAGAATAAAGACAATTTAATGGTTTAAACTGTGGGAATGCTTGCTGAGGGCTGGCAAGGGCAATGAAACTATCCATTTCTTTTTTCTTATACTGTCTAGTTGGGGCCTTAAAAATAAAAGGGATGAAGGAGGAGAAATTTGCCCATGTTTAATGGGAAAAGTCAGAAAAACAGCAATAGAAAACTTTCAATAATGAAAATCTGAAAGCACAAGGAGAAATTGCTTAAGGGAGAAAAATAAGGTGGAGAATATTGCTGAAAGCACATTAGGGTTGTACAGGAAATGATAACCAATACAAGTTATAAGGAAACACAGAGAATGAACAAAGAAAAGAAAAAGTTGACTCAGCAGCTATAGGTTTCCCAATCTGAGATCTCTTTAGCTAGAAGAAAAATGATTATTTATTATGGATACTGCAAAAAGGATTCTGGGCCATGTCTAAGTTGGGCTCGGGGTTCTCAGAAGTCTCTTCCAGCAATTAATTTCTGACTAGGCAGTTATGTCAGACAGAGAAATCTGACCTCACCTGTGCACCATAAGATATCTTGATTTCTTCAAGGAGTTCATTCAAGTTATCCACAGTAGACATCAAGGCTTGTGATCCTTTCATGCCTCCAAATGAGCCCAAATCACTTTCTTGCTCAGCTTGCAGGGCTAGAATGATATGGTTATGCAACAAATTGAGATGTATCATGAGATATAATGAATAAAACAGCAGGCTTTGGGAACAATTAAGATTTGCCAATGCATACTCATTGCCTGTTATGCCATGTTAGAAAAATGACAATTTTTCTCCATTTAATAAATGCTACCCATTTTCTTTTTTCTGACTATAAAAGATTCCTGGTATTTTGTTTTTCTAGGCAGTACATGACAAAAGGAATAAAACTAAAGATTTCCTTATTTCGGTGGTAGAATTAAGAATTTTTTTTTTTATCCAGGGAAGGGTAATATGGTGGAATTAGGAGACTCAGGGTTTTAATCTAGCTCTTTCACTACCCAGCATCTCCTATAATTACCCTGTTGCTTTTATTATACAAATATATGATCTCAGCTCAGTTATTTTGCTACTCTAAAATTCAGTTTTTTATCTATAAAATGGAAATAATTGTTCTTAATCCAACTGAAATAAGTTATTGTGAGGCCAGAATGAGAAAATAGATGTGATAGTATAAAAGGATGAAATGCCTTAGACACATAATGCCATGTGGAAAAATAAAAACCCATAAAGCTAGCAGGTAAGAAATCTGAATTTGAATCCCAGTACTGAATCAATGTATATATTGTGGAGAATGCCACTTTGCTTCTCCTGGTCTTTGCTTTCCTCATCTTCAAAAGGAGATTAGACTAAATTATCTCTAAGGCTATTTCCAGTTCTATAGTTCTAAATTCTAAAATCTCTTCTAAATCCAGCAGTGATTTTCTACATTCAAAGGTTACCTCTAGCTCATTATTTCTGTTCTGGTATTCTAGATGGAAAGACTCTTCTGAGTCTGATATAAAATCTTCCATTTTATTTTTTATTTTTTTATTTAGAATATTTTTCCATGGTTATATGATTCATGATTTTCCCCCACCCATCTTCCATCCCCCCTCCCAGAGCTGACAAGCAATTCCACTGGGTTATGTATGTATCATTGTTCAAAACCTATTTCATGTTATTCATATTTGAAGGAAAGCAATTCTTTAACATCAAAACTCCAATCATATCTCCATTGAACCATGTGATTGATCATATGTTTTTCTTCCTACTTTTCTACTCCCACAGTTCTTTCTTTGGATGTGAATATCACTCTTTCTCTCATTGTATTGCTGCTAGTAGAAAAATCTATTACATTTGATTATGCCATAATGTCTTTGTGTATACATTTGTGTGTGTATTTGTATATATGTTCTCCTGATTGTGCTCCGTTTGCTCTGTATCAGTTCCTGGAGGTATTTCCAGTTCACATAGAAATCCTCCAATTCATCAGTCCTTTCGGCACAATAGTGTTCCATCACCATCAGATACCACAATTTGTTCAGCCATTCCCCAATTGAAGGACACCCCTTCATTTTCCAATTTTTTCTACCACGAAGAGCACAACTATAAGTATTTTTGTACAAGTCTTTTTCCTTATTATATCTTTGGGGTACAAACCCAGCAGTGGTATAGCTGGGTCAAAGGACAAGCATTCTTTTAAAGCCCCTTGCCCATAATTCCAAATTGTCCTCCAAAATGGCTGGATTAAATCACATCTCCACCAGCAGTGTATTAGTGTCCCAGTTCTGTTGCATCCCTTCAAACATTTATCACTTTCCTTTGCTTCCATAGTGGCCAATCTGCTAGGTATAAAGTGGTACCAATGACTTGTTTTTATTTGCATTTCTCTAATCAAGGGGGATTTAGAACACTTTTTCATGTTCTTATTGATAGTTCTGATTTCATCATGTGAAAACTGTCAATTCCTGTCCCTTGACCATTTGTTTAATTGGGGAATGGTTTGATTTTTTTGTAAATTTGATTTAGTTCCTTATATATTTGGGAAATTAAACCTTTGTCAGAGAGTTTTATTATAAAATGTTCTCCCAGTTTGTTGTTTTCCTTCTAATTTTGGTTGTATTTGGTATTGTTTGTACAAAAACTTTCTAATTTGATATAATCAAAGTCATTCATTTTACATTTGTAACATTCTCTATCTCTTGCTTGGTCTTAAATTCCTCCCTTTCCTACAGATGTGACAGGTATACTAGTCTATGTTCACCTAATTTATTTATGATTTCACTCTTTATATTCAAGTCATTTACCAATTTTAAACTTATCTTGGTATAGGGTATAAGATGTTGATCTAAAACTAATTTTTCCCATACTGTTTTCCAATTTTCCCAGCAGTTTTTGTCAGAGTGAGTTCTTATCCCAAAAGCTGGGATCTTTGGATTTATCAAACACTAGCTTGCTGAGGTCATTCACCCCTAGTCTATTCCATTAATACACCCTCTGTCTCTTAGCCAGTACCATATCATTTTTATGATCACTACTTTATAGTACAGTTTAAGATCTGATAATGCAAATCTTCCATTTTAATAGATGTAACACAGTTTGACATATAGAATATGAATCTTGCAGTCAGGAAGATTTGAGTTCAAATCCTATCAAATGCTTGCTTACTAGCTTCAAAGCACTAGGCAAATCACTCAATTTTTTAGACCTCAGTTTTCATCTTGAAAATGGGGATAATATTCCCCTCTTTCATAGAGATGCTATAAGATTCAAATGAGATAATTATTATGAAATATTGTAAAACCTCAAAGCACTATAAAATGTTGATTATTTTTGTTGTTGGCATTATTGTTATGAGTATTATTACTGACTTACAATATTATATATGAATGAGGATGGAAATGATCAACAACAAACTAAGATCCAGTGGTGGAATTCAGTTGATTGTGTTTAGATAAAACATTACTAATAATATTTAGATAAAACATTGCTAACTTTGGGTTAAGGTTTAGGAACTAATATTTTCATAAATATTTTATATCAATGTGTTTGGGAAAAGCCAAGTCAAGATCTTGAAATCTTGAATGCTCAGTCAAATATAATGGAAACTAAAAGGATGGTTGTATCCACCAAGAAACTATGGAGACAGCAAAGTAGCAGAGTCTAGGTTGTGATAACTAGAGGATGATCCAACTCACTAATATTTAAGAACTATAGACCATCGTGAGGATCATGGAGGGCACCATTGCCCTCTCACTAAAGTTTGGAATGATGGTGTATAGGACGTGCTAATATGTTATGTCAATGTTAGTATGAGAGTAAACAACATAAGCTGCCTCTGATGTTTGAATGCCATTTGGGGAGGGATTCAGGAAGAGCATCATGGAGTTGTAGTTTACTAAGTCTGCAATCCTGAATTCAATGAACAGCAATGACAACAATAAAAATTAAATAGTCTCAATGAGTTTACATGCCTGGGGCAAGTTGAAATTAAAGTATGTGATGCGGCAAACCATTCTAGTGAATGGTTGGAGCTACTGGGATCACTTAGATTATCCCAGTTTTTCTTTAATACACTTCTGATTCCAGAAGAAATCAAGTTAGTAAGACAAAAGTGCCAGTCAGCTTTTCATTTCAGGCTATATTGTTGATAAAATCTGGACACAAAAATAATTAAAGCAAGCAAAGATGGCTGGACACATGGGGATTTAATATTCCTCTAAAGACATTATTATCGATCTCAATAATAATTAAATTACTGTCATCCTCTAACAATTCCCTCATGTAAATCAATCAGTAGGATGGTCATAAGCTACTTATCACTTCCTCCATCCATCTATGCCATACCCCTGTTTCATGGACATTAGTCATCCTGAAAGAGGACATGAAATCTCCATACCTGCAACAACACCACCAGATCCCTTGGCATTTTCAATGACAAATGATGTTTGACAGGCTTTGTTTCTACTGGGATCAAGAGCCACCTCCCACCTGAGGGGTAGTAATTCATCCGGAACAAATGAGGGCTTGCTCTTAAGGAAGAAAACAAGAGACAGGAGAGAAAACAATCATCATTGTTGCACTGGAGTTTTGCTTTTACTAATTACAAACTCTTCTTCATATGTAGTATTTCTAAAACACTTTCCAGTTTACAGATCAAACCCTATAACAACCTTGTAAGAGAGAATCCTAATGTTCATTTTGGCAGATGATAAAACAGACTTAGAAAGGATAAAGGATTTTCCCAAGGTCACACAGCTAGAGTTAAGTCTTATACTCAGGATTTATACTTATACTCTTTGGAACTCTACAACTCTACTCCAGTAGCCATCTTCATCTTCTCAATACCTTCATCTCTACAATATCCTCTTCTGAGTGGTGAGATTCATTTGACCCCCATTTGAGGAAGAATTTATGCCAGTGATGCTCAGCCTAAAGATGATTCAGCCAGTACAACTTCCTAGTTTCCTTCTTGACTTTGCCCTTGCAAGTACCTTCTGCACCACTTCTATCATACCCTTTAACTTCTTGTGTATGTGTGTGTATGTGTGCATTATCTTCCCCTATTAAAATGTACAATCCTTTAAGGAAGTCTTATTTTTTGCCTAGCTGTATCCCCAACATTTAGCAGAGTATTTGACCCCATACTAAGCACTTAATAAATATTCAGTCTGTCTTGTCTATTCATATTTTGGGTATAAATTAGCATTTTATTTCTTTTACACCTTGATCTCAAATAAGAGGCATACAAAAATGCATTACTGACTGACAATAGTTCCCTTTTTCATATCACAGTAAGCCTGATTTTTGACTTCCTATTCACTTTGCCTACAATTTACTAATAATTATATTCAAGGGGAAAAGTTTACTTGCTCTTCCTCTAAGTAGCAAAAGCATTCATGGTTCAGAGAGGAAGCTATTATAGAAGATAAAAAAATCAAGGTAAGCATCAAGAATATGTGGGTTCAACTCCCATTAATGATGCATACTTGCTGTGTGACTTTGGGAAAAGCACTATCACTCAGGGATGGAGGCAAAGTTGCAGAGGAAGTCTGACTCTACATTAGTAGAGGGTCTTTCCTCACTTGAGACTCCCTTACAACAGTGAAATCACAGGTACATTCCATAGGATTATTATTTATTTAATTAATTCATTTGTTTATTAAATTAAAATTTCCAGATATCTCTCACTCTCCTCCTACTCCCCACACTAGAAAAAGCATTATTTAACAAAAAAAGATATATGTATACATAAAACTATGTCTTGCTTCTTTCTTTTTATCCATTGTTTCTCTGTAGATGGAACTACACAAGACATTATTCAAACATTTCTGTGGCTAAATATAATATTCTCTTCATTCTGCTCATTTCACTCTTCATAATGTCAGGTAGATCTTTCCATGTTTTTTCTAAGATTAACCAGGCAATTTCTTCTGGAAAAGTAGGATTCCATTCACAATCATATGTCACAACTTGTTTAGCCAATCCCCAACTCTCCTCAGTTTTCCAGTTCTTTGACATCATGAAGAAAGCTGCTATAAATATTTTAGAACTTATGGGTTCTTTTCCTTTAAGTATGCTTGTGGCTTCAATCTTTTGCTCATTATTTATTTGGCCACAAAAGTTCTCTCTCTAGTCTACCAATCCCAATCTTATTCATCCCTCGAGCCCCAAATCAAGCCTCATCTATTCTAGTAAATTCTTCGTAACTCTTCTAGACCATGCTGCCCACAACCTTTGACTTCTCTAGAATTATTGAATCATGGAACCTCAACATTGGAAGGAACTTTAAAAGGGATATAATCTAACCTTTCATCTAACACAAGCATCTTCTTTACAACTTCTATCTCATTCTCTCTACTACTTCCATGTTGGGAAACTCACTACATTATGAGATTCCTTATGTGGAATACAAGTCTGCCTCCCTGAAATTTTACCATTTGTTCTGAAGTTTCTTCTCTGGATCCTCCCATGCTTTCATGCATTATAGTATTTACATATTTTCTTCATTCTTTCTGTTTATATTTTTTCCATTCATTCATTCAACAAACACTTGAATAGCACATTTATGTTGAGCACATGTTTAATCAACTCCAGTGATACCCTACTGCCTTCAGAATAAAATGTAATAGTAATAATAATAATAAATAAGGTTTATATAGCACTTACTGTGTTCCTGGTTCTGGGGTAAGTGCTTTACAATTATTCTCTCATTTGATCTTCAAATAGGTACTACTATTACTTCCATTTTCCAAATGAGAAGCTGAGGCAAACAGAGCTTAAGTGACTTTCCCTAGGTTCACACTGCTACTAAATACTTGAGGTCAAATTTTCATCCAGGTCTTCCTGATTCCAGGCTCTGTACTCTATCCATTGTGTCACCTAGATGCCTCTGTCTGGTTTTAAACCCCCCTCCAAAATCTGGTCCAGTCTATTAAACCTTAAATACCCCCCACATTCTGTGTGATTGAGTGATAATGTCCTTCTTGCTGTTCCTCCATTAAAATATTCCATCTCCCTATTCTAGGCATTTTGCCTTTCTCTCTCCCATACCTGGACCTCTCCTTCTTCATCTCTGCTCCTAACTCCCCTGGCTTCTTTTCAGACTCAGGTAAAATGACATCTTCTACAATTAGTCTTTCCCAGTCCCCCTTAATGCTTCCCTCTATTGATTATCTACAATTTGTCTCATAAATATTTTGTTTCTTAATAGTTGTTTTCATGCTATCTTCCCCATGTTAACCATAATTTCCTTTTCTTTTACCTCTAGGGCTTAGCATAGAAAAGACTTGCTAAATATTTGTTGACTGACTAACTGATATGCTGGGGAAAGATGAAAATTTTAAATAAGACAGTGTTCCTTACTTAATGAAGCTTATAGACTAGTAACAGGATAAGACACAAATACAGATAATTTTCTACATGAAGTATTCTCTTTTCTTCCAAATCAAAAATGATAACCTTCTTCCTTCTTCCTTACAAAGCACTTTGATTTACACATCTATGATGTGCATATCATGCATTGTTGACTATTTTCACATCTATATTTATTTCTTATATCTGTATTATTCAGAAATTTTCAGGAGAGCAGGAACATAGTCATATAAAATTTGAATCTTCCTCCATTCTGCCACTTAGGTATTGTGATAATTTATTTCTCCATAATTAATCAATTAATATAAATATAATATAATTCTTATATCAAGGCTCTGGAATAGAAAAGCTCCATTCTTTGCATATTAGAGAGAATTACTGAATCAAAGTCCTGAACCTTAGGCACCATTCAGTCTAGAGATTATTTTTTGCATTTTTCTTTTTCCTGAGGAACATGTTCCTTTCACAAAGTCTGGCTAACAGGAAAGTTTTACAATTATTCTTTTCCTGTGGATGTGTTCTCCATCACATGGGATGGGGGTGTGTATGAATAGTTTGATAGACAACCTCCTAATTATCTGTTTACAAATTAGAGCTGTCTTAGGATGTTCAAAAGGGTTGCTGAATAATTAGCTCCTAAAAGTATGTAGAGGTACCTGATCCAGGACCTTCAAGGTGTTTGGTTGTCAAGAGAGCCAATGATCTGTCACTTTATTGATTATAATGCTGGCCTAATAAATAAACTGATATTCTTATCCAAAATCAGTCTCTCAAAATAATTTTATTCACAACAATATCTTGTGTATATTCTTAGGCAATTCCTTTTTGGAATTATCAGTTAAACTAGAAAACTTTTGAGGTTCCTTCCATTGCATTTCTTTGAGCTTCAGTTCCCTTACTGTTAAGTATGGATAATAGTTACATTATCTATCTCACTGAGTCAATGCTGAGGATCAAATGAAACAATATATTTGAAATATGTGTCCTATTCCTACCTGTGCCTGTGGTTCCGAATGGAATAGAACTTCAGCATCTTTGGTTCTATTCATGTCTTGAGCTTCCTGAAAATTTAAAAACAAAGTGATATGGTTATACTTATTATTATCATAACATGATTTTTTCTGGGTTCCAAAACTGAACCTTAATTTTCTAAGCAGAAGATCTTTTTTCTTTTAGATCATGTACCATTGGTGTACCACGTGCTACTGTTAACTGGCTACTTATACCCATGATATGTTTCTTTCCATTGCTTTTTGGATCGCCTGTAGTTTTGGTCCTCCTGAGACTGAAGTGTTGTCCTTGAGACTGAGGTGTTGGTATTTCACAGGCATGTAGCATTTCCAGGAGAATTTAGTGTTAAAAATGGACTTGGGTGCCTGAACAATTTGGGAAAACTGTAAGGATTGAAGATTTTATCAGATCTCTTCTCTATACTCAACTCTGGGCACAATTAAGTATCTTTCTGCAGTAAAGACTGGTCATGTAGTAAGAACTAGAGACAAGAAATAGTATGAGTATGATAACAGTAAATTGAACACATTAAAAGAACCAGAGAAAGGCCTTCAGGGAACTATATAGATCAGAAAATCAGCAAGGACCTTGGAAATCACCCAGTTCCTGAAGGTCACTACTGGAAGAGACCATAGAAATCATCGGATGAGCATACTTTCATCTCTCTCATTTTGTAAATGAAGAAACTTGAGTCTATGGTAAAAACAATGGTTTGTTAAAAGTCACACAGTCAAGCAGTATGATAGTTCTTTTTGAGTCAATACTCAGTCAGATTTTAATTTAAAATCCATGCCCTTCCTTCTACATCATACTGCCTTTCCTCTGTGAAAGATCTGTGCAGAAACATGAGGAAAAACATTAAGAATATATGGCTATAGAATAGTTGTGGTCTCTATGGTAGGCAAAAGAACAGCCATTGATAAGGGGTCAAATATATCTGAGAATTTAAATAAGCGGACCATTATACCAAGAGACCTCCAATAGCAGTTTGCTTCATTAGACTTTCTGAAAGTTAACTCTTCAAGAAAGCTCCATCTACAACTTCCATCCATTCATATGGATGGCCCGCCATGTCTGGAGGTATTCACTCTTCTAAATCCCCTTCTTGAAATCCCTGATTTCCTTCAAGATACAGCACAGATGCCATCTCCTACATAAGATCTTCCATGATTTTCCAGCTGCTATTTGCACTAATAACTAACATTTATAAAGTGCCAAACACTCTTCAAATCCTTAGTTCAATTTTAAGCTTTTTAATAGGTTATGATGGTTGTTCAGTTGTTTTAGTTACATCTAAGTCTTAGGGTCTCGCTTTGGGATTTTCTTGGCAAAGATACCGAAGACGTTTGCCACTTTTTCAACTCATTTTACAGATGACAAAACTTGGGCAAATAGGTATCTGAGTAAATATCTGAGGCAGATTTAAACTCAGGAGGGCGAGTGTTCCTGACTCTAAGCCCAGAATTCTATCCACTATACTATAAAGATGCATCTTTAAGTAACTTATAACCACACCAAGTTACTTAAAAAAAAAAAAAAACTTAGAACCTTGTTGAGTTTTGGGGATGCTCCATATACAATATCTCATATGAGTCTCATGACACCTCCATGAAGTAGGTATTATAGATAAAATTAGTCCTATTTTAGAAATGAGGAAACTGAAGTTCAGAGAGGCAAAATGATTTCATGGCTAGTCCACAGCTAGTCAGGTTCAGAGTTGGCAACTGAACCCAGGTCTCAATGATTCCAAGTACAATACTCAGTCTTTGTTACCTCTTTTCCTCTTGAAATTACTTTGTTGTATATATTTTGGATTTTTATATCTATGTACAGGTTGTTGTCTTCCAGTATTACATATATATATATATATATATATAATATATATATGATAGATATAGATAAATGGATAGATAGACAGACAGACAGACAGATAGATAGATAGATAGATAGACAGATAGATAGATGGATAGATAGATAGATAGATAGATAGATAGATAGATAGATAGATAGATAGATAGATAGATAGATGGATGGTTATAAACTAGATTGTTAGATAAATGGATAGATTTATATATATTATAAGCTCCATGAGGGTAGAGATTTTTTGCTTTGCTTTTTAGGGGGGTTGTATTATATAGCACTTTGCTCTTACTATTTAATAGTCTTGTTAAATTGAATATCAGAATTTCTGGCAAATCTGAATATTTATGGCAAGAAAAATAATGAATAATATTGTGGGTGGAGCATTGGGCTAAGACTCTCCAGGTAGATACAAATACCAAATTTTATATAGCTTAGGTGCCGTATAGATCTTTCTCTTTTTCAGACACTTCAAACTTGGGGTCCAAACTCCTGAGTGAGGCCAGAACCAAATTACAATATGAATTAAATTGTAAATCAAAATATTTAACAAAAGAAATAAAAATACAATGTAAATTCAAACAGATTCAATCAATAAACTCTAATAAGATTGATCAAATAAACATAGTGTTTATTTGTAACTTTCTAAGTCAATATTTGACCTGGGATCCCCTTTATATTTAAATTTGACACCACTAACATAGACTTTCCCAAAGGAAATGAAAATCACAATCCATTCACATTAATCAATCCATTACTACTGCTATCATTTATTTTCCTTTTGGAAAATCAATTTTATTGATACCTTTTGTCTTTATAAAACAAAAGATAGAGGACTGGAACCTAGAGTCAGAAAGACCTAAGATCAAATCCACCAATGGATACATACTAGTTGTGTGTCCCTGTGTAAGTCACTTTACCTCAGCTTGCCGCAGTTTCCTTTTCTATAAAATGGGAATAATAATAATAGTATCTACCTCCTCTAGTGGTTGTGATTATCAAATGAGATAACATTCACAGAATACTTTATAAAAGTTACTATAATAATTGCTATATATTTTGCTAGTCAACATTACATCACCTCTGATATTCCTGATCTTATCCCAGTGCTAACCCTTAGAACAAAATAATTTTATTAAGAATAAGAGAAAAGGGGGCAGCTGGGTAGCTCAGTGGATTGAGAGTCAAGCCTAGAGACAGGAGGTCCTGGGTTCAAATCTGACTTCAGACACTTCTCAGCTGTGTGACCCTGGGCAAGTTACTTGACCCCCATTGCCTAGCCCTTACCACTCTTCTGCCTTGGAGCCAATACATGGTTTTGACTCCAAGACAGAAGGTAAGGGTTTAAAAAAAAGAATAAGAAAAAAATAGCAGGGAAAAAAACCCCCAATATATACATTGAAAAAGTCTGACTTTTAATTCAGTGTTCCAAATCTGAAGATGGTACAATCCATTTATTTAAAGAAACAGAAGATTTTTCTTCTATCTCTTCTTTGGGACCAGCCTTGATTGTTATAATTTTATATTTTATTTCAATCGTTTTGTAGTGATTTTTTTTCCCCAAATAAACATCGCCATGGTCATTCTTTTCCTTGACCTACTTACTTCTCTTTGCATCTATGTAAATCTCTCCATATTTCTCTAATTAGTCACATTGATTACTTCTTACAGCACAGTAGTCTCCATTATATTAACATAACACAATCTATTTAGTCATTCCTCAATTAATGGGCATCTACTTGGTTTCTAGTTCTTTGCTCCTGAAAGAAAAAGTATTTTGCTTTGGCTCCCATAGAAAATACTGCTAGAAATACTTTTGTGTTTTTTAATGTGGAGTCTCACTCCTTGGGGAATATACTGTTGGTTTGATTTTTTTTGTATTTATTTAGATTTTTTTAATTTTTTTAATTTTTATTTAATTTTATTTTTTATATTTATTTATTTATTTATTTAGATAGATAAATAAATTATTTATTTAGAGACAGCTCAATTACAACTGCCAACAGTAAGTGTGTCATAAAGCACAAGTTTGACCTCAAGTCTTACTGATTCTAAGACCAATGCTGTATCCACTATGTTGCCTATCTCACTTCTCACAACTACTCAGGGTCGGTATAATCTGTAGATGTGTAATTCTCTTCCTCCTTTATAATGAATTTAATCTAATGGCTTTGAAAATGTTTTTTTCCCTAATTTAATGAAATTCTTTCCAACTTGATTGATAGGGTTGCTCTGAGTTAGGTAATTCACAACAGCTTTACCATTCAGCAAGTTGGGAGAATCAAGAATAAGCTTCTAATTTTGCAGCACTTTGGGTCTTTTAAAGTGTGGTGTTGGATGACTCCCATCAAAAGAAGTCTCCAGATCTCTCATTCCTATCTCTGGCTCGCTCATCTTCCTAATGATGTGACCACTTCCCAGTGATTTGGACCCAGGCGACCTTCCAATTCAGGTTTGTCTTTTCATTGGTCCTGCCAGTGAAGTTGTCTCTTCTCTTTATCAAGCTCATGGTGACATTGATTTGGCATCTGTTGTTTGACTAAATGCCTGACCCATGAATTGGATGCCTTAGCCCTCCCCCCCACACCTATTTGGCTAGACTCTTGGTCATGAAGCCTGATAGGAAATCTGGCGTCATCTGTGGGCTTGGCACTTCCCCAGCAGTGTGCATTCAGGAGTCAAGGTGCCCTCTGCAAATAACAGAGTTCTGACAGTAATTATTTTAAATTCTAAGAGCTTTTAAAAGCAAATAATCATGATTCCTTTTCTTGATTTTGTTTTCATCCACAAGTGAGCATCTTGATTTTGAAAGGTGCCAAGTATGTACTCATATTTTCAGGCTCACAGAAAATTAGAACCAGAAGTGACTTGGAACTAGAAGAGACCTTAGAACAAAGAAAGTTGGAGCTGAAAGGGGATCTATAGGGTCACATAGTACAATTCCTTCATTTTACAGATGAAGAAACTAAAGTCCAGGGAGAGATGATTTATTCAAGGTCCCATAGGGAATTAAGGACATAAATTAGACCAGTGGTGTCAAACTAAAATAGAAATGGGGCTACTTACTCATACATAAGAGCAACTAGATTGAGTGTTGGTCTTGGAGTCAGGAGGACCTGAATTCAAATCTAGCCTCAAATTCCTACTAGCTATGTGACCCTGGATGAGAAATTTTTGTCTCAGTTTCCTTACCTGTAAAATGAGCTGGAAAAGGAACTAGCAAACCACTCCAGTATCCTTGCCAAGAAAACTTCCAATGTGGTCATGAAGAGTTGGATGTGACTAATGAACAACCTCAACAACAATAAAACCATAAGTATGCATCTCTATAGGTTGCAATTTGACTTAGTTTTAGAAGTTAATATTCTCTGTTTTATTGTATTTTTATTTATTTTGTTAAATGTTTCCCAATTATGCTGTAGTCTGAGCCACATGCAAGAGGGCTGTGGGTATGATGGGTCTCTCTGGTCCTGTGTTTGACAGACTCTTTTGGGCTAGATCACAGCTCGGGTCTTTTGACTCTTATTCTTTGCACTTTCTACTGCATCAGAAGACCTACATCCTTTTTTAAATCCAATGCCTGTACAACTTAATGATGTCTCATTCCCCAATTCTGCCACTTTCAAGGTCACTAGTCTGCTCGGGAGAGCTGCTAAATGGATGCAATGGCTTTGTAGGAACAAAGAGGCACAGCTAGCTAGCTAGGTGCTTTGGGGAGCTGAGTGGAATGGTAAGATCCCTCTCCCGGCCACTAGACGTCTCTCGAGTTACACTGAAGTGCAAAGTGCTAGCCTAATCAGGGTGACAAGGCAGAAAAGATGTTTTGTTCTTAGACGGTAAAAAGCATCTCTCCTTGGCATTAGGTCCCAATCAATCGATCAATCTATTTCTGGCAACTGTACTACATTATTAAGGTCATTTTGAAAAGTGCACTGCATCCTCCCTGTCATCGGGCAATAGCCTTATAATTAGGGCAGTCTAAGAGGAGAATGAGCTGCCAAGAGAGGCCATGGGCTCCCCTTCATTGGAGATCTTCAGAGGCTGGATGCTGACTGGCTGACCATGTTATAATCTGGGCATGAGCTGGACTCGGTGGCCAATTATTTCCCTTCTGATACTGAAAATTATCTAATTCTGTCTGCCAAACTACTCTTACAACACCACCCCAGCACCCTGAATCCTTGGAGAAACATAGGTCCAAACTACCCATTTTTTCCTTAACTTCCTCAGCTGATGAGAGCTAGAGATGGAAGTTCACTTCCAAGGTAGGACAGACGGAACCAGTATTCTTCACAGCTTTCTTCCCAAGATAGGGGTTCCAAACTTCCAACACCAAAGGAGGTCTCCTGATACTTGTTCTAGCATACTTCTTACCACGCCATAAGATCTTACATAAAGAGCTGGAAGGTACCACTGAGGACATCCAAGCCAGTCCCCTTCTTTTATCCAGAAGAAAAGTGATTGGCCCCGAATGGGTTCTAACAGGAGATTATTTGGTTTTGAGATAGGGATTTCCTTTTTCTTTTAAAGAATGAGACAGATACTGGTATCTACCTGTTGAAAAAAAAATTTGCCAAAAAAAAAATCTCTTGGTCTCTGTCATAAGCCCATTTTTTGGTTTTATGGGCTAATCTACCCTATCTTCTTTTGCAGAGATGTGGCTACAAAGCTGTGCCCTCACTTACCTTGACCTCTCTGGGGGGAAGGATGCATTTTTTAAAAAGGGATAATAGTAGACAAACTATAAGGATGTTGGTTCTCTTCATGAAATCTTTGGAATCCTTTCCCCCAGTAGCAATTCTCAACTCGTTTTTGTCTTTTAATATCTTCCATAACCTACTCAAAAACACACAATTTACCTTATTGACTCTCATCATATGACCTTATACAGCACTTTGTCATTTGCCCAACACACTTAACACATGATATTATATGTTGTAACATTTTATGTGTATTTATGTGATCATCCTACTAGATTATGAACTCGGCAAGGGAAGGTCATTATCTTAACTAAACTCTGTAGTTAGCCAATACTAGTCCAGTGCTCTGGACATTTAAATGCTTGTTCAATTATGTTGCCATGGCTTTATTATTTCTCATAAGACCACGTAGGTAAACTATTTTATAAGCCTGAAAAACACCCTATAAATAAATGCTATTGTTGTTGCTATTATTTATTATTATTTCAGATTATAAGATCCATGATGCAAGGGGCTATGTCCAATCAATGTTTTTTTGAGAACACTTGGTTCTAAAGTTAGGATCCAATCCTTATGAACTGTATCAGCTTACAGGAGTCATTTAATCTCATGGCTATATCAGTAGTGTGATATGGCAGCCAATAAAACTAAGATGATCTTGGGATTCATCAATAAAGGCATGGTGTCCAGAATAAAATAATTATAGTAATAACAGTAATAACTATTATATATATATATATATATCTTCAAGGTCTTCAAAATGCTTTAAAGTGCTATATAAATGATGACATTCTCTTATCATCCTTATTTTCATGTAAAGAAAGTAAGGCAAACAGAGACTGAACAGCTTGCCCCAGGTCACAAAGCTAAGAAGTATCTGAAGCAGGATAAAAAAAACTCCAGTAGGGCAATTTGGAACTATGCCCAAAGGGCGACAAAAGAATATCTACCCTTTGACCCAGCCATAGCACTGCTGGGTCTGTACCCCAAAGAGACAATGGACACAAAGACTTGTACAAAAATATTCATAGCTGCGCTCTTTGTGGTGGCCCAAAACTGGAAAACGAGGGGATGCCCATCAATTGGGGAATGGCTGAACAAACTGTGGTATATGTTGGTGATGGAGTACTATTGTGCTAAAAGGAATAATAAAGTGGAGAAGTTCCATGGAGACTGGAACAACCTCCAGGAAGTGATGCAGAGCGAGAGGAGCAGAACCAGGAGAACATTGTACACAGAGACTAATACACTGTGGTATAATCGAACGTAATGGACTTCTCCATTAGTGGCGGTGTAATGTCCCTGAACAACTTGCAGGGATCCAGGAGAAAAAAACACCATTCATAAGCAAAGGATAAACTATGGGAGTGGAAACACCGAGAAAAAGCAACTGCCTGAATACAGAGGTTGAGGAGACATGACAGAGGAGAGACTCTAAATGAACACTCTAATGCAAATACTATCAACAAAGCAATGGGTTCAAATCAAGAAAACATCTAATGCCCAGTGGACTTACGCATCGGCTATGGGGGGTGGGGGGGAGGAAAAGAAAATGATCTATGTCTTTAACGAATAATGTTTGGAAATGATCAAATAAAATATATTAAAAAAAAAACTCCAGAGTTCCTTATTCCAAGCCCAGCACTCTATTCACTGGACCACCTGCTTCCCAGGTGAAATGAAGGAGATGGCAGGGCTTTTGTCCTCTATTCTGCCTCTGACCACATCTGGAGCACTGTGTTCAGCTTCAGGTGTAGGAAGGAAAGTGGTGAGCCAATCCCGAGAATGGCCTGGGAATTCGAGACCCTATCTTTTAAGGATTAGTCAAAGGACTGAGGGTGTTTCACTTTGAGAAGGTTTAGAGTGATGTGATGGCTGCCTTAAAGCATTTATATTAAAGATTGCCTTGTGCAGGCTAGGCATATAGTGAGAAATGGTAGCTAGAGTTTTCCTTAGTCTGGGTCTATAATTAGGACCAAGGGATGGAAATTATAAGGAAGAACAATTGTGACTCAATACAAGGAAAAGATTACTAACAAAGAGTCCCTAAATTATTTAACTCAGTAGTGATTTTCCACAAACTTAATATATTCATTCAAGATCAGGTGACCATTTTTCAGGGTTCCTCTAGATGGGTAGGGGTTGGCCTGGAAGACTCCTGGAATCTCTTCTGGAGACCCATGAAATAAGATAGTACATGATTCTAAAATGTGAAAAACATTATCTGCCCTCTTTACTTCACAGGGTTATTGGGCAAGTCATAATATTTAAATCTGCATCATAGACTCGGTCACCCTAGTACAAATATCAATAATATGAAAATAGGTCTTGGTCAATTACCCATGTAAAACCCAGTGGAGTTCATTGGCTATGGGAGGAGGGGGGTGAAAGAATATGAGTCATATGACCATCAAAAATATTCCAAATTAATTAAATAAATAATCTTTAAAAAGTACAATGAAAATATTAAAAATAACAAAATGATTGAATTTTTAAAAATTCTGAATCATTAAAGATCATTTACTCTAATTTTTCATGTAAGGAAACTGAGGTACCAAAAAGATCAAGTATAGTCATATGGGTAATAAATATCAGAACTAGGACAAACCCAGATCCTCTGCCTAAATACTTTGCTTATTCACTGTATTGTGCTACAAAAGAGATTATATATATATATACATATATATATAGTTGTATGACAATAACATTCTAAATGAATGTGAGATTGGATCATAATGATAAAACACTAATTTTCTTCATTTTACCCCTACAAAAGTCTATTTCTAATGACTTATTATGGTGAATAGGTGGCAGCTGGGTCTCTAAAGCCATGCTAGTGGAAAACAAGCTATCAAAGATTCTACCATTTTGAAAGAGATTCAAGGACAGATTAGGTGATGGACTAGGTGTCTGGTATATAAGAATATGTCATTTTTTTGTAAGTCCATTGATAGATATCAGCCTACAGACTGATGAACTCTTAGTATGGCAATTGTCTAAGACCATTTTCTTTGATATAGGAGCTCTGATCCACTTTGGGACAAGGTAGAGCCAGTTAGTCAATTACTTACCCAAGCAAAGCAGCTAGACAGCACAGTGCTTAGGGCATTGGGTTTAGAACCAGGAAGACATATCTTCCTGAGTTCAAATATGGCCTCAGACACTTAGTAACTATGTAACTCTGGGCAAGTCACTTACCTTTTCCTCAGTTTCCTCAATTATAAAAGGAGCTGGAGAAATAAAGAGCAAACCATCCTAGTGCCTTTGCCAAGAAACCACAAATGGGGTCACAAAGAGTTAGACACGATTGAACCATAGAATGTACACATATGCCAAGCACTGTACTAAAGACTGAGAGTACAAAGAAATGTGTAAAATAAGCTAGAATCAGGATCATTAAGCCCTTGAAATAGTATTGACTTTTAGTTTCTGTTAGGTAGCCTACTCTACTTTTTGTGGAATGATCCACTTAGTTTCTAATATCTAATACTTATTATTACTTTAATTCTTTCCTTTTCTCATACTTGCTTTCCCTAAATTCCTCCAACATCCCAAAAACCTGCCCACGGTCTAGGTTCCTGCTCAAATCCTAGTTCCTCCTAGGGGAAGGCTTTCTTGACCTCTACCCATCTCCCTTTCCTCTGACTTCTAAGAATCTTTATGATTTATGCCATATAGTCTAGAGGGCAGTTTCATATGGTCTTGTATTCTGTTTCACATATGCCCACACTGGACATGTTGAGAGAGTGTTGCCTTTGGAGTCAGAGAAACCTATGTTGATGATCTGTTCCAGATACTTATCATCTGGGGGACCAGGTAAGCTGCAACCTTATTAACTCTGAATTTTATCCTCTTTAAAATGTGGATAATAATCGTTCCTGCCTTACGGGGTTGTTACGATGATCAAAAGAGATAATCATGGGTATAATGCTCATCATTAGCCTTAAAGCATTATATAAAATCAGGTATTACCATTTATTTTTAATGTTCTTCTTATTTTCAACTACTAAACTGTTAGCTTCTAGAGGACAAAGACCACGCTATGTATCTTAGGCACCTGGGTGCCACAGTGGATAGAGCACTGGTCCTAGGGTCCAGATGACCTGCCTTTAAACCTGGCTTTAGACATTTACTCACTGTATGACTGGTCAAATCCCTTAAACTCATCCTGCTTTTGCTTCCTCAATTAGAAAATGGGGGCAATAAGAGCCCTCCTGGGGCAAGGATCAAATGAGATAATGCCTGTAAGAGTTCTTAGCATTTCCCTGCCATATAGCTGGTGCTTAATAAATACTTATTCCCTTCTCTTTCCTTCCCTGCTCTGAACAACACCAGCATAGAACTATAGCTTACTAATACAAGAGTCTTAAAAAAGGTCCAGAGAAAAGAACTCTTGCTCACATCCTGTATTTTCTTCCCTTATCAGGTTGGCACTGTCCTCAGGGGGTATGATGTGTTCTGTCTCATGTATTACCTTGGCTCCTGGCTCATCTTGCAGGCTGGTACTTTGCTCTTTGAGTCCTTCCCTTGGCAGCTCTGACCTCGGACTTTGGAAATCCTCCAGCTTGTTTACAAGGAGGTGGAGCACTGTATCCCGGTGCTCCTGGAGTTGGCGCAGAATTTCCTCTTTTTCTTGGTTGTTGCTCTCCTCTTTGGCAAGTAGTGCCATTAGGCTCTGTTGCAGAGAAGCCAAATGTTTCCGAGCCTGAAGCTCCCCAGCTTCTAAGAAAGCCCTGAGTTCAGCCATATCTTCCCCAACGTACCAAGGGCTGGATCCACTCTTTTCCAATGGGACCTGTGACTGGGAATCCAAGCCTTGGCTTCCCTCTCCTTCAAGCTCAGCCATCAGGGAAGCTGTCGCTGCCCGGAGGTGTTGGGCTTCCTCCTCTAGTCGAAGCACCTGGCCCTTGAGGAAGCCTTCTTGTTCTTTCACCACATCCATTTGCCGCCTTTGGTTCTGCTTATAACGCTCAAAGGTTGTAAGCAGCCTCTGCAGTTCTTCATCTTTCCTGTGCAACTGGTCTTGAAAATGCTGAAGTTTTTCTCTTTGTGCCTTCCGAGCTCTTTCAGTTTCTTCTACCTGAAAAAATATTAATAGCAGCTAATGTACAAAACACTTTCCATGCAAGATTAGACAGAGCAGACATTATTATTTCTCTTTTATATAGAAAGAAACTGAGGAGCTAGAATATTCAGTGTTTTGCCCAAGGCCTGAAGTTATTTGTAGCCAGATGTAGGATTTGAACCCAGTCAATAGATTATCCAAGTTGGAAGAGACTTTAGAAATCAATTCTGACAATAATTTTTTCTGAAACATCACTGACAACTAACTGGTCCTCTAATCTTTGTTTAAGACCATTAGCGATCAGAAATCAATCACCCTCTGAAAGTACTACTATCCCATTTGGGAATACTTTAATTATTAGGGAAAAAAGTTCCCTTTACATTGAAAAGAAATAAGACTTTCTGTAGCTTGCAACTATTACTCCTGGTTCATCAAGCCTTCTAAAACTAGGGAAAGCAAGTCTAAATCCTTTCCCTCTCTTGGCTCTCTTAGTTTTAAGGCTTCCTCAGTTGTCTCCTCATCCTGGAACTTTCCTAAGCATGTGGGGCTTTTTCACCCTGTAATATCACTCAGCCTCTCTGGTCCCCTAATCTCATTGGTAAGACCTTCTCATGGCTTCCATTTGGGGAATGGAACCAGGGCAGCTATGCTTCATTCCCTCTCAACTCAGCTTCTGATTTTCAGTACTTTTGACACCATGCTCCTATGCTGATTTCCTCTCTCTGGACTCCCTCCTTTCATCCCCCATTGTATGTGGTCATGCTCCATTGGAAAGTAAGTTCCTTGAGAGCAAGGACTCTATTTTTGCCTGTATTTGTAATTCTAGTGTTTAGTACAGTTCCTGGCACAAAGTAAATGCTTAATAAATGCTTTGTTGCCTTGTCTCTTCCCCTTGATGGCTCTTTAAACACACTGAAGACTCCAAATCTTATGACTCCAAATCCCGTGCTCTGTCTTTTAAACCAGTGAAATCAAAAAATGAATTTCATGGTCTGATCCCAAGGATTGTTTAAGCAACTGCTCAGAAAATGAAAATATGGATTGTAACTTTCATCACAACAGCTAATTATGTAGCTTGTCTCTGAACTAATCTTTATCCCCTATGCTCTCATTCTCCATTGTTTCTGTCCATGGTGGAAGTTTCCAAGCTTCCATTTTCTGAGTCAGACCTTGGTTTCTCAAGGTATTTTTAGCCTTATCACTATCTACTTGAGCACTCACAACAGCAAATGAACAATTGATTGATATTGAGAAAACCCACTGCTTGTTTCCATAGTTTAGGATCCTCTCCCCCCTCAGAAGATAGACTCTGGGCAATGAAACCTTTCTTCTCCATTTTCATTTGGATTGGACTGAGCAAACTCCACAAGATCTTTTCCCTGAGACCTACTTCTCTTCTAAACTTTCCAGTTACTTTCAAGCATAACTATCCTACCAGTTACCAAGGTTCATGGCTTTGGTGTTAACTTTGCCATCCCAATCCCTCACATTACATCGCCAATTAGTCAATAAAGCTTGCTCTTTATGTCTTCATAATACCTCTCCCATCTGTTCCTTTCCCTCAACACAGTTTTCACCAGCATTCCAATCCTCATCATCTCTCATCTGCATTATTTGAGGAGCCTCCTAATTGGTCATTTTGGCCTCATATCTTTCTCTTCTCCAAACCCTTCTCCACACAGCTCCCAAAAGGATTTTCCTAAAGCAGAGCTTGGTCATGTTACTCTCCGATTCAATAAACACTAATGGCTTGTTGACTCTAGGATCATATATTATTTCATTCTTTTTCACCCCTTGTAGATTTCTGTTATATTTTGTCTTTTTCTCATGCATGCTATTAGTACAATAGTATATGAATATAGTTTATAAATAAGTAAATATTTGCTTATTGTCTGCATGTGCTCATTTTTAAAAAGATAGGGTAAAAAGGAGAAATGAATTATTAGAGACTATTGCTCTAAACCATTGACTAAACTCTCGGTTAGTTTATGGGCACACAGTAGATCAAATACCAACTCATTTTTCTGGTTTCTTCCACTAGTAAAAGCAGAAAAAGATGTGATCAAATTGACTTATGTCTGTAATTCACAAAGTCCCCCAAGCTAATTACATATATATATATATACATACATACATATTTATATATAATCTATACATTTATATAATTCAATGAAATACGAGCCACAGAGGTGTCACCATAGTTCTATTTGAATTCAAGTTTTAAAAAGTTACTAGCCAGTTTTGTCACTGACTTTAATCTACTTCAACAAAATAATCATTTGACTCATTCTGCTTCAAAATTTTGTCATAATTATATAATATTATTTAAATAAAAAAGAGCTGGCTTAAAAACAACTCTTAATGAGGACTTTTGCTATGAAATACCAACAATGTAGTTTTTCTAGATTCATATTCCATATTTATGGGGGAAATGTTACACATAGTTATTATACTCAATTTTCATTTATTCAACTGAATGTAAAAGCTGAAAGGGGCCTCATAATACATGGCAGTAGACATGGAAGGAGCTTTAAAACCTGAAATACCATAACCAGAAGGTTCCCTGGAGCATGGAATGTCAGAAACAGAAGAGATTTGAGAACATACAGTGTTACCATTGGAATTAAACCAAAGACAGAAGTCTTAGAATAAAGGTCTGAGCTGAAAGAGCTTTGGGACAGAAAACATTAGACCTAGGAAGGGCCCTAGAATATAGAATGTTAGACTGTCAAGAGTCCTTGAGATCAAATATATAATGTTAGAGCTGGAAAAGACTTTAGAATGAAGAACATTAGGGTCAGCTAGATAGCACAGTGGATAGAGCTCTAGAAGTGGAGGAACTGGGCATTAGACACTTCTTATCTGCATGACCTCAAGCAAGTCATTCAACTCCATTTGCCTAGCTCTTGCCCTTCTGTCTTAGAGTTTCTAGGACATAAAGTAAGATTTTTTTCAAAAAAGAAGAATGTGGAAATTAGAACCTGGAAGAAATCTCAAAACACAGAATGTCTTTTTTTTTCTTTTTTCTCCATTTTTTCCTTTTTCTATATTTTCTTATTTTTTTATTTGCTGAAGGAGTTGAAACAATTTTTTTCCTTCTAAGCATGAATTACTCAAGTTAAATCAACTGAACTATGGAAATTTAGCAAAGAAAGGGAACAAAAGTAACTCAACTATCTGAAGGTGGAAAGGGTAAAGGTACAGAAGGGGAGGGGAGCAATCTTTTTCTCTCTTTTTTTAAAGCAATATATATATATATATATATACAACTTAAGATTCATCTCCTTTAGGAAGTACAGAGACTCATTCCAGATCATTTTTTCTCTAATCATCTTTTGAGAAATTTTAAATTTAATACATAAAGGATAATAAAAAGAATAATAATAATATCACACATTATTATAATTATTATTATAATAATAATCACAAAAAACTCACAAACCACACAACCACAACTGCCTTCCTTCATTAATCACAGGAGTTTTCATTTTATAAAATGATTACTAAAACTACTGAATTGGTAGGAGTCTTAGAATGTCAGATCCAAAAATATCAGTACATAGGCTTCTAGAGTTGGGAGAATTTTTCAATCATATAATTTCCAATTTGGAAGAGAATTTAGGAGACAGACTATTGAATAATAAATAGAACTCAAAGATCCCTAAGAACATTTGTTTACAGTCATACAGGTTAAAATTACTTTCTCTGATTCCAAATCTTATTCTCTTTCTATTAACCATGCTTTCTTTCATCTAACATAAAATGTTGGATCAGGAAAGAATAATTATCTATTCTTAGCCCTTCATTTTATAGTTCCAAAAAGGATGGACTACACAGGCACATTTGTTATCAAATAACTTCAGTTTAAATCTTTATTCTACCACATACTGCCTGTATGAACTTGACTAAGTCATTTCACCAAATATAGTCCTCATTTTCCTCATGTGAAGCACAAGGAGAATTGGACCAGAGTCCCTAATCCCTTCCAGCTCTGAATCCTTGATGCTATAGTCTATGAAATAATAGGTTTAAGATCACATAAACAGAACTGAAAAAGAAGCCCAGGTCTCTTGACTTTCGGGTCAGTGCTTTTTTTCTACTATACCAAGCTATATCTCTTAAAAATGTCGTCTGTTAAATTTCTAGGTAACATAAACTCAGAGACAAAAAGGATAAGGAGTTACCAGATCTGTCAGTTCTTCCTGAATCTCCTCAAGTTTCTCTTTTGCTTGAAGAAAGGCATTTTCCTCCTGGTACACTTGGGCATTCAGCTGACCCACCCTTTGAAGAAGCTTCTGCTCTGACAGCTCCAATTCTTCAATCCTATAGCATTTGAAGTGATGAATATTTTATCCATTGTTTTTATTCAGGTTTTGTAATGTAGCCTTTCACAGATCTGGAACTGCTCCATTCTCTGATGCTGCCATTTTCTTTCCCTGGTGCCAATTTATCTCTCAAGGTTATCTCAAATCCCTCTGCAAGAATCTTACTCTTCCCAAACTCAACTCACACATTTCTCCTATTTTCCTTTGGTTATGTCACTGTCCTGCATGAAGCCCTTCTGTTTAGTCTAAAGGCTAGGTCCCACTTTCTTAGTCTGGCCCTACAGAACAATAGGCTTTCTGGACCTAGAGAAGTGACAGTAAATGGAGCCAAACCCTCCATTCCCTAAACCTACTGAGACTGTTCCTCTTTGGTTGGTGCTACTATCCCAGGCACTCATTTGTGAGCCAGAGAATCAGGCAGGAAGACTTTTTAGTCTGTGTGGCATTTTCCCTAAAAAAGAAAGACCATCTAGTTCCATTTTTTTAGACCAAACTATTTTGTGGGTCACCACCACCATCATGACCACTGTTTTCATCATTGCAGTTGGCTTATAATACACTTTGCAAAGTCTTGGAGATGTTATCTCATTTGATCCTCACAACAGAGCTGGATTCAGAGAAGTTAAATGATTTGCCCAGACATAAAGTGAGAGAGGGAAGATTGGACTCAATCCTCCTAACTTCAAACTCAGTGTTCTCCAAGTCTGGAGGTAACTGGTGGCACAATGGATACTGGCCCTGGAGTCAAACTGAATTCAAATCCAGATGCAGACACTTATAAACTTGTATGACCCAGGGCAAGCCACTTATGCCTCAGTTTCCTGAATTGTAAAATAAGGATAATAATAACACTAACTTCACAGGATTGTTGTGAGCCTATGCCTCTCTCTCTCTATGCCTCAGTTTCCTGAATTGTAAAATAAGGATAATAATAACACTAACTTCACAGGATTGTTGTGAGCCTATGCCTCTCTCTCTATGCCTCAGTTTCCTGAATTGTAAAATAAGGATAATAATAACACTAACTTCACAGGATTGTTGTGAGCACCAAGTGAGCTACTATTTATTTTTAAAAATGGTTAGTTCAGTGCTTAGGAAATGCTATATACAGTAAATTCTTATTTTCTTTTCCTTTCCTTCTTTCTACCACATGACATTGCCTCCTCCTAATGATGTAGAGATACAAAATGGCATATTACAAATAGCATGAGATCAGAATCAGATAACCTAAATTAATGTGCCATTAACTCATTGTTTGCCTGGCAATAAGTAATTTCTTCTGTCTTAGTCTCAGTTTACTTATCTGTATAATAGGAAAATTAGGTGATCTCTAAAGTACTTTTTAATTCTAGCAGTCTTTGTTTTACTGTCCTTTCCAACTCTTAGATTCTACTTGCTATGTTCCAAAATCCCTATTTGTTCTAACATTTTATGTTCTCGTATCCTTTTTGGCTTAGGCAATCTATGTTCAATATTCCAAGGTCCCTTCCAGCTCTAACAACATAAGGGCCTTTTTGACTCTAGTGTTTTATGCCCAATGTACCAAGGTCCCTTCCAGCCCTAACTTTTTAAGTTCTGAAATTCTATATTCACTATTGCTTTAAAAATCTACAGATCTCTCTATCCCAAGCATCTGATGCTCATTGTATGGCATCCTTATTTTGAAATTCTTCTCTACAAAGTTCTTCTCTAAAATATATGAAAGTACTCGTATCTTCTCTGCTTGTATGGGCACCATGAAATTGTCAGTCACACCCTGAACACTTATCCCACTTGATTTGCTGGGCAATTCAAAATATCATGAAGCTGATGCTTTTTGATGAAATTCCTAAACATAAGTTCATACCGTATGCTTACCTGTTTCTAAGTCGAGACTCTGACCTCACATGCTTCTCAACAGCTGTTCTCAGCCTTTGCTCTGATGTTTCTAGCTGTTTTCTAAGATTCCCAGCATCATCTTCACTACTTTTTGCTCCTTCTTCGGAAAGACCCCCAAGCATGTCATCGGCATCTTCTATATCCTGGAAGACCCAGGAAGTGTCAATTTTTACATTAAGATTCATACTGTCAATTTTTTCTTCAGCTGGGGCTTTGACATGATAACAGAACTTCCTTTCCTTCCCTCTTTGAGCTGAAGCATCCATACCAGTAAAGATTCTTGGGTCCAAATTCAGTGCAACATCCAGGGAACTCTCGACATTTTTCCCCCTTATAGACTGCTTGGTATCTTCCTCAAACTCTCAGTTAGTTCTTGGTTGACTCTTTGTTGACTGAAATAGCATGTTGAATATTTATGAGTGAACTTACGTTTCATCAAGCAAAAGCCATAAAATATGAATGAAGGCCTCTCACTTTACAGCACAATTGTTTACAGCAAAGTCACTAAAAGCAACCTTCAGAGGGAATGACACTTTAGATTGCAAATTGAATAGGCTAGTAAATACAGAAGGAAGAAGAAAACCTCACCATTTTCAGTTTATACCGTATAGGTTTTTAAAATCTCTGAACAGAAAGCAATACTATCCCATGGTGGTATAGAATTTTGCAGTTTGCAATAAACATAAACATAAATCACATTCATTGAGTGCTTTATACTTTGTAACAGGAAGAATCCCATCTCAAATTTATAGATGGACTTAAATGTTACAAGGGACTTTCCTCATAAGAGCCTTTTGAGGTAGGTCTTGAAAGTAATAGTCCCATTTTATAGATGAATAAATTGAGACTTACTGAAAGTGACTTATCCATCAATTCCAGTGCCAGGTGCACTTTTAAATACACCACAGTGCCTTTAAGCCCTAAGACTTCATTTTTCTACTGAAATCAATAAGTTCTCATGCTCTCTAAGATTTTTTTAATACTTAAGTCTAAAAGAGAATGGCAGACTGTTTCTTGATCTATAGATAAGGAAGAATTAAAGAGAAACCATTCAAACTTATAAGAATTAGTAAGAGTTAGAAGAATGTGACCTTTGCCTTTTTCATGCCAAGTATTTTTTCATCTGGGGCAGCTAGGGACCACAATGGATAGAATTCAGAGCCAAGAGTCAGAAAGACTCATATTCATGAATTCAAATCCAACCTCAGGCACCTATTTGTGTGACCCTGGGCAAGTCACTTAACCCTGTTTGTCTTAGTTCCTCATTTATAAAATGAGCTGGAGAAGGAAATGACAAATCACTCCAGTATCTTTACCAAGAATGTCCTACTAGTGTCACAGAGAGTCAGACACAACTGAACACAACTGAGCAATAATAATTTTTAAACCTGTGAGTGAATATTGGTGAGTGAGATTGGTAGTGTAACTATGACCCCATTTTACAGATTAGAGAAGTTGAACCTCAGAGAGGCTAAAGGACTTGGGTTCCAATTCTGACTGACTCTCTAGGGTAAAATACCATGAATTTTCTTCTAATGAAATCAGGAACAGACCTCTTACTAAGATGTCTTCATTTTAAACTTTTGAGTGGAACAAATACTTGCTTCCTATTTGGAAAGACTTGAGAGGTATGGAACTACATGGCCATCCCCCAAAATACCACCATTTCTTATTTCTTCTCTATGAACCCCTTTCCTATAGGTCATGGTGTCCTAGATTTAGAGCTAGAAGGGGCCTTGGTGGTCATCTACTTCAATACCTTTGTTTTACAGTAGAAAAAAAATGGCACGCACAAGAGTGTGGGTGGCAATAGTAAGTGACAGAGCAGGGTCATACAGTTTCTTATGCCTTCGAGAGTCTTTCAAATACAAACACTCCTGGGAGAGTGGGTCACCTCTTCAGATTGTGACCCTAAGACTTAGGGCTAGTGGGAACTGCTATATAAAAAGCAGATTACCCATAAGATATCCTCTCCTGTACATCTTTAAGGACCCAAAATAACAAGGCAAAGACAATGTTATTCACTGAGAGAATCTGCAGGAAATCAGAATGTCATGGGGACTTTTGTCTAATTTTGAGATTTGTCTCATGCACCTTGAATTTAGAGGAGAGAAAAAGAAGGCTAAGGTGCACTAAAAAGGGACAAAAATAAGAAAACTGAGGTTGCCAGAGTGCTGAGAAAATATAAATAGACATACAATATACAGGCTGAAGCTGGAATTGGGATTCAGAAGGGGAAACCCATGGAATAGGATAATGTCCATAATTCTTAGTGTTCCTGATCTCCAGAATGTCACAAAAATCATGATAATCCTAGGGCCGACCTGAGAAGCTTTGATGAATTTTATAGTGCCATGGGAGGTCAGCAGACTCTATTGCTTCCCTAAAAGTCATCCACAGCATTCCATGAATTAGACACCACTAAATTTTTACTACTGGGGGTAATGAATACTGAATGTTGGGAGGGATATTGGAGCACATTGTGGGCTTATCCTGGAGCCAAAAGGACTTTTATTCACTTGAGTGTGGGTAGTAGAAATGGTTCTCCTAATGCATTCTATCTTATATATATATATATATATATATATATATGTATATATATATATATATATATAATGTCCTAATTGGCTTTTTTTGTTAGACTGGTACCCCTCACATGTAATAATAGAAAAAATGTATAGGATAGACACTTGAGCCATGATTTGCTTAAGTGATTACACAAAATGACCACACTAAACCTCAGAAAAGTGAAGGGGATCCAAACCAATGATGGTTTTTAGACTACTAGTTGCTACACTTAGAATCCATAGCATACAATATTTGACCTGATAGGAAATTTTAAACATAAAGTGCCAGAGTTGGAAGAAACCTTTGAGGTAACCCATTTTACAGATGAGGAAATTGAGATACAAAGATGTAAATTGTCCAAAGTTACAGAGGTCATAAAAGGTAGAGTCACACTTGGAACCTAAGTCCTCCAATTCCACATCCAGTGCTCTCTTAGTAAAGACCAAAGGACAGAAAGTTAAGAGCAGGGATAGGAATCAAAATGATCACCTGGAGTTCTGTTTATGGTGAGGTCCATCTCTTCCCTTGTTTCTCTTCTTCTCTACAAAAGATGGAAGAAGTTCTGGAACAGACCCCAGGAAGAATCAAATGGGTATGTCAGGGCATGTAAGAGAACAAAAGAGCACCTTATCTGCCCCACAGTTCTATTCAGGGAGAGCCTGAGATATCAGTCTTGGAGATGGGTACCTATTCAAATATATTAGAACATAGTTCTAAGAGTTGGAACAGTTCTCGCACTAAAAACCACCATGAAGAATCATATCACTTACCTACTTGTACTTTTCAATCCACCCAAATAAGACCACGTGTTGTCCCAAAATGTATCCTGAATTATTCTGTCTTCTCACCTTAATTCCTAGTTTTCCATGCCTGAACTGCTCCACCACATATGTCCATCCCCCTGCTATCTTTCAAGAACCAGCTCAAATGCTATTTCCTTCATTCATCTTTGCTTGATTACTCACAAGAGAATACATTTTGTCTGCCCTTTCTATTCCTTGAATGCACATTATATGCTTTGTCAAAGTAGGGATTCCTTTCACATTTGGATTGGATTACATAACTGCTGAGGACACTTACAACTCTCAAATCCTGTAATTCCCAAGATTCTGGTTACTGTTTTAATTTGTATATATCACCCCAGTGTCCTAATGAGGCTGTAAACTTCATAATCCAGATAATGAGGGGACTTCTCTTTTGTCTTTTTCTCTCCCTTGACACTAGTAATTTGGTGAATTGCACAAAGAAGTTGCTTAAACCGTGATTTTAAAATACATGGATCAATAGACATTAGTGGTTAAATTGTGCCCTCCATATATATGTAAGTATGTATGTATATAACTCAAGGTTACAACACATAGCAAAATACTAACTGCAACACATTTGGGGGTAGTAATTTTTGTGGTAGTAATGAGACAGAAATAAAGCAGGTACCAATTAAGTAGGGAATGGCTAAACAAGTGGCACATAAATGTCATGGAGTGTTACTAAATCATAAAAAATGACAAATATGAATTCAGAGGAACACGATATTTTATGGTCTAATATAGAAAGAATGAAAAGGAATCAGAAAAACCCAATCTAAATAATGATCACAGCAATAAATAGGGCAAGAGCAATAGATGAAGTGATAAAATGCTTTTCAAAGCCCAGGTTCATTTCCCATCTCTGATGTTTCCTACACGGGTGCCCTTGGACAAGTGATTCTCTCCCTAGTGTCCAGTTTCTTTACCATTAAAATCAAGGAGTTAAACTAGATGACATTGGAGGCCTTTTCCAGCTTTAAATTCATAAACCTACAATCTCTTAATTATACAGGTAAGGAATTATTGGTGTGAAATATTGAATATACTGTTAGACATAGCCAATGTGTTGTCGTTTTGCATATATATATGTGTATATACATATATATGTTCTCATTGTTAGATTCTATGTCTTAAGAGGTATAGCTGGGTAATGGAAAAAGAAGGAATATATTTAGGAAACTATTATGACATGAAAAATTAAAGGCATCCATAAAAATTCAATAATAACAAAATAATGCAGGGTTAGTCATGTTAGCATAGCAAAGTGATGAAAACCATTTATTGCTTTCTGAGTACAGACCACTAGACTCACTGATGAGAGGAAGGAGAATGTAGGAGACAGGGTACAAAGTTTAAATAAGAAAAGGTCCCAGCTCTCAAGGAACTCACAGTATAATGGGAAGATAAACCACCAACAGAGTCAACTTTAATGAATACACATTGTGGCATTGAGAATATTGTCCAATAATTCTGGTCTCTAGTTCTTTGTCAACTTATAATCTCTTCATGTTATATTGTTTCAATTATGCCATTCAAGCATATTGACTGCTGCACCCCTGAAAAGAAGATCTCTTTTAAAGAAGAATTGTATATACATATACAATAAATAATAATTTCAAAAATTAACATGTAAATAGAAATATATTCACTGAAGAAAGTATTTTTCACAGATTTTTAATAAAATAGAGATGCTTTATTCTTCTTAGTCTTTTTTCCATTTTTTACTTTGTCTGTTCTCTACAACACATCTTTTTTGTCCCAACATTGTACCAACACTACCCTTACTCCCTATAATTTGCTTTTTGGGGAAATATTAATGACTGCTCTTTCTAAAGTCATACCTTCATTGAGTCTCAACTCTTCACTGAGAAAATTGAGTCCTTGACTTTTTTTGCTAATGCAGTTACTCACAAATTTACAATCTAAGCAAATTTTGAACTTGTCTCACAATGAACAACCATGAAGCACTTGGAGACACCTATGGATATTGGCAGGGCATCCTTTCAGGAAAACTCCCGAAGTTCTAAATGCTCCTAATATATCATCAGAAATCACATTCTTGCCCTGTTTTCTCAGCTCTTCAAAAAACCCCAAGGGAAAGAGCATTCTATTCCTCAGGTTCAACATCCCCAGGTCAAATCCTCAAGTCATCACATTCCACATTGATGCTTTTTACCAAACATGATATAGGGAAGAAAAGAATCTATATTTTAATCAATATAGTAATCTTTTTTGAATATGAATCTAAGAATAGTAAGTTAGGAGCATATGGTCTACCAAAGAATTTTGCAAAGTCTTTCATAATGTGGAGATGTATGGCCAGAAGACAATACATTTAGATGGCTTTGTAATAGACAGTCACATAGTCACATAGATAATGAACTAATGGTTCAATGAAAATTTAGAAAAAAGGCCTTAGTGCAAAGTGTTAGAGACTATATTTAGCTTTGTAATATGTAATGTGACTTGGATAAGGACATAGATAGAATTTTGATCAAACTTATAGATAATACAAAAGTGGGAGGTAGAATAAATGCACTGAATGAGAATCCCAAAAGACCAGTTAAAATATTGAGATTAATTTAAAAGGATATAAGGTAAATTTAATAGGGATGAACATAAACACTTAAGTTGAAAAAAATAATCTTCACAAATTCAAAATATGGAGATTTGGCTAGGTAGTAGAATATCTTAAAAACAATCTAAGGGATCTTAATAGATTAAAGGTCTGTAGGAGTCATAAAAAAGATCTAATATTTAGAACAGATGAATTGATGGTCTACTGTGTTCTTTCCCAACCAAATCATATCTAGAGTAATATGTTTAGCTCTAGGCACCACATTTTAGGTTGGTGAAAGGCCTCAGCGTCATCCCATAGAAGGAATGAATAAAGGAATTCGGGATGTTTTAACTAGAGAAGACTTAGGGATGGGGAATAATATGATTATATATCTTCAAGAATTTGAAGGCATATCATGTGGAAGAAAAATTAGATTTGTTCCACTCAGTCCTAGAAGGCAAAATTAGAAAAATGGTGGGGGTGGCATTTACAAAGAAAAAAAATCTAGGCTTAACATAAGGGGAAAAAAAACCTTCCTACAAATTAGAACCTCAGGACATAGTAGTTTCTATATCACTAAAAGTTTTCAAACAACTTTGAGCAATTGAACTGTGATCAACACAATGATCAATCACAATTCCAGCATACTCATAATAAAACATGCTACAGAGAGAGAGACAGAGACAGAGGCAGAGACAGAGGCAGAGACAGAGAGACAGAGACAGAGACAGAGAGAGAGGTCAGATAATCAAAATACAGATTGGGACTTTTTGACATGGCCAATGTAGACATTTTTATTGCTTGATTACATTGGGGAGTTGGAAGGGGAACAATATGGATCTAAAAATAAAACAAAAATGAATTTTAAAAAAGTCTTCAAAGAAAGACCACATAAATATCTGGCAATTATGCTATGGACATGATTCTTATTCAGACTCAGTTTGGAATAGATGGATGCTAAGCTCTTTCTTCACTTGAGATTCTATGGTTTTTATTTATTATGATGCATCATAAATAACTGCTATTTGTAGAGAATACTATTTACCACAAGTCACACTGATAAATTCATAAATTATATCACCTAAGTATCAATTATCTATGAAACTTTAGCATTTCAGTACCATATAAAGAATAACATTAGATTAATAAATTTAACTAAAGAAATGTAAGATAAAAAAAAGAGCTGGGCCATATGGAAGGAAACAACAGATGGATAGTTGAAAGTTATGCTGATTCCTTAAAAAAAAAGGTGAAAAGTCTCAGAAAGCACATCTAGCTTGTTGGTTGTTGTTGTTTTTTTTTTATGATGCTCTGAGGAAGAACTGGGACAAAACCATATGGAGAGGACTTAGAATGGGATGAGATCTACATTACCAGGGAGAATGAACATATCAAGGAGAATATAAGTCCTTAAAAATATTTAAGTATAAGGAAATATCATTTATTCATAGTCAAAATTATTTAGAACTTTGGGGGATTTGTGCAAGAGACTGAGTCCTGCTTCTGTGATTTCATTGATATTCGGTCCTCTAGGATGAGGAAACTCCCTTTATTAATGTAGGTTGGTATTTTCCCATGACTTGGGGTCTTAGAGAATTGCCTAAAGTACTAAGAGGTTGAATGATTGGCCCTTGCCCAGGATCACCCAGCCAATATATTTCAAAAGGCTCAGAAGCCAACTTTCTATCCACTCTGCTATTCTGAATCTCAGAAAACTCAACATGCATCGTTAAATTTTCATGCCACTTTAAAATGTTTTAAGTGATGGACTCCTAGACCTAGAATATTTCTTAGAGTTCAATTAGAGTTCACCTAAAACCACCATTTCACAGGTGAGAAATTCTGGACCAAAGTAGAGAATTCAGCTGCCCCAAGTCCCCCAGTCAGTAGCAGCATAACCATGACTAGATTCCATCTCTCTCCTTTTAGCCAATTGCTTTTTCTGCACCACTACCCAATTTCCTCAGCACATAATTTATTGACGAAAAAACACATACTTAAATTAATAATGATAATTCATAATCACAACAAAATTAATAATTCAAATTACTCATTAAATAATAATGCTAATTAATACAGACTCAAAAACACAATGGCATCAGTTTCTCAGTTCTCCTTCTTACTGTTTTTTATCCTATGGCAGTATTTGAATCATCATTCATTGTGAGACTTTGTTAGCTCTTTTATATTGCTCACTACAGGCAGATTAGTACTTTCATGGGCACAAAGTCAGGTTTTTCTACTCTGGAGGGGCTTGGGACAAGTTAAAGTCTCCTGATTATTAATCACATTGAGAGCTGAGAACAGAAATTTCTCATGTAAAAGGAGAATTGACCTGATGTGAGTTCAGCATGCCAGACTTTCATTCCATCCCCTGAACAAGCACACCACCAGATGGAATTAAGCAATTCTGGCTAATTTACCTAAGGTTTCAGATTGCAAGGGAAGCTTTTAATTGCCCTAGAAAACCTAAGTGCATGAAGAAAAGTTCAAGTTAAACTTCTGACATTGTGTATTACAGATTTTGGTAAAATTATGAATATATAACTTGCTTAAATACATAAAATGAAGCTTTTGGAATGTACATTGCTTCCCCTGCTTAATTGCTTCTCTCTAAAATCTAAATAAAGTCCAAATTGCTTGGTAGGGCATTTATGAGTCTCCCTAACCTGCAACTTCCACAACCTAAAATCTTCTCTCCCTAGGCATGTGCCTCCTTCTCTAGCCATCAAGGTCTACTCAATTTTACCATTCTTCTCTCTCTCTCTCTCTCTCTCTCTCTCTCTCTCTCTCTCTCTGTCTCTCTTTCCTTCTTCTCTCTCTCTCTTTGTCTGTCTGACTCTCTCTCTTTTTCATTCTCTCTCTGACTCTGTCTCTCTCAGACTTTTTCTGTCTCTGTCTGTCTGTCTCTCCCTGCCTCTCTCTTTGACTCTCTCTCCTTTTCTTTCTCTCTCTGTCTTTGTCTGTCTCTCTTTCTCTCTGTCTCTCACTGTACCCTTTCTCTGTCTCTCTCTCTATACACACATACATATATAAACACACACACATAGTGGAAATAGTGAGTATGTCACCATAGTTAGAGGAAGGTATGTGTATACATACACACATATGCACATACACATATACATCCTCCTTGATCCATGTTGATGATGGTAGGGAGAGTAGTGAGAGCAGAATTCAACTAAACTCAGCATCTCCCCCATCCCCCAGCACTGAATAAGAACAGTGTGTTATTTTCAGCTGGTTCACTGAAAGGCTTCATGAGTGAATGATGAAAAATGAGAAAGAAGAAGTGAGACAAGAGGGTAGAGGCCAGACACCAAAGCCTGGAAAACCAGGAGTTCAGACTTGATCCAATAAACTGCAGGGAATTATCATCCATGCCACTCAATCACAAGGCCAGATACATTTTCCTCAAATCCACTTGTTATTAGGAAGAACAAAAAAAAAGATGATTACAAACCTGCTTCCTGTTTTCTGCCTTTTCCCCCAGGAGGTCATCATGTACAATGGCAGTACATGTGTGGTGTTGAGATATTAGAGAAAATCAGTTTCTGTGTACAATTGTGCTTTTTTCCTCCCTAAGGTTTACTGATAGAGTTTGAATCAATAAAGCCCTTTTGATCCCCCAGCTTCAGAAATACAGTCAAAGTTTATTTCCACTCATTCTTTTGCCCAGTATTTCTTCGGGCTTCATGGGTCTGATTTTCCAACAAAAACACTGGTTTCCCCCAGTTCCCCTATTGAGGTCTGTGATCAAAAAGTGCACTTATGTTGGGATCTCTGTGTGTGTATATGTTTGTGTGTTTTTATTATGTGTGTGTCTATTTTCTCTAGTTTCATTTATAAAAATTAACTTAGAAACCACTAGCGTACATCATTGCCTGGTCTTGTTTCAACCCTTTCCCATCTGGGTACCGATGTTGCTTCTGTCAGTCTGAATTGTAAGTTTTCAATAATCATTGAATTTTTCCTTTCTTGACTCTTTATGGCACAAATATTGGCCTCCTGTGGTCTTCCAGAAAGCTGTTTTTCAAATGAGGTCACATTCTTTACCTTTGAAGATTTCTGTATTGCTTTCTTTCTCCCTTATGATCACAAAACATCTCTCCTTTTTGCCTTGAGCTTTTTCCTTTTTCTTTTTTTTTCTCCAACTGTTTAATGGATATTGGAGATAATCCTGTGTTCTTCCACCACCAGCATTTTATAAAAGAGGAAGTCGATGCCCAGAATGGAGAAATGATGTGCCCAACATCACATAAAACAGAGCCAAGGTTCCTATGTGTTTGATCCCTATCAGCGACTGTTCCCTGAACTTGATCATACCTGACTCTTAGCTAACTCTTTACTCGGAAAATGTTTACCATTGTCTCATTTGTTTCCTTTGCTTTCACTGCCTTCCCCACCCTCACTCGTAGTGCTAGAAAAATATTCTCTTTTCTCTGAGAAAGCTCTCATGTACTGGACTTTTTCTGCATTCTTTTTCTACTTTCTTCTACTCATCCACAACACAATCTTTCTTCTGAAGCTTCTGATTACTTTGAGACACCCAACTATGCTTCCTAGTTAGTCTTGGGGCTACTTTCTAAGCTTCAGTGAGGCATGAGGCATAATTTCCACAGGTCTGTGATTTTCTTCCTCCCCTAAATGTGAGTATCTTTTAATGTTTTATCCTTGGCTTTCATCCCTCCTCTTTTTTACATTTGACACCATGTATACATCATATCCATACTATTGGACTGTAAGCTCCTTGAGGACAAGAATGGTTTCATTTTTTCATGCTTGAACTTCAATTGCTTTAATTAATAGTTTATTTATTTGAGTTCAATTGTGATAAAATGAATTGCACTGCAGCCTGAAGGCTGTTTTTTTTTCTAATAAATATTTAGTTAAATATTGTTTGCCCCATCTCTTCACCTGACCTTTTTATTCTGGAGCTCAACCTCTGGTGCAAATATTCCCCCAGCTCTTTTCAATTTTAACTTGAATCCTGAGAGAGACATAGCTGTGATTTAACACTTTAATATGTTTTCTCCTTTCTATCTCCTTCTTCTATCACAATGCTCTAGTCATGCCTTCTTGGACATTTTCCCTAGCTCTGAAGAGACTTCCCCTTGAACACTGATAAGCTTTGTATAGTCATGCCAAGCTCTGATCGACAATGCTTATGGAGATCAGGGGCCCAAGTTCTTTCCCTGTGGTTGGCTGCTCTTGAAAGCAGCAAGACCAACTGGCTTACCACTCTCTCTGTTTCTACCAGAGTCTTGTCTTGGCTTTCCGGGAACTAGATCCAGAGGCACCTGTGTGATTGAAAATTTGTTAACTAAGGGTTCTGAAATATAAATTCCAATTTTGATTCCTGGAGTCCTCTTCAAAGAATTCCTCCAGAATTCAGTGTTAACATTTAGCTAGTCACTGATAAATATATACAAATTTCAGAGAGTTTGTGTCCAGTGATGAAACCGCAAAGTACATTGGTCAGAAGCATGCAGGATAGAGACCAATGCAGGGACTTCTCATGGTAGACCATTGTGCATTCCCTTCATCCCTTGTAATTGCACTTGATTTTTCTTTATTCAGTTCATTTTTTGTGTGTTTATGAACAGCACATCCTTATCTGAAATGTAATGTAGTCTGGTACAAAAATGTTGCTTATCATTTTAAAATTCCCACTTGTCATTTCCAACATCTTACAGTTTGAAATGTGTCATGTACAGTTTCATCACCATAATGCATCAGTTTAAAGCTGTGTCCAATCAACATTCATTCACTGCTTGAGGGGGTTGACTTTGAAGGACTTTGTCTTTGGATGGGGGGTTGGACTGCAGTAACACTTAGGCGTTCACTCCATAAGCTCTTTTTCGATCCTGTAGGATAAAAAGAACAATGTTGGTTTCATATAATAACCCAGGGGGTAAAGACCAAGGATTTGGTTCATTTGTGATATTAAAAGGCAGAAACATCAAAAACATGATGTACCTACTGGTAGTAATAGCCAAAATGAAGTGGTACCTCCATTGGGTGGCCATGAACAGTATCAAAATTTCTCAGAAGTGGTATAAAAGTACGATCAGAAAAGAAAGACAAATCTGACATATTGAGAGAATGATTGTTAACTGATGGAAAACCTTTGTGTTCCATTGGTATCTAGACAATATCAAAATAACTAGGGCATGCTGCTCTAAGGTACATTTGTGGGAGGACATGACCAGGAGTTTTACAGAATGAACAGTCATGGCTGGAATGAGGTCTGTACTGCTGGAGATTCACTGAAGTATAATGTATAATAATATATTAAACATTTATTAAGTAAATATAAAACATAATAAGCATAATAAATAATAAAAAACTCATTTGCAATGGAATTTTGCCATTTTCCAAAATGCTTTCCCCAAAAGTAGTGGCTGTTATTGTTCTCATTTTATAGATAAGGATATTAAGGAACAAAGAAGCAAAGTAACTTTTTAAAAGTCATGCAGAAAGGAAAATGGAATTTTGGATATGCAACTAGTAAATGAGAATATTCTGGTTCTATGGACCTAATCTTACCATTGATGTAAAGAAAATAATACACCAGACCAAACATCAAATTTTGAGAGTGAAATGTCATACAAGACATCATGATCCAGCAAATCTTCCTATTGATACCCCATTCCAATTGAAGAAATTCCCCTATCATCTCACAATGCTTCTATTCCAAGTATTTTCATAATCTCTCTGTAACATCTCCTTACATGATATAGACACTTTCTTAATACTTGTAACATAACCAGAAATAGGAAGATGCAAAGTGAATTTTAATGCCTAATTAAAAAGATTTTCTACAAACAGGAGGATACCAACCCGATTTCTTGGCTCACTGGAGTCATCAAGGCCACAGAATGAATGCTAGAGAGAAAAACAAAAAAAGGAACAAAAACTATAAAATAAGATCAAAAGAAAATGAGAGAGAAAAAAAGAAAAGAAAAATGTAAGAGATGTAACATGGAATTCAATGACGTCATCATACAAGATTTGTGACATTGGAATTGATTTCCATAAAGAGAAAAGTGCTTGTTCTTCAAATCTCCTCTCACAAGTCAACAAACATTTGTTAGATATCTACTCTATTCCAGGCAGAGAATCTTATAAATAAAATATAGTGGCTAAACATAATTAAAAATAATTTTTCTTAATAATTATATTATCAATAATATTTTAATAAAAATTTAGTTTTAAATTTTTTCTTACAACAAGCCTACAAATAAGACCCTTTGGGTTTGTTGTTTTGTTATTTTGTTTTCTTTTTTTAACTTTTTAAACATTTTTATTTTGTTTTCTTTTGCTTGTATACAACCTATGATCTTATAGGTGTAGAAAACACCCTGAAGAAAATTCCACAAAAGATTAGCACCTACTATGAAACATATAAAAATCTGCCAGGGGCACTAAGATATTGTGGCTTATCCTGGGTCACACAAAAGGTACTGTTAAGAGGTAATACTTGAACCTTGATTTTCTTGACTTCAAGATGACACTACATTTTACTACTCTAAAAATTATTAGCACCATGTTATCGATGAATCTGAAGCTCAATAACTTGCCCAGGGTGGCCCAGTCATAGTTAGCAAATGTCAGGGCTAGGACTGGGTTCAAGTCTCCTCACTCCAAATCTAGGTTGTCCCCACCCCCATTTTAACTTGCAAGTTAATTCAACTATTTTAGTCAAGAATATAAATTATCCAAATGTTTTCCATTAGATTATGTAAAAAATGAAACTTTTACTAGATTGTCCCAGTGTTTGAACGTAACAGAAATAAACATTACAATATACATATCACAAACTGAAAACTGATGTTTTTTTTATTTTAACTGAGCACACAATTTTAATCACAGCATTTGAAAGGAAAATGCATTTCTTACTAATAAGTTAAGAGATCTGTACAATGCAAATGTTAGTTTACCAAAGACATGTTTCTGGATGTCAATTTTTACTTGTTTGTATATTTTTTTGAATGAACACTGATTATGTACTGATTATGTTAGGTACTCGGGGAGATAAAAATTAAGACTGCTTTATCTCTGGGGGTTTATATTTTAGTGAGCAGATCAGATACAAACATAAATATAACAACTACACTATAGAACTATAAAATAGAGTTCTTTGAAGTCCAAGTGGGAAAACTGGGTTATAAAAGAGGGTTTCAAAAATTTGGTGCATTGCTTGTCTTCAAAATATTAGTAAGAATAAAGGAGGCAAAACAGGAAAAGGAAAATTATATTCATGGGAAAGACTAGGAGCAACTACTAGGAAGCAGGGTATATTTGGGGGGTAAGAAGCAATCTACTTTAGCTGAAATATAGAGGATGTAAAAAGTAATATAATCCAAGATTGGAAATGTAGAGAGGAACCAAACCATGGAAGCCCTTGAATACAGCACTCAATGAGCTGAGATTTGATGCCCAGGGCCACAGAAAGTCACTGAGGATTTTTGAGAGGAGCAGAGATGTGACCACTTCTGTAAATTCAACAAACACTTTACCCTAAGATTAACTTAGCATTGTGATAAAGGGTGAAATGGAAGGAGAAGATATTAGAATCCAGGAGGTCTATTATTGTAATAATTGTGGGGAAATAGTGATGTGACCCTATACTACAAGTCATCTTGGTATGGTAAAGAGAGCACACTGGCTTTTAAATCATTCTTTGATGTTCACTAGCTGTATCATCTTGACCAAGTCACTGAACTTCCTTGCATATTTCTTCATTTGTAAAATGGGAAGAACACTGGACACGGTGGCCTCTGAGCTCCCTTCTAACTCTAAGCTGATGATCTTGGTACCCTTGGCTGATAGCAGTGGGCTTAGAGACTAGGGACAAGTCTAATATCCCACCAGAGCTGAGTAACTGGTAGGTGCTTAACAAGTACCAATACCAGGAGCACAAGATGCTTTCTGTAGTTGAAAATACAGATGATCTAGTCCAACATCCTTAATTTATATATGGAGGAGACTAAGGTTTAAAGAGATGAAGAGAATTATAAAGTCAGGATGATACCATCTAGTGATATAGACAGGAACCTGGAACTTATCTCTTGGCTCCCCATAAAAGGGCTCTCTCCCTTGCACTTAGTTTAGGCTCCATTCTGCCAAAATTAAATTTTATTAAAGAAGTTAAGAGCACAGGACATTGGAAACTGTTTTATTATTGCTAAAGTCCATCTTCACAGAATTGGGGTATAAGGTGGGGTGAAGATAGGAAGTTCAGGAAAAAAAAGGAGAATCTTCCTCCTAATAACTAGTATTTACATTGTTAGAATTTATATAATCCTTTACTGTTAGCAGGGCACTTTACATTTGTTCATTTCATTTGGTCATCACAACAACCCTGTTATTAGATAGTAATAAGTGCTATTACTTGCAATCTTTTAGAAATGAGGAAAATAAGTCGGAGAAAAATAAGTGACTTTCCCAACATACTCAGATAGGAAGAGTCTGAGATAAGAAGAGAACTTAAGGCTTTCTGCTTTTAGGTCCTACCTAAAACAAAGTTGAAAATTCTTATATCTGGGGTTATCCCCACAGATCAGGATCTTTCTTCCTATGTAGGATCTAGAAAATAATTGAAAGAGCTAGTTCTTTATAACCATGTAAACTCTTCCAACACACGCTTGGTTTACTCAGAGATCACTAGGAATCCATGTTAATATTGGAGGAATTGTGTTGGTATGTCAAGAGCAATAGTGCTTAAACCAAAAAGTGCATTGCCAGAGACAATATTTTATGTTGTTTGAGCTGCAGATTTCCAACCTCTATGAATCCATAAGCCTGGCAGGTATGTCAGCCAGTTTGAAACACTATCCTTTCCTATCCATCCTCCTTCCTGGAAACCTTCCCTGTGCACCTCCAATCTGAGCCCCTTATTTTGGCATTCAGCCAAATCTACAGCTGGCCAACATTGCCTAGGTGAAATTAAGAGGAGATGATTTGTGCCAGTTGCTGGAAGCTTTGATTACAAGACCCCATCCCCCAAGCCATAGTTGGGTTGTAGGAGACTCAGATACATGGAAGGCAATGAGAGGAATACCAACTGATGTTTCTATTTGGAGTGCCTGAATGCTTATAAAACACTTTACCTATATGCTTGTCATTTAAAAATCACAACTCTGGGAAATAGAACTACAAGTTTGATAGACTCATTTTACATATGCGTAAATTGAGGAATGGAGTGATTAAGTTATTTCCCCATGACAATGTAGACAAAGTTTGGGAGTTAGGATTTCAACTCAGGTCTTCTTGATTCTAACCCCAACACTTTATCCACTTGAGTCATGATAGCTCTCAATTGGGCTTTCATGAACTTGACTAAATGCAGGTTTGAAGGATCATAATTCAAATCTGGAAGGGACCTTCTTGACTACCTGAGATAGGGCTTGAAAGGTATTTGAAATGAAAGGTAAGGGTCTTAAATGTAAAAAAAAAATCTTAAGTGGTAAGGAATGGAGACCCAATGAAGTCTTCTAAGCAGAGGAATGACTATTGTTCAGTCATTTTTGAATAATGTCCAACTCTTTGTGACTCCCTTTGGCAAAGATATTGGAATGGTTTGCCATTCCCTTCTCCAGCTCATTTTTCAGGTGAGGAAACTAAGGTAAAATTAATTGATTTGCCAGGATTACCCAACTAGTAAATATCTGAGGTCAGATTTTAACTCAGGAAGATGTCTTTCTAACTCTAAGCCCACTATTATATCTACTTCTTCACCTATCTGCCCTTTGTTTCATATTACTCACCATAATAAACTCTGTATTCTAGTTATACTTGACTATTTGACTTCCCACATCTCAGCATTCCATCTCCCATCTATATGCCTTCACCTTGACCTGAAATGCTTGAAATTGACTTCCTTATTTTTAACTTGCTCCTTACAAGGCTCAGTTCAATGTCAAATTCTCCAAGAATACTTTTTTGGGCTCCCAAGTTACTAATGGTCTTTATCTTTACAAATTATATCTATATATATACATACATATATATTATATATATCTTTGTATATGTTCTATTCTTTTAATAAAACAGAAGACTCTTAAAGTCAACGTCTGCTCCATTCTTATCTTTATAATCCAAATGCCTTGAATATAATAGGTGGCTAATAAATATTTGTTCAATTAAACTGAATAGTATTGATAAATCTGTTAAATACTGCCAAAATTTTTATGAAAATTTTAAATGAGATTTTCTGTTGGCTTCATGTTTGTTTTACTTTTGTTCTAAATGATCATCAAGGATTTAATTATAACTAAATTAAAGTGAATATGAGTCACAGAATTTTAGAGCTAGAAGGAAGATGGTTGGGTTTTACAGATGAGCAACCAAATGAGATTAGGTAGGGAGCACAGTAGAAAGAATGACAGACCTGGAGTCAGGAGGACCTGGATTCAAATATGACCTCAGATATTTCTTAGCTATGTGAGCCTAAGCAAGTCACTTAACCTTGATAGCCTGGCCCTTTCCTGTCTTCTGTCTTGGAATTCATACTTGGGCAGAAGGTGAGGGCTTAAAAAAAAGAAACTAATAATTAGAAGAGGAGAAATTACTTGTTCAAGTATACTCAGCTACTTAGTAAAATAGCCAGGCTTTATTAGAACTCAAGTCTTCTCACATTCAATCCAGTTTTCTAAACATTATATTTTGTGTTTCTAAATAACTTATATTTTACCGGTAATGTGAATTTTTATTGGTCCTTATTATAGATCTTAAGTTAGGAATACTAATGAATACCTAAGAAAAGTCTTCCTGACTCCAGACACAGCCACCTATCCATTGTTCCACCTACCTGCCTAACTGTAGACTACATAAAATACTTGAAAGTTTATCTGTCCAGACACACCCAGAAATTATATGAACACAATTAACAGCACTTTTCCCCAAATAAAGTCAACTCTAAACAATTGGGGAAATGTTTGTTGCTCATGGGTAGGTCAAGCCAATAGAATAAAAATGACAATTCTACCTAAATTAATTTATTTATTCATTACCTTACCAATCAATCAAAAATTATTCTATAGAGCTAGAAAATATATAATAACAAAATTCATTTGGAAGAACAAAAAGTCAAAAATAACAAGGGAATTTATGAAAAAAAAGTGAAGGAAGGTAGTCTCATCATATCAGAACTCAGATTATCTAAACAATCTTGTATTGGCTCAGAAATATAGTGGTAGATCAGTGGAATCAGTTGGGTACACAATAAACAGTAGGTAATGACCATAATATAGTGTTTAACCCAAAGATTCAAGCTTTTGGGACAAGAACTTATCTGGCAAAAGCTGCTAGGAAAATAGGAAAGCATGTTGTCAGAAACTAGTTATAGGGGCAGCTGGGTAGCTCAGTGGATTGAGAGTCAGGCCTAGAGACGGGAGGTCCTAGGTTCAAATTTGACCTCAGACACTTAGCAGCTGTGTGACCCTGGGCAAGTCACTTGACCCCCACTGCCTAGCCCTTACCATTCTTCTGCCTTGGAAGCAAGACACAGTATTGATCCTAAGATGGAAGATAAGGTCTTTTAAAAAAACCCACCTTATACTAAAATAACAAAGAGTATATAATTTAGACATAAAAGGTGATAACATAAGCATATTAGGGGAGCATGGAATAGTTTCTCAGATCTCAAGATGAGGGAAGATTTTGTAACCAAACACAAGATGGAAGGCATTATGGGATTAAATGGATAATTCTGATGACATTAATTTTTAAATGGCATAAACAAATTCAATGCAGCCAAGATTAGAAGGAAAGCAGAAAATAGAGGGGGGGAAATTACACCAAGTTTCTCTGATAAAGGCCTTAATTATCAAATCTGTGGAGAATTAAGTCAAATTTATAAGACTATAAGTCACTCCTAAATTGGTAAATGGTCAAAGAATAGAAATAAGTAATTTTCCAATGAAGAAACCAAAACTATCTATAGTCATATAAACAAATCCTCTAAATCATTACTGATTAGAGAAATGCAAATTAAAAAACACTGAGATACCATATCACACCTTTCAGATTGGCTAATATGGCAGAAAAGGAAAATGATAAAAGTTGGAGGGGGTGTGGAAAAATTGGGGGAATAATACACTGTTGATGGAGTTATCAAATGATCCAACCGTTCTGGAAAACAATTTCAAACTGTCCTCAAAGGAGTATAAAATTTTGCATGACCAGCTATTCTGTGATTCTGTCTCTAATCAAGAGATATCCTCAAAAAGGGAAAGGACCTAATTATTTATAGAAGCTCATTATCTGGTGGCAAAAAAAAAATGGAAATTGAAGGGGGATGCCCATCAATAGGAGAATAGATGAACAAGTTGTGGCATATGATATTTTCTATAAGAAATAATGAACAATATACTTTCAAAAAAATCTGGAAATATTTACATGAATTGGCACAAAATGAAGTAAGCAGAGTCAGGAGAATCCTTTACACAGGAAGAGCAATATCGTACAGTAATCAACTATGAATGACTTAGCAATATATTCTTATCAATACAAAGATCCAAGACAATTCCAAATGACCTGTGATTTTTAAAAATGCTATCCACTTCCAGAGAGATAAATGATGAAATCTGAATGCAGATTGAGAAATATTATATCCTACTTTATTTTCAGTGGGGTTTTTTTTTTGGTCTTCATTTTCTATCACAACATAACTAATATGGAAATATATTTCACATGACTATAAGATGTTTAATCTATAACAAATTGCTTACTTCTGAGTGAAGGGGGTGCTAAAGATTGTTTGTTATAAGCAGTTGGGATAAAAAAAATTCCAATGGAATAGTGAGTAATACACCGAATTGGAATTAAAGGACTTTTTTTTCAAAATCCAGCTTTGCTATCTGTCATTTAAGTAATCATGGATGTCATTTCTCATGTTTTAGTTTTCACATCTGTCAACTGAGGGGTTGGACTTTATGACAGTTAAGATTCCTCCTAGACTTTAATCTTGTATACAAATAGGGAATGTCTCAAAAAATTTAATAGTTTAAGCTTCAATCTTAAAGTTTCAAACTTCACTAAGATATTTGGGATACTTAGTAATAACTGGTACTATCTATTGGTAACTATGAGTTAAAGAAAGAAGAACTAACTGAATTTACAAAGTCTCCTGCAAAGTTCATGTGATGTTTGTTTCATAATAACTTCCATTAAAAAAGAGATTCTGCTTGGAACCACACTGCCTGTCTTCTTCTGAAAGTTTCTGGAGTTCTCGCTATGTTGACCTTATTTGTTCAAATTGGTGATTTCTTCCTGGAAATACTGAACATCAGGAGATATTCAATTTCATTAGCAGATGCTAAGACAGCAAAAGGATGAATCAGTAAATAATCTGATTCAGGAAGAAAAGAGTTTAAACACAATTGCTGATGGGCACATAGCATTTGGCAGCTGGTGGTACAGTGAGTTGAGAGCTAGACCAAGGATCAGGAAGACCTTAGTTCAAGTCCAGCCTCAGATGCTTGTTAGCTGTGTGACTCTAGCCAAGTGACTTAAATTCTTTTTCTTGGTTCCTTCCAACCTAAAATAGAGACAACAAGAGCAGGTACCTCCCAGGTCTTTTGTGAAGATCAAATTGGTAAAGTGCTTGGCACAGTTCCTAGACACATAATAGGCATTATGCAGATGCTTATTCTCTCCCCCCTTTCCTCCCTTTTTGCTGTGTTAATAGTCTCTATTAAGCACTAATACCCTCGTAAGCTAAAGTTCTTAACCTCCTGTACATTGTGAATTGCTATGGAAGGCTAGTACTGAAGCTCTTTTAAGAATAAGGTTATCATTGTTTTGTTTTGTTTTGATATTAAAAACCTTGACTCCTTACAATCTGGACTAGGTAATGGGGGTTAAGTGACTTGTTCAGAGTCACACGGTTAGGTAGAATAAGATTTTTAAATGCATAAAATCAATTTCAGAGAATTACAAAGGAAACTGATTACACTGAAATATAATTTTAAAAAATAGTAAATTCATAGACCCTAAATTAAGAAGACGTTCTAAAATGTACTAAACCAGTAAAACAGTAAACCAGTAAAACAGTAAAATGTAATAAACCAGCAAGGATTATTAGGTTGGGATAAGAAAGTCAACAGGGACAGAACCTACTCTGACATTGGGGCTTCCAAAGCCCAACTTCAGTCATCTGGCTGATTGTGACTGCATTACCTAATCCTCCAAAATAAGTTTATTGAAAGCTATACAATTTTCCTGCAAGTGATAGCAAGGAATTTGCAAAAGGTCTTTTAAAAACAACATATGTATGAATATAATATGTGTAATGCCATAAAATGCTACAAACATGTAATATGTCTTATATATAATATATTAATTATATCTGTGATATAATTAATATAACATATAATACTTAATATATAATAAATATAATATATGATATACATAAATATAATGTATATAATATATGTGGTATATAATATATACAGAAATATATATAAAATTTAGATCTTCAGACTGATTGGTACGAATTCTGTGTGTGTTTTCTTCTCTCAACTATTCTATCTGAAGGCTTTCATTGGCCAGTGATAAGGGTTGACTACAACCTGGTATAATTTTCACAGAAATCCTAAGTCATGATTACATGTTGGTGGCTGGTGAACAATCGCAGCCCATGAGTGGTTTTTATTTGACACCAATAGCCTATGACCAAAATAAAAGAGAAGGATTATGAAGAGGTAACTAGCGAACATTTCACTTACCTTTTCCTCTATTTCTTTCAGTTGTCGTTTTTGAAGTTCTATTTTATCCTCCAGGTCCCGAATTCTCTGAAACATAGAAGCGCATATATTAATAAGTGACTAAATAAATAATAGCTAATATTTTACACATGGACTTGAAATTTTCAAAGCACTTTATAAATATTGTCTCATTTATTTTGACAATCACCCTGGGAGGTAGATGCTCTTATTATTCTCATTTTATAGGTAAGGAAACTAATCTGCCCAGGATCACACAGCTATTGGGTATTTCTATCTGGATTTGAAATCGTTTTCCTGATTCCAAGCCCTGTATTCTGCCCACTGTGCCACCTACATTTTCTCATCTACAAAATGATTGGTAGCTCTTGGCAACTTTATAGATGGCTTGGAAGGATAAAATAAAATAGTTCCAGGTCCCATATTCTGATCCAGGAAATCACAAAATGAGGGGTATTCAAGGATAGAAGATAATTCACCCACCATCTAGTACAACTCATGCATCCAAAGAAATCATCTCTACATCATACTCATTATAACAAATGCCTGCTAATCTTAAGAAAGCTACATTTGTCTCCTATTTCCATTGTTCTATTGTTCTTGTAGCTTCCTGTAAAAGCAAACATTTCTTTCTTACTTTAGGATCTACAATGCATTCTCTTTCCTATGGACTTCCCAACCAGCCTAAGTAACAGGTGCCACAGGGATCATGATTCCATTTTACAGATAAAGAAACTGAGGCTATCAGAGTAACATGCAAATGATTATACAACTACTAAGTGTCAGAGGAAGAATTTAAGGATCTACCACTCTATCTGCTTCCTTTCAAAAACTCCAAATGCCATCAATTAAATTGCAAAGCTGAATCAATACATCTCATTACTTTGGCTTGAATAATCCTAAAATTAAAAAAAGTTATCATTGAGTTCAACCAACACATCCCCTTGCCTAAAATTCCCTCTAAACATCCCCAGTATGTGCATAATACAGTCACTGCTTAAACATTTCCAGTTGTAAAAGATAATCTAATTAAGCAACAACAGTCTATATTCACTATTTTATGCCTCCAAATAATTCCCTGCACATATATTCCCTGTATATAATCCTATTAAATAATCAGTATTTTAGTGATAATTTATAAGGGATAATACAAAGTATTAAGTGATTGGATGATTGTGTATGAGAATCAATAATCAATAATCATATTGTGAGTAAAATTCTCAGAAATGCCTGACAAGAAACACTGCCAAAGGGCATGTTCACTGTGTGACCCTGGGCAAGTCACTTAACCCCCATTGCCTAGCCCTTACCGCTCTTCTGTCTTGGAACCAATACACAGTATTGATTCCAAGAGGGAAGGTAAGGGTTTAAAAAAAAAGAAACAAAGATTACATCCAACATTCTGGAATGTATCCAGACATTCTCATACCTACAGGTGCTTTGAAGCTGTAAGAGTGACCTTGGCTTTTTATTATATATGGAATTGATCATTACTTCATACTTTTTAGAAAGAGGAATCTTCTCTGGTCGACCCTCCTGAGAAGAGGTATTTAGAAGACCACTCCCCTTTTGGGGGAGTGTCTGGGTAATTGACTATATATGTATATGTAACATACATATATATATATATATATATATATATATAAATTATTTATATATTATATAAACATATAAATTGACAAACAAATCCTAGATCTTTGGCCAAGCTGGGATGGCTTAGACCCTGACATTTTCCAACTTTCTACAATTAATGTCAGTTTGGCTCAGATAATTGCTTCCCAGTATTTTTCAATTTTTCACAGTGAAGAGAAGCACATTATCTAATAAGGCAACCCATTCCACTGCTGAATATGTATGAGGACATCCCCCCCATGTTGAATGAAAAATTATTCCTTATGACTTCCACCCATTATTTCTGTTCTGTCCATCTACAGTCAAACAGAATGATGATGATGATGATAATAATAATAATGATGATGATGATGATGACTAAAATTTATAGAATGCTTACTCTGTGCCAGGCACCATATAAACTCCTTATACTTATTATTTTGTTTGATCTTCATAATAATTCTGGGAGTAAGTCACTATTATTATCCCCATTTTACCAATGGGAAAACTGAGGCAGAAAAGGTAGTTCAGTGCAGTTAATGTCAAAGGCTGAATTTGTATTCGGGCTTCCCTGACTATGGCTCTATACTCAATCCTCTGCACCAGAACAAGCCTAATCTCCCTATAAATGACTTGTTCTTTCAACAAACATTTATTAAGTGCCTACTCTGTACCGAACACTGGGCTAAGTACAGAATAAGCATTTAAAGTTTCATTTAGATACACTCCTAGCCTTCATTAAACATAAGCTTAGAGACTGACTCCCATTAGATTCCCAAGTCCCAGTACTTCAGATGAAAGATTGGATTCATAATATATAGGGCTCAAACTCAGTATGGTGAAGTCCTCAGCCAACAGTTTGCTTCAATTCAACAAATATTTGCTAAATGTATACAATGTATGAGTAATGAACTGGTCAATGGCTACACAGAGACAATAACAAAACAGTCCCTGCTCTCAAGGAGCTTACATTCTCTTGAAAAGCAATACAACATATACACACATAAATAAATAATTTGAGGAGGAAAACTATAGCAATTTAGAGAGGGATACCCTCACGAAAGATACCTGAGATGGGCTTTGAAAGTAGAGAATGTTGATAAAGATTGTGAGAGACAAAAATAAAAATAATGATATTCTAGGATTGGGGAAAAGCCTATAAAATACTTAATAACCTCATCTGACTGCCGTGTAGAGTACACAAATGGGGAAATATATAAATTAAGAATGGAAAGGAAAGTAGAAGCCAAATTGGGGAGAAGAGGAGTGATCTGGTGCCTAGAGGCAGTAACCTGAGGTTTTTGCAAAAGAGATTAATTCATCTATACCTTAAAAGGTTATAGGGTGGAAGAGGAAGAAATTGGCATATAGCATGGATGCAAAGAACTAAGACAAAAGGCAGAGAATGTGATGGGAGTAAAGAAAGAATCCAGTGAAAATGCTCCAAGAAAACTAGAGGGAGAGGTTTCCAGGAAGAGATCCATGGAGGAAGTAGTGAACAGGCAGGGTCTTGAAGGGTGAGGATTTCCAATGTTTTACCATTGTCAAATGGTTGTCATCTCCATTTCCAGGCTGAAAACCACTTGAGGGCAAGAACCTTGGCTTTATGTTAGGAGATGAGAGGGCAACACAGGAGAAAGTACATAGTAGTTACTCAAGAGCTTGATGACAGAAGACAAAATTTATATTATGGCCATATCTTATTCTTGTGCTAAAGCATAACATGTGGGACATAGTAAATTGGTCTTTTAAAAAATTTTCTATATTGGCAAATTCCAAAATCTTGGTATTAATGCCAGCCAAGCTATTTAATATAAAAGAAGGATAGAAATTTCAGATCCTACATGCTGAGCTAACTGGTTCAGACTGTAGGAACATTTAACTCTAGAGATAGAAGGGAGCATTTAGTTTAATTCCCTCATTTTTCAGATGCAGAAACTGAAGCTCATGGTAGTTGATTGATCTCTCCAGTCACATGGGTTAAAACTGTCAAAGGTAGAATTTGAACACATATCCTTTGATTCCACAGCTGGTGCTGTTTTGAACTGAGTCATTCCAAGCAAAATATGAGGTGGAAAGAACACTTCAGTCAGCTTCTCAACCGACCCTCTTCAGTCGACCAAAGCGCCCTTGACCAGATCCCCCAAAACTGCTCCATTGAACAACTTGACGTCTCTCCTTCAATAGAGGAAGTCCAAAAAGCCATTAAACAAATGAGTGCAGGCAAGGCACCCAGTAAAGACGGGATCCTAACCGAGGTATACAAGGCCTTAGATGGAAAGGCGCTCCAGGCATTCCACATAGTGCTGACCAGCATATGGGAAGAGGAAGACATGCCCCCAGAACTCAGAGATGCCTCCATTGTAGCCCTATACAAGAACAAAGGCTCACGAGCAGCCTGTGACAACTACAGAGGCATCTCACTACTCTCCACTGCTGGAAAGATCCTCACCCATGTTATACTCAACAGACTCCTGTCATCTGTTTCAGAGCAGAACCTGCCTGAATCACAATGTGGCTTTCCGACCAGATCGCAGCACCATCGACATGGTCTTCACGGTGAGGTAAATGCAGGAAAAATGCCTTGAGCAGAACCTGAGTCTCTACATTGTCTTCATAGACCTGACAAAGGCATTCGACACAGTGAACAGGGACGCATTGTGGGTGATCCTTAGCAAGCTCAGTTGCCCAGCAAAATTCGTCAAACTGATTCAGCTCTTTCATGTCAACATGACAGGGGAAGTCCTATCTGGTGGAGAGACTTCCGATCGCTTCAACATCTCCAATGGCATGAAACAAGGCTGTGTCCTTGCTCCGGTACTATTCAACCTATCCTTCACCCAAGTATTACGACATGCTGTGATGGATCTAGACCTGGGCGTCTACATCAAATACCAACTGGATGGCTCACTATTCGACCTTCGCCACCTGACTGCAAAAACAAAGACAACAGAGAGACTCATCCTGGAAGCTCTCTTTGCAGATGACTGTGCTCTCATGGCCCACCAAGAAAATCATCTCCAAACCATTGTGGACGGATTCTCCACCGCAACAAAACTGTTTGGCCTGACGATCAGTCTCAGCAAAACAGAGGTGCTCTTCCAACCTGCACCAGGGAGGCCAACAAACCAGCCGTACATTACAATCGACGGCACGCAGCTTTCTAACGTCAACACTTTCAAGTACCTGGGCAGCACCATCGCCAACGACGGGTCCCTAGAACACGAGATTAATGCCAGGATCCAAAAGGCCAGCCAGGCACTCGGGCGGCTGCGCTCCAAAGTCCTCCAACACAGCGGTGTAAGCACTGCGACGAAGCTCAAAGTGTATAACGCAGCGGTCCTCAGCTCGCTCCTGTACGGTTGTGAGACGTGGACACTGTACCGGAAGCACATGAAACAGCTGGAGCAATTCCACCAACGCTCCCTCCGGTCAATCATGAGGATCCGATGGCAGGACCGAATCACCAATCAGGAAGTCCTCGACAGAGCCAACTCCACCAGCATCGAAGTCCTGGTCCTCAAAACCCAGCTACGATGGTCTGGACACGTCATCCACATGGACCCACAGCGAATACCAAGACAGGCATTCTACGGTGAACTGTCAGCTGGACTCAGGAAACAAGGCCGACCAAAGAAAAGATTCAAGGATCAGCTAAAGTCCAACTTGAAGTGGGCTGGCATGACACCAAAGCCACTAGAACTCTCTGCCTCTGACAGAAGCAGCTGGCGAACCCACATTCACCATGCCGCCACCACCTTTGAAGATGAGCGACATCGACGTCTTGCCGCTGCGCGTGAACGCCGACACCAGGCCACAACCGCACCTCCCGTAACAACTGGCGTCCCATGCCCCTTGTGCCACAAACTGTGCGCCTCAGCCTTTGGACTCCAAAGCCACATGAGGGTACATCGTAGATGAAACTGCACAAAGACAATCGTCATTCTCGATCACCGAGAGACTACCATTACAATATGATTATAACTTCGGTATACATTATTCACTACATAAATTGCTCAACAGAACTAATAACAACTCATATGATATTGTTGTCCAATTATTTTAGTCCTGTCTGAACTCTTTGGGACCCTATTTGGAGCTTTCTTAGCAAAGATACTGGAGTGGTTTACCATTTTCTTCTCTAGCTCATTTTACAAATTAGGAAATTGAGGCAAACAAGATTAAATAACTTGCCCAGGGTCACATAGCTAGTAAACATCTGAGACTTGATTTGATCTCAGGTCTTCTTGACTCTGGATCCAGCAGTATTCGATCAGACACCCAGATGCCTCTTAAGTCTACAATAGCTCCAGTAGAAATAATAAAATGCATATTCTTTGCAATTGAAGGGACACTTTCACACATGTCATTTTATATAACTATTGTAACAGTCCTGTAATTTAGAAAAGATAAAGATTAGTATCCTTATTCTATAGATTAAGATACAATGCCACAGATAAGTGAAACATGCTGACAATCACAGGTTGAGCAGAAATGCTGTATTCTTTCCTCTATATTTTATCACTTTGCTTTTAAAAATGTGTGTAGAGCTAGCTTATCAATTGGAAAATGTATAAGAAATAATTATCTACAAAATACACATGACTAGAATGGACATGACATGAAGTGAATAACTTTAATAGATCAAAGAGTCAGAAATGAGACAACCATAAAACAATTACCCTGGGAGGGGTAGGAAGTGAGGTGAAGAAAATGATGCTCTAAATTTTTATATGTTTCACTTTGTTCTCTCTTTCCTCTTCCCAAATCCCCAGGGATCAGATACTTTGAGGCAGTGGGCAGGCTTGAAATTGGGGCACCTATTTGATTGAGAGTAAAGAGATCAACTTCCTACTTTACCTTCTGCCTTCATTTGTTGCAATTTCAAGTATTTGGGGACAGGCTTATTGATCAATTTCTTTCCACTCAAAGAAAAAGATTTTCTCTCTTCCTCCACCACATCAATCTAACAGGTAGAAACCACATCAACAAAGGTTATTCTCATGTTCCCTTTGTGGCAGAAAGGAACTAATTTTTATGTAACCAAATGTGGTATTTTAGTGACTTTTTGATAATGTACAGTTTTTTGTGAATTCAAATTTCTTTCTTTCTACAGTTTAGTGTCAGTCTCATTTTAATATGATTGAAAAGGGGAGAAAAAAGTCTAGAAAACCCTTGTTCTTTCAATGTGATAATTCACAAGTGCAGCTAGAGAAAAACCGCTGGTCAGTTGAATAAAAACCACATTTGATAGAAAAAAATTATCCTGCAAGAATTTATGATGCTTCTGTTTAAGACTATCTTTATACACAAATTCATTGTAATTACAAGATGACTACTATGTTTCAGTCTCCTTTGCTGATTCATTATCTATATCCTACTTTCTAACTGTGGGTTTTACCCAAGATTCTATTCCAGATACCTTACTTTTATGTCTCCATATCTTTCTCCTTATGGTTAGTAATAAACTGTGGATATAATTAACTCTGAAAGGATATAATAATAATTATCTCTGAAGAAGTGAATTAAAGCTATGCATTTCTTTGTCTCTCCACTGAGCTTCAATACCAGTTGTCTTTTGGACATTGCAAACTGGATATCCAGGAGACATCTCAAATTCAGCATGCACAAAATAAAAGTCAGTCTTTCTCCCTACTCCCTGACAAAACAAACAAACCAAAAGACCCACCAGATCCTTATTCTATACATCTCCTGTTTCTGTCAAAGGTATCATCATCTTTTCAGTCCCTCAGATCCATGAACTTGCTATTATCCTCAAATCCTCACTTTGTCTCATGTCACACATCTAATCGGTTTCCAAATCTTGCCATTTCTGCCTCTCCAACATCTCTCACATAATACCCTTTATGTCTACTCACCCACTCACTCCATCTTATTTCATGCCCTCATTGCTTCTCAAGGATTGTTGCAATGATCTCCTTTTTGGTATCTGGCATTTAAATCTCTTCACTTCACTTCATCTTACTGCCAAAATAATTTTCCTCAAGGGCAGATGTGATCATATGCTTCCCCTGCTCAGCCATCTCCAGTAGCTCCCTATCACCCATAGAAAAAAATATAACCTCTAAACCCCTCACAACCTTGTTCTGATCTATTTTCCATCATCAATGTATACTATTATACCTTCTACAATCTACAATCTAGCCAATTGACTTTTTCTCTTTTCCTAGAATATGATGCTACATTTCCCATATCCTTGCCTTTGCATTAGCAATTACTCATTCCTGGAATGTATTGCCTCCCCATTTCTTTCTTTTAGAATCACTCTCATCCACCAAAATGTAATTCATTCTCTACCTTCCATATGAATTTTTTAATCCCATCAGCAACTAGTTCCCTCCCTCCTAAACTACCATACCTGTAAACCTTAAAATTTCTTAGACTTATGAATGTTGGAAATTTCCCCATTGGGAAATTTCATACTTTAAAAAATCTCCTACTGATAGTAAGAACTCTATTGGAATGTGAAACTCCTTGGCATGGGAGGATCCTTCTCCTCCCTACTTAAGACTACTTTAGGACAGAAATCTTTTGCTAAACAATGGAGAGGGCTTTGACCTATGCTTAAGCATAGAACAGGAAGTTCTTTGAGTCATGATTGATTTTAGAATTGATACAATAGAGATACTTGGAATGACAGAACCAGGTCTTGGAAACTACAATCTCCACCCTACTCAGAGTAACAGAATTTAGGAATGGCTGCAGCAAAGATCAAGATTTAATTATTTGAGAATATGACCTTCAATAGACATGTGCAAAGGGGACAGACCTCTGGGTGGTCCTGGGTTAAGCTAGAGCCACCATTGGCACAGGGGAGACATTGACAGTGATTGGTAGATGTGAGAACTGAGGGGAGGGAACTTAGATTGTGGGCTTAAAGATAGCGGGGTCTGAGGACTAGGGGGAGTTTTTGTTCTGAAGGAAGTCTGAGAGGAGAGGTCCTAGAGAGAGAGCCTAGAGAGGTTTTGAAGGAGGCTGTGGAAGGTGAACTCAGGAGGAGTCAGGAGGAGAATTCTCTGGAAAAATTTCTTGAAAGGAGGCTCTCTTGAAGGTGGAGCCTGAGGTTGGCCTGAGAAGCCTTACCTAGAGAGATCTTGGGTGAGTGATAAAACCAACTGACTGATTTATCTCTTAGGACTGAGGTCTAGGCCTTATTGGCTTGAGGCCCTTCATTCTTATTCCTTTCTTTCTCTCTTTTTCTATTGATTAATCAGTGTATTATAAATTAAATTTCTCTGTAAAACCCAGTTGGCTTGGGCATATTCATAAATTGGGAATATATTCCCTGGCGACTATCTTATATTTATATAAAACCAAGACACAGTAGAAAACATATTTCAGCGGTCATAATTGTTATATATTTCCCTTGCTCCCAAACATTTTAATTATCACATTTTATGGCTCCCACTCTCTTATCTACAACTATTTAATGCTCAAAACTATTTTAAATCTAACATACCTTGGGGAAGCTGGGTAGCTCAGTGGATTGAGAGTCAGGCCTAAAGATGGGAGGTCCTAGGTTCAAATCTGGCCTCAGACACTGCCCAGCTCTGTGAACCTGGGCAAGTCACTTAATCTCCATTGCATAGCCCTTACCACTCTTCTGCCTTGAAACCAATACACAGTATTGTTTCCAAGGTGGTTTAAAAATAAAATAAAATAAACTACCATACCTTGTATTTATTCATATTCTATCTATAGTTATTCTTCTGTACTAATATATTGGCTTTTCTCCTCTATTCAGTCATAAGCTCCTTTTGGAAAGGATCACTCTTTGTATTTTTATCCCTACCACTCAGCACAGTGCCTGGCACAATACAGACCTTTATAAACACTTTGTGAATGAGCATTCATTGGTGATGTTATCAAAATGAAGGATTAAATGGAGGAATTTACTTCTTATTTTGTGCCCTATTTGGTTTTCTTTTCTAAATAGCAGCCTATATGTATGCACATAATTTGTTTGGCTTCCTTTATATCTTAACACTATAAATATTTTTATTGTTTCACCTAACTTTTTGTGCTCTAAAAACATATTATATGAACACATACAATAGTAGCCTTTACAGTAAAAATACTTTCACAAGGACTCCATCACTACCAAAGCTCACAATGAAGCCCTTATTGCAGGTTCTGTGATTCTGTCATTGAACAGGGATACTGAGTGTTGCATATCACAATAATCCTAGAGCCATATACCAACTCTGTACCCTCCTTCCCTTTTATCATCCTATTGCTAGGAGGTCTAATGGTAACTAGTTCTTTATGCTTATGACCACCAGACCATAAAGCTGTAATTGCTTGCTCTTTAACCAGTCTCATTGGGTTACTTCACTCATCCAAACTACATGAAGCTTTATAGGTCCAAGGAATAACCACTTCCCTCTTATGATGTCTCACTGATATTAATTACAAAGAATTTTACAGTCACACTATACTATTAACATGTGACACCTAGGTAATTTTTTATCACTGATAAACGATGGTTACTAGCCAACATGGCCAACCTAGAATTTACCCCTATGAATAATTTCAAAGGTGAATTTATGCTTATCTTCTCCTCTTTATGAGCAATTCTTTCTCTTATACTTCTAGTCATTATTAACACTGCCATTAAAGCCTTATACTCTCTGTATCGACTAATCAGTGCAAATTGAGAGGAAAATTAATAAGCCATATTATTCTAATTCTATCATATATATGAGTTGGGGGAGGAAATGGCAAACTACTCGGTATCTTTGCCAAGAAAATTCCAAATGGAATCACAAAGAGTCAGACACAACTGTAAAATGACTGAACAACAAAAATCATATACATGAGAACAGACTCAAATTGTCCTCCATGAAGTTCCTTATACTTTTATCAAATGCAAAATCTACTTTGGGCTAAGTAAATTATGAATATAGTTTAAATAAAGCAATCGATAGTGAGGCTAAACACAGAAATTTAAGCATTCTTCTATGCAGGCAGAGATAAGAAAAATTGCTAACTTGTATAATAATTGAAGTTGATTAAATAGTGGGGTAATACAGCTTTAGAAAAATCATTTTGGCAGCTATGTGGTGGACATATTGGAAAGAGAAGAAGTATAAGGCATACTAATTAGGAGATTACTGTGGTAGTCCAGGCAAGAAATGATGAGTCCGTAAACTATTTTAGTGGACATTAATTTGGTAGAGGTAGGGAAGGAGGAAGCAAAGGAGGAAGAGAACATTTATTAAGTTCCCACTTTCTTCCAGGCATTGTGCTAAGTAGCTTATAAATATTTTCTTATAATTTTTTTCACAAAAATCCTGGGAAATATGTGCTAGTATTATCTTCATTTTACACTGAGGAAATTGAAGTAGACAGAGGTTAAGTGACTTGACCAGAATCACACAGCTTATTGTTGTTCAGTCATTTTAGTTGTGCCCAACTCTCCATGACCCAATTTGGAGTTTTCTTAGCAAAGATACTGAAATAGCTTGCAATTTCTTTCTCCAGCTTATTGGACAGATGAGGAAACTGAGGCAAACAGGATTAAGTGACTTCCCTAGAGTGACACAGCTAGTAAATGTCTGAGGCCAGATTTAAACTCAGGAAGATGAGTCTTTCTGACTTCAGTACTAGCAGTCTATCCACTGCACCATCTAGCTACCTCTGGATATTATAGAGAATGGCACATTTGTGAGAAATGTTATGGAGGTAGGTAAAAATCCAACTTCTCATCTGATTGGAAATGGGAGTTAAGGGAAATGAAGAGGCCAAGAGATAGCCTTTTATCCTTTAAAAGCTATTGGAGTCACTTGTTAAATTCCAGGTATCTGAAAACCTTAGTTCAGGTTTAAGCTGTCATAGCTAAAGCTCAGATGACTGATATTTTGGTAATTCTCTCCTATTTTCTGGTCATCAGCAGTATGGAAAGTGATTTGTTGACAGTTTCAAAAATGAGACTTTTAAAATGACATCATTTCTTTTTCAATAATTCATTGCTTCCAGCTGTGCTGGGAAAATCCAAAATAAGACTGATTGATTCCTTCTAAAAATATTTATCTCAGAGAAAAAGAACCTAAACAGGGTACAGCACACCCTGCAACTGATGGGTATAGGATGAAAAAAGCAAAACTTCCTTTATAAACAACCAGAGGAATCTATACATTTGGGGTGGGGAAGAGGCACAGGACATAGATAAACAAGATAAGTAAAGAAAAACTCCACACTTCATCACTGGCCATAGACAGCTGGGGTCTTCTGTGTCAGTTTCATGTCCAGGAAAAGACAATTACAGAATCTTGCAGATGGGAGGAATATCAAGGACAAGGGATCATCCCAGGGAATAACTCATCTCTGGACAAGAATACTTTCTTTTTCCTAAGACTGCAAGTGAGTAACCATCCAGCTGCTTCTTGGAGTCTTTCAGTGAAAAGACATCATCCTGGGGTAATCCATTTCATTTTAGAACAGTAAATTATTAGGGATAAGTTTCTTAGGGCAAGGACTGTGTAATTTTATGTCTTTATAACCCTGGCACATAGACACAATAAATGTTTAATGATGCATCAATTAGAAAGCTAGTTCATTTCAATTCAATATACTTTGTTGAGCATTTTATAAATACGAAGCACTGTGTCTGATGCAAAGCTGAAGATACAATCCCTATCCTGAAGAAACTTAAGACTATTGAAGAAGAGCAAGAGATAAGACTGAAAAATGAAAGGAGTTAATTAGAACCATACACTAGAAAGTCTTGCATGCCATCTTCTCTAGTTCTTTTCCTTACTTCCTGTCCCCTCTATTTCTCCTTCTTTTTCTTTCTTCTCATTTCATTCTCTCAATGTGCATGTCCTATACATAATCAACCACAGTTGAATAATAATAGCTCATATTTCCTATAAGGCTTGCAAACATGTTGACAACTAGGTAATAGAGTGGCACAGGACTTGGCATTATGAAGACCCTTGTTCAAATCCTGTCAGTTTCCTCATCTGTAAAATAGGGATAATAAGAGCACCACCTTTCCACAGTTGTGAGGAACAAATTAGATAACATTTGCTAGGTGCTTTGAGAACCTTGGAGCATCATTGTTCATAACAATACTGAGGTAAACAGTCAAGGCATTATTATCCTCACTTTACATATGTGAAGATTGGATTTGGCTCTCCCCGGATTGTTACAATGAAGGTACTTAGCTCTTCCTTGATTGTGAAGATTAAATTGTAATCCCCTATCTATTTTTAGATTTTAATCCCCAAAAATGTAAGCACAGTACTTAAAGTTGAGTATGGAAATCTACCCATTTTTTTCTTTTAACCACAAAAAGGTATGAACATCCATTTCATACATTGAGTGGGAGGTCTGTGACCCATGTGTGAAAGAGTGGGCAGTCCTGGAGTAGAGTGTCAGCTGTTATTAGTAGATATAAAAATTTAGGGGAAGTGACACAAGAGAAAAAGGTCTTTAAAGGTGGAAACAGAGACACACAGAGACACTTGAGTGAAGAGACACACTTGGAGTGGAACCTCCTGTAAGAAGCAGTTCTACTGGAGTTAAGGTTGGTAAAGAATCTGCTGATTGCTGATTGAACTGACATGGTGAGTGTAAAGTCTGACTTCCTTTTCTTGGCCTCCAGAAAGGCCCATTGTCTTGAGGCTCTTTTCCCCTGGCTGGGGCCTTTTAATTCCTACCTGGCTCCAAGGAAGTCGGAACTCACTCTCTCTCTCTCTCTCTCTCTCTCTCTCTCTCTCTCTCTCTCTCTCTCTCTCTCCTTTTTTATCTTGCTCTCTTCCTTAATATCTTCCCTCTATTGTAAAATAAACTATCATAAATTCCATTCTGACTTTAATAGTTCATTTTGGGGATTTAGTAGTTAAATCCTTGGTAACCAATTAAATATATTCAGCCCAACCATAAATTTAATAATCTCACAAGGTCAATTATGTCTAGAAAAGTTAAATAACTTGACAAAGGTCACATAGATAAAGTTGAAGAATCAGTAAGCGAATGATACAGAAAGCTTTCACCTAGTAGAGTGGAGACTGATTTGTCCAGAGCCACACAAAGAGCAAGCAGCAAGTTCCCTTATCCAATACCTTCTGTTGCCTTAGGTTGACATTAAACTGTTGATGTGCATATGCCCATTAAGTACTCCAAGTATACTGTTACTGTTAGTTCCTTGTGTTTCATACCCTCTTTGCAGTAGATAGCACCAAGTCAAGGAGGTGCTCAAGGGAAAGCATACTGATTGACTGACCTTCTTGGACAACAGGAATAATTTTATTTCTTTTTATTTTTATTATAAAGATATTTTATTTTACCAATTACATGTACTAAAATATTTTCACAGAAGTTTTCCAAAGTTATATGATCCAAATTGCTTCTATCCCTCCCTCCCTTCCATTCCCCTCTCCCAGAGCTGGAAAGCAATTCAATCTGGGTTGTACATATATTATCATGTAAAATATATTTCCATATTGATCATTTTTGTAAGAGTACAAGAATCACTTTAGATTCAGAAACTCCTCTGTGAGTTTAACTGTCTAAGCCTCTGAAGCCTAGAGGGGTTCCACCTCATGACCCAGAAAGCAATTTTGGAAGAAAAAGTAGAGGAAGAAAAGATGAAGACAACAAATATGAAATCTTCCTTTATCTTTCTACCTTCAATTTATTTAACTTCACTCCACATCTCCCTTTCTTTCTACTCAACAATAGCCCATGGATCTACTATTATCACTGCAATGTCAGGGATATGTAAGGAAGGTCTCAGGTAGGTTGGATATGAGAAATTCAAGGGAGATACAGACAAGAGTCACACCAACTGGACAGGCATGGATAGGTTGGTGTTGTGGGTGGGTGTTGGTCTTGCAATATGGAAAGCCTGGTCTAAATCTTGTTTCAGACATTTACTAGCTGGAAAACCCTGAATAAATCACGTAACCTCTGTTTTCTTAAGTTTTCATAACTGTAAAATGGGGATAATAATAGTACTTCCCTCCCATGGCTGTTGTGAGCAATAGATAAGATAATATTTGTAAAGCACTTAGTTCATTGCCTGACATATAATAAATACTTGTCTTCCTTCCCTCCTTCTTTCCTTGCTTCCTTGCTACCTTCCTTCTTTCCTTCCATCTTTTCTTTTTTTTCTATCCTTTCTTCCCACATCATTGGAAAGAATATCTACATCAATGAACTCATAGAGTCATCCTATAGGAATTCTGGTAAACATCAACATTTTATTCCTTTCATCAAATCTGAGTATAAATTTGAAGAAAAGTTCTATGTTTTCCTATGATTAAACATTAAAATAGGAATTATTGTTCAGTCATATCTGACTCTTCATGACCTTATTTGGGGCTTTCCTGGCAAAGGCCCTGAACTGGTTTGTGATTTCCTTTTCTAGATTACTTTACAGACAAAGAAATTGAAGCAAACAGTGCTAAGATCCAGGGTCAAAGAGTAAGTGTTTGATGCTGGATTTCAACTCACACCTTCCTGACTCTAAGTCCAACACTATCCACTGGTCCACCCAGCTAATGATTTTTTAAAAAAGCGTATCTCCTTACAAACCAAATTGTAATCCATATAACATTTCATGTGCCAATATGATTGTGATTTCTCAGAAAAGAAGGGCTAAGTTCTAAACAGATATGAGTTTTTCATAAACTAATAGAAAATATTCCCATTTCAAAAGAATTTGTCAGTTGGCAAACTAACATTTATTTAAAGCCTCCTAAGAAAAATAGAGAAAAAAAAAGAGAAAATAGTCTCTGCCCTCCATGGGCTCACCATGTAAGGAGAAAGACAACAAGCAAAGAGCTATGTACGCATAAAGTACAGATAGAATAAAGGGGAGATCATCTCAAAGGGAAAGCTCTAAGATTAAGAAGGACTAGGAAAGGCTTCCTGAAGGACTTTAAGATTAATAAAGTGCTTTCTTTACAACATCCTTATGAAGGAGGTGGACTACATCATATGTATAGAATTATATTAGCTATAAAGAAATAGAATACTATAACATGACACATAGCATAGGACAGCGTAATATAATATACAGTGTAGATTTCACTGCTTGTGAGATTTCAGTAGTATGGGGAGCTCTGTCTAGCAATGTAGATAGATCGGTAGTGATTTTTGTGACTTCTGGAGAATCATCCCTCACAGCTACTGTAAGGCATAAGCACTTGCTTGCCTAGGACTGCAAATACAGTCATGAGACTAGAACCAAGTTCTTTCTTACCCAGTTTTCTATTCACCATTATGTCGTGCTCAAGGAAAATACTATCATCCTAATTTTATGGATGAAGAAACCAAGGTTTGGGGAGTTGAAATGACTTAGCCATGGCGCTAGGTCTAATATGTAGGGCGCTAGGTCTTAAGCCCTAATCTCATGACGACCAATGTGCTTTTAACTTTATTTTCCAGCTGCCTTTCAACTAAATAGTTGGTGGGGGTGGACAGAGAACACATGCATGCATTCACCCATATGCATAAACCAAATAAAGGACTCCTATTGTTCAAGTCTCTGGTATTCCCAGAAGATATCTCCCCAAGTCAATTTATATGGGGAACTGTCAGCATAATCAATTGGAATGTTATTGATTGGAGAGGATTATAAAGAATGAGATTTACTTAAATGGTTTTAACCTTTAGGCTTCACAGGGATACAAAAATCATTCATGTGTGACATTTGATTCCCTAATTAATTTTTTATCATATTCTTTTTTCTCACCATCTGGTGCTTTATTTTATCTTCATAGCAGATGATTCTCTATTCAGTTAGGTATAAAAATTCAGGTCCATATAACAGAATCTGCACACTTGAAAACAGCTTTATCTGTCTTCCAAATGGAGAGACTGAATCTTACCAAACACGTAGAAAACTTTGATTTCAGACTTACTAGATAACATTGGTTTTGTTTTTTATGGCCTAAACCAAACTTCTCTACATTTGAATATCCTCTACCTGATAATTTGCAGATGGACTGGTCCAGATAAAAATGGGTGCATCGTTGCATAAGACAATACATATTTCCCCCAATGTTTTGGTATTTACTTTTTATAGAAGAGGTCTAGAGTTAAATAATGTATTTCTTAAAGCTATATATATTCTTGGGTTCTTGAGACCCTGCTGAGGTTTTATAAAGGGCTATTTGAGATAAAGAGTATAATGGATGAGCAGAGCCACAACCAGGGTGGGGTAACTAGATCTTTGTCTCACAGAGCTGAACTTAGTTATTAATTAATATGAATAATTAGTTAAAATAGGAATAGTTTGCTTCTTCTCCCTTCCCTGTGTCTTCTGTCTGTGCCCAAATTTCTTCATTCACACCTGTCTAAGGTATTCTTCTTTTCATCCTTCCTCTCTCTTTCCCCTTTCCTATCTCCACCTTTACCAAGCTAGTTTGTCTCAGTGGATAGAATACTGGACTTGGAGTTAGAAAACTGCATTTAAATCTTGCCTTAGATATTTAATAATTGTGTGACCTTGAGCAAGTTGCTTAAAACTATGTGCCTCAGTTTTCTTATCTACAAAATGGGGCTAAAGATAACACCTACATCACAGGGTTGTTGTATCAAATGAAATAATAACTGTAAAGTGCTCTGCAAATCTTAAAATTCTATATAAATTATTTTGTTTATTATACATATGTATTATTTATTTATATTTATTTTACATTTTATATAATTATAACATTATTTAAATAACACAAAATATTTTTAAAATAATATATGAGAAATACATATTATAATTATTTATTGTTAATATTATTATTACTAGCCTGGTGGTATCCTGAGAGTTCTCTCATAAGAAATTTTATATCCTCGTTTTCTCCATAAAATGAATATCTTTTGTACTTTTATTCATAAGAGAATTTAAAACATTTGGCTGGAGATACATTGCCAAAGTTGCTGTTTATAGTTCTAGCATAAAGTATTTATTAAATTCATCAGATTTGTTCTAATGTGTTTTGTACTCTTCCTACCTGTCTAATTGCTTCTTCTCCATCTCCTTTTCTAATTCATCATCCATTTCATACCCTTTCTCTCCAATTGCTTCCCTTTCCTAGGATCCCTCTTCTCTTTATCCTCCTCTTCCTCCTCCTCCTCATCAATGAGGGTTATTATTACCACTATGGCCCATACTCTTGGATCTATATTATTCAGTCTCAATTTCTCCACTAAGCTTTAATCTTACACAGCAAAAGACCTTTTAAACATTTCAAATTAGATGTCCTGGAGACATCAAACTGGGTAAAAGGAAGACAAAACTTTTGATATCTCCCCAAACCTTCCTCTCTTCCAAACTCTTTGTTTTTCTGTCAAAGATATCACCATCTTTCCTATCTCCCAGTTTCATATCCTTGACATTATCTTTGACTCCTCCTACTACATATTTAGTCAGTGGACAAGTCTTCTCTCAAATATCACCCCTGCTCTCCACTCACAGAGCTACCATCTTAGTTCAGGTCCTCACAAATCTCTTGCCTGAATTATTCCAACAGTCTTAAGACTTTTCTCCTTTCCTCAAATTTCTTCCTTTTCCAGTCTATACTCTACACTGCTGCCAAAAGAATTTCCTTAAAAGTATGTCTGACCACGTCATTAGCTTGCTCAATTAGCATCAGTAATTCACCAGAAAATATAAACTAAAAAGAAAATAAAATATAATTTTCTCCTGTTAGGTTGTAATGATTGGCCCTAATCTATCTACTCTCCCAGATGTGCTCTTTAGATTTTTGAGAAAATGGAATGAGATAAGACTGGGAAAGTACCATCACACTGGATTTTAAAGGACCTTTTTGCCAAGCAAGAAATTTTGAACTTTTTTTCAGATGACCACAGGCAGACACTAAAGATTTTTGAGCAAAAAGGTAACATGATAGTCAGATATATATGGATAAGAAAGATTATCCTGGAAGAAGAATCTGCAATCTAGAGTTGGGACAACTCATTTTGTAAGATTTTCATCTGTAGGTAACAATTTTAACTAGGATACATTTTGGGACTTAGCTATTTTAAAAATGGACAATGTCTTATTCATCTCTGTATGCTCCATAAATGTTGATTAAATTAATGTTTTAGGTTAAAAAATTAGGTATGTTTTCCAGTACAAACTTTGTATAATCTTAATTGGCTTTTTATCAGATGGCCATATTTTGACTTTCTGGCATAGAATATTCAGGATTTCTCTCTATTATGTTCTATATTATATTTTGTTCAGATCAAAAGAAATTATTTTTGGTTTATACTTGACTTCTTAAGAGAATAATCTTTTGGGACAGATAAGTGACTCTATGTATAGAAAGCCAAGCCTGTTGACAAGAGGTTTGGAGTTGAAATTTGGTCTCACAAACTTCCTCACTGTGTAACACTGGACAAATCACTTCAACCCTATCGCCTAGTCCTTACTACTCTTCTGCCTTGGAACCAATTTTTAGTATTGATACTAAGACAGAAGGTAAAGGGCTTCTATTATTGTTGTTGTTGTTATTGTTATTTTTTAAAGCATGATCCATTAATGTGTCATGTACCAGTCTGCTATCATGTGGATCATGGTTACCTACTTGATGAATAAACTTGGAGGAATCCAAGAAATTAAGTATATCTATGAAGCCTAAGTGAACTAAAAGAACTGGGGGTTGGTAACCAATGTATATTCTTTACTATTAGTCTATTTTTCAGTTTAGTGCCATGCAGGCTTCCTCTTCTTTGGCGCAAGGCAATGCAAGAGGCCTTATGGGGAGTAGAATAATTGGTCTCAAGATAAAAAAACAAAACAAAACAAACAAAACACTAAACTAGAATTCCAGCTTAAATTTTAAAATAGCTATGGGACATTTTCAAAGTGATTTTGTCTTTCTTGATCTCAGTTTCCTTATCTATAAAATGGGATGGGATATCATGAAGTGTTGTAATTTACAGTGGGGTAAGTCAATAGTTGGAACCCATTAAATCTGACACCAAAATAAAAAAGCCTGAACTCAGAGGCTACCAGTCTGCTTAAAGTGGGCTGAATTGGATTAGATCATAAATAGAGCAAGACAAAATTCCCTCTGATGATCAGTATAGGCATTGAGCCAACAGGAGGCCATTGCATTTCCAGCATAAGCAAGACAGAAAGACCCAATCTCATAATAAAATAAGTTAAAATAAAATGTAGATGATAGTGTGTGTATCATCAATTTCATAAGGGTGTTAAGAAGAGAGGACTTTACAAACTATAAGAACAAAACCAAAGATAGTTTTCTAAAGGAAGAATGCTGGAACTAAAATCAAGAGCCTGGAGTTGGGATCACATCTCTGGAATTTATAGGATTTGTGATCATGAACTGATCAACTCACCTCTCTGAGCCTCAATTTTCTTATCTATAAAAAGGGGAATTTTTCTGCTATTCATGGGTCTTATAGGATTTTTGTCAGGAGGTGCTTCACAAATGTTAAAGCACTGACTGAATTTCAAGTATTGTGTGAATTATAAAGACACAATAAGATGATGCAGTGAATACTGTGCTGGACTTGGAGTCAGGAAGTGCTAAGTTCCAATCCTGCTTTGGATGTTTACTTAGTTGTCTGGCCATAGGTAAGTTATTTAACCTCCCTCAGCCTCAGTTTCTTCATTTGTAAATTGTTGATAATGGCAGCTTCTACTTAAAATGTGTCAAATGATATAACATTCATAAGGTGTCTTCTAAATCTATATAAATACTAGCTGAGGGGGAAGCTAGGTGGTTCAGTGGATGGAGAGCCAGACTTGGAACTGGAGGTCCTTGGTTCAAATTTGGCCTTAGACACTTCCTAGCTGTGTGACCCTTAGCAAGTCATTTAACACTCATTGTCCAGTCTTTACCATTCTTCTCTGCCTTTGGACCAATACATAGTATTGTTTCCAAGATTAAAAAATATTAACTGTTATATTAATGTGAATTGTCTTATTTATGTTTTTTCCAATGTATTTTATCTTGTTAACTAGGTTGAAGTTCTCTTTCTTTTTTGATTATGACTTCTTTAAAGAAAACTCATGTAATCACTGAATATTAGGATGCAGCTAGCATCCTGTTTCAACTCATTCATTTTGTTATTGGAAAAACTAAAGCCTAGAGAAATCAAGTAACTTGCCTATGGTCATACAGCTAATGTTAGAGATGAGAGGAGAACTGAGCTTAGGTCCTATTCCATGATGCTTATGTCCACTGATATTTCAACTGGACCTTGTTTAATTCTGAAAGTTGAGATTTTTGATGTTGAAAGGTTGTTTTTTTCATTTCTAAAGCAGGTAAATCAGTTCCATAACCAGCAAATATACCATTAGTAATCTACATAATTTTCCAACCAGTATGAATGAGTGTTTTTGTCAAGAAGCAATTTAGTGAAATTGTTTTTTTTTTCAATAGTTACAGGGGAAGTGTTAGCCACTATTCAAGATAATTACATGTTTCACTGATTTTATTTACCACTCTACATTAAACTAAACAAAACACAGTTTAGCTCCAGAGTAATGTAGCCTCTAAATAGTTCATGAATTTATCCTCAAACCAGTCATCAATATTTTAGCAACAGCCACCCACTTGAACTCATTTTAAATAGCTGGGGAATATCAGCAATGCATGGATCCAGGAAGATGCCAAGGGACTAGTGATGAAAAAGGCCATTCACTATTAGAGAAGGAACTGAGGGAGTCTGAATTCAGACTGAAGAATACTATTCTTCACTTTATTTCCTCCATGAATTTTTCTTTCATGTAAGTGGTATATGTATTCTTTCACAACATCATGAACATGGAAATATATATTGTATAATAACACATGTACAACCTAAATCCCATTACCTGCCATCTTGGGGAGGGGATTGGTGGGAGGGAAGGAGATAATGTGAATTGCAAAGTGTCAGAAAATGAGTATTATAAATTATATCAACATGTAAATTTTTTTAAAAGAGCTGGAGAGATTTAACCTTGAAGAAAGCAGATTTGAGAGTGATAAGTTTCCTTGGGTATCTGAAGAACTGCATTGTGAAAGGGAAGTTGGACTGATGCTTTTTACTGACCCCAAGAGGACAGATTCAAGAGCAAAGGCTATAAATTACATAGAGGCAAATGGGGCAATGTGCCATGAAAAATATCCTAACAATGATGGCTATCCAAAAATGAAATGGGTTCCTTCAAGAGGTGATGTGCTCTTCCTCCTTGGTTGACTAGTTATTGCATATGTTAAAATGGGGTTTCCTTTACATATATGAGCTGCCCTTCAAACTCCTCTTCATGTTAGAATTCCTTACTTCTGTGAATTTCAAAACTACTCAACCCTGTTCAAACCATTCTTTAGAGGATGGGATTTGGTTATTTCCTGATCAATAATAATAGAGATACTTGGAATAACAAAATCAGGTCTTGGAAACTACTATCTCCACCCTACTCAGAGTAACAGGATTTAGGAAGGGCTGCAGCAAAGCTCAAGATTTAATTATTTGAGAATACGACCTTCAACAGACATGTGCAAAGGGGACAGACCCCTGGCCGGTCCTGGGTTAAGCTAGAGCCACCATTGGCACAGGTGAGACACAGGAAGTGAGGTAGAGGACAGCTGAGGAGTCTGGGAACTTCCTGTGTGAAGGAGAGGAGGTTGTTGGAGCCTGATTCTTGGAGTGGAGGCCCTGAGACTGTTTCCCCATTTTGGTCACGTGAGTGATAGGGACTGATCTCTTTTCTTTGCCTCGGCTATCCAAGGCCTTAGGCCTTTGGCTCAGCCTAAGCAGAGGGGGTATTTAAGCCCTATTCCCTTCTCTCCACTCTCTCTCTCTCTCTCTCTCTCTCTCTCTCTCTCTCTCTCTCTCTCTCTCTCTCTGTCTGTCTGTCTCTCTGTCTGTCTCTCTCTCTGTCTCTCTGTCTCTGTCTCTGTCTCTGTCTCTCTCTGTCTCTCTCTCTCTCTCTCTCTCTCTCTCTCTCTCTCTCTCTCTCTCTCTCTCTAATACCTTTCTCCTTCCTGTTTGTAATTAAAAACTCCATAAAAGGTTGACTGCTTACTTGAGTTTTCATTTAGGAATTACATAGCTGAATTCCTTGGTGACCTTAAATTAATATATGTCAGTCTTTTAAAGTGATTTCCATATCACACTTCCTTTATGCATAGTTCTTTAATGTTTCCAAAAGGATTAACGACCACAAACCAATGAGGGACGTGGCCAAAGAATTATTATTTTCATGTTACAGATTTGCAAACTGAAGGGTCAAAGAAGGTGCAAATTAACCATGGTGAAACACACAGAAAATGTTGCTGCCAGATTATGATCTCAAATCTTTGACCATAAGACTAGCGTTCTTGTCACTTCACCAAGAAGCTTCTCTAGTCTTACAGGTCAATAAATGCCTGCATTTCGCTTGTGGTTATCCTGCTCCTTGAAATACTCCAAAATAGGAGTATTACTCATGTCTTAATCGTGCCATCAGTTTGATGAGTCATTCCAATCCCATGCTGTTGCCTGCTACCAGTACCCATCTTTTAAATATCAGTAGTCTCTTAGCAATAAAACATGATCACAAATCATGGAGTAATACAATATCAAAAGAAGGGCAACAACATAGATGCCTGCTGCCAATACAAGTACATAGCACTCCCTATTCCAACTTCATGTCATTTTACTGCCTGTCCCTCCCTCCTCCTCTCCATCTTCTGGCTGCTCAGCTTCTTTAAGATTCAGTACAAATCCCACACTTTGAAAAGGTTCTCCCCCTCCAAACCCTAGCACCCTCTTTTTTTGACTTTGCCTTGCCTTTTTATTTTATATTTTCTCCAAATTATATGTAGATACCATTTTAATAATAATTTTCGTAAATTTTGTGAACCATATTCTCTCCCTTTCTCTTACCCCTTCCCCCTCCCCAAGATGTCAGGAAATATGATATAGGTTGTATATAAGTCATCATGCAAGACAAATTTCCAGCACCTCCTTTCTGAGGTTACCACCTCTTTACACTGCAGGTATCTGGTATATCTGTGATTGTTAGCACATTGTCCCATCACATCATTAGCATGTGAGCCTCTTGAGGTCAGAGATCATGGTTTTGCCTTTCTTTGCATCCCTAGCATATAATAAGCACTTAATATTGGTTAATAGATTGATTACCTAATGCACAATCGCTGTACACAATCTGTAGCGTATTACCAATGGGGATTTGTGCATAAGAAGTAGCATAAAAGACACTTTTGATAACCTCTCTGTTTGGAAGAGAGAAGGTAGGTTTGTCATAGTGAAAGAATGAAGGGTAATACCCTAGATACAGTACCGAGATGTGAGAATTATTCAGAGCAGAGGAAAACAAATCCTTTATGTGTATCCTTAATGAAGAATACATAGTTAGAAAACAAATATTAAAAAGTGTTTTACACATAATTGGGAAAAATAAAATATTACTAGAAGAAAAAGGATATGTAGAAAGACGTGAAAAAGAATTGCCACGAATGGAAAGTTATGGGTGGACAATGGGCAGGAATCTTCCCTTTAATTATCTCATAGATCCTCTGAAATATTGGCATAAGGTCTAGACCAGTGATTTAACTGGAAGAGAGAACTCTCAGAAAAGTACCCTTCCTCTACCAAGGGAGGTCAGCACCTTCTTTACTGCTTATAGGGCATCAAGAATTTAAAGAACATTTTCTGGGTTATGCAACAGTTTATTTGCTTGGCTTGAAGAATGGCCTTTTTCCCCATACCATGCTGCATTTGAAAGTAAATATCCTGAAATCACCATATACAGGTATCCCTTCCACAGTGCAGGAGCTAGAGGTGAGATGCCCCCTGTGATCTGTAAATTCAGTGTAAAAATTTGTGTCCTTCCCTTAGTAGCAGAGAAGTAGTCTGAAATTTTTGTTTTCATTTATGGGGTGCTTATGTACTTCAGTATAAAATGTATTTTATGTATTTGGTCATAGGTTACATAGTTTCTAAACTCTCTGTGTTGTCTGCTGACCTTTACTTGTTGACTGCAGCTTCCACAAAACTCACCAAAAAGTTTCATTTATTTTCTTTTGCCAATCTATTACAATAGATAGAAATCACAATGGGGAAAGTCATGATATCTTCAGTTTATACCTTGAAGGCATTTTGGTTTTACACTTTGAAATGTAATACAAGCACCCTACTTCAAGACACTCAAACCTGTTCTTTCTTATGTGGTTGCACAATAATTTCTTTTTATCTAGAGGCATAAGGAAATAATACAAACAACTGCAATTAGCTCCTAGTAGGAAGTAACATTATGTAATTCTTCATACATTCAGATAAAATTAGATCCTTCCAGCTATTGCCATAAAATCATGCTGATTGATTGTCCATTTTATCTCCACTTCTGGATCATTGTTATTTCAAAACTATTCTGCAGGAAATCTTTCCTTCCAGAAAAAGGGCATTCAAATTCCCAAATTCAAGACAATGAGGGTTAGCCCAGATGTTCCTTCACCAAATTTGTATGTAATAATACACTCTCATTATTGAATATAGCAATTTAGTTTCCAAGATACAAGAACTTGGAGGTAAAATGGTATTCATTTTTCAAAAATTGTAGAAACCAATAAGGAGACCTTCTAATCTAGATGTCATTGTTCACAACCTGGAAGAACTGGATTTTGGGATAGTGACATTGATAACTCTGAAGAAAAGTGTCTTCTCCATTTCTGAATGTGATAGATAAGGAAGGAAAAGCCAGGCACAATTGGACAGAAAACCCTAGATTTTAGAAGAGGAGAATGTAAAAGTTCAGATAAAGATGAATAGGATCCTATGAACTAAAATACTCTAGGGGAAGTCAGTTCTGGAAAGATGGAAAGCTCTCAAGAATGAAATTCTGAAGATACAAAAATTATTTTAATAGAGATGAAAAAAGAGGAGATGCCTAAGCAATTGGTGTGGATGCACTGGGAACTCATCAATCAACTCCTGTTTTTAAAAAGATAACAGTAACAAGAACAGGTAATAGAATCTGAATGTAAATGTGTCATCGCCTTATCAAATTCACGTACTGTGTGAAATTTAGGGTTATAAACCTTGCCTTTGACCAAGAGCAGAAAGTCTCTCCCTTTATGCAAGAGTCTTCATCCATATATGGTACCATCTGAGTGTGCATTTATAATAGCTAAAACACAAGGTTGAAAAAAGTTTTCAGACTAACTCAAGCATGGGAAAATGGTGGAAATAAAGACCAAAATGAGGAATTCTAATTATTCTTTAGGTTGTAATTTCTCTATAACACATTCTCTATGCTAATACCCTTTAATATTCCCTTTGTTGTTATGGTCCAATCATTTTAGTTGTGGGTCTTCATGAGGCCAATTGGGATTTTCTTGGAAAAAATATTGGAGTGGTTTATCATTTCCTTCTCCAGCTCAATTTTGAGATGGGGAAACTGAAGCAAACAGAGTAAACTGACTTGCTCAGGGTCACACAGCTAGTAAGTATCTGTTGCCAAATTTGAATTTAGGAAGATAAGTCTTTCTGATTTGAGGCCAAGCTTTCTATCCACTGTGCCCCATGACTGCCCATATAATCCTCTCAAGGTAGCAATAATTTTCTCTTCTTTGGCCTCAATGTGTCCTGGGCAATCTCATTTGTTCTAGCTTATTTACCTCTAAAATAAGGGAGCTGGATTAGGTGATCTTTCAGGTCCCTAGAGCTCTGACATCCTATAAGTCATATTTCTTCTAGAGTCCATTTCTTGTACCTCTCTAGTCCTCTATTTTTATAAATTCATTTATACTTTGGTTTTCAATGTATTTGCCATCCCATGAATGGCTTGTAACTAGAAGGACAGAGATTAAGTATTTTCTAAACCTTATATATCTCCTTTACTTTCTAGACCAAAATCTTTACATATTAAGTGCTGAATCAAATTGATTTTATTATTTCATCAGTGGAGAGAGTGAATGACATCAGTGGAATACATCTCTCAAAATAACCAAAGTTTCAAGGGTGTTGGAGTAGAAGGTGTTTGTGTGAAAATAATTTCTTTACTAAAAAAACAAGAAAACTATACCTAATAGAAGTTCAATTTCCTATAAAAACAATTATTGATCTTCTCCATACATTGCAATATTTACATCTGGTCATGATTGTTTGGCTCACAATAAAAGTATATTAATATCAATAACAAGAATAAGAATAGCTAGCATTTTAGGATTTGCAAAGCATTTTCCATGCTATCCTATTCAATCCTCATGCCAACTTGGGAGGTAAGTTCTATTATTATTTCCATCTTAGTGAGAAGGAAATGTAGTTTCAGATAGTAAATATCTGAAAGAAAGGATGTGAACTTGGATCTTTCTGAATTAGAATACAGTATTCCATCTACTATGTGACCATTTAATATTATGTATAATATATAAAATATTAATTATATATTATATAATGTGTATGTACACACATATGTGTATATGTGTATATTTATGTGTATATGGATGGATTGATAGATGGATTGAGAGATAAAAAGGGATAGGTAGAGAGATTGATAGATGAATAGATAGATAGATAGATAGATAGATAGACAGATAGATATAGATAGATATAAAAATGATAGGCTGGCTTGGTGAGGATATTGATAACATTATTTCTGGAGTTATGTGTCCCGCCCACTATCAAGAAAATTGTCTCTCTTAAAATTTTGGCTTCCCATTTGTTTTGACGATTGTTTTTGTCCATCCAACATTCCTTTTTGCAAAATCAGAGTTTCTATTTTCATTATGTGTCTATGTTCATTTCATTTCAATTAGCTTTTATTAGGTGCCTATCATATTCAAAGCACCAGATAAATAGATCTAAATGGTTATTTTCATTATTAATAATAATAGCAGCTGGAATTTATATGGCACTCCAAGGTTTGTAAGATACTTTAATATACGTTTTTTTCATTTGATATATTAACTCCACTGGCACTTACCATCTAATGGAGAAGGGAAAAAACAAATTTGGTTAGGAGAGGACTGAAATGTGTAATACCAAAAGTCTTACAAATTGTTATGTAGAAGAAAAGTCAGGCAACGTGAGCCTACCAATATACTATCAAACAAAATGGACCTCTAGGCTCACAGATGGTTTCCAAGAGACATTGTCTTATATCTAAAAAAAGAGTTGTGAGAAGGGTGTGTAAGGTAGAAGGGGAAAAAATCTACTTGGTCCAGATATGCATTTATATATACATAGATATATAATTAAAAATAAATATACATATATTAAAGTTTTCAGTAGATCATTGTGATCTCAATATGATCATGTATATTCTTGGCCTTCAGGCACAAAGGGAATCTCTGATGACATACTGGAGGAGATGAGGAATGTTCTAAAGACTGATCACTTAACATCACACAATATCACATTATCTCCAAAATAGAGGAGGCCTCAGAGCCCAAGAATATAGTTTAACTTTTATTCAAAGAGAATTTCCTTTATACCATTTCCAACATTTCAGCAGTCTTGACTGAAAGGTCTCTCATGTGAACAATCCAAAGAAGATTCTCCATTCCTGACTTTCTTCATTTAAACAATTACCTCCCCATCAAGTGTTTTAATCTAGCAAGCACTGATTATTTGATTTTATGACTACAGGTGTAACCCCACTTAAAGGAATAAAAGCAATGATAATCCTCATTTTGATGGCACTTTTTAGGTTTGAAAATATTGTAATTTTTTAATAAAGCCCTGTGAGTCAAGAAACACAAGTGCTAATGCCTTCCTCTAAGATTGCCTTCTATTTCTTTTTGTAGATAACCAGTGACCTGAAAGTCTTAGCACTTCTTTTTTGTTTTAAAGCTATTAAAACTTACTAAGATTTTGGTATTTATATATATCTTGACTCTTTCTAGCTATTTATTTATTATCTATTCTATCAGAATAGTTCCTCAATAAAGTTCCTCAAGCCTATTTTTCCCATTCTCTGTGTTCTCAGAGGTTCACACAGGATCTGACACATAGAAAGCATTTTATAAATGCTTTTGATAGACTGAGTATCATCCCTATTGTTCAAGGGTTAAATAAATATCTAAACAATTTTATGAATAAAACTATAGAAAAACTATGATTTGAACCCAAGACTCTTCACTCTAAGTTCTAACTATTTCTAATACCCTATCCACTTTGTCAAAAAATCTGCTTATATAAAAGACCATTTTAAAGCTTTTGGTAGGTTCAAAATACAAGTTAGCAGTTCATAGAATATTCAGGTTCAATTTTTTTTAAGTACCTGAATCAGCAGTGAACAATTTTAATGTGTGAACTGCTTATACTGGGCAACAATAAAAGTCTTTTAATTGATCCTATTCATATTTTTAAAACAAAATATTATATTATATTGTATTATTTTGTTTTGCATTGTATAGCATTGTATTACATTGTACAGTGCTATTGTATTATATTACATTGTACTATATTATACTACATTATGTATTACATTATTATATTTTATTTTATTATATTATTATATTACATTGTATTGTATCATCTATTACATATATTACATTATAATATGGCATATTATAACATATTATATAATTATATTATATTAATTATCATATTCTATCATATATCATATCATACCATACACTACTGTACTCTACTCTACTCTACTCTACTATAATATTGGGGCAGTTAGGTGGCTCAGTGGAATGAGAACCAGACCTAGAGACAAGAGATCCCAGGTTCAAATTTGACCTCAGACACTTCTTTGCTGTGTGACCCTGGGCAAGTCACTTAACCCCCACTGCTTAGCCCTTATCACTCTTCTTACTTGAAACCAATGCACAGTCCTGATTCTAAGAGAGAAGGTAAGGGTTTAAAAGCATTTTTAAAATACTAAACACTAGCATTTTGATTATTAGATGAGAATTTTGATGTTCAAAAAAATAAATTGTAAACCCATGTTTTGGATAGAGGGAGAGCTAATGAATAGACTATCCTAAGTAAATTCAAATTTCAATAAGGATTTGAGTTTTTCAATATTTTGAGTATTTTTATGTATTTCTAGATTATTGCAATTTTTGTTTTATTTTTCTTTAATTTCTTTCTTTTGTTTCCTTTTTCCTTTAAATATGTAATTTAAGGAAAAGTTTGTTATCTATCCTTTTTATCACATCCAGATTGTAGTTCCCTTCCCCCCTCCCTTATTTTTTTAACCAACCAAAGGGAAGAGAACTTCTTCTTTATAATAGAAGGCAACAGGGAGAGATGATTTGACTTGGAGCAATCTGCTTAATGGATAACTTGTCAAGGATGCATCTAGTCCACAACGTGAGGTACACCTGTATTCTAATCAAATTTGGGGTAAGCAACAGTGGCGAGGTGGGCTACAGAGCAGGCTGTGGAGTGTGGCATGGTGACAGCGATGACCTGGGTCATTTAGGGCTTATCCCATTAGGGGTGCGCACAAAGGGAAGACCCCTTGCCCATTACCTGCTGGGCCTGCTGCAGCAGCTCCATCCTCTCATGCAAGATCTGGCTGTCAAACTCCCGGCTCTGCCTCAGGATCTGTCTCCGAACCTTCTCCACGGCCGCTCGTAGGTCCTCCCGTTGGGCTTCGCTCAGCGCCTCGCTGGCCCGCCTGCCGGGCTCCTGCTGCAGAGCGCTGTACAGTGTAGCTTCCAGGTCCTGGATTTTCTGAGCAACCCAAATCATACAGACAGTTGCACATTGGAAACAAGAGGAGAAGGACCAACCCAGCAGGCTCTGGGGCAAGCAAAGTGGAGGGAGTCAGGAGAGAGGACGCAAAGGTGTGATGGAGATTAAGCTTAGGAACAAGCAGCCAGAGGCAGGGTGAGGGGTAGCCGTGGGGAAGCACCATAGCCTCTCATACACAAGTCCCCTGGGTAAGGAGCCCTGTCACTCCTTGCCCCATGAGACTCAGGCTTTAGGCAACAGATGAGTGCTGGGAGAAGCAGCGCTTGTTCCCTTTGCTAAAAGGACAAGGGATTGAGCCTACGTTAGCAACTTGGAAGGAGAGATGAGCAAGCCCCCATCTAGAGGTTCCCTCTAGTTTTAAAACAATAACTACTGGTTGGTTAAAAAAAACAAGAAATGTAAATAAGAATTGTCACTTGAAAGAAATATCAAGAATAGATATAAGAATATCTATAGATATTTAAGAAATAAATATTTAAGTATCATCACTTGAAACAAATTCAAGAATAGATAGGAGAATATCTATAGATATTTAAGAAATAAATGTTTAAATATTGTCATATGAAAGAAATTTTAAGAATAGATATGAGAATATAGGTATTTAAGAAATAAATATTTAAATATTTTCATTTGAAAGAAATTTCAAAAATAAATATAAGAATATCTATAGACATTTAAGAAATATTTAAGTATCATCACTTGAAATAAACTCAAGAATAGATATGAGAATATCTATAGATATTTAAGAAATAAATATTTAAATATTGTCATTTGAAAGAAATTTCAAGAATAAAAAGCATGTTCTTCATTTCCTCTGCTTCACTGTCCTAAAAAATTTTCAAAACTAAAAATATAGCTCCGTTTTCAAGTGAAACTTCCACCAAGAGGTTTGTTTGTTTTTAAAGACAGTATCAGAGGAAGTTTAATGGCAGAAAAAGTGATTCTTAAAATGAAGACGCAACTTTCCAAATTGGTTTTACTTAGGAACATAATATAAAAAAAAAAAACTCCTAACAACCAATGTAAAAATGATAAATTACTCCTGAGAAAATGAATGTTATTAAAAAGAAATATATAGGTAAGTTTTAACCCTTTTATCTACCAACATTATCTCAGAAGCATGGATAGCATCTTATTCACTCACAAATAAACAATTATCCACTGAACCCACTTGATTACCACTAAGAAATGGAAATCAATAAGTTTACTTTCTGTACCTGTGATATTTACTAAGATTTGATCATGGACATTCAGCCATCTTATTTTACAAATAAGGCTATTTTACAAACTGAGGCTAAGATTGGAAATGATTTTTCCAAAGTCACATAGCTGAGGTAAAGTAAAACTATTATTTGAGTCCAGATGCCCTGACTCCAAAATCTTGTGTTCTTTTTAGATCAAATTGTTCCCAAACCTCCCTCCCCAGTTTTATCTTCTATGTTATATAGTTAAGAGAGACAAACTAGGAAGGTTACTATTTTATAAGGCTCCAGCCAGAGTACTGTTTATTTTTCTTCCATCTCACATATTGACTCTAGCATTGCCATTCAGTCTTAGAATTTGACCATCTCTATGATGGGTAGGGCCTCAGAATGAACTTTTAAATGCCCCTATCAAGACCAGACTCTACATAACTTCTTAGCATAAACCCATGGCCACTCGACACTAGTCTGTTCCAGAAATTTATAGAGGATAAACAAAAGGTCTTTTCCAAAAATACCTGAGTTTGGGTTTCACTTCATGAGTTCCTGTGCCACATTTCGTAAGCCACATAAAAAGTATATTAGAACCCTATATAGGACCTAAAGACTAGTCATGACTTTGCTGGTCTAAGGAACTTGGGGTGAAGAAGCTCCCTCTTCCAATGCAACTTATAATCTTAAAGAGTTGCCTAGACCAATAAGAGAGAAATTAGCTTGTCCAAAATAACATGACTGACTTGTCAGAATCAAGACTTGCTTGATTTTGAGACCAGCTCTCTGGCCACTACTTCAACCTCCCTCCTTCCCTCCCTCCCTCCCTCTCTCTCTCTTTCTCTCTCTCTCTGTCTCTCTCTCTGTCTCTCTCTCTGTCTCTCTCTGTCTCTCTCTCTTTCTCTCTCTGTCTCCCTCCTTCTCTCTCATTATATATATATATATATATATATATATATATATATATATATAAATACTCTAAAAGGATCCAAGAGAGTAAAGTGTTTTTTACATCCCAAAGACTCAGATTAATCAACAGGCACTTTAGCCACTCCCATAAAGTCATGTCAAGTTTGAACACTGAAAGAATTAAGTCCACCATTTCTGTTCATCTCTGGAAGGTTTATATCATCCCTAGAAATGCACTTTAGGCCACCTTTTCCCTGCCTCTTGTTTCATGACACTAAGAGTTGGACAAGTCTATGAAGGCACAGAGTAAGATGGAAATCATATTGATTAGACAACTATATGCCAAATATAGGCATATAACTATTTTCTATATTCTTCCTGTCTTAATTGAGATTGCAAAATTTTTTTAAAATAACTGATACTGTATTTTTCATATTCATCAAAACAACTTATAGAAGGTTCTACATTCAATGAAAAAGAATATGTAGAAATTAAATATACACATATATTATTCAGCTAAAACACTGATTTTCTTGGTTACTAAATAGCATTTACTTCTGTCAGAATGTTGCAAATTCATAGATGTATAAAAATGCTAAAATTACCCAGAGTTCTTCAGAAACTCATAATTAGAATAAAAAAAGAAAAAAGTTTCTTTCCAATTTTTTCGATTTATACTACTCAAACATAGAGTTGAATGGAATATTTGTGGAATTTTTGCTCCATAAAGATTTGCATAGAATATTTACTACTCCATATAAATTGTTGCATTGAATATTTATATAATTTTTGCTACATTCAAAGATACATAAATATTGACTATTCCCTATAGAGAGTTGAATGGAATGTTTTTTGGAATTTTTACTCCAGCCAAAGATTGAATGGAATATTTATCTTTCTACTTGAATCCTAAGCTAAGAAACAATAGTGTATACTAACTAGGTAAAGAACAAGTACTGGGGCTATTTTTTACATTACCATGTAAGCTTGATCCAAGGCTTGTTTTCTATAATCAAGTTCTTCTTCTAGGTAACCCTTCTGTTTACTGAAAAGGTCCTGGAAATAGTAAGAATGAGAAGTAATTCAGTAATAAAACAAATAATAGTTATTAAAACCACAGCATTTTGGAGAAATGGTTCTCATTTTCATGGTCAAGAAGCTTATATTCTAATGGAAGGGGAGCTAATACCAACAATCCTACATGAAATCATGTCATCTGGATGCAAAGGTGGGACCTGTTCTCAGCATAAATAGAAAAGCAGATCACTACCTCTGGCAGATTCAACAAAGGCAGAAAGGCTTTAAAAAACAGTCTTGTCATTGAGCTATTCATGCAAAGATCAGTCTGGCTAATTGATAAGTACAGCAATAGATGAAGGTTCATCTTCAAGGACTGAACATTTGAGCCAAAGAAATTGGCGAAGACTATTTGAAAAGGGGCACTTAATAGATGATTTACACAGCTTTTAAAGCTGTGTTTTTTATTTTTATTTTTATATACTTATTTTATATATTTATTAAATACTATCATGTACAAGGCACTAAGCTAAATGCTGGGGATACAGAATAGTAAAACAATCCTAGTCCCTAGATTAGGGATCATTATAATTCTCTGAAATTTCCATGCAAAAGAAGACATTTTTCAGAATTAAATATTAGTCAAGAATAATGCACTTATAAAGAATTACTTTAGGCAATAGAGAATCAATGAGAATGTTTAAAATCAAAGACTTTTTCCTTGAATTGAATGGTCAATATATTCAAATAACAGACCTGGAAGTCTCTTAAGAGATCCTTTAATCCTTTTATTTTAAAGACAAGAAAAATAATCTTAGCTATGGGAAATAATTTGCCCAAGATCACATAAGCTCATAGTAGAGGTAAGAACTTAACCTTGGTCTCTTAATTGTAACTATGCATTGAATTGCAGCTTTTAAATGCCAAGGCATAATTTTTTCTTGCACCATACAATCAGTATACTTTCAAAGCAGCTGATCAGTCCATTATTTATATACATTGAATTTATTTATTTTCTTTGTTTGTTACATCAAAGTCCCCAGGAATCTCCCTCCCTCACCTCCCTGCACCTGAAAAAACATCATCAAATATACTTTTGCTTGGACAAATACTAGCAATGTGACTACGGGTAAGTCAGTTTCTTATTTGCCTCATTTTCTTCATCTCTCAAATGAGCTAGTTTTATATATACAAATATATGTATATATTAAAGCCTATGTCTTGCTTCTTTCTTTGTTATCAGTTCTTTCTCTGAGGTGGACATACACAAGTCATTCCTCAAATAATATTTCTGTAGCTATATGTAAGTTCTCTCAGTTCTGTTCATTTTCCTCTTCATAGCTTCATGTAAAGGTGCACTGAATTTAGAAGACCAGCGATTCAATTTAGTTTCCCCTGTATCATGTTGGGCAAATCATGTCCTGTCTCTGAGGCTCAGTTTTTTATTTTATAAAAATAAAATAACAATACTTTCACTACCTGCTGCAAAATAAAAACAACTTTGTAAATAGATTATCAAGTACTATAGAAATCTGAGACTATATTGTTATGTGCAAAGTTAATTAATTTCAGTGTTGGTTGTTGTTCAGGTAATTTCTGGTTGTGTCTGTCTCTTTGTGACCCCATTTGGAGGTTTTTTAGCAAACATAGTAGAGTAGTTGGCCATTTCTTTCTCCAGAACATTTTGGCGATGAAGAAACTGAGGTAAACAGGGTGAAATACCTTGCCCAAGGTCCCAGAGCTAGTAAGTTTCCGAGGCTAGATTTTAACTCAGGATTGGCACTCTATCCACTATTCTACCTAGTTGCTTCAAACAAACCAAGACCATCACTAATAAAGGAACAAAGTTTCAAAAATATATTAAAAGACTTTCCTTAGAAATGTATTCTTATCTCTTTCACAAATCACCCTTAGATTTTTAGGTCCTTTACCTTTTCATTTTCCAGGTCTATCATCTTCTGGGTTAGCGCTGCTTCTGTTCCTTCAATTTGTTTCAACCACTAGAGAGCATCAAGATTAAATAGAAGAGACATAGCAATGAAGAAAGGCAACAATGAGAAGAATTTAAGCCAAATATACATTAAAACAATTTTCTGAAGAAGATCCACACAGAAGAAAAACCCTCATGTGTAGCAACTGAGTTTGAAGGAATCCAATCGCATCATAACTCATAAATGGGAGTTTACTTTTGAGTTCCACAATAGTTTAAACAAAGATCATGACATCTGGTCCAATAAATATTTGCTGATTGGCCAGATTCTCCTCTCATGTATGGGTATATATATGTATGTTTATATATTTTTATTTACACATTAACATACATATATGTGTATATACATTTATAATTTCTTCAGTTAACTTGGAAGGAATCTTTAAATATGAAATATCAAATAATAGAGTTCACATATAATATTAGTGCTAGGAAACACCTTAGAAATCAACATTTTCATTTTTTAAATGAGGAAATTGGATAAAGTGATGTTATATGACATGGTCAAGATCACTCAAGTTATAGCGGAGTGGTTTCCAAAACAGCAAATAGTGGTGTGTGCATAAAGGGCATAAAGAAAGAGCAACAAACTATTCTTAAGAGATTGCAGAGTCAATATGAATCAATCCTATGATGTGGTAACAAAATAAACTGAGTTGTACATGGTTTGGAAATGACCAAGAATTGATATGGAAGCCTGAATCTAGGTAAGATAAGGCAAAAGCTCACCTATGCTTAGGGTCCTGGGTCAGAGGATGAGGAAATTGGACAAAGTATAGGTGGAATGGTTTAGAAATGGCCAGGAATGAAGATGACAATTGTTCTGTGCTCAACTATGACCAGTAAAAAAGAACAAGCATTTGAGGCAGAAATTATAGAAACCTCTGAAGAAAATCATCTAGAGTTCATCATCTTAGATTTCCTTTTCTTAAGGCAACTGGGATTAAGTGATTTGCCCAGGGCACAACTAAGAAGTGTCTGAAGTTGTGTTTGAACCTAGATCCTCCCGACTGGAGCTCTGATGTTCTAATTATCTTAGATTTCAGAGAGCTCAGGGGAAGGGTAAAAAGGATTCACAAGCATAAGACTGGATAAGCAAAGCTAACAACTTTCATATGGATGGATTGGTATCAAAAACAAAAATATGATACCATAAAGATAATAATTCTAATGAGGAGATATAGATGGAGTGGCTTAAGCAAATCACTGTGGCTGGACAAGGACAAAAAACAAAGGATGTGTCAGAGATGGAAGAAAGATGAAAAAAAATGAATAAAGGCAAGTAGTATGATCCCATCAGACTAATGCCTAAAGGACTAAGTGAGCTAAAACTGGTATTTAATTCTACAAAGGTAGAAAGAAAATGAAAGGAAAGTGAGGGCTAGTGCATAGCATGGATGAGATGATGAGAATAGATACTGGAGAGAAGGCAAAAATAGGCACCCTTTTTCTTTCTGTTTCCTCTGCAAAATTATTAAGTACTTATGAAGTATAAAGCTCTGTGCTAGTTTAGGGGGTAACAAATGCAGAAGGGAAGAACAATCTCTCTACTCAAGGAATTTATACCCTAATTGGGGGGAGAAATATGTAAACAGAGAAGTAAATACACTACAAATTAAGAAATGAGAACACACTCAAAACAATGAGGATCAGGTAAGGCTTTGTATTAATGCAGAGTGTATTAGTCCTGGGCTGTCTTCAAGTGAATGAAGGATAATATGAATAAGAAGTGAATGAAGGATAATATGAATAAGAATTTATATGATGCTTCAAGTTTTTCAAAGTAATTTGCAAATATTGTCTAATTTTATTTTCTTAATTCAGGAATGTAGGTGCTATTGTTATCTCTAGTTTTTAGAAGAAAAAATTCAGGCAAACAGATGCAAAGGGATTTTCCTGACATCACACTACTGGTAAGTACTGGAGTTTGGATTTTGATTCAAGCCTTCCTGACTGTTCAATGCTCTATCCATTGCACCACCTCCCTGCTTTTAAAAGACAAAGGTGAGGAAGGCAAGAATTACAAGGTATGGGGATGTGACCTCTCCAGAAGGACAGAATTGGGCTGTGCTAAAGGAATGGGAAGAATGACAATTTAGCCAGAATATACAGACTTAAGCAAGGGGTTTAATATAATAGAAATATGAACTAGAGATAGATCATGAAAGACCCTAAATGCCAAGCTAAAGAATTTATATTGTATCTGAGAATCAAGACTCATTTACTGAAATTTCTTGTATGGGGGAGTGCCATCTTGGTAGGGATGAGCAGAGCTCACATTCTATTCATATGGCCTTCAAGAACACAGTATAAGCTCCCTGCCATGACGGCGCTGTAAGGAAAACTTTTGGTAAAGATCTAGTAAATACATGAAAAGAAAAAAACAATATTCTGAGATGCAACATATTTATTGCCAGTGGCTGGCTAATTTTCCATTTTAGTCTCCCTTTATATTGAATAAAGCATTTAAAAATGAATCCTACTTAAGCTGTTTGTGCACAACAGGAGCTAAATAAGCTTAAGTTGCTTTTTATGTTGTAAACCAAAAGAAGATAAAACAAATGTCAGATTACCATTCTAATTTAATGAAACCTAATATGGCTCTTCTGTTTACAATTAACTACTCTCTGGACATCATTATTCAGTAAAAGATGACATTATTCACTTAAGCTGAACATGACATTGGCTATGTCTAGATACCGGTAGGGGAAAAATCCATTGTAATGAAAGTATGAATACTTTCCTTGTTTGGCAGGGAGGCAGCCAAAATTCAATATAAGCAGTGGGGGAGTATGGCAAGAAGATTTGGTGTTTTAAATAGCATCTTAAGGTTTTCAAAGAATTTCATGTGAATTATATCCTCATAATAAGAGGTAAATAGGTAGTAAAAACATAATTTTCCCATTTCCTCCAAATTTCCCAATTTTCTTCAGAAAAGAAAACTAAAGGCCTGAGCAGTTAAGTAACTTGTCCAATCATCCTCAGTTGGGAACTGACAGAGTTGATACTGGGCTCAAGAGGACTTCTTATATCAAATAAGGAAGAGCAATATCATAGGAAAAACTCTAAACTTGAAGTCAGGAAAATCATATTTAATATAAAGATCTTTGCAAAACTTAAAGTGCTGTGTAAGTACTAGATGTCATCATCCTCATCATCATCATGTTGAACTCTGTCCAGTTACTACTGGTTTGTCAAAATGAGGACAACAACATTTGCACTTCCTATTTTAGAAGGCTTTAGGGAGAAAATGCTTTGTAAGTTAAAAAGCCACGTGACTGTTGAACCATTATTAGCCTTGATATATTGTGGCTGCCTCACTTGTAGTTTCAAGGAACAGGAGAATCAAGCTGACCATAATCAGCAAGAATACAAGAGAGTCCAGGAAGAGTGAGGATATGCTTCCCCCACCCCTTATTTTAGAGAGTCACATTTTGTATGCATCTGCAAAAATTAATCCACAGATGTTTATTGTAAGACACTGTACCTTCTCTGGAAAGACTTATAGTCAAGAACAAGAAATAAACATTTAGGTAAAGAGGAGTCAACCTTTAGTTATTTCAGCTTCAATTATTTAATGTAGGAGATCTTAATGTAGCGTGTTTGAAATTCATTAAAATATATTTTGATAACCATTATTTCAATGCAATTGATTCCTTCTGTAATCCCATGTTTTTGTTTTTCCATTTAAAAAACTCATTATGATGGAGGTTCATTAAACCCTCGTCATAGGCTTCATCAAAGTTCCATAGGAGTCCATAACACAAAAACATTTTTGAAACCCTAGTTTTAAAGATCGGTTGATTCCATTGGTTATGGGCATTCTCTACACTTTCCTAGTCCTCAAACTCATTATCAGAATATAATGGCCACCACAAACAACAAAAAAAAGGTCATCAAAGGACCTAGAGCTGGAAAGGACTACAATCATCACCTTGTCAAATACCTGTTTTTCAGAAGAAGAGTCTGAGTTCCAGACAACTGATATGTTCAAACTCATATAGTCAGTAAGTGGAAGAATCAGCATTTGAACTCAGGTTCTCTGTCTCCAACTCCAATACTTTTTCAGCAATATTCTACTTCCTTTTCTTGGTAGGCCACTTTCTGGTGAGGAACCTATTCACACTTAGCTATACTAGTTCCAGGATAAGCAAATAGATTATGTGACCCATCTTCTATCAACATCCTTCCAGGCTTGATAAAAGCCTGCCCCAAATGGTACTTCACTAACATAGCTTTCAGGAGTCCAGGATCACTTTCATAGAACAATGAGACATTTGAGGAGGTCTTTAGTGAAGACATTGCTTCACATATCTCCCATACTATTTGTTTTCTCAGCAAAGGAATGAATAAAGCTCTGCAAACCTGAATAATTGTCACTTCTAACCTAGTAGTGACTTTGGATAAAAAACTGTTACCAATAAAACAAAGTGAAACTGATTTAATTAAGTATTTGTGCAAAGTATTTTTTGAAATATTTGCCAAAAGAAGGAAGGGAAAGCAAAACAGCAGTTTCAAGATCTACTCATTGTTTTGCACATATAAAAATAAACAATCAACTATCATTTAGCCCTTTCTAATTGCCTGGCCATTGTGTTAAGGCAGGGTATAGAAAGGCAGTAATGAAATGACTCGTCCTTCATAATGAACACATGCTATTCCATTCATTAAAAGTTATTTACACTGACAAATTGGTAGGAAATATAATTCCCAATTCTCATAAATTTACGTTTTACAAAATGCTTTCCTTGCAATTCATGTTGATTATCATCACATTGTCTTTCAACAAAATGATGAGCAAGAAAAAGGTCATATTTCAAATCTGAGAAGTAATAAAGATCTATAATTGAATATTTACATAAAATGCTTTGTAACAATATGTATCTCTCCACATATGACATAATTAATCACATAGTTTCCTTACTAAAATTTTCAAAGCCTAAAAAGCTTTACAGAGGGACATGGGTAGGTAACAAACATATGGGGATGAGCAGTCAGGGATGGGTTATGTTCAACATCACTGGATGGGGTCACCACATCAGTGAGAGCATGGATCTAGAGCAGGATTTTCATATGACAGCAAATTGGATAGAGTGGCAATATATAGATATTCAGAGAAAGGTACAGATGATATCATTTTAAGGACTAGTTATGTTTTAATTCTAGTCAACAACCATATATTTAGCACCTACTATGTGCAAGTATGAACACTGATTAACATAATTTCCATTTTGCAAATGACCCTAAACTCTCAGGAAAGAATCCAGTGACATTTTGATGAGGACCTGAAACAAGATGGTTTGAAGCTACACATCACAAAATCAAAAAAGAAAATATACACATGCACATGCCCATATAGACAGAACAACAGAACTGCATGCTTTTGAAATGAACAAATACAAACTCAATGTAGAGTTTCTTGTATGGTACTGTGAATGCTTGATGGATAGATGGACAAAAATTTGATTGAATTCTACCTTTTCACACAGAGAAAGGACAGTTCCAGCTTGGATTATTGCAACCTGTTCTTCATTTCTCAAATTCTAAAACACAAAAATGGGCAATCACATTTTACACTGGATTCCAGATCCATACGCACACAGTTATTGTTAAACAAGCAAAAAAGGATCTCATCAGGCTGCATCATGAAACATATTTCTCTAAATATTTAAAAATTCAAAAACGAATTCAGAACAAATTGCTGAAATATTAGTCCCAAAGTTTTGAACATTTACTTTGTGCTTATCAAGACTCTCACTTAATGAAGCCTCTATCAAGACAAATATAAATATATATATATATATATATTTAAAGTGCAAAACAACAAAAAACATTAATGTCATCAAAAGATATAATATATTTTGGGACAGATTAGTGGAGCCCAGAAATACTGCGATTCCTGGGAATTCATTTTCATCTCTAGTTTTCCTATTTCTTTTAAAAACAAAAGGATGGCAAGGCTGAAACTTATCCTTCCTGAATTTAAGGATGAATGTTGACATGGAAGGCTATTCAGAGACATGGCCATACAAAAGTCTTACATTGTGTATATTAAACTAGTTCTAATAGGAAAATAAACCACATCAGACACCCTGTTTAAAACAAGAATACAAAACCAAAAAGGGATCATTCATAGTTACCCCATTATCTCCAAGGATATCTAATCTCTTCATAAGATCAGAAATATTCACATCCTAGAAAAGATTTCCAACATACATATTTTGTGAGCTACATAGTATACATCAAGACTTATGAGCCATATACTTTCACTTTTCAGTGGAACTCTCAAATGACAAAAAACAAGTCAATTAAGGTGTTATACATGTTATCATGACTTAGAGATCCCCACTTGTAGAAAATTTGATATTTGCTCCCCCCCACCAACATCAATCACTTTTTATTGCATGTGATAGTTTAGATATTCCAATTATTGTGTGAATATGGCATACAGTTAAAAGTTCACAGCCATACATTAAGAGGTGAAAGGGAAATCCAGTCATTTAATACAGCTCCACCTCATCTGGCAAACAAAATATTTAGATGTGAAGAGGTGAAGGGATTTATTAAAGATCATATCAGTCGAGTTCTTGTACCCAATACTGTACCATGTTCTGTATATCAAATGTAGGTTTAATCATACTTGTGTTTCCCTTTTAGACCATTCTAGAATGATACTGGGTTAGACAGTCCCCAGTGAGGCAAATTTCTCTACCAACACCGATTGGCAACTGTTCTTCAATTTAGGAACTTAAAAAATTACTTGGGACACTAAGACGGTTAGGTAAGAATTTAAGCCCAAGTGGTTTCAGACTCTGAGGCAAGCTCTATCTACTACACCATGTTTGCCTCTTTACATGGTGAATATATAGAAGAAAACACACTAAATGACTAAATTATTTCTAAGTCATCTGGAGAATCCCAGCTGTATCCTTTATTAAAAAATGAAATGCTATCATTTCCTCTATTCAAGAGAGTAAGTATGAATAGCCAATTCTATTATTAGGACAAAATTTAGCATCCCATAATAGCTGGAGACCAAGGTGGTCACTATATATAATATGAGGAAAAGAAAACCCTTCCTTTGTCGTGAGGATTTTACTTGCCAAGGTGAGCAACCAGGAGTAATGTGCATAGAATACCACTGGCTCCTCCACACTGAATTGGCATCATAGAAGAGGTTCATAGGATTTCTAGCTAGAAGAGACCATTTAGTCCAAATCACCACTTCACATGGGACAAAACAGTGAAGGTACAGATAATTGAAGACTTGCCAGGAACAGAGGCATATTTGGGAACTCCAAATCCAATGTTCTTTCCACTTCCCCAAACTAGTTGGATTATAAAATGAGGCACAAGTACATATGAGGAAAAATGATAGATAACCTTTTTTTAAAACCCTCACCTTCTGTCTTTGGATCAGTACTGTGTATTGGTTCCAAGGCAGAAGAGCAGTAAGGGCTAGGCAATGGGGGTCAAGTGACTTGCCCAGGGTCACACAGTAAAGAAGTATCTGAGATCAAATTTGAACCCAGGGCCACCCGTCTCCAGATCTTCCTCTTTCTATCCACTGAGTCACCTAGCTGCCCTGATACAAGTAACTACTAATGTAATCCCTATAGGATTGTATATTCTCTTCTTGAAAGACTAAAAATATAATATTTATCCCAGCATATTAAAATGCACTTCGAATGTTACTAAATAAGTGAAGTGCATTCTGTTTACATTGATACAAGCATCATAACGGAAGCACATAATGATAATAGTAATAGTAACAATAGCTAGCATTAGGTAATACTCTGAGGGCTGTAAAGCACTTTCCATTTGCTATCTCATTTGATTCTCACAACAACCCTATGAAGTAGGCGCTATTAACTCCATTTCAGAGATGGAAACCAAGAACAAAAGATTTAGTGACTTGTTCAGGGTCATACAGCTAATAAGTGTCTCAGTCAGGGTTTGATCTCAAGACTTCTGTTTCCCCAGCTGCCTTATAAAATGCAATTCTATTATCCCCTTATTTATCAACTTAGTATTCATCAATAGGTAAATTCTGATTAAAATGAGCAATGTTTTCAATAAAGAGGAGACAAACTACTACCTGTAAATAGAATAATAATAATACCTATTTTTGATCACTTTATGGATCTATCAAGTACTTGCCACTCAGTGGCTCTGTGAGGTAGAGCGTGGAAACACTATTAGTCTCATATTACAGTTAGTTTAATCGAGGTGGAACAATCAGGTCAAGTGACCTGCCCTGGCTTCAACAGTTTAGTCCTGAAGCTGTGAATGAACAGCAGGTTGATCTGACTCTATTCCTTTCCCTAAGCCTTCTTCCTCTCTCATGCACCAAGAGTTTTCATATCACGTTTCATAAAAGAAAGACCTTGTTGGGCAGAGCTTCTTTGTCTGAAGAACCACTACTCTGACATCAGAATCATGGCATCACCAGACACTGTAGCACTGGAGGAATCTAAGGTCTTTGGTAAGGAACTCTATACTTTTTTTTCCTCATAAAGGAAAATCAGAAAATTTAGAATGGGAAGAGAAGTTAGAAATCATCTAGTCCAGTCCTTTCACTTTACAAAGGAAGAAATTAAAGTCTAAGGAGGGGCAGTGCCTTGATTGTGATAACATAAGGGGGGGGGGGAGTGAAGGAGAAAAGATTTGAATCCAGTACCTCTGACTCTTTCTGCTCTATACCAAAATATAATTTAAGTACTATGACTTCTCCCATGAGAATAGTCCTAGGATCACTGACTCTCAAAAATCCTCAGAGAAGAACTTAACATTTAACCAATCTCATTGCCTTCATACCATCAGATGAACCAACAAAGTCACATCTACCTTTATTCCTTCTTGGTGACAGAACAGCTGAAGGGCACTTCCACTGTTTTCCGGGAAGGTGGTTATGTGAAGATTAAATGCTGGCGACCTTCGTTCTCTCTCCTGGGAAAAAGATTTTGTTTAAAAACAACTTTATTTGATTATGGATTGTTTTCCATTTTTTGACATTCATTTAAAATAAAAGCCATGAATTCTAGTTGATGAAGTGTCTAACAAAAGCAAATACATTCATACTGTTGCATTCTTGCCCCTTAAAAACCATGGTGTTTTCATGCCTCTCCAATCCATTAAATGTTCTTTTGAAAATTTATTCACCTCTCAAGTGCCTCCAGTTTCACCCATTTAACTAGGAAGAAATAGTAATCATAGTATTAAATATTAATCATTGATTTAATATTACTCATTGACATTTAAAATTTGTTGTTATATTGTTTTTAGTGGAAGGTCCTTACAGTCAGGGACTGTGTCTTATTTTTCTTTGTACTTCTCCCAATGCCCGGTTCATTGCTCAATACATAGTAGGTGCTTTATAAATGGTTGATGAATGAATGGATGGATGATGAAAACATCAGGAACTACTACTCATTTCAATTTCAATAACATTTTCAACCACACTGCCATAAATAAACCTGTTGCTAACAACACAATAGTGGCATAACTACATTTTGTTAATTTTGGAAATTCAGAACTTATACTCCAAGAAGTGCTTTTCAATCCTACATACAAGTGGTGGAAGGTAAAAAACCAAAAATAAGCAAACAAGACGCAGGATCAGATTAGAGCATTAGTTTTGGAGGTTAAATTATGCTATCTGATCACCTCAGGGAAAATACTTGGCACTTTGTATGACTGCATTTGATAGCATCATCATAGGTGGATCTGATGAATGTGATATTGAAGTCAGCATCAACAAAGACAAGTTCTTAAAATTGCCTTGAAAACAAGTGTTGATTAATGGAAGAATAATATTCTAATGTTAGAATTACTGCTTTTGTCCTCTCCAATTGAATCAAGCCAAGAAATCAGTGGAAAACCTTCAGAAATCTGGCAAATGAATAAATTTATCCAGAACAAATCATACATTTGGAAGTCAAGTTCAAAAACCTGTGGTAGCTTAGAAAGAAGCATCATTATTTCATTTTAAAGAAGTCCAAAATGGATCAATCTGAATTTTAACATCTAATTAAGAGGGGGCAAGGAATGTCCCTGTTACCATGAAGAACAAAGACTTTTGACTCTTCCATTCTCATCTGACATCCCACTGAAATGATCAACTATAGAGAAAAACAGTATGACAAAAGAATGAACACATTTTGTACAAACAAAATTAAAAAGTAATTTGGGCCAGCTTCCAAAAACTTTAAAAGACAGAAGGGAAAGATTAAAACCTGGATACTGATAGGTTTTATAACCATAGTTATTAAGGTATATTTTTTAAGCTTGGGAAATAATCTCCAAGTAAACCTTCTTATGAATAGCTGCTTAGCAATTGTACAAGTAGTAAATGTTATCCTGTTTTGATTTTCAGTGGAGGTTTTCTTAAATTAAGCGCATAATTTAATCTGTGTCCAAAGTAGCCAAGTGACACATTAAAAGTTGATACTCAACAATAAGATTGGGACACATTCCATGGCCACAAAAAATAAAAGATGTTAAAGGATAGAAAAAACCATAACTGCAACAGGAATCCAAGCTATAGAGTGGAAGCAGGAAGAATGACAAGATGACAACCAGTAATATGGTGGACAGTAGATAAAAAGGAAGGGTTTGATTGAAAGATGTTAGAGAAGAGTCCATGAGACAGCATCACTATGAGTACTTTAGAAAATATGCAGACACATAGAAATGGTAATAGAGATGAAATGATGTTTTCAGAGAGAAAAGGGGATCATTCCAGCTAATTTTCATGAGTATCAATGAAAGCTGGTGAACACGAATGTGCCAATGTACCACAAAGCAACACAGCCTGAGGGAACATCCAGATATAATTCAACAGAAAGGGCATTTATTACGCTGGATAAAACAAACAGTGTTTCTCAAGGCTGTTGGGAAAATCTAGGAGAAACATGGCTTCCATGCTTAGTATTCTGCACATTCCATCCCTCTCCACTTGTATGAGCACATGTGTAGCTTTAGGTGTAACCAACAATTTTCAATCCATCAAGGTCTCTATTTGCTTGACTAAAGCAGCAGCAATTTGGAAGAACTAACTATGCAAATCAGCCCTTTTTAATGCATCTCTACTTACCTTGCATTAGTGATGACAAAAAGAAAACTGGCTGTAATTGATATTAAACACAGTATAGATTCAGGTGCTGGCTGGTGTCATAGTCTACCACTGCAAAATGTGATATTCGCTGCATGCAAGATCACTTCCAAGAGTGTGTTATTAATTGAAAAAGTAGTACTCTCCAACTCTGTAGTTTGCATACCAGGTGATCATACATGCAGGAAAGGAGTAGTTATGGAAATGAAACACAAATAAAAAAGGCAAAATATTGCAAAAACAAATTATTTTATTAAGTGCAAAACAAGCTATACGCAATAAATAGATTAGCTCTTTTACATCCTCAGATACTTCTATGAGCATTCTCTCCAAAACATATTAAGGCAGTGAAATTATTCTGAACATACAGAGGAAAGAAAAAAAAGTATACCATTTCCCCTTTACACATGCTTTAGACAGCAGAGAATTTTACATGAATTTCAGTTTGGGTTCAAACAGAATTTCTGCTCCGTTTGAGAGTTTACAACAGATAGAATCTCTTACTTCCAGTTCTAGTACTCTGAATTCTAACAGCTCATTCTGGTCTTTTGCATCCTGCATCTCATTCTTCAGCTGACTCGTCTCCATTTCCATCCTGTAAATCTGAAGGAAAATATGAGATGTTAGTTTTAATGAGCATCACAATCAGTGAAGCACACTGAGTATCTTCTCCCTTGAGATCCATTGAAATCCCGAGGTAATAACAATTTCTGATAAAATGGGCACAGGCCACAGATGGGAAGCATCAGTTAGTTCACTGCCTTTGTTAAGTTGGGAATTGGGAGATCCAGAGAATCAAATAAGGCAGAAGAGGAAAGTCGGCATAACTGAGATGGAAAGCCCCAAGATACACCATAGGGGTTTAGGGATTCTTCAAGCTTTGATGAGGGAAATTATTGCCACTAAGAAACCTCAAATGTATTTCTGACTAATTCATGGAAAATAATGTTCATGTGTATTTGCACAGGAAGAGAAGGCAGTACACAGGAACAGAAACTCACACTGGTTGGACCATAGGAGCTAGCCCGAGAAGCACCTTTTTGGTACAAAGAATACCGAATTTGGAGTCTAGTGACTTGGTTTCAAATCCCATCTCTGTCACTGTTATCTTTGGTTTTGGACAAGTCATTAACTTTGGGGTCACAGTTTTATCAATTGTGATTTATAACCTTCCAAATTAAAATTTAAAAATCTACAATTGTACAACCATTAAAACCCTCAATATATGCTAAAGAGAAGGAAATAAGAGAAAGGTATTAGCATTCATCTAATACCTACTATGTGCCAGGCACTTTGTTAATCAGTTCCTAAATATTTCCGAATTTGATCTTCAAAGTAACATTGGGATATGGGAGTTATTATTATTATTATTATTATTATTATTATTATTATTATTCTCTTATGCCATGTTTTAACCTTTTACCAATGAAAGCAGATGAATAGTTGGTAAAGCCTGTAACTGAAATAGATCTCCCCCTTCTCTTAGTTTTGAGTTGGATATGTTCAAAACTATATACTCAAAGACCAACTTAATTACTAGACAAGGTTTCTTTCTTGTTTTATTTATAACTCATGATTCTATAATCTAGAATTAAAAAGATGAAGACACTACTATGTGTCCATTGTCCAAGGATTTGTACTAAATATAGTTAAGTCTCATCACCAGAGGGTTGGACATTTAATGATAACTTTGAAAGGTAGAATGGGGGCAACAACTATTCAAAAATGCTTTTTACTAAAGGTCCAGAGGATCTGAAAATTGTGGTAATAGAGAAAACACAACAAAAATGAAGTCACAGTTCTTGTGAGGTACTGAAATAGGAGCATCCACACACCTATATAAAAATGGGAAGATTTGTTGTGAATCCTTCAATCTCAATGAAAACCATCTTTAAAAAAAATCATTAAATCTCCAAATCATCTTTTCTCCGTATCCTTTAAGGAATCCCAGTCATGTCAGTTGTAGCTCTTATTGAGCATCATGGTTTATTTATGAGATAAAATACCACTCTGTAAAAAGTTGCAAGGCTGTGTTATTTCATATGTGGCATAAAGACGGACACTTTCTTTTCTAAGACCTAAGTGATTACCTAAGAATAAGTTATGAAGGGGAAGCTAGGTGTTTCAGTGGAGAAAGAGCCAGCTCTAAAGATGGGAAGTCTTGGGTCCAAACTTGACCTCATCTATTTCCTAGTTAAGACAAGCCTCTTAACCTTCACTGCCTAGCCCTTATGACTCTTCTTTTTGCCTTAGATCCAATACTAAGTATTGATTATAATATGTAAGTAAGGGTTTTTTTTAAAGAGTAAGTTATGAGCTATAGAAAGTATATGCTTCTTCAAGGACATTATCGATCTGTATTAAATAGGGTCACCTCAAACAGCTAATATATTGCCATAGTTCTTATTTCATGTCTTTCCTGAGAAAACTGAGTTTATCATTTGCAGAAAATAGTTATTCTTCCAGCAATTTTAAGGGAGTAAGAAAATATATTTTCAGATGTAGAATGAGGGAGTCAAACTAGAAGATTTTAAGGCAGTCCACATCCATCTCTAAATTGGATCTTTTGCTGGCCTCAATTTCATCCCTACTTCTTCTATGATTGTAGAACCATAGACCCTTCTGAAGTTCGCTTAACAACATGTATCTGAATGAAAATCCCTACTATATCATCCTTATAGCCTCATTCAGATTATCAGTCTAAGATAGTCTTTGATAATATTTAATCAATCAGTATGAGTCACTGAAGATCCTCAGGCATGGGGGAGCTCCCAAGCCAATACCTTTCAGTTTGGGAAAAGTTCTAATTGTTAAAAAAATGTTTTCTTTAATTTAAAAGTAAAATATTCTTTTCTGTAACTTTAATTCATAGTGTCTACTTCTGCCTTCTGGGGCCAAGCAGAATGAGCCTAAACTTTCTCCCATATAACAGTCTTTCAAATACTTTAAGACTGATCTATTCTGTTCCCTCTGAGTCTTCTCTTCTCTGGGCTAAACATTTCCATGTTCCTTCAAATAACTGACATATGTGCATATTTCAGTCTCCTTCAGCCCCCAATTTTACCTGGCTGGTTGTACTCTGTTGGAGGTATTCCAGCTCATCAACAGCTTAAGTATAATTGTGGTGGAAATTATTCCTATGGAGTGGTCAAAGCTGTAGCTCTTAGCATAGTGATGGGTAGAGAGTGTTTAGCAAATGTGAGCTGACTGGTAGTAGAGATAGCAACAATCTGCCAGATCAAAGAACAAAGAAGGAGCAAAGTAGGCTGGGGCTCTTTGGTTTTGATGTCGTTGTCTGTTTGTCTGTTATTAAACCTTTACCTTCTGTTTTAGAATCAGTACTTATCAGGACCTCCCATATCCTCCCAGCTCTCTACCTACTAAGCCACCTAGCTGCCCCTGGCTGGGGGTCCTTGGAAAGGAAGACAGGCATAATAAGTTGATAAACCTGTAGATTTTAGATCTTAGAGATATCATCCTGGCCACTTAACTCTACCCATTATTTTAGAAATGAGGAAAATGTGATCCACAGAGAGGAAATGACTTGCCCAACTAGAAAAAGGAGCAGAGCCAGAGAGCAGCAGGCAGGTATTCTGAATCCCAGCTCAGTACTCCCTCTTTCCCAGCTGTAGAAACTGGTGTCACTGACTTCTTTCAGTTTATGCCTAAGGATTACTTCTCTCCCTTGCATTTTTCTATACTTCTTCTGTGTTTCCTTAGTTACTATAGATCAGAAATAAACCCTTTAAAAATAATAAAGTTCAACTAAAACTAGACTTGAGCAATTGGAAAAACATTAACTGCTCATGGGTAGGATGAGCCAATATAATAAAAATGACCATACTACCCAAACTGATCTATCTATTTAGTGCCATACCCATTGAACTTCCAAAAAATTTTTTTACTGAATTAGAAAAAACCATGACAAAGTTCATTTGGAAGAACAAAGGATCCAGGATATCCAGGGAAATAATGGAAAAAATACAAAGGAAGGTGGCCTAGCAGTCCCATATTTCAAACTATATTACAAAGCAGTGGTCATCAAAACAATTTGGTACTGGCTAAGAGACAGAAAGGAGGATCAGTGGAATAGACTTGGGGTAAGTGACCTCAGCAAGACAGTCTATGACAAAGCCAAAGACTCCAGCTTTTGGGACAAAAATCCACTATTTGACAAAAAGTGCTGGAAAACTGGAAGACAATGTGGGAGAGATTAGATTTGGATCAACATCTCTACCCTACACCTAGATAAACTCAGAATGGGTGAATAACTTGAACATAAAGAAGGAAACTATAAGTAAATTAGGTGAACTCAGAATAGTATCCATGTCTATTGGGACATGGGAAGGGAAAGACTTTAAAACCAAGCAAGACATAAAAAGTGTCACAAAATGTAAAATAAATAATTTTGATTACATCAAATTAAAAAGGTTTTGTACAAACAAAACCAACGCAACCAAAATGAGAAGTAAAGCAACAAATTGGGAAACAATCTTCATAACAAAAACCTCTGACAAAGGTCTAATTACTCAAATTTATAAAGAGCTAAATCAATTGCACAAAAAAATCAAGCCATTCTCCAATTGATAAATGGGCAAGGGACATGAATAGGCAGTTTTCAGATAAAGAAATAAAAAACTATTAATAGGCACATGAAAAAGTGCTCTAAATCTCTGATAATCAGAGAGATGCAAATCAAAATAACTCTGAGGTATCAGCTCACACCTAGCAGATTGGCTAACATGACAGCAAAGGAAAGTAATGAATGCTGGAGGGGATGTGGCAAAGTGGGGACATTAATTCATTGCTGGTGGAGTTGTGAATTTATCCAACCATTCTGGAGGGCAATTTGGAACTATGTCCAGAGGGCAATAAAAGACTGTCTGCCCTTTGATCCAGCCATAGCACTGCTAGGTTTGTACCCCAAAGAGATAATAAGGAAAAAGACTTGTACAAGAATATTCATAGCTGCACTCTTTGTGATGGCAAAAATACTGGAAAATGAGGGAATGCCCTTCAATTGGGGAATGGCTGAACAAATTGTGGTATCTGTTGGTGATGGAATACTATTGTGCTAAAAGGAATAATAACGTGGAGGAATTCCATGGAGACTGGAACAACCTTCAGGAAGTGATGCAGAGCTTTGAAAGGAGCAGAGCCAGGAGAACATTGTACACAGAGACTGATACCCTCTGGTACAATCGAACGTAATAGACTTTTCCATTAGTGTCAATGCAATGTCCCTGAACAACCTGCAGGGATCAAAGAGAAAAAAACACTATCCTCAAGCAGAGGACAAACGGTGGGAGTAAAAACACTAAGGAAAGGCAACAGCTTGACTACAAGGGTGGAGGGGATATGATTGAGGAAATACTCTAAATGAACACCCTAATGCAAATAACAACAACATGGAAATGAGTTCAGATCAAGGACACATGTGATACCCAGAGGAAACGCATTGCAACGGGAGGGGTGATGGGAGGGGGGGGGAAGAAAATTATCTTTGTTTCTAATGAAGAATGTTTGAAAATGACCAAATAAAATAATGTTTAAAAGGAAAAAAATAAATAAATAATAAAGCTGATTCCATGGATTTAGAATTCTGAACATATACCTTTTCTAATAGATCTTGGTTTGTCCTGATTAACAGTTGCTTTTCTTCAACCCATTTTGAATCCTAAAAGGGAAAAATGATTAAATATAATCACACTTGTTTAAACAAACTATTCAAAATCCATTATATTTTATAGGGAGAACAGTAAGAGACAATAGGATGTAGTAGTTCCAGAGAGCCTCAGTTTAGGGAAGAGCAAAGTTCAAGTGTTAATTCTGATGTAATGACTATGTGACTGAGCAAATCCACTTAACTCTCAATGTACCAGGTACATTTTTAAGACAAGAAGTCACAGAAGAGGTGCTAACCTGCTTTTGTAAAGGGAGTTTTCTCTCTAAGGAGTCCAAGACAATAATGAATGAAATCAAATGTATGCACCAAAACACATTATACATACAAACTGACAAACTGAAGAGCAGCTAAATGGGGTTCAAGTCCCCAAAATCCTATATACAGGAGAGTTCACTTTACTGACCTTCCTTTCATCTCTTAGCTTTGGCACATGTATGATCCAACAGTGTAAGCATTCCCTCTTTTGAAAATGTAAATCGACATCCATTTATATCTTCTATCTCAGGAGATTCTGATCCATAACCTTTCACTGAAGAACTATCCCATGTGTGTGTAGGTCTTCTGGCTCATTCAATGTTCGTTGGGTACACACAGCACTCACACTGTCCTTCTAGTATCCTTCATTCTTGCCTTATGAATGGCTCACTGCCTTTCCTATTACACACTTTTGATTTGGTTTTTCAACCACGTTGGGTTCCATCCAGCTGTCAGGTTATCTAGCCTTCCATCTTGTTCTTAGAACAATATGAGAATTTTTTTTTCAAATTCTTTGCTTTAAAAAATTACACTGCAAAAATGCACAATACCTCTACCATGGTTGGCCCAGACTACTACTAGGCTTTCTCTCAGATGATTTAGAAAGGGGACAAGTTGCAGGTAAATTTGAGCAGGGATTTGGGGTGAGAGGATTAAAGATGGAAAGAACTATGGAAGGTGGATGATGATTGGAAGATGCTAACTTTGGGTAAAGGATGAATTAAAATCTTGGATCACTCATTAATTGTCTCAGTTCTTGTTCCCTAGCTTCCTAGAGCCTATTACACAAAATCTTTTACCTGATAACTGAGATTAAATTTCTGGAACAATAGCCTCTATCCTATAGCTTTCCAAAGGAAAAAATACTTACCCAACCAATGTCCTATTCCCTCAGGATACTTTTCCCCTTTAGTTGAAAACTGGATATTAATCCCTACCCATTTCTTGCCACATCTCTGAGAGCCTGTGTTTTGAAGGTGATCTTTAGGAATGAGATTTGACCAAAAGCAATGATTTTCAAGGCAGCAATCTGAGGTATCACATCTGGCCATAGGGTGAGCTCTGGAACACAATCTAGCTATCATAGTTCTTAAAATTATTCCACATATTTAGAACCTATTCATCAAGGATTAGATTAGATAACTGCTATGATCCCTTCCAACTTTCAAATTCTGTGATTCTGTATATTAAATGAATATTAAACTCCATCAATGATATCATTCTGTCAGGAAGGTATGAGTATTTTTAGATATAAAAGAAAAAGAACAACAAAGAAAAACACACACACATACACAAATTTTACCTGTCCTTTCTCAATTAATGACTTTTCCAAATCTTCAATTTTGGCTTGGCACCTAATTAGATCAGCTTGTAGCTGCTCACGAGTCTGGAGTAATGAAACAGATCATGAGTAATTCCATTAACATGAAACAAAGGAGAATAGGAAGACTGAATGAAAAAATAAGAATGTGATGATGGTTTTCTTAAATGTAGTTATGGTTTTAAAAATATTGTTATAAACCATTTATAGCCTATATTTATATCTTTGCCGGTATGTAACATTTCCTTTTGTCCTCCATTCTGAATAACTCAAATAAGAGAGTAGCTCATGTCTTAGAGCATAAAGGAATCCAAATCATTCTTACAAATGAGTATCACACTTTTGCACTCCCACAATGATGATTAAAGTTCAAATGGTGCTCTATAATGCCTTCTGACTCATTTTTTGCTCTATTTGCTATATATCTATTATTCATCTTCTCACATATGTAAGATCGTTTTGATTTGTATTTTTAAACAGCCTCCCACTTGTGGGTCCCCTTCTTCTGACAATAACATTTCACCCCTATCCTGAAGGACACCCCTTTGCTGAAGTTCCTAGCAAGGCTCCATGTTCCTACACACATACACACCCACGATATACCCTCTCTCCCCCCCATCCTTATGCAGTCTCTCCCTTGATGTATTTTTTCTCCTTTTAGAATGTAAACTCTTTGAGCACAGGGGAAATCTTGCTTGCTTATATTTAGATTCCTAGTACTTAGCACAGTTTTAGAAAGTATTTAATAATGAGTCTCTATTTAACTCTCAACTTTCCTCTGGGGGTTAATCTCTATGTAGGATGACAGTGACTAATGAACATAGTGTATATGAAATCTGTTCCTTCATCTGGTGAAAGCACTCCTTAAATGCACTAATCACAGAATACCATTAATTAGAAATGTCTGTTAGTGTCTTCCTCCTGTTAGACTACAAGCTCTATGAGGGCAGGGACCATCCAAAACTTATCAGGAATGTTGTAAAAGAGATTCCTCGTTTCATATGGGCTAGACTTGATGATGTTGGAGGTGTCTATGCTATGAAAATCTTCATATAGGCTTAGTTGAATGAAACCTGGATTTTCAAGTCATATTAACAGATACTTCTACTTCTCTATAGAACCATATGAAAAAGGAGAGAACTCAATACAAAGCAGATCCATCATGAACTCCATTAGAAGAAATTTCACGACTGAAGGGGCAAAATCATTAAATAGATGAGGCTGTGTCACAGCAAAGTTCCAAATGGCAATGCTCGCCAAAGGCTTCCAGGTACATTCAACATGGTTAAAGAATACATGATCTTTAGCAGGGAGAAAAATCACCAGCCAGCCTATATATAGATGATTGATTCTTTTCATTTTTTATCAGTTCCAAATGCTTTTTTGCTTTTTAGTTTAAACCCCCGTGGGCACAGAGCCATGGGCATGGAGACTTCAATTCCATTCTTGACTCTGTGGCTTTTGGACACATCGCAAACTTTCAAGCTTCAATGACCTCACTTTGAAAATGGAAATGACACTATCTGTGATATTTACGTACCAGGCATTTTGAGAAATGTGTTTTGTAAAAAGTAAAGTACTGCCTTGAAGCATCCCAGATCCTTCATAAAGATAATTCATTAATTACTAGACTATAAATTCCATTAAGAAAGGGACTGCCTTGATGGTGAACTTGGAATCAGTACAACCAAAGTTGAAATCCTGCTTTGGGCCCTTAGTACTTCTGTGGCCATATGACACGCCCATCCCCTAAAAGTCACTAAGGTTCTCTGAACCTCAGTGTTATTGTATTAAAAAATGGGAATAATAGTAATAGCTAACATTCATGTGTTTTAAGTTTCATAAAGCGCATTGCATTTGACTCCCATCTGAGTTATAAAAGTCAAATGAGTTGTTGCAAAATGATTTACAAACCTTAAGCAGCAATTAAATGCCAGATATTACCACTATCATCATAGGTTTTTCATCTTACGATTTCTCCTGATTATTTATAAAATAGGTATATAATAATGACAACAACAACTAACACTTATATAGTGCTATGTGCCAGGCACCAAGGTAAGCATTTAACAGATATTATCTCATTTGAACTTCACAACAACCCTAGCATGTGCATATTATTATTATCTCCATTTTACAATTAAGAAAAGGGAGTCAAACAGAAGCAAAGTAGCTTTTCTGGGTCACACAGCTATTAAGTGTCTGAGGCAGGATTTGAATTCAGGATGCACTCTATCTTGGTTTGGGGGGGAAATACATGTATACATTTTCACTAACTTCCAACTGAAATTCAACATTTTTTTCAATTATCTTACAAGAGTTCCATAGACACATAATGAATCCTGGTCTGGGTGATCTCTATGTCTCTGGCAGTCTGCGGTATGCAGATTTGGAAAGACAATTAATTATGGGCCCCACATTAAAAGGAATATTGATAAATTCATATATGTCCAGATAAGGGACATCAAGATGAAGAAGAATATGAAAAACAGGGCATATTAAGAACTGAGATAATTTGTCCTAAAAGAAAAAAAAGTGTTTGGGCACACGTGATCTCTGATGGGACCTCAGATATATGAAGGACCATTGGAGGGAGTAGACTTGATTTTGCTTGCTTTTGAGAATAGACCTGGGATCAATGGATGGAAGTGACTTGGAGATTAAGTGGGTACCAATATCAAGAAGAACTTTCAACAATGCTACTTAATGGTTATCAAAATGAAATGAATCATCGAATAACAAAATGTGCTATGTAGAGAAACCCCCATGACTTAAGACACTCGATCAGAGAGTCAATGAACATCTTTCAAAAATATTATAGAAAGCATTTTAAAATTCGATAGGATTTGAGACTAGATGTGCTATAATATCCCTTTCAATGCTAAGATTTCACTTTATTTCATATGATCATTTTTCTTTTTCAATTCTGGATCTTGTTTTTTAACAAATAAACATCATAGAGGGATTCCTCCATGTAATAGGCATCTAAAAGATCAATTTTTATTTGCCAGTTATATGCATTTAGATTCTTGTGTTACTCTCTGGTAGAGAAATTTTTCAATCAGTTCTGTATATTCTCTATTATTTCCTGGTTAAGTGATGATAGTAAAAAAACAATAGCCAGCATTTATTTATATAATGCTTAAGATCTGCAAAGCATTTTAGATGAGTTATAGGTTAAAGTCCACCTTGTGACATAGGTCTTCTGGTAGAAGGAATACTAATCCTGAAGTCTAAATACCTAATGATGAATAAATCATCAATTGCTTTTACACATTTTATATGCATTGTTTTACAGATCAAGATCTCTTTCAAATCACTTCTCCCTGGACTTTAAAGTTTCTTCATCTGTAAAATGAGAGCACCTTTAAGGGACCCCAGTTTAAAAATGCTAAAACCTTTCCATGTCTTCTTTCTAACCACCATCCAAGATAATGCAGTTATTAGAATTTAAATTCCATTAGAATTGGGTCTATGTTTTATTTAACCATTGCCACCACCAAGTCTTTCTTTTTTTAATACTTGTTGAGTGACTGTTGAAAGCCACTGATGGCAGGACATCCTCCTCACCCCCAAATCCCTATTTGCCTTCATATATTTACCCATGATCCAACTGTCACAAAACATTTCTCCACTTACCCTAGCTTCTCTCTCCGCATCCAGTGTTCCACCCACTTGTTCTTGAAGCAAAGCATATGCTCTCTGCAATGCTTGATATTCTCTAGTCAGCTGACAAAACCTTAAATCTGCTTCTTCTCTTGTTGTTGTCTTAAAATGAAATAAAAAGGGAAAGGAGGAAGAAGTTGTTATTTGGTATTAATGTCTCAGATATTACTCAAAAACAACAACAATAATAATAACAGCGGTTGTTGTTATTAAGTTCATAACTCTTTTGTGGATAATGGACTCTCAAATGTCAATTATTACTGTTTGTCAATGACTGTAGTTATTGTGTCAGAATTGGGGAAGGAGATGATTACCTTAATGTTAAATAACAAAATAAAAGCGAAAACTGAAAATGAACAGGAAAATTTAATTTGATCTACTATAGCTTCCAAAAGTTTTGGAAATAAATGTAATTCATGAATCACAAGATATTCCTTTATATTTTCTTTTATAAAGGCTGAGTCTTTCTATCTCACCTAGACTAGAAATTAAGTTGATGTTCATGGGGTCCAATGCTGCTGCTGATTGGCATGGAAGCTTTAAATTGTTATGTTTTTCTGTTCTGCACTAGTTCATCACTCCTTAGGCAGCCTGGCAGATATATATCATAACTGATATTTTAATATGTTATGTGTTATATTTTATATTATATATTATTATATATTAATTATAAATATGGTGCTATTGTATTGTTTCTATCATATCATACTATATTATATGTTATATCATATTATAAAGCATATGTGTTATAACATACATTCCCAGGGATGCTCCATAAATTGATCCTAGACTAAATGTGGACTATATCTCAGAACTCCCAAATCGTAACAGCCTTATCTCAACAGCAAATATTATTGGCATAAGCTACTACACCAAAATAAATATTCCACACTTTCCAGACATTGCCCTCACTGCAAAAATGATCTGGGTTATTTAATAGTCTACAGTATGGAAATGCTTTATTTTAAAATATTAAGTGTTTGGTGTTTTTTTTTTTTAATTCTCCCCGACAAGCAGTAAGAACTTTCAATAAAGTAAACTGGAAGGTAGCTTTTGTGTGTTTATTTCAACAGGAAAAGAAAGACATTTTCCTTGCAATGCCAACAATGAGAAATGGGAATGAGTCTTTCCCCTGATTCAATGACATGAATGGAGGGAGGGAAGGAGGGAGAGAGAGAAAGAGAGTGAAAGAGGGAGAGAGAGAAATAGAGAGACAGAGACAGAGAGACAGAGACAGAGACAGAGAAAGAGAGACAGATTGAATGAGAATGCTTACATCATCCAAATCTTCCTCTGGTGTTGCTGGGGTCCTATCTGTCCTGTCTGTATTATAGGAGGTTTCAGATAATGTTTCTGAGTCAATAGATTCTTCATCAAATCCAAAAAATGTCTCCACAACATGCTTCTGCAAATTAAAAAATTTACTTCATTATTAACAAAGCATTGCACATAAAAGAGAGGTGGCAAAGATTAGCCGCGCTGGCTTGACAATCTTAAAACAGGGGTTCAAATGTCATCTTGGAGATGGATAAGCCAAAGGATATTGCATATTGCAAGAAGGAGCCTTTTGCAAGTTTTAAAGCATTACGTAAAAGAGTAGAGTTCTGGCATTGAGAGTAGAAAGCTAGCTTGAAGTTCTGAAGATCTGTATTCAAGGCTCACCTCCAGCACAGGCTGACTGTGTTAGAGAAGGTGCTCACTTTCTTTGAGTTTGGTCCAGAGATTTCCTAACACTAAAACAATCCCAAGCCCAATGCCACTTTCTATTACCATAATAAAAAGTTGCCAAGCACTATAAAGATTTCACTGTAGGATCTAAAGCTGTTATCTCAAGCACCTCTCATTTGGAACATTATCTCACTTGACCATCACAAGGACCTGAAGAGATAAGTGCTATTAGTAGTATTCCCATTTTATTCATGAGGAAACTAAGGCACACAAAGGTCAAGTGATTTTCTGAAGTCCTACAACTAATAAGTATCTGAAGCTAGATTTGAACTCAGGTCTTTTTGATCCCAGGTTCAGTGTTCTACCTACTGTACCACCTAGTTACAATCTGTATACAATATTTTTCTTGTTTTCCAACAGGAAAATTTCCAATATTGAAATAAAAATTTTTATTTGCTCAACATATTCTAGTTATCCAATTTCCTCATCTGATTGATAACCTATCACTGATCCTTCCAGGTCCTGCCAAGCCTCGGGTCAACCTTTCTATAGCATCTAATTGCCTAAGTGTTAAATAGAGAACCATAAAGACCATCATTCACATCCTGCCTCTAACTTGTTCACTAGACAAGTCACTTTATCTCTCTTAATCTCAGATCCCTCATCAGCAAAATGGAGAAAATCTTGGCAATTTCCTCATTGGAGTTTAGGGAGGCTCAAATAAGATGATCTACTCAGCCAGGTTGCAAAATTTTAAATATTATGCAAATACTGGTAGTATTATTATTAAAATATTTTTGAAATAGCAATGTTTCAAGGCTCTATAACACTTACACTTACCAACCAATTTACATGTAAAAAGATAGCCTGATGGCTGCCTAAATACAAAGAAAAACACTTAGATCTAGTGGTACTCCCCCATCTCATCCAACAAAAAGTGCATTTCATCAATGATATTAATGACCAGCATTATTAGTCTGATTTACAGACAATTAAGACATGAGATTTAAGTGACTTCCTCAAAGTCTAAAATATTCAGAAAGTTTGCTATAAAGATGCTTTCAGGTAGCTGCTAAGTTCTCAAAGATTATTTTCTTCTGCCTCCAGCTTCATTTAAACCTTCTGTGATTTAAGTACAAGCTATAGAAAAATAAATATTTGATGAATGACATTCACAAAATCACAGAATTTGAATTGGAAGGAACCTCAGAGATCAACTTATACCAGAACATGCTGTTCCAGACAAGTAGCCATCCAGGCACTGGGTTCTCAGTTCAAATCCTCCTTCTGATGTTTACATGTGTGTGATTTAGACAAATCACTCAATGTCCCTGAACCATAACTTTCTTCTCTGAAAAAATGAAGAGTTTGGACTAGATGAATCAGTCCCTGATGCAACTATGATTGATTGTGACCTTGTCCTATGATATCATGGTGAGTGATATCCAGGTTTAAGGGTAAGACTTTTTTAACCTCTCTGCCATCATCTTTTCTCACTCTGTTTTCTAAATCCATCAAGTACATCTGATCATCCTTCTAAGCCAATATCTTTTTTATCTCCTTCAAAATCCTCTTCAGCATACTCAATCTCACTCCTCCTTCCAAGAGGCCCATCTTGAACCATCTGACGTTCCTCAAAACCACAAAGAAACAGAACCCTTCTTGTCAAGGACTCTCTGTATTTCCATCCTGTATCTTTTGAATTCAAGAATTAAATCTAATATTAGGTTTCATATGGTAGGTAGCATTTGCCTTGAATGGAAATGTTTGATAAATAAATTCTGAGCCTTTTATAATTTTTGTAAACATAATTGACTATTCTACAACTCAGTGGGGAAGCTTCTGTTGTTGAAGAGATAAGACACTAGATGAGAATCCAAAAGGTATTACTGAAAATGCACTAACTTGGAAATAAAGAGGTCTGAGTTCTCACTCTAGAAAAGCCACTAGTTTGTTATAAGACCTTATTCAGTTACTGCTTCTCTCCGATCTTCATTTTCTTCTGGAAAATGAGAATATCATACCAGATAGCCTCTGATGACCCTTCCAAGACAATGACTCTGTTCTCAGGTTTATACCAGATCTGCCATTCTATGTTGTAAGATTCCTTCTGTTTCTCAAAGACTGTTGGACATTCCTCCTCAGTTTTAACATTCTCAAATATATGGTCCATTCCAAGTGCCATATGCATCATTCAATTCTTCCTCTAACATTCTATGTCCTGAGATTTCTTCCAGTGTTAACATTAGGTAATTTTGGCTTAAGACCAACAGTACTATGGAAAATGCCAGCTCTCTCTCATGCCAAGAAAATATGATCTCTTCACTCCCTACTAACAAAATCTTTGTCTCAAAACAAACATAATCTTCTATGGATAGTCTTTCCTACTCCCACAGTTGCCAAAACCCTCCCTCTATAAAATGCCTTGTGTTCATTTTGTGTTTATAATGTATATACTTAATATATGAATTTGTTATTTCTCACAATAGAATGCATATTCCTCAAGGGTAGAAACATTTCATTTTTTCCCTTTGTATCTCTAGTACTTAGCACAATGTTATAGGATCACAGATTTAAAGCTAGAAGAGATCATGGAGGCCATCAAGTCTGATCCTTTCATTTTGTGGAGGCCTAGTTACATTAGACAACTTCCTTAGAGTCACGCAATAGTAATATGAACAATTTATCATAAGACATAATTTGAACCTATGGATTCCATGTCAAGTATTCTCCATTAAAATGTGTCCCTGCTTGTATCTATATGAGTGGCATTCAATAAATGTATTGTTATCTTAAGACCAAAATTTCATTCCACCTTCACTACATGTAAAAAAAAAAAAGGCTTTCTTTTGCCTTAAAATAAGTTGTGGAACTACATTTTTGTGGGTTTTGGTGTACCAGGTTGCAGATTTGAATTGAACAAAACAGTCACAAATTAAAATGAATTGAATACATTCCCTGCAACAAGGGAGAAAATTCACACAAAAAGTAGAAGCTAGCTGGGATCATATAATCTGCAGATAGCACAGCCTCTACCATGTTCTTAGGCAATGCCAGGGAATCAAAGCATTTTAATTTGACTTTAGCTAATGAGTATTTCATTCTTAAAAATGTCTTCTGCTGATGGGCTTGATGTCAAGGTAATTCTTCCATCTACAAATATATTAATAATTCACTCCCTCCCACTCCATTTGCAAGATATAAAATGAATAATAAGAAAAAAGAGGTTCGGTTGATGTAATAAATTATATGTTGCAAATTTTTTAATCTCTTTAGAAATTGAAGGAAAAGTTGTGGCTATGAAGGTACACAATGTAAGCTTTATATGAAAATAAAAAAATTAGATTAGCTTAAAATATTTCCAAACCCTGAAAATGTATGGATTTTATAGCGTAAATAGATTTTTTAATGAATAGAAGTTTATTTATCAACAATTACAAAATAAGAAAAACAAGATCTTTCTCCTAAGGTTGCAAAATGCAATAACAAATTGAAGTGAGTATGAATCCAAAATAGGACTATTCTATAGAAGAAAATTGGGAATTCTGTAATTATATGCTAATAAAAGCAATATTTTTACTCAAAACTGCATGAGCTTGGAATGCGGAATCATTTTTTTTGACACTGAAGTGCTCTGGGCATTTTATTTCTTGTAAACACCACTAATTGCCTTGTCTCAAAGGACCATTTCCTTGTTTGTTGTTCCTCTGACTGGTTGTCAGGCTGCAGGAAGATGGCTACATTCATTAATGACAACGTTATGAATCATTGTCAAGGAACATACTTTGCAACCCATTATTGTATGTTGGCTCTCCACATAACCATCAATTACACCTCTATCAACCATGCCGGGTGTTAAAGGTTAAGTACTCAATTACCAAGAAGTAACAGCTACTGTTTTTGACTTCTAGGATGAAGACATGGGGATTTAAGTATGTACGCATGTGTACATACACCCATTTAAACATAGATATTTATATGTGGGTACATACATGTGTATATCTGTATGTATATGTGCACACACATATATATGTGCATGTGTTTATACATCATCAAAACAACACAACTATACAATAAAATGAAACAAAGTTAAACACAAATACTCAGCAGAAACTCACATTTTAAAAATCATGTTATGTTAATTAAAATAATGTCATCAAAGATAAAACCATAGCCTTAACAAAAATCAACTCACTCTCTAGGTGCTCTATTAAATCAATGTATGTGATATATATATATAAACTTTTAACAAAAGTTATATGTTAATAATCACTTTCATAAATGAGATTTAGGTATTAATATAACATGAATATTTTCAATTGTCTCTTTCCATACAGTAAACCTCAAGTCACCAGAAAGCTCCATAGAGGCTTGTAGGAATAAGAGCTAGAAGGGACCCCCTACCTCATTTTATAGGAAAGGGAAAAGAACCAAATCTAATTGACTTGGCAACCAACACACTGGTTCATGGCATTTACATCTTAAAGGAATCTCAGGGACCATCTAGTCCAACATCCTACTTTTATAGGTGTGGAAAATGAGAATCAGAGAGGCTAAGAAATGTGTCTAAGATCATGCAGTTATTAAAAAGCAGAGGCAGGATATGAACTCTTCTCCTCTGACTCAAAATTCAGTACTCTTCCTGTGAAGAAAGCTGAAATAAAAATTAAGCAATTTCCTTTGGCCACACATGTGAATTGGGCATATTTGAATGCCCTTAAATGCAAAGTAACTTTTGCCAACCTTGATTTTCCAAATAAAAATCATGTCTATTAAGATTTGCAAATGCTGGTTGAAAATAAAGCTCTCCTAAGGAGAAAAAAAATTTCTCTTTAAAGGGGTAAACAACTTTGCAGAAGAGACTGTCTTAAAATATGTCAGACAATCCAAGTTATGCTTATATAATTTGAATCTTAGACTCATTCTTGGAACATTTAATAGGTATTCATCCTCTGACCTTTGCAAACAGACTATTAGATCTTTCCTATAGTATTAAGAATATTGTCACTTGAACTTTCATTTCCTCTAAACATTTAAGGTCACAAATCACTAGCTTTGTCCCCATTTTAAAAAATCCATATTAGGAAAAGAAGAGGGCTGATGAGGCTATTTTTCCTCACTATCTATGCCTGGCACATGTAAAAATTTTAGCACGTCAAATGGACAAAGAAAGGAGGCTTACAGCACATGAATAATAAAAATTCTTCATCTCCATCAAGCTCATTTGTGTCCCCTCTTCTTTTATGCATCCTATATCAACCAAGTCTGTCTTAATGGGAAAATCTGCCACATCAAATTAATCCCATTTCACTGAAACACAAAAAGTACTCCCCCAACCCCCAACCATCTATGTATGGCTCCTTACCTTCGTGTTTATAGGTCATTTCTTGGCAGCCAGAAAAATACAGACATACCAGGGCACATAGACAAAGGAAAAACGAGAAGTATAATACAAATAGGATATATTCCATAGTGCAAAGATGTTTGCGAAGCACTTGTTAATTTAGCATCTGCTCTTTCCTAAAAGCCACCTCATTGGATTGAATCTCCTTTCAATTCATTCATGATCAATTTAGAAAAAAACAATTTAAAATTTTCAATCCCTCTCCCAACTCCTTATCATCATCTATTTATTATATAATAGGCATCCCTTGCAACATTGCTTCCTCAGTGGTCTGCCGTGAAGTTCTGTGAACTGACGCAAATGGCTGAAGGCACACTGGAATCAGAAAAGATGCCTGCTCATGGAATGTCTGGTATACAAGGAGTCCAGAATGGTATGTAATTAGTCAATTTGCATGATCTTGCTGCTGGCAGGATTTATCATAGAGAAGAATCCCCAGGCTTGTCCCTTGTGAAGGCTTTCCTCTGCTAGGTGCTTTTTCACATGGAGGGCTCTGAGCTCTTCCCCAGTCTTCATCTCACAAAGACTTAAGCAGGTCGTCAGCAAAAATGCTCCATACTCTGAAACCTCCCAGTGGAGACTGCAGATGGGTGCCACAGGGAATAGCTCTAGCAACGGTAACCTGCTTAGGGTGCTCTGTCTCCGTTAGGTAGAGGAAAAAAATGAGGGGCTTTGTTTGTTTGTACCAGAATAGAAGAAAGCAAAAGGAGGTGTGTGGAGATTTTCAAGGAGATTTCAGAATATCATTTCCATATAAGCCTTTTTGAGTCTATGCAACTGACCTAACTAAGAGGTTTTGGGTCCATTTAACTTCAGGCAGATTCTTAGGCAAATACATTTTAGAAAAGAAATTAAGTATTCTAAAAGAACCCTAAAAGGCAGTGAGGAGTAATATATAGGGAGCTGGATTTGGAGTCACGATAACCTGGATTCAAGTGCCATCTTTGACACATTCTGTATGTGTGACCCAGGGCAAGTCACAGTCTCTCAGGGACCCAGGCACCTCATTATGAGTTTTAGGGGAAGAACAAGTGCAGCCCTGCATTTAAAGAGGGAGTGAGCTCTCCAAGGAATTTTTTACAACAATAAAATCCCCATACCACACAAAGCAAAAGAAAACAAACAAACAAACAAAAACTCTAGTGAAAGGAGTCATAGCCAAACTCCATTAAGGAGAAGTGGAGAATTTGATTTAGAAAGGAACTTAAAGGTCTTAGGAGCATGTTGGAAAGGATCTCAGTGGCCATCCCTACAGGCAAAGAAGAGGACCCTGAGGTCAAAAGAGGGAAATGACTTTCTAAGGTCATGCAGCTAGCAATTGGTAGGGTCTGGGATTTTAACCTAGATCTTTTGATTCCAGAGTCATTCTCTGAAGAGTATTCTTTAACTTGGGTTTTAATTCTTCCAGTTACAGGCAAATAACTATTGCATGAGGCAATCAACCTCACTTTCAGACTATTCTAATTGTTAGCAAGTTCTTCCCTAGATGGAGCTGCGTTTTTCTCTTATGAAATTGTACCTAGTGGTCTTTGGTTGCCACTTACTGCCTGTGTGAAATTAGGCAAATGACTTTGCCCCCTCTGGACTTCAGCTTCCTCACTTGCGAGATAAAGGATTAATTGAACTATCTCCCTCCAGAAGAAGAATTGATGAACTCTGAGTGAAGATTGAATTACCCTTTTTTAACTTTATTTTTCTTGTTTGTGTGTGTTTGTTTTACAACATGGCTAATCGGGAAATATGCGATGCATGACTTCATAGGCATAATCAATACCATGTTCTTTACTTTCTCATGAGGTGGGAGAGAATGTGCAACTCAAAGTTTCTAAAAATGAATGCTAGTTCAGATGTCATATGGTTAAGGTAGAATATAGCAAAATGATCAGACCTCTTGTTCAGGACATTGTATTTCTATTAATGCAGCCTAAGCATTAACTTTTTTGTGTAGATTTCCCAGCCAGCTCAGAAAAGTCTATTATGAATTAGAAATCATAGAAACTCAAAATGGAATGGAGGACTTAGACATCATTCTAATTCGTACTTGGACAGGAATCTTCTCTAAACAACGTAAGCATGAATTGATATGTCATTAAATGTCTTTTTTTACATTAAAAAATAAATTAATAAATATTATTTAAATTTATTTTAAAAAATAAAATAAATAAAAATGAATGCTAACATTTTTAAAATCGCTTTGGAAATACTTGATGAAATAGATAATGTATTAAAATAAATATTTCATATGAACTATTAGATCAATAACATTTTTTAATAAATAAGAGGATTGGACAACTTGACTTCTAAGGTTCCTCTCAGCTCTAAATCCATGACTCAGGTGGAATATAACCATTACTCCATCATAAAGAATGATGAACATGAAGAATTCAGAGAAATGAAGAAGATTCCTATGACACACTATAAGAATGAACAGAACAAGCATATACACACTGAGTACCACAATATAATCAGAGCCACCACCATGGAAGGGAAACAAAGTTGGCCAGATAATCATTAGTGTTGGCACCATATTGCCAAAGGTAAGGAAAGAGTACAGAGTTACTTTCTTGTAACCATCAATAAACTATGGGGGTTGTCTCCACAACCTCACTATTCCAATTATTTTGGCTCACATTGTATACCCTTTGCATTTATTTATCCCATGTCAGAATACAAGCACCTCCTGATCAGAAATTCATTCATTTTCTTTTTTTTAAACCTTGCCCTTTTGCCTTAGAATTGATATTAAGTATAGGTCCCAAAGTAGAAGAGAAGTAAGGGTTAGGCAGATGGGGTTAAGTGACTTGCTCAGGGTCACACAACTACTATCTGAGTACCCAACCTCCCATCTGCAAGCCTGGAGTTCTATTTACTGAGCTACCTAGCTTCCCAGATTAATTCATTTTCACTTTTGGATTCAGGGGCTCAGTTTGGTGCCTAGTCCTTAGCAAAACCTTAATAGATGCTTATTGATTTATGAACCAATTTGTAGTCCAGCCCTAACATAGTATCTGACATACAGTAGATGCATAAGAAATGCTCTTTGAAGTGGTTCAAACTGAAATTCAGAGAGTATGTCTCCAAATATGTGTGTGTGTGCAATACTATAAAAGTGGATTTTTCAGTGTTTTTTTTGGGGGGGGGGGAGTGTCTGCTACATCAAAGTGTTTGTTGCATCAATATTAAAAGAATAAATGAATACATGAATGAATGATTTAGATACAATATGATGATAACAGTGATGTTTTCATCACAATTTTATAGGGCTCTGTATATTTAACCAGAGTAAATATGTGTGTTGTGATTTAAGAAGTGAGTCAGGGAGCCTCTAATCTGTGGATAGAGAGCCAGGTCTAGAAATGGGAAGTCCTGGTTTCAAATTTGACCTTAAACACTTCCTAGCACTATGATCTAGGGCAAGTAACTTAACCCTAATGGTGTGCCCCTTCCCATTCCTGTGCCTTCAACTCCTACTTAATGTTGATTCTAAGGCAGAAGGTGAGGGTTCAAAAATGTTATCAGCTACAGCAGTAATAGTATCATTATCTTTCTTATCTCCTAAATATTTTAATTTGGATGGAGATATTTTTTGCAATCTCCAAGAAGCTTAACACAAAACTGGACAGAATATATGTTCAATAAATGTCTGCTGAATTGAGAGAGAAGCATGATTCACAATTAGATTTCAGCTCTTTATCAACAAGGAAGAGGGTTGGCTGCACTGCTGAGTTTCTCAGTCTTATTGATAACCTTGGTCTTCTTCAGGGTGTCAGAGAGCAATTCTGATCTGAAGAGTAATGTGTTCTGGGTTGGGTTTTTTGTCTTTTGAGGTTTGGGGTGGGGTGGGAGCTTTTCTCAGGGCAGTGTTGGGTTTTCGAGTTCAAGTGCCCAGATTCAAGCTGTCTGTGAGCACCCTCCCCCATTACCTGAGAGAGAGGAGGGAAGAAAGGCTTGCTTTGGGTTGTTGGACAGAGGGATGAGGCATGCAAAAAATGTTCTTGAGCACTAGAAAGAGGGGGGACGAAGCAGCTCCTCATGTTCTGGCTGGGCATGTGTGTCAATACTTTGCCAATGCTATCTTAGGGAATGCTACAGGTTTCATATATAAATATGCATTTACATGTTATATTATTATTTATGTAAAACATAGAAGCCCTTTTTATAAGTAACCAAAACTGGAAACTGTGAACACATCTATCTATTGGTAATGGTTAAAAAATTCATGCTATTTGAATGCAATTGAATATTATTGCATCATGAGAAATGATGAAATAACAGGTTTCAGAAAAAACAGAGAGCTAATGAACTGATAAACAGTGAAATGAATAGAACCAAGAGAAAACAATTTATATTATAATGACATTATAAAGCAAAACAGTTTTGAAAACCTCAAAAATTTGGATTAATAAAATTGTAAAACAATTTCAGGGGGCCATAGAAAAAACTATTTACCTCCTGACAAAGAGGCAAGAGAAACATATTCAGAATGAAACATGTTTTTGGATGTGGCTAATGTTGGAATTTGCTTGGCTTGATAATGTTTATTTGTTAAAACAATATTTTATTTTAAATTGGGGAGACAAGTAAGGTCCTATGTTGGGGAGAAATTAAAAATGGAAAAAATAGTTCAACATAAAAGGAAATTATAAAGGTCTTTCAATGATTCCCATTACAAATATTTTTGCAAGATCAATATTTTCTGGTGATTCAAAATAGTTGTCAATCAGAGGATAACAAAATTTTTTAAAAAATCAAATTTCTGCATTGCCCAAAGACAATTAAGAGACACATGATAGTATAGTACCCCCTCTGTTCAGTGGTAACTCCCCCATTATAGTGGACAAAACTATGTATGTCATAACATGTTACTAATGGTGACATTAACAAAATGACCTTCAGGATATTCAATCAGAAAATAAAGAGGGCTAATCATGTAGAAATTTTGAAAGATGATAATAAATGTCCAATCCAAGGATTACAATGGTCACAAAGTATTCAGAGATCAACAGGCAGGTCTCCAATACAGCAGACAGATATATTCTGAGAAAGACTTATTGGTTTCATCAGTATCCATCAATGACACATAGTAATCAAATTCATGTTCAATTAAAATGGATCAGCTGACTACAATAAGCAAAACACTTTCCTAGGTTCAGGGCTACAAAGATAAAAAGCAATGGAGCCCCTGGGCAAAAGGAGCTCACAATTTCAGAGCAATGAAGATAGATTAATGACAGACCTCATCCATAATGGTCGGAATCTTGCTAGAAAATTAGGAAGCTCACTAGTAGACTGCAAGAGAAGGGTTTGAAGGCAAGGCTGGGGATTTAAGTGGAATATAAAAGAGACAACTTGAAAATATGTCAGAGAGTCAATAAGAGATGACTACAATCAGTGTTGTACAGTAATGAGGGTCTGGTTAAGGTTAAATAAGATATATTTGTATCTGACTCTAACAGCAGCCTTCAGCTGACTGTCTAATGCTTCAGATGATGAGCACAAAACAATGGTCATAAAAATATTTCTCATACAACTAGAAACATTGCCTTAAAGCAATTTTTTTCTTGAACCTTTAATTTATCTCAATGAAATAGATTTTATAAATAGCCTAGGCAAAGAGGTTCTTGACCTTGTATACATGAACTTGTTTCCATTTTTACATGAATAATGGTATTTCAGCATCATCGATTTCCTTTGTAATAATCTGTGTTTTATATTATACATTTAAAAATGCCATACTGTGAAGGGGCCCTTAGGTTCATCAGGCTGACAAAGGCATCCAGGACAGAAACAAGATTGAGAATTCCTGCTCTAGAAGGATCTCTATCAGGTGTTCCAAGAACATGTACCAAAAACTTCAGTGGGCAACTCTGAAATAAGCATCCTATCCAGAAAAAGAGGATAAGGAGACAGAGTATAGTGTTTGTGTTTCTTTGGGACTTTACACTAGCATTTTGTTAGCTTAGGAGCTTCAAGGTACTAACTTCAGCCTATCTAGAAAGCCCTGTAAGATAAGAGACTGGAAGGCAGAATGCCTTGAACACCTCTGTCTCAAGGTGTTCTATCAGTGGAGGCTCTGTTGCTAAGAGATAGCTTCAGGAAAATAGAAGGGTGGTATTTTCCAGAAGAATTCTATCTCAATCCAGTCTAAAAATATCTATCTTTTATTTTCAAGGGAGAGTGGGACTCATTCTAGCCATCCTATTTCATGAAATAAAATTAAATGAATAAAATTGTAATTACTTTCAAATATCAATAATTTCATTTTTGAATTTGGGTTTAGCTACCCTAAGACACAAAGACTTAACATTTAAGTACTATTTCCATTAGCAAATAATAATTGGGTCACATAATATGGCAAAATAATTCTTTCTTATTTCTGACACCTCTGACATCTTTGGAGCTCCAAAATTCTTTAACACAAATTCAGCGATTTGCTTATTTAGGCACTTAATATAATTCTAAGACTATTTCATTTCTTTCTTAGTGTAAAAACACATTAATTTGTTTCCTATTATAAACCTGAAGGCAGCAAGCATACAAGTCCCAACATGAGACGAATCTATTCAACTTAAAAAAAAAGACCATGAGGATAACTATGTAATATTTCATTAGTGCAACAAGATAGTAAATCTCAATTCAAAAACCATGAAGTAGACAAATTGCATTATTTACTCTCTCATGAGAATGTACGAATCTGGATCTATAGTGGCACAGATATAGCTGAGTGAGGAGGGAGTGTGGATGGAATCGCCAACTTCAACACCACCATTTTCTGAAAACACCTTTCCCCACCCCAACCCTCAAAAGGAAGCAGTCTGATGGAGATTATGTGCCAGGCAGATTATAATCTGAGGACAGAGTGATTCTACTTGCTCCATGTTTCTTTCCTAAACTTACTCTAGCTAGAATGTTCCCTTCTCTGTCACCTCCCCATGCTACCACATGCTACCTCTCCATCCTCCTTTCCCATCCCCTACTCCACCACCCCCAGCTTCAGAGCTGCTGCCCTGAACTTGGTTTTGTGGTTCTCTGTGCACCCCTCCAATGTGGCTGTCTTAGTGTAGTGAATTTGTCTTTGCTCCAATCTTAGAGGGATATTTGGTCTCCTATTTTAGAGAACAGATCCAACCATACTCCAAGTCTTTCTTCTTGTTCTTTTCTGCCCTTCCCATTGCCAGAAGTGTCTCTATATACCAATTTCCAATTGCTTTTTGCCTACATCAGTCTGGAGGTGGGACATGAGCACAGCTTCAGCCAGCAGCTAGTGACTACCATTTTAGGAGTGACTCATACTAGATGATAGTCAAGATATGGTATATCTTACCTTTGGCAGCTTTGGTAGTCTTTTGTGTCTCTTCAAGCGCAATAAACGTTCTCTTTCCTAGAAGGAAATAAAGGTGATGTCATTTTTAGTTTGCATTTAATAATAGAAAAATCAGCACAAAAGAAAAACATGTGATTGATCATGTGGTTTAATGGGGATATGATTGGGGTTTTGGCATTAAAAAATCACTCTATTGCAAATAAGAATAAAAAGGAAACAGATTTTGAACAATGATATATGTATAACCCAGGTCTACTTGTATTGTTATTATTGCTTATCATCTTTGGGGGGGTGGAGGGGAGGTGGGGGGGGGGGAAATCATGAATCATGTAATGTGGAAAAATATTCTAAATTAATTAATTCATTGATTCATAAAAAAGAACCATAGATGAAATCACAAAGTATCAGACAAGACTATAAATAATTGAACAATAACAATGACAATTTTTGTAAGAGAGATTTCTACTATGGTGGGTTGGTGTGATCATTAGGAAATGATACTGATATAAAATAATCAAAAAATGATTTTAAAAAATAATTAGTGTCAGTACAGGATGCTGGTTATCTATTCTCCCTCTGTCTCATAAAAATCATCAATTCACTTTCTTTTCTAGGACATAATGAATGCAAAATAAATGTTTGTTGATTGGCTAAAAAAAAGAAAAATCAAGCTGATTTTGCCTTGAGGCAACTGCCCATTAGGTTTTCTAAATGTATCTCATTTAATATCTTACCGAACAAACGGAAGTGATTTCCTTTTTTTCTCAGAATAGGCAATAAAGTCATATTGAGACTTTGCCACATAGGCTTGTCTAAATTTTTGGAAGCTAGTGGATTGTTTATCCTTTCCACAAGCTCTTCAAATATTCATTTCTGAAACAACTCTCATCTAAATGTTGACCCCTAATAGTGAAACAATAATGTTATAGTAATATTAGCTTGAAGGTAAACATAGATATGTCTTGAAGATAAATGTTCTTCTGAGTGGACTCAGGTTTATTTTATGTGAAGCCAGAAATATGCAGGGCCCTATCAGTGCAGCAGCAAAGCAAAATAAGACACTCACACCAACACATACTTAATAAATGTCTAAAACTGCCTGAAAATTTTTTAAGATTTAAAATGCTGGCTATCAAGTAGGAGTCTGAAATATTCAAGATTAAAAAGCAATATGAGGGCCTTAGGAGCATATATAACATATTTTAAAGGCTAAGTAAAATATACATAATAATTTCTGACATTTCTATTTTAACCATAATAGCTAGCACTTGGATAGTGCTTTAAGGTTTGCTAAACATTTGACATGTATTACTTCTTGTTATCATTAGAACAAGCCTGCAAGTTGGGCATTATTATTATCCTCATTTTATGATTGAAGAAAATGAGGCTGAAATAAGTTAAATAACTTGCCTTGAATCACATATCTAGCCTGTGTCTGAGGAAGGGTTGAATTCAGCTCTCCCTAACTCTAAATTCAGCACACTATCCCATCAGGCAAGACTATGTTCAGGAGCAGCAATAAGCTTCAGCTTCACATAGCACTCTCCTTGCAACAACTCTTTAAGGCAGATAGAATAAATATCTCAATTTTTACAGTTCATGGAGACTTAGAAAATTGGAGTGATTATCCATTGTTCCATCAATGTCAGGTTCAGGATTTGAACCCAGGTGTTCTAATTCTAAATCCGGTTCTCTTTTCATTACACCTGATAGCCTTGAAAGAGTCTCATTTGCAATCAGAGGAATGATGCCATTTTAGAAAGAATTTTAGAGAAATATGAAAACAAGATGTTTTTCCTATTGTGGGCTAGATATCATTAAGTCATAGGGACCTGTGCTTTCAGGGATGAAGGGAACTGTGAGAAGAAACACCCTTTACTAATGCAGATCAGCATGAGTACTGAAACTTAAAATTCCAGATAACAAAGTTCTCAACCTTTTTGGTGTCACAAACCCCTTTGGCCATCCGATGAAATAGATGGTCTCATAATAATGTTTTTAAAGAATTCTACACAGGATTCACAGAATAATGTTTCTGAATGTACAAATCAAAATGCATTGGATTATAAAAAGCCCAGACATATTAAAATATAGATATCAAGTGTAGAGAAAAATTTTAATAGATTTTATAGTAAGAACCTGTGACAAAAATAATTGCTTAGGGCTTTGAGAGGTGAAGTGACTTGCCTAGGGTCTTGCTATTCAGCAAATGACAAAGATAGCCAAAATCTTCATGTTTTCATGTCTTCAAAGTCACAATGTCTCTATCACTTAGTCATAGAAATTATTCATTATTATGTTGAATTTAGTGTTACTTTTATGAAAAAGCAAAGAATGTGCACTCAAATGGTGTGATTTCCTTAGTTCCTAAGAACAGGATGTAACACTGAGACTAGTATTATTCTGCCACTTTCTACTAGCATAGAAGTTCTCAAAGTGTGTTCAGAGTTCCCAGGTCATCCTCAAGACCCTTTAAGGAAATATAAAAGGTCAAAATTATTTTTAGAAAAATATTTCATTTCCTAATACAGTAAATATCAATGTATATAACCTACATAAACAAAAATTCTAAAACCAAAAAGTTTAAGAATAGTCACATTCTATTCCAAATTCAAAAGCTTTTGGACCACTTTACAAAGAAACAGCAATATGGTTAGTACCATGGAGAGATCATCAATCACTAGCTGCTGTTCCATGACCTGTAGCCTCAAGAATTCAATTTCTTGTTCATCTCGGGTAAGACTGAGGTCAGTCAAGGAAGTGTGACGTTTCAAAGAAGCCTGGGCAGTCAATTTTTCTTTCTGGAAAAAAAAATAGAGAAACTAGAAATTGAACCAGATTTAATTTTTAGACACTGATGCCACTTTTCATTACACAGGTTCTATAGTTACTACTACAAGTCTTATTGTTGAGGTTCATTCAGTAAGTCACTATTTGTGCCATAAAATATATTTTGCATTTGTGGATTATGGCTTCGGGGAAGCAATATCACTTAATGTAAACTGCTAAATTAATGGTAGATGAGGAATGCATAATGATAGCTGCCATTTTGTATATCATAGCATGTCAATACATTAAGGATCTGTATTCTATTCAAGTACAAATTCTTTTCACTCAGGACAAACACAACATGCTGATAAATTACACTCTCCAGAGAACTACCAAAAGCTCAGAGGAGCTGAGAAACTTTACCGTGGTTAGGCAAAGAAAAAAGTAACTATTGCAAATATTAATAATACTATTACAAATAATAATTATATGGAAATATTTTGATCAATGACACAAGTAAAATACAGTGAAACTGTTGGCTATGGGAGATGGGGTGAAGGAGGGGAGGAAAAGAAAATGAATCATGTAACCATGGAAAAATATTCTAAATTAATTAATTGAATAAATATTTTTTTAAGTATGGGTCAGGACATGACTCCATGTCTATCACTCCATCCAATTTTTTCCTTACTGTGTATGTGGAAATTTTCTACCTTTGAACTATGTTCCCCAGAATTCCTTTTGTATTTCCCAGAATTCCATTCCCTTCTCCACCACATTGTCTGTTCACATTTTTATATAAGTTTTGGTAACTCCTCCCTCTTGCTCTCTCTTTCTTCGCATAGGTGGCTGGGAAGGCTGGTTTTACTCAGGCCTTTTACTTCAAGTTAATTTTAATATACATTATAAATATAATACTTGGAGTATTTTGGATATTAATTTTAAAATCTACATTACATTATATAAATGGCATCCTGTAGTTTATAAAACTCTATCATCACAACAATTACGTGAAGCAAGTAGTGTTAAATATTATTATCTCCATTTTAAAGCAACATGTACATTCACACAGTTCCTAATTATTGACCACAGAGCTTGAAGCCAAGTTCTCCTAGCTCAAATTCCTAAATTCCTTCTATCAAGCCAGATTACTTCTCTGTAATAATAGTAAATTTACTTATTTTAATATTTGTATAGTTTCTTAATGGAAGATAGTGTTTTGTAAGAAAACAAGTTTATTTTTATTACATATTTATATCTTATGTGTTCTCTCAGCACTTGTTACACCTTCTATATGAGTTCAATTCAGAAAATGACACAAGGGAAGTAAAATATATGTTTTATACACAGATGATCTTAAGACTGTGTAGGGATAAAAGTCGTACATGTATGAAAGGATTAGAGAACAATACAGTCATATGCAACCAATGGCCAAATTGTATGGCAAAAGGAGATTACATCTACCTTAAGAGAAGGAAGAAGTTCTCATAAGTAAAAAATATTCATGATAGTTTTCAAGAACAAAGAGGAAAGTAGTTTAGGCCCTGAAAGATTCAATATGTGAAGAGAAGGAAACAAAATAATTCCTATATAGAACACTTAGCACTCCAAAGCTGGAAGTTGCATAATAAATATTTGTTGAAATGGAGCATGGTTTTAAAAACTTACCATCTCTACATTTTCCCTTGTTAGATTCTTTATTTTTTCTTCCATCCTTTGTATACTTTGCAACAAGTCATCATTTTTCTTCATCATTCTCTTGTTTTTTTCGACAAGAGGCTTCAGCTGAACTTCTGTTTCACGCGAGCGTTTCAACTAGGGTTTTAAAAATATTGAGAGAAATGACTAAATCAATTTAAGTACTAAAGATATACACTGAGAAGATGTTTTTAGATTTAAAAGAGAATCATACTATTTGATATCTACAAGGAGCCTTGCGGAATATCTCTCGCTAGAGACTCATTTTATGGAGAATGAAATTGGGGCCCAGAGACAGTGAATTAGCTAGTCCATGACCATACACAAATGACCCAGACAGTAGCTGAACCAGTGACTTATATTCCATTAGCATCATGTCTAAACATTTGAGTTAACCAGGCAGGAACAGCAAATCAAAATTGTTGTGTGGCAAAACAAAGTCTTTGATATTTTGCCACATGTAATTCTTCTTGAATCTTTTATCCCAGGGTTGTTGTTGTTTTTTTATTCTACCAGCAAAGAAAATCTGAAAAATATTATTTTTCCTAAAACCTAGGAGTCAATACTTCTGATTACTTTCATTATTTGTCATATAGTGGGGTAGAGCATCTCTTGCTCCTATATCTAAATCTGTGATTTCCTCAGTATTGGGGAATCTTAGTGCAGAAACTCCTTCCCTCAAGATAAGTAACTCATCTAAAAGTTCTGATCCCTAAAAAGTTTTATGGGGACATTTAAGGTTAAATGATCAGTCCAAATTGCTAGTATGCATCAGAGATAAGACTTGACCTTAGTTTGCTATGATTCTAAAGGCTAGTCCTTTATCCACACTATATCACTTATCTCTATCTGATTATTTAGAAGACCTAAATTAGAAAGCAACTGAAGATGATGAAATGAAATCCACTTTCTATTTTTCAGTTGTTATTGAAGAGTACCAATGATCCATTCCAATAATGGTTTGAATCATCTGTAGAAACCATAAATTACAGAAATATTTCTACTTTCTAATGCGAGTCCATCAATCTCTCATACCCCCATGTTCCTTTTTCCCTGCTTCATTCCTAACTTCCTTTACCTAAAGGGGTAGAGATAATTCACCTCCCACTTTGATGGAAACCTAAGGCTATGAATCTGGTTTGCAACAGTTTCCCAGTCTTCTTTTTGGATCAAAGATGCTTAAGTCTCAAACTAGAAATAAACTCAGATACCCAGATGTGATCTGGTCAAGAGGAAAGGAAATCATACATTTACCATTCCATTTTGACCTTTATGCACATCTACTATACCCTTTCTCTCCCTCAAAATCTCCCAGTTCTGTTTAAAGCAGTCTTTCCCTTAAAAAGAATCTTTCAGTTTTTAGGTATTTTATTTTCCCAATTACAAATAATAATAATTGTTCACAAAAATTTTCTGAAGTTTTAAGATCCAAAATTGTCTCCTTCCTTCCATTTCATCCCCCCTCCCAGGGATGATAAGCAACTTGATCTGGGTTATACATTTACTGTCATGTAAAATATATTTCCATATTGTTCATTTTTGTAAGAGATTCTCATATCAAACCAAAACCCTTAATAAAAACACAAATAAATTAAAGTTATAAATAATATGCTTTGACCTGCATTCCAATTCCAAGAGTTCTTTCTCAGGGGATATATAGCATTCTTTGTCATAAGTCCTTGAAAATTACCCTGGATCACAGTATTGCTGACAGTAGCAATCAGCATTGCTACAACAAGAGTTATTCATCATACGATATTACTGTTACTATGTACAATGTTCTACTGATTCCACTTCTGCATCAGTTCATGTAGGTCTTCCCCACTCTTTCTGAAATCATTCTTTTCATCATTTCTTACAACATAATAGAATTTCCTCACATCATATATCATAATTTGTTCAGCCATTCCCCAATTAATTCAATGTCCAGTTCTTTGGTACCACAAAAAGAGGTATTATTAATATTTTTGCACAAGTAGATCCTTTCTCCCCCTTTAAAAAAATCTCTTAGGAAAGCAATAGTGGTATTATTGGATCAAAGGGTATGCACAGTTTTATAGTCCTTTAGGCATAGTTCCAAATTGTCCTCTGGAATAATTGGATCAGTTCACAACTCCACCAATAATTTTAGTGTCCCAATTTTGCCACATCCTCTCCAACATTTATCACTTTCCTTTGCCAACACACTGGCTAATCTGATAGGTGTGAAGTGGTACCTCAGCATTGTTTTGATTTACATTGCTCTAATCTAGAAAGATTTTGAACTTTTTGTGTAATTATTGATAGTTTTAATTTCTTCATCTGAAAACTTCTTGTTCATATCCTTCAACCATTTCTTAATTTGGGAATGGCTTATATTTTTATAATTTTGATTTAGTTTTCTATATATTTGAGAAATGAAACCTTTATCAGGGAAATGTGTTGTAAAATTTTCCCCAGTTGCTTTTTTCCTTCCTATTCTTAGTTACTTTTTGTTTATAAAAAACCTTTTAAATTTAATGTAGTCAAATTATTCATTTTATATCTTGTAAAGTTCTTTATCTCTGGTCTGGTCATAAATCTGACTGGTAAACTATTCTGTGTTCCCCTTATTTACCTTATTGAAAAGGTTTTTAACTTATCCCCATTGCTGTTTACATTTGCTAATGGTTTTAGACAGATACTAATAATTTTAAGGAAATGCCTCATTTATTCTTATGCATTCTACTGTTTTTAATAGGACTAGGTGTTGTATTTTTTCAAAGGCTTTTTCTTCATCTATTGAGATACTTTTATGATTTTTGTTATTTTATTACTGATATAATCAATTATGCTGATAGTTTTCCCAATGTTAAACCACAAATATAAATCTCATGTGGTATAGTGAATGATCCTTATAACATATGTCTGTTGTCTCTTTGCTTGTATTTTATTTAAAGTTTTTGTATCAATATTCATTAAGGAAATTGGCATGTAATTTTCTTTTTGGTTTTGCTCTTTTTAGTTTAAGTATCAGTAATATATTTGGTCATAAACATAATTTGGGTAATTCTAAGTTTCAGTTTCCACATCAATGAAAAAGACAGAGTAATAATGCTTTATACATGCTGTTTTTACATGTCATTAAAATGTAATCCCCTTCATGGTAAAGATTGTCATTCTTTGTCCTGATATTTGTATTCTCAGTACTTGGTAGAGTTCCAGGCCTATAGTAAATACCTAATAAATGTTTTATTTATCAAATAATATTTCTTCATCTACAACCTTGAGGAAACAGATTTCTCAGACAATTCTAAATCTATAGAAAGTTGATGTTTCTAATTGATTTTCACAAAAATTAATTCTATAATTCTTATAAAGATGTATATAAAGTTTTAGCCTCACTATTTTCTCATAAATTTGTTAACTGTTCTTCAGTGAAACAGAGAAGATAAATTAAGTCTATGAAGTGAGGGAGTTAAGCATAAGCCATAGATCCTAAAAGACACCAAACTAATTTCAGTTTTAGCTTCCCATATGTATATTTTTAAACTGGAATCTGTGACCTTGGTCTTTTAAAAAAAATAATATTTCACTAAATACATTTCAACATAGTTGGTTTCCTTTGTTATCCTCTATATTTTATTTTATACATTTGAAAATGTTATTCAGAATAGGGGGTCCAAAGGCTTCTCTAGTCTGCCAAAGCAGTTCATGATACAAAAAAAGATTAAGAATCTGTGGAATAGATTGTATTTTTAAGATCCCTCCTAGTTTATCATGTTAAATACTATTTTCCAAAGGCAACCCAGTCATGTAGTGGATGGAGTGTTGGGTCTGAACCTCATCTCTCTGAGTTAAAATCTGGCCTCAAACACTTATTAGCTCCATGACCTTAGGCAAATCACTTAATCCTTTTTGCCTTTATTTCCTTATCTCTAAAATGATCTATAGGAGAAAATGGCAAATCAGCACAATATCTTTGCCAACAATACCCTGAACAGGGTCAAGAAGAGTCAGACATGATTGAAATGTCTGGACAACAGTATTATGTTCCCAAACTCCTTTCACTATTCAAAGAATCTTAGAGTTGAAATGGTCCTCAGAGGACATTAATGCACACCCTGTACCAGATCGAGAATCCCCTTTCCATTACTGCTTAACAAGTGGTCATATAGTCTTGCTTTGATCATGTTCCCAGATCACTTACCATTCTAATAATCTATTGTTCTAAAAATAAACCATTTTCATTGAACTGTTTTCCAGGAAAAGTTGACTACCCCTAAGTACCCTTAATTTCTTCCCAGTAATATGCCATCTGTGTTGGCAGGGATTGGTTTACCAGTTCATTTCTCTCATCTGCTAACAGAGTATTTCTGTCTTCTAGCTTCCGAATGACTGCATTGAGCTCAGCAATTTTTAGTTGAAACCTCCGCACATCTCGTTCATCCATATGCTGCTCCTTGAAAGAAAAAAAAAAGTAACAGATTCTTAAAGGGAAAAAAATACTGAAAAATCCCTAAATTTCAAAGGGAATAAAAGACCCTTTTAGTTTAGTCTTCTGATTTCCCTACATCTAATGCTCCTACTCTAAGATATTCTATATAGCATTACTATTTTTCCTAAAGCACAACTCCATGTCCTGTTTAAAACTCTTCAATAAACCCTAAAGAATAAAATGAAAAATTTCCTTCTACAATCTGGCTTGCCTATTCAGGTTCATTTTAGACTTTGCTTCTTAAAAAAATGGACTTTTCTTCATTCCTTTAAAGTATCTCTTCATTTCTTATCTGTGACCTTTTGCTCATTCCTTTATGTATTCATAAAATAGTCTTTCCTTCTCTGCCTGCTGACATCTTATCCCTGTTTTTAAGGTTCAATTCAAGGGAACCTTTTTCCATGAAGCCTTCTTTATGCTCCCAGCTAAACGGATCTTTACCTCCTCAGATCTCTCAAGGAACTTTGAGCTTCTCTAATGAAATTATCACAGTCTAATATGAGATTATTGACTATGCCACCTAGTTGCTTCAGAGAAATTATAAGGATCAAAAGACTTCATTATATCAATAATTTTGTAGAAGTAAAATGCCATACAACTGTGAGTTATTACTACCACTACCACACTATTTCGAATCTCTTTTATAGTTATTTTTATACCTGTCTTTATTTCTCCAAATAAACTGTATGCTTATTGAGGGCAGGGGCCAAATCTTCTTCCTCTTTATATCTTCCCCAGAACCATATAATATAGTGCTTTGGACTTATTGGGTGCTCAGTAAATATTTGTAGGATGAATGTGAAAATGAATGAAAGAATTTGAAGACTGACAATAAATGTAATGGACAGTGTCTGGCACATAGTAGGTGCTATAGAAATGCCCACCTCCCAAAGATCTACTAGTAATTTGCTAAACGCACATACACACATGCATATACATAGAACGAGGACCTTGACCATAACAAGTGTCTGACAAAAAACTTTTAGATGAAGGATACAAGTCACACCATACCACACAACCTTACCGAGAAGCCCATTAACTCAGAAATGTCTCCAATTCCCCCTGGAAGCTCTTTCTTTGGACTGCTATGGTAACGCTCAGCTTCTCTGACTTGTACAAGCTGCTCATCTAATGCTTCCTTCTGAAGAAGTAATTTTTGGGTGTGACCTGCCTGCACACCCAGATCTTTTTCCAATGCCACGATCACTCTCTCTTTGCCTTTTATCTCATCCATCTATGGAAGAAAGAAAACCAGATTTTAGTTGTTATCACGAAGACATTTTAATTCTTGGTTGGTGCCTCAGATGTGGGCAAAATTGACTACAGTGAACTGAATAAGTTAATATTTTTGAGCTCTTAGAACATGAAGCCATGGTAGTTGCCCTGGTGTTCTGAGAAGAACTTGAACTCCTCCACTCAACAGTTAAATGGTCTTAGAGAAAAGGACATTTTGATTATTATAAATGCATTGAAGGTAGATGATATTATAATTTCAAGACACTATTAATTAGCATTCATGAAAAGTATAAAACTTTAATACAGTGGAATTTAGGGAATTATCTTTCTCTGAACCTTGAAATAAAAATGATGATGATGATAACCATGATAGCATTTACAGGTCACTTCAAGATTTCCAAAGTGCTTTCCAAATATTATCTCATTTTATCCTCAAAATAACCCATATGAAATAGGTACTATTATTTTTATTTTATAGATGAATAAACTGAGGCATACAGACTACTATTGTCTGAGTCCAGATTTGAATTCAGATCTTCCTGATTCCAGGTCAAGCATCTTAGCCACTGTGGGGCACAGATTTTTCAAGGGACGCCTGATCATTTAGTAATTCCCTTTCAGTCAAGTTGAAGGGGTTATAGAGCATAGATCTTTCCTGAAAAGGGATACTTATCATCAAATTGAAACTGACCCTACCTAATCTCTTGTTGAGAGTATACATGGACCTTCTCTCATGGGGACCCCATAACTGGGGCTGATAATTGGGCATTCAGGAGAACAAACTGTTGTTAGAAGAGCTACCTGTGGTCTACAGGAAAAAGTGAGAGCCCTGGAAGGCAATTTGGAATTATATCCAAAAGGTTTTAAAAGAATGCATACCTTTTGATCCAGCAATACCACTACTGGGTCTGTAGCCAAAGAGATTATTTTAAATGGGAAAGGACCCGTTTGTTAAAAAAATATTTATAATTGTGCGTTTTGTGGTGGCATATAATTGGAAACTAAAGGGTGAATAATTGGTGAACAGCTGAACAAATTTGTTGTATCTGATGATGACAATGGAATACTCTTTTGCTATAAAGAAGGATGAACAGGATGATTTCAGAAAGAGCTGGAAAGACCTACACAAACTGATGCAAAGTGAAATAAGCAGAACCAGGAGAACATTGTACACAGTAACTGAAATATTGTGGAAATGATCAAATGTGACAGACTCTGCTACTAACAACAATACAATGATCCAGGACAATTCTGAGGGACTAATGATAAAGAATGCTATCCACCTCCAGAGAAAGAACTGTTGGAATAGAAATGCAGAAAAAAATTTATCACTTGCTTATTTGGGTATATGATTTGGGGTTTGGGTTTTGTAAGATTATTCTTTTACAAAAATGAATAGGGAAATGTGTCTTGAGTAATAATATTATGTATAACCCAGGGCAATTGCTTGTCAAGGCTGTGAGGGGAGAAGGAAGAGGTGAGGAATTTAGCATGAATCATGTAACTTTGGAAAGCGTGTAAATTAAAGTTAAAATTTTTAAAAAGAAAAAAGAAAAGTTGAGAGAATGTCAAAGTACCTGCTATTATTCTAGATACTAAACTTCTGAATATGAGACTCATTTCTCATAGATTGGTCCTTGAACACGACACATGAAGCCATGCCCACAAGTGAAGAATGGTCAGATTAGCAGGATGGAAAAGATTACATTCCATAGGAGTTATTTTCCAGAACCCAGGATCAACACCACACACCAAGGAGCTATTAGATAAAACATTCCTATGTTTGATTGGTAGCAATTTTGTGGACAAGTCTACTAAACTACCTATAATTCCTTTTTAAAAATTGAAGAATTGCTAGAAAGTCTAATACATCTAATATTATTATATGCTTTATCTATCCCTTTATTACACCCATTCTTTGTTATTTTTTGTATGAGAGGCAGTGTAAGGCATAGAAGGCTTGAATTAATGGATATTACAGTGTGTAGCCATTTGGGCAAGTTTTCTCACCTCTTACTACCCCAGACAACTCTATAAGACTGTAAAGCACATAGTAAACAAGATATAAATGATAACAATAATATTATTACTAATACTATTATTATGAGTCTCTGGTTGGAAATAGATTTCTCCCACAAATGAAATCACAAGGACAAACAGCCCCCCCCATTTCTTTTATTAAACACTCACCTTCTGTCTTAAAATCAATATTGTGTATTAGTTTTAAGGCAGAAGAGTGATAAGTTCTAGGCAATGAGGGTTAAGTGGCTTGCCCGGGGTCACATAGCTAGGAAGTGTCTGCGGTTAAATTTGAACCCAGGACCTCCCATCTCTGGGCCTGACTCTCAATCCACTGAACCACCCAGCTGCCACCACCCCCAATTTCTTTTTGCTTATGGTCAAGAGAATGGTACAGAACTGCCATTAATAAATATATGACCCTGGAATCTCCTGGAGTAGGATGGATTTCATACTCTCACCACTACCCTCTTGTGGTGAACAATCTGCATATCTACCATTTTGATTTATGCCAACAGTAACTGCCACAGACTTATGGGCTACAAAGTAGCATAAACTAAAAGGCTCATGAAGAGTCTGAACCCATAACCTTGGCTTCTTTAACACCATCCCTAAACCATCCAGGCATCTAGACATAAAGGAACAATTCAACCTATTTCACTTTTCTTTTAAATACCTTCTACTTTATTTTTTAAGTCTATATTTGTGGAAGGAAGAACGTTATTTCTATATACTTTGTGAATATTATCTCATCCGATCCTCACAAAATTCCTGGGATACAGTAATTATACCCCATTTTACAGTTGAGAAAACTGAAGTAAACATAGGTTAAGTGACTTGCCCAGGGTCAAAGAGCTGGTCTGAGGTCTTCCTGACTTCAGGCTTAATTCTCTGTCCACTGTGCTGCCTGATATGAAGTTTGGCTTCTGGGATCAATGAAAAGACTACTTGGTCTAGGGCTCAGGAGAATTGAGTTCAAGTGGACCATCTGTCACTAACTAGTTGAATGATGATTATTATAGAGAAAGTAAAGTCCAGAGAAATTGAGTAACATGGCCAGGATCAAACAGGTAGTGTCAGAAGTGGAATTTGAACCCAAGTCCTCTGTCTCCCAATTCAATAGTCTCTGCACCATACCATACTGGCTCCAATAAAAGTCAGTTCACAAAATATGTGAATTTCTAGCTTACCATGGTTTCACTTCATCATACTTGTTCATTTCCCCTTAAAAGAGGTACATTAAATATTTTAGAGAAAGTTTGAATTTGTCCTTGTCTTCCTAAGCTAATCCAAACTGTCAGAAAAAGAAAAGAGTGGTCTAGCAACTGAGAATTCACCCGGGACACCATGTTGCCATGGGCTACCATTGCTATAAAAGAAACAGGTCTTTATTTAAAGGGGATATAATTAGGAAATAAAATTTCCTTTTCTTCAGGGGGCATTATTAAGGAAATCAGATTTAGGAACATTTTCATTTTTAACATGCATTAGTGAAACACACACACACATATATATATATATATATATATATACATATATATAATAAAATAAAATTATGCATATATATTCCTCCTCAAAAACTTCTTCTGTAGGAACAGAACTGATGCCAAGCCTTTATAAACGATGAGGGTAGGGGATCACTTCTTTGTTACATCTAGCTCATCTAGTCTATTTTCTATTACAGGAAAACAAATCACTCCAACTTTTTCAGCTTCAGTTTCTTCATTTGTAATTCTTTACAGCATATTTTAACTAGGTCACTGTGTGAAAAGTTCTTTGCAAAGGGACATTGTGATTTAGAGAAAGCAGTGTTGGACTTTGAAGACATGAGTTTATGCTCAGGCTTTACTACTTAAAGTCTATTTAATGGTGCTTAAATGATTTACCCTCCGAGCTTCAGCTTACTCATCTGTTAACTGGAAATAATGCTAAGACAGATGTAAATATATCCATTCTGAGGAGATCCAGATGTCCCTGTGGATGGTTGAATGAGATTTTTTTTTCTTGGTGTGATTTCTACTTTCTCTTATAACACAGTAGAGGCTATGAGATTAAAATCCAAATGTATTTTTGAAGCTTACTATCATTGATTCATCTGTGAAAATATAGACTTGGTATTCTAAAATTATGTTGAACATTTCTAGATATAACCAATATGAGAATTGATTTTGCTTAACTATGCATGTGTTTTTGCAAAGGTTTTATTTTTTCTCCTTTTTTCCAGAAGGAGGAAGAAGGTGGGAGGAAAGAAAAAAAAGGAAATCTTGATGATTAAATAAATACAACTTAAGTTTATAGAAAATCCACTGAACTTTACTAGGGAAAAGACAGTTTTTACATATGCATTTTACAAATATAATCCATTATATAAATATGAGGTGAAAAAATATAGATATTTGATATAAACTAAAGAAAAAGATAAAGAAAAAGGTACAGAAAAATTGGCACTGAAATTTACTTAAATCATCTAGTCAGTGGAATGTGAAACCTGACCATTACTCTGCCTTTAGAGCAATGTATGTTTAGAATGGCAACTAATATATTTCTATTGACTCACTGTGTCCCTTTAGGCAAATCATGTCTCTTCTCTAGACTTCAGTTTTTCCACTTAAGTGATCTCTAAGTTCCCTGCTAACATTTGCATTCTAGGATTCTTTAGGAATAGAATGCACACACAATCAAAACTCAATGGATATCTCTCATGTGCTTCCTCGTGAAATAAAATTATAAACTTCCTTTTAATTTTTAATTTTCTCCTTCCTCATCTTCCAAGTAGCTTGCAAGAATACTGATAAAAATAAGTTTCAGTTATAAATTGGTTATTATTGTCATTATTTGATGAAGTCTTTGGGTATTTAAATAAATAATTGTCATTTCCACAGTGCTATGAAGTTTATAAAACTTTCATAAGGCTGTGAGATAGGTAGCAGTACCAGTATCTTTCTCCTCATTTTACATTGGAGGAAACTCCAGCTACAACAAAATCAAAAAGAGGATTTGAATTGAAGTCTCTTGGTTCAACGTGCTCTTTCCACAATATCACTCTAGAAATCCATTCAAAGAGATTCCTAGACTTATTTCAAACCTAATGGTAAAATAACTTCAAGTTGAATAAGAAATATTAAAATAAGAAAAATTCAAATTTTATAAAATGGCATCTTGAGAGAGTCCTCTTAAATTCAATCTATTCTTAAACAATGTGACTAGGAAACAAATTGATTTCCTGCAGATACATAATATTATTATTTATATTTCAGCTAATATATTATTGCATAACTGATCTATTAAAATGAGTAAGATTATTAGATTTTGGCTAATTTTGTTCCTATAAAATTGGAATGTCATTAAATGAAAAGAAATGAATAAATGAAATGTAGTTTTTATTTTTTATGAAGGCAATTTTTACTTTACATGTACAGAAAGAAAATCAATAGATATGGTTATTCCTGACTATAAATTATATAATTTCTCATTTTTAAAAGTCCATGAATTTAAGAATCATCAAAAAAGATGAACACATCAATATTAAAAAACAAAAAGAGTATTATATGTAAAATTGCCTATAGTATTTATAAAATTTTAGAGAAATATTAAATTTGACAAGGAAGAAGGAAAATTATTCTGTTTGTATTCTCATATATATGTGTGTGTCTTCTGCGTTTTTAAAATGTTCTTTCTTCTTCTTTCTATCTTTTTTCTATCTTTTCTTTCTACCCTTTTCTCTTTCTTTCTCTCTTTCTCTATTACTACCCACAAACTTATTCCCCTCCCCTGCCATGTTCAATGTTCCCTTTTCTGTCTACCCCCAAGTGAAAGTCCTCTCTTGCAACAAATAATTATACTTAGGAAAAACGGAACAACATATTAGACACAATGGATGTCATTTTTAAACGCAGATAAAGTAAATTGCCCCCAATGACTAATAAAACTAGGACTATTTAACATGCAACTTTTTTATAAAACTATCCCTAAATATGTAAAAACCTGTTATTGCTCAAAAGGTAATATACTCTATATTGAATCTAGGGATACATTTGAAATCAGAAAAATCTAGGTTGAAATCCCACCTCTGACAATTTACAAATGTATGACCCTGAAATATTTGAGTTTTAGGAAACTCTCAGAGTTTTATCATCTAAGTTATAGAAGGTAATCATTGTCATATTGTTAGAAATGAGGTTAGGGCTTCTGGAATCTTCATTATCTCTTCACTACTCAAAACTTATTCATATCATTCAGCCTAAAAATGATTAAAACATTATTTTGTTTGAACCCCAGAACTGTCTTCTAGTGAGGACCTTGACAATAGCCACATAAACAAAGAAGAATCTAAAAAATAAAAATAAAAAACCTAGGAAAATCAAAATGATTCATTCATTATTTCTTATTAGAATGAATGAGATAATATTTGTCATAATTTGGGCACTTAATCTAGAGTCTAGTACATAGTAGGTGCTTAATAAATGTTTAACCCTTTCCCGTTTCCATTCACATCAGTTCTGAGTTTTCTTTCTTTTAGAATTTAGCCTTCAATGATACTTTTAAAACTCTTTGAAGAGGGCAATTTCCCGAAGGAGAAAATAAATATTTGGAAGTGGCAAACCCCCTCCAATTTTCCACATGTTGTGCTTATGCTACAAACTCCCTAAATCTGTACCTTCTAGGAGGTTTTTGTTTCAGGAATGTGAAAAGCTGTATCAGCAATTACAGAGCCTAATGGTCCGTAGGTCCCCAGCAGTTTCTATAGACAAAGAGATGAAAGTTTGATTCGTTTGTCAAGGATTTCTACCCTTTCCTGCTCCCCAAAAAGACTTTCAGTGGCAGACAAAAGAATAACAGGCCAATTAAGATTAACAGAACAGAAAGGTTAAAAAGAGCAGAGAAATAGATGGTACTAGGTGCATGGAATGAGCTCATCCCTGCAGCTAAGCACAGAATTTAGCCCTGAGTGGCATCTGAGGTACAAAGACAAATACTTGAGTTATGATTTTTTATAATTTTATTTTTAAAATTTATTTGATTTGATTCATTATCTGATAAAACCATAGTCCAGTGAAATGTAAATTCTTTTAATGTAATTGTTATTAATTCGTTTATTTCCATTTATATTTCACACTTATGGAGGGTAGTCTCTATTCTCCAATGACAATGGCCTTGCCACAAGACACTCCATCTCTTGGCTCCACACATTATTTTTCCCATGACTGGAATGACCTCCTTCCCTATCTCTGCCTTCTGGCTTACTTCAAATTTCAGTCAAAATCCCACCTTCTGCAGGAAGCTGTTCCCAGTGTCTTTTAGTGCCAGGACCTTCCTATAATCTCTAATTCATCTCATACATAATATGTTTGTACATAGATGTTTATATGATGTTCTCCTTCATTAGATCATGTACCCTTTGAAAGTGGAGGGTTTTTTTGTTTGTTTTTTTTTGCTTTCTTTATATCTTCAGGACTAACAGTGTCAACCCTAGTCAAAACTTGTTGAATTAACTTGACAAAATGTTGCTAGCATTCCTCAATAGCAAAACTTCTCAAATATTCCCCCCCTTTCTCTACCCACTATTTTGACCTGTGCAAGGTATGAACAATCTATAATCCATGCTATATTGATGTTCTACATCATTCAGCAATTTATATTATTTATATTAATCTTAGAAACAGTCTCTTGGAACATTGTACACAGAGACTGATAAATTATGGCACAATTGATTGTAATGGACTTTTCTACCAGCAGCAATGCAATGACCTAGGAAAATCCAGAGGAAATTAGGAGAAAGAATGCTATCCACATCCAGAGAAAGAACTGTGGGAGCAGATATGCATTAGACAAATATATGCTCGACCACGTAGTGTGACAAGGATGTGATTAGGGTTTTGATATTAAAGGATCACTCTACTGCAGATATGAATAACATGAAAATAGGTTTTGAACAATGATACATGTATAACCCAGTAGAACTGCTTCTTGGCTTTTGGGAGGTGGGGGGAAGAAAAGGAGAGGATAATGAATCATTTAACCATGGAAAAATATTCTAAAGAAATTTTTAAAAAAGAAAGAAGATGACGAAAGAAATAGTCTCTTGCTTGTAAAATCACACTTAATGACCCCTGGATAGTTTCTTCATTTGTGATATTTGAGGCAAAGGGATAAGTAGGAATGGCTCCCCATCTTCATTACAAAACCATGACCACAAAAGAGGAGTAGGATGAGCTGAGAGGGAAAGGGAGCATGGGCAACTGATCCATCAGCTAGGAGTGGAGCTTGGTAGAACTCTTTATGGAAGAACAGGAGACCCCTTTTCAAGAAAACCACCACTGATTCCCATGTCTTCTTCTTTCTCTTGTCTTCTTTTTTTTTTAAACCCTTACCTTCCATCCTGGAGTCAATATTATGTATTGGCTCCAAGGCAGAAGAGTGGTAAGGGCTAGGCAATGAGGGTCAAGTGACTTGCCCAGGGTCACACAGCTGGCTCTTTTCTTCTTCTAAAAACCCTTATCTTCTTCTAAGAATCAATATTAAGCATAATTGGCAGAAAATTGGGGTTAAGTGACTTATCCAACATCACATAGCTAGGAAGTGTCTGAATCTAGGATCTCCCAACTCCAGACCTGGCTCTCTATTCACAGAGCTACCTGGTTTCCTCTTCCCTGAACCTTGGTTGCTAAGTGAGAATGAGAAATGGTTACTGCCCACTGTGGTAGAGACTTGAAGAGAGAGAGGTTTTGCAGGACAAGCCAAGATGCAAGAAACAAGGCTGGGGACCTGACCTGCCTGTCAATCAAGAAGAAGGTTCCAAATGGAATGTTCCCAGGAGAGGCAGTTGGGGGAGCCTGACCAGAGGAGAGGAATTGGGACCTTGGGACTCACTCTCTCTCTGGGGGTTATTGAACTGAGGAGGCTTGGCTTTTTTGGGCTCTCTCACCAAAGGAGGAACTGATTCTGGCTCTGGCTCTGGGAGCTGAAGCTGGCCAGCGGAATTTGTTTCTCTCTCTCTCTCTCTCTCTCTCTCTCTCTCTCTCTCTCTCTCTCTCTCTCTCTCTCTCTGAGATTTGACTGACCAAGAGTTGGAGGTATGCCAGGCTGAAGGAGAGACTTTTCTTGGTGGCTGGCTGAAGGAGAGAAGCCCTGAACTAATCTTGCTAGCTTTGTCCCAGGCTAAAGGACCCTTGGGAGGGAGGGCTTCTGAAATTAGGCTGAGAGACCTTGATGGCTTTATGAAGAAGAAAGAAGATTTTAAACAGTTGTCCTCCATCCATCTCTCTAACTGTCCCTCTGAGTCACAGTTGAGACAAGACTGAATATTTCCATAACCCTTCTAAATTCTTATTATAGATTAGGGAAACCCTCATCCCTCTTTCTTCAGTTTCCCATCCTGTTGTTTTCCAAGAAACCCCTTACCTGAGAAAGAAAAACAGAGTATTTTATAGTCCACTCAGGGGGAAGGGAGGAAACCAAAAGGCTTCCAGAAGCGGGTGGTTAAGGGAGGGAGGGAGGGAGGAAGAGGGTAGGAAATAGATTGACCCATCAGCCATCAATAGAGATCAGTAGGCAGACCCCTGTGCATTCCCCTGTACCAGCATCTCTCTCAACATGTCTCTGTATCTCTCAGTATCTCTGAAGAAAGTATTTCTATCTCCATACTAGTAGCAGTTCTCCAGTCACAGTCAAGTCCGAGTACATTCCAATTTGTTAGTTCAACAACAAATAGCAACACAAATTACTTATTAATACATTTGGCACCTCGAGTTTGACTCGAACCCCACAATCCTTCAAAATGTTCAGACAAATGGTTTTTGGAGTTGTGATTGTGGCAGCGATTACCTGCTTTGGGGTATATCATATTTTATATAGCAAACTAGACACGTAGGCAACATTACAATAGCTGTTTTTCAGCTGCCATTTCAACATGAATGGGTACTCTGGCAAGTCTTGGCACAAGTGTATGTACTTTTTATGGCTGTGTTGCAGACTAACCCCCATGCCAACAACAAAGGCCCAATCCCTTTCTCTCCCCTCTTGTTCATACTCCTCTTCCTCCTCTCCCCAGTGACTTCATAAGATTACCCTGGTTAATGTATATTATATGCACAAATCTTTACATGCTGTCTTTGAGGGCAGGGACTGTGTTTTTGCCTTTCTTTGAATCTCCATTGCTTAGCACAATGCCTTGTATGTAGTAAATGTTTTAGCAAGTGCTTGTAAATGTCAACTAATGGCTCTATGCAACTCCCTGAGACTGCAAGTTACAGAAAAGTTTACTAATCTGCATTGGTAAAGGGAGTTTGGAGTTTCCTCTCCATTCCGATGAGATCACATGTCCAATTCCAATTCCTACAAGACTATGCTCCAGAAGTATAATAATAATTATGATGCATATCTACTTTAGCATTTGAAATCAGAAAACATGGTACAGTTGTTTGTTAGCATATTAAGGTTGAGAAATTCACATTTTTGGTAAGGGTTGGATTAGATCTCTAAGTTCCCTTCTCATTCAAAAAATATATGAATTTTTTTAAATGGTGGAATGGTAATAGAAGAATAGAGTATTTGCACTGTCGTGGAAACCAGCAATTTTCATATCTTGTTTGTAGGCTTCAATTTGGAGTATTTTTTCCTTTCTTTTCCCCCTCAATGAGTCAGTAGCCTAGGATAAAAAGAAGATTTTCAAACTGCTTTAACCTATAAAATGGGGCACAATGATCCTAAAACCTATCTCAAAGACTTCATAAGAGTCACCTTTTGGAGAAGTCATGAAGAATAGTACAGAATTTGACTTTGCTTTGCAATTATAAATGAAAAGGTCTCAACCATAATTATGGTTACTTGAGGAAGATAATCAGTTCTTTTCATCACTATTTCTTCCCCACTCTCACTTTTCTTTCTCTATAAATTATCTGGAAAGGGGCCCTTGAAGAGAGGCAAACCATAGAGACCAGAATCAACTGTTTCTACATAACAGGAGGTGCAACATTTAAAACCAAAGTCAGATTCAAGACTAAAAAAAGTGAATAATGGGTCATCTGAAAAAGGGATATAAGGTCATATTTTGGGCCACTGGGGCAGATTGGAGAGTAAAGTGAAGAACAGTCCTAGAATTTGATCTCAAACCTACAATGAGCTACTCAGAACACTCTGATGGCATAGCACAGCAGTCTTGTGTCCCCTTGTTCAGATGAATATGTAATTGGATTAAAATGTCTTTATACAAATAGTCCAACTATATCTGTGCCATAAACATTTAAAAAAATAAAAATCTGAGTTTGAGACCACTATTAGATGATGCAAGTGGAACTCCCTGAGAAGTAGATTTCTATGCCTAATTATTTTGGGGAAACAGGTTCCTTTATGTATTGACTAAGCAAGGTCCTTTGGTTAATAAAGTGCTTCTGAGAATGGCATGCTTTCCCATACTCTCACAACTCAGTTCCCTCTACCGTTCTCCCTTCAAAGGACCAGTCCTGATTTCCTATAGACCTAGAGCTAGATAGAAGGTCCTTCAAATGCCATTTAGTGCAATCCCCTCTCATTTTGCAAATGAAGGAAATGGGGTCCAGGAAGGTTTGTTAGTGCCCTCATCAAATCACTATGTTTTTACCTGTTTTGATATCTGTGTTTGTATATACATATATACATATATGTGTGTATATATGTATATATATATATATTTATATATGTACATGTATTTTGTTATTATTTATTTCAGTTGTATCTAGCTCTTTGTAATCTCATGTAGGTTTTTTTAATGTATTTGTTTAATTAATTTAGAATATTTTTCCATGGTTGCATGATTCATATTCTATCCCTCCCCTCCTCCTTCCCCCTCCTGGAGCCAACAAGCAATTCAACTGGGTTTTACATGTACCTCATTTTACAAGACCTCATTTAGGGTTTTCTTGGCAAAGATACAGGAGCAGTTTCCCCTTTCCTACTCCAGCTTATTTTAAAAATGAGGAACTGAGGCAAAAATGAGGAAGTGTCTGAGGCTGGATTTGAACTCTGGAACAACAGTCTTTCTCACTCCAAGCCCTGTACTCTATCAACATATGAATACAACTACATACATACTAAACATATTGTGTCATTAGAACATGTATTTCATATAATATACATGTGCTTGATATATATTTTAAGAAGGGAGTACACTAAGAACTAAGCAGAAGTGGGGGCAGCTGGGTGACTCAGTGGATGGAGAGCCAGGATTGGAGACAGGAAATCCTGAGGTTCAAATCTGGTCTCAGACACTTCCTAGCTATGTGACCCTGGGCAAGTCATTTAACTCCCATTGCCTGCCCTGATTGCTCTTCTGCCTTGGAACCAATACACAGTATTGATTCTAAGACAGAAGGAAAGGGTTTAAAAAAAACTAAGGGGATGAGGAAAGGCTCCCCTCTGATGGTGGCACATGAAACTGAATCTTGAATGAATGTGAGAGGTAGAGATGATAAAGGAGTGAGTGCCTTCCAGGAAGAAGGGGAATATCTTATTCAAATACACAGGAAGACAAGAATGCTGAGTCTGGGAAACAGCAAGTGCAAATAGAATTCAGTGTGTGTGACGGGGGAGGGGGATTATAAGAAGTCTGGCAAGGGAAGATTATAGAAAAAGCATACAAGGCTTTAAAAGTCAAACAGGAATTTGTATTTCATCCTGGAGGTGGCAATGAATCACTAAAGGTTAGTTGAGAGAGGAATGGCACAGTTGGACTTGTGCTCGGGGATTATCTTGGCATCAGTTTCAAGGATCGACTAGAGAAGAGGGAGAATTGAAATCAAGAATCCAATTAAGACAGTCTGTTGACATAGTCCAGGCAAGAGGTGATGGGAACTTGAACTACTGATAAAATTTATTTTATGCTCTTCAGGGAATGCATCCTGACTTGAATAGATAACGTAGTGGCATGATATAAGATGAGCTGCTTGGTTGGTTTTCAGATATTTAAAAGGAGAGTAAAGACTCTTTGTTGAACAAAAAAGAGCAAGTTAAAAAATAAAACAAGGGATGGAGTGTCACTAAGGAAATTAAAACTGATTCTGGAATTTGGAGGTGGAAAGGAGAATTAATCTAGAATAACGTCTTGTTTTATATATAAAACTGAGGGTCAGAGCTCACTTACATATGGTCACACAGACACAAGAGAAGAAGAAGTAAGACTTGAACTCAGGCCTTCCAACTTCAAATCCAATGCTTTCTCCTCTACCTGATGCTGCCTCTCTGAAGGTGTTCATTGAAATTAATCTCTTGGCCACTATGACAGACTTAGAAAAGCAAGTGGTATTGTGCTAGGATTCCATGAACCTGAAACCAACTCAACTGTCACTACATCACTTACCAGCCTGCGGATATCTCGCTCACATTCCTTTTTTATTCGATTGATCTCATCCTGGTGAGACTGATAGGCCATGCGCAGGTCAGCAGCCTTCATCTTATCTGCTTGCATAAAATTGTTCAAAGCCTCTTCCACCTGCTTCTTCCCCGATTTCAGCTCTAATATCTCCTGTTGCAGCTTTAAACGCTCCCCGTCGAATGATTTCCTGGCTTCTTCTCGGACCTCATTCAATAAAGCTGTTTTCACTTTGTCAGCTGCACCATCTCTCAAAACGTTCACTGTGGTCTGCAGGCGCTGCACCTCCCCATCTTTGATTTTGACCATACGGGCAACTTCTTGCTCATGCTGCCGGATGAGAGCTTCCCGGAGAGCCTGGAGTTCCTTCATCTTCTCTTCATGGAGTTTTGCCTTCAGCTCAGAGATGTAGGCTGTGTGTTTGTGCTGCTCCTGTTCTCTCTCTTGCTTCACTTCTTGAATTTTCTCCCTCAGCTTTCCCACCTGCAGTGACAAAGGATAGCATGGGTTAATGGATGACCATGATCAAGATAGCAGCCATCAAATGTCTGCAATCCCAAGAAACTGGTTCAGTACAGCAACTCTCTACCCCTTTAACATTAGCTAAACTGAAAGGCACAGATAATCTTAACTAAAAGAGGTATCCATTAGATAAGACTACTTGGGAAGTATTTTTACCATGTAAACAGGCATGGTCTTACCTTAACACAGCAAGAATATTGTGGAAAAGAGGTCTTTTTTAACTCTTTCTTTCTGTCTTGGAATCTATATTGAACATCAGTTCCAAGAGTGGTAAGAGCTAGGCAATTGGTGTCAGGGGACTTGCCCAGAGTCACAAAACTAAGAAGTATTTGAGGCCAGATTTGAACCCAGGATCTCCCACATACAGGTATGGCTCTTATCCACTAAGCCACCTACCTAGCTGACCAATGAAAAAGTGTGATGCATTGTTATCCTATAGGTGAAGTCTTGAGAGTCCAAGGAAGAGTTACCAAACAAGTTTCTAATTACTCCACTAAATGTAGAAATAAAGAATAAAGATACCAATCCTTCCCCTCAACCTGAGTCTCCCAATTGTTTTCTATATTCTCAAATATCCTTTGAAAATGTATCTCTTCTGTGAAATTTATTTCAAATTCATTTAAAACCTCATTTCCACTCCTTAGGAAAAAATCCCCAGGGCCAAATGGATTCATAAGTGAATTCTATCAAACTTTTAAAGATTAATTAATCCCAATACTCTACAAACTATTTGACAAAATGGGCAAAGGAGACTTACCAAATTCTTTTATGACACAAAAATGATACTGATTCTCAAGCCAGTAAGATAAAAAAACAGAGAAAGAAAACTACAGACCAATATTATTAATGAGCATAAATGCAAAAATATTAAATTAGATACTAGCTAAAAGGCTACAACAAGTTATACACTATGATCGGGTAGGATTTATACCTGGAATGCAACAATGGTCTAATATTAGGAAATTCATCCACATAATTGACCATATCAACAAGCAAAGCAACAAAATAAACATGTTTATCTCAAAAAATACAGAAAAAGTCATTGCCAAAATACAACACTCATTCCTATTAAAAACACTAGAAAGTAAAGAAATAGATGGACCTTTCCAAAAAATAAGAAACAGTTTATATTTAAAACCATCAGCAAGTATCATCTGCAATGGGGACAAGTGAGAAGCCTTTCCAATAAGATCAGGAGTGAAGCAAGGACGCCCATTATCACCTCTATTATTTAATATTGTATTAGAAACACTAGCAGTAGCAATTGGAGAAGAAAAAGAAATTGAAGGGATTAAATTAGGCAATGAGGAGACTAAACTATCACTCTTTGCAGATGATATGATGATCTACTTAAATAATTCTAGAGAATCAACTAAAAAACTAGTGGAAATAATCAACAACTCTAGCAAAGTTGCAGGATACAAAATAAACCCACATAAATTATCAGCATTTCTATATGTTTCCAACACATCCTGGCAGCAAAAGTAGAAAGGAAACTCCATTTAAAATCACCTTAGACAACAGAAAATACCTGGAAACATACTTGCCAAGATAAATTCAGGAATTGTATGAACATAACTACAAAACACTTTTCACACAAATAAAACTAGAACTAAACAATTGGAAAAACATCAATTTCACATGGGTAGGATAAGCTAATATAATAAAAATGGCAATCCTACCTAAATTAATTTACTTATTCAGTGCTATACCCATCAAACTACAAAAAAAAAAAAAACTTTTTAAAATAGAATTAGAAAAAAATTATACAAAGTTCATCTGGAAGAACAAAAAATCAAGAATACCAAAGGAAATAATGAAAAAAAATGTGAAGGAAGATGGCCTAGCAGTACCAGATCTCAAACTATACTATAAAGCAGTGGTCATCAAAACAATATAGTACTGGCTAAAAGACAGAAGGAATAGAGTTGCAGTAAATGACCTCAGCAAAAGATAGTGTTCAATAAATCCCAAAATATGAGCTTTTGGGACAAGAACTCACTATTTGACAAAAACTGCTGGAAAATTAGAACACAGTATGGAAGAGATTAGATTTAGATCAACATCTCAAACCTACACTAAAATAAATTAAGAATGGATAAATGACTTAAATGTAAAGAGGGAAAATATAAGTAAATTAGGTGAACATAGAATAGTATACCTGTCAGATCTATGGGAAAGGAAAGAATTTAAGACCAAGCAAGAGTTAGAGAATATTATAAAATGTAAAATAAATAATTTTTATTGCATTCAATTAAAAAGGTTTTGTCCAAACAAAATCAGTGTAACCAAAATTAGAAGGGAAGCAACAAATTGGGGAATAGAACAAAAACCTTCGATAAAGGTCTAATTTCTCAAATTTAAGAAGAGCTAAATCAATTGCACACAAAAATCAAGCCACTCCTCAACTGATAAATGAGCAAGAGTCATGAATAGGCAGTTTTCAAATAAAGAAATCAAAAGTATCAATAAGCACATGAAAAAGTGTTCTAAATCCCTCCTGATTAGAGAAATGCAAATCAAAACAATTTAGAGGTATCACCTCACACCTAGCAGATAGGCCAATATGATAGCAAAGGAAAGTGATAAATGTTGGAGGGGATGTGACAAAATTGGGACACTAATGCAATGCTGGTGGAGTTGTTAATTGATCCAACCACTCTGGAGTGTGATTTGGAATTGTGCCCAAAGGGCTTTAAAAGACTGCCTACCCTTTGACTCAGTCATACCACTGCTGAGTGTATACCCCAAAGAGATCATAAGGAGAAAGACTTGTACAAGAGTATTAATAATGGAGCTCTTTGTGGAGGCAAAAAATTGGAAAATGAGAGGTTGCCCTTCAATTGGGGAATGGCTGACCAAATTGTGGTATATGTTGGTGATGGAATACTATTGTGCTCAAAGGAATAATAAAGTGGAGGAATTCCATGTGAACTGGAACAACCTCCAGGAATTGATGCAGAGCGAGAGAAAACCAGGAGAACATTGTACACAGAGACTGATACACTGTGGCACAATCGAATGTAATGGACTTCTCTACTAGCAGCAATGCAACAATCCAGGACAATTCTGAGGGACTTATGAGAAAGAATGTTATCCACGTTCAGAAGAAGAACTGTGGGAGTAAAAATGCAGAAGAAAAATATATGATCAATCTTGGGGTTTGATGGGAATATGATTGGGGATATAAACTCCAAATGATCACTCTATTGCAAATATTAATAATATGGAAATAGGTTTTGAACAATGATATATGTATAACCCAGTGGAATTGCTTATCAGCCCCAGGAAGGGGGAGGGGAGAAGGGAGGGAAAGTACATGAACCATAACCGTTAAAAATATTCTAAATAAATTAATTTTTAATTAAAAAATAAAACCTCATTTCTACTCTCATTTCAAATAAGAATGTCTATAAAACCCAACCTAAAGCTATATCTCATAGAACAAAAACCCCACAAATAAGGTCATTTTTATTACCTAGATTTTACCCAGTATGTTATAGGAAAGTGTTGGCAAAGTATTGACACACATGCTGGTCCCAGCATGGAGGAACTCTTCCGTTCCCCCTCTTTCCAGCACCCAAAGACATTTTTTTTTCATTCCCCATCACTCTGTCCGAATGCTCAAAGAGAGCAGTTCCTCCTTCTGCTCTCTCAGGTAATGAGGTGGGGCTCACAGAGACTATTTCTTTGGATTCTGCATTGGCTTGCTGGAGAGTACCAGACTTTCAAGTGGAGATTGGGAATTGAGGAAACCCTTGCCAGGGCCTGAGCAGGGTTTCTCAGCAACCAGAGGAAGGAATCTCCAAGGAAAGAGTACCTCCAGAAGCCAAGGCAAGAATGTCTCCAAGCCAGAAGAGAGAAGAATCCAGGAAGATGTGATCTTTTATAGTCCTTTTTCCATGTCACTTCCTGTCTCTCCTCCACTTCACAGGAACTTATCACAGCTTCCAAATTGCCTAGCACTGCCCAAGGAGGGTAGAGTCTGTGGGATCCTTTGAGGGTGTAAACTCTTATCAGAAGGATTCAAAAGTTTCTGACTTATTGTGTTAAAAGGTTGTAGTTCTCTAAGTACTTGATTAAGTTAAGATAAAGAAAATTCCTTTCACTGAGGTGATGTGTTATGATAAGATAAATGCTAAAGCAATAGCTGCTCCTTGCCACTCAGGTTGTGACTTAGACAAGAGTTTAGTCCTGATAGGTGCATGGTCCTCATAGAAGACAGGATCCCACAGGGAACAGATACTCTGCCCATTTACTCAGGGAAAAGACAGGCAGGCAGACTGTATGCTTGAACGCTTCACTCCTGTATCAAGATAACTATGCTGTTCTTAATCTACATTTGTTTAATTTATAATTGTTTATTAATTACCTACTACATTCCAGTAACTGGAGATACCAAAATAAAAAATGAAATTGTTCCTACTGAAAGGGAGTTGAGGCTATCAGCACAGCAAATGGTTAATTTTGGGAAGAGAGTGAACTATACTCACTCCATCTTGTGATTTAATTCTAGAACTAACTTTGTTCCCTTTTCTATTCAATTATGGGTCTATGTCCAAATTCTGTCCTATGAGAAAAGTTATTTAATTTTGGAAACTGGAAGAAAACTTTATTACATTATTGAACCTATCCCTGTATACCTGGGAAACTGGACCACCTTTACCTGATGTTTAGAGACCTTTAACCAAGTACTTATATTATGTTGATCAGAAATGCAAATAGATGTTTAGATTTGTGTAAAGAGTTTTCTCATAATTATGTATCTTCAGTAACCCATATGTATTATCTGATAATTGGCCCTATATTGATCAATCAGTTATATACAGACACTTATGAGGAGTGGAATACCTCTTTTCCTGAATTCAGGACATTGTTTTCTCTCCCCCTTCCAAATTTGAAAAACCCTAATCTTTCATCCAATTAGAAATTGCATTATTTTCTTTTAATTGATTGGTCTTATTTGATTAATTGCTTTTAATTTTAATTAAATATTAATTAATTGATCTTATTTGATTAATTGTTTTTACCTGTATAAAAGTTTGCTTTCTCCTATATTCTGGTTCTAGCCATAAACTAAGGAAGCAGGGTGTTCCTGATATGTTAGTAGGCAATTGAAGTGCATTGCTTAATAAATTGATAGGCTAAGAAGATCAAACTTTTGTTTTCTCAGTCATTTCATCTTTTGTTTATTACCCTACCATCACAAGCTTTTGGTCTAACAGAGGACATCCTATGCATATATATATATATATATAGGGAAGGTACAGATTCAATAAATAAGAAGAAATTAGCAGAGAGAAGACACTGAAATTAAGATCATCTGAAGTCAGTTTTATTAGATTAAAATATGTAATGGGATATTGTGTATAATAAACTTAGAAAGATAGATTGGAGCCAACTTGTAGAAGGCTTTAAATGTCAATTAGCAGAACTTGCATATTTTTTCTAATGCTAACAGAGAAAGACAAACATGTACTGAGCAAGAGAGTGACATCAATGATCAAATGAGTGGCTTTAGGAACTAGCAGAGGGAAGGAGTATGGATTGAAGAGAGATTTGAGGTGAGAAGTTCATTTAGGATATTACTCCAGTATTTTTGCTAAGAGGTAATGAGGATATTTTTTGTCTTTCAATGTATAGTGTGAAAGGAAATTCTTGGTTTTCTTTGTGTATTCTGAGTTTACACTTGTGAAAAGGGAATCCTTTTTTCTCTTTGCCTAGTTGAAGTTAAAACTTTGGTTAACAATAATTTAAGTACTCCTACTTAGTAACTCACTAGATTGTGAGGACAGTATTAACTCTCCTTTGTCTACTTTTGAATTAATCAACAAATAAGTATACATCTATACTTAACCCTAAAGTAGAAGTCCACAAATTCTTACTACAGGAGTTTACACCTCCAAACTGGGTGATAACTCAGAAATGTGTGAATCCTAGGAGGAGAGTTAACACCTTTAGAGGAGAGAAGTCAATGCCACAGACACTGCCCCTGGGCAGTGCTGGACAATTTGGAAACTGTGAAGAGAGACAGGTACAAGAAACCACCATAAAAGCCACAAAATCCTTCAGCTGGGGCATTCTCAGGAAGTTGAATCTCCAGGAAAGCGTCTCCTGGAGATAGTCTTGGAGGGAACTTTACTGGAGACTGTGGCTTGGATCGTGGCTTCAACTTGGACTCTGACTCCTGTACTACTTCATTAGGTGAGTGAAAAGGCTGACTCTTTCCCTAGTTTCCTAAAAGAGACTAGTTTCCATTTTGGAGGAGGCCAAGTGGTTACTCACTACTGGCCCTCTTGGCTGAGGACTAGTATAGGCATTTTTCCTAACCTCTTTCACATTTCTCTACTTTATTGCTTCCCCTCTATTTTGGTAAATAAACTTCTAACTTGAGATATAATATTTTTGGCAGTCACATTATTTAATATAATTTAAGTCCAACCATTAAATTTAACCTTTTTAATTGGAAACTTTAAAAATGTGTGCTGACTATTGCCTGACTGAATTAAAGTCATGGTGGTGGTTGCAGTGGAGGTATAAATGGAGATAACGGGACAAATGTAAAAGGTATTGTGGAAATAGAATAGACAGGACTTTATAACTGATTAAGAGTCAGGGAGCATGAGGAAATAAGACTGATCCCACCACTGTGAATCTACATAACTGGAAGGTTGATGATAACCTCGATACTAATAAGGTTCAAATGATTTTAGAGGAACGATGAGTTTTGGTTAATATGTGGATTCTGAGATATCCTTTGGAATACTCAGTTCGAAAAGCCCTAAATACAGTTGTTGATTCAGAAGCAGAAGCTGGAAGAGAAACTAGAGTTATAGAAAATGAATGTGTATATGCTTATTTTATATTATATATGTAATACACATTATTTGTGTAAATACATTATATTTACTTTTATATATATGTATATATATATATTTAAAAACTCTTACTTTCTATCTTTGAATCAATACTAAGTATCAGTTTTAAGGAAGAAAAATAGTGAGGGCTAGGCAATTGGTATTAAATGACTTGCAACCTCCTTTCTCTTTTGGCTTGCTTTTCACTAAGCCACATAATTGCATACTTATTAAAGTTTAAAGTGAATTAGGAGCTTTGGTATTCCCTGTTCATGCATTTGCATATATATATATATATATATATATATATATATACATATATATATATGGGGATGGAGAGATGGGGAGAGGAAGAGAGAGGGGGTGAGGAAAGGTGGAAGGGAGTCATTTGAAAAGAAATGACAACTGAGTTGGGTAAAGCTAATTAAGTCACTAATCGAGAAAGTATTTGAAGTAAAGAATGGAGGATTCAAGACAGAACTTTGCAGTATAAACACTCAGAGGGAAGGATAACACAATGTGCAGAAGGTAAGACAAAGTCAGGGAAGCAAATCTTGGTCCCGTCACTACCTGTATGACACCAAGAAAGCTACTTACTCTCTCTGTCCAAACCTCAGTTTCCTTAGTGGTAGAATGATAGATTGGTCTATATGACCACTGAGAGCTCTTCTAACTCTAAATCTATGATCCTGTGATCTGAATGATGATTTAGCAAAGGAGACTAGAGAATGGCTAAATAAACAGAAGGAGAATTGAAAGAATTTGCTATGAAAACCAAGAAAGAAAAAGAATATTTCAGTAGAAGTTGATCCCTCAAGAATAGGGATAAAGAAGAATGAAAACAAGCCATTAGGTTTGGGAATTATGAAATCCTTAGTAACTTTCCAAAAGTTCCATTTTTGATGAGTAATGAAATACTAATCCAGAATTCTAGTTTAGAAGCCAGAAGAGAAGGGGAAGGAGCCATTATAGAGAACTTTCCCCCAATATTTTAACTAAGAAAGAAAACATCTAGATGCCAGTTTGAGGGGATGATAATACTAAGACACTAACACAGTCTTTAAAGGATGAGTAAGAACTGAGTGTGTTTACAGGCTTCCAATGTGTCATCAAATAGGAATTATTAAGGACTGGAAAGTGAATAATTAGCAATCTGAAGGAAGAAATCAAAGGAAATGAGATCAAAGGTAGAAATAGAGGGATGGACTTTGTCAAGGTTTAGGGGTATTTTTCTTTTTATCCAAACTGGGGTAAAGGAAAAAAATGTCCTTGCAATTCTTAAGATTCCATAAAATTTGACTTAAGGTTTCTCTGACTACTGAATTACCATTTATCTTTACTTCCTAAGAATTCTCACATTTTGGTTTGTACCTTCCATGTGCACTTATTTTTTATATTGTATATAATTCATATTCATGTCTTATCTCCCTAATAGACTATCAGCCCTATGAAGGCAAAAGTCTTATCTTGCAAATTCATATTTGCAAATCCTTCATCATCCAGGACAGAGCACTTAGTCATTTAGTTAACATATTTGCCTAGGCTTTAGATTTGAAAGAAAACCCCTGTGATTATGTAGACTAATGTTTCTTCATCTTTTTAATGTCATGCACTCCTTCTTAGACTACTCTTTCTTTAAAAAAATTACGGCAGAGACTTCTGGTCAAGATAGCAGCTTAGAAGCAGCAAAAGTTCAGACCTCTGAAAACCCTTCCTTACTGATCACAAACTGAATGCTCCTAGGGGACTGAAAATCAAACTTAACAACAGGAGAGAGCTGGGGAACCCTCCTTCTGGACTCAAATCAAAAGGTATGTCCCCCCAAAAGCCGGAATCCTAGAACACTCAGGCCTAAGGAGAAGGCAGAAGGAAGGTCCCAGGACCCCTCCCCCCCCCAACCCAGAGCACTAAGCCCCCAGTAGCAATAGGAACTTCAGGGGAGGAAAAGGTGCTGTTCTGAAGGGTGAACATTGAAAACAACCTGGGCAAGGCTTGGGGCTTCCAACACAGCCGGCAGGGAAGCAGTATGAAAGAGATGGGGAGCCTGTAGCCCCATGGCTGGGTCCTTTCATCAGAGTCTCACCAGAGGTTTTTGCCTCAAGGCACATCCAGACCAACCCAGTTGAACCTAATCCCATCAGGAGCCCTTGGTGCTCATGGAGGCCAGGACCCCTCCCCCCTCTAGAGTGCAGGGCCTCCTGAAAGGACAGGAACTTCAGGGTGGGCAAAGGCACTAGAGTACCTTGGGGACAGTGCTGTACCAGGCTCAGAGCATGGAAGTAAGGCAGCAGAGAAGCAGCTGGAAAGAACTGAGAGCAGTAACACCCAAAACGCCAGGAGGCAGGGGAGGGCAGACCCTGGGCTTCCCCGGGAAGACAGCACAGCTGCAGAGAACAGACAATTTGCCTAGGGCTAAAGGCTTGGATAATCAGAAGCATACACTGAGAGCCAGCCCTCCTCACTCAGATTACTGACTAGAAAGGGGAGTAAAAACCATAGAGATGGAAAACAGTACAGAGGTGCAACAGCCTCCAAACACCAAAAAAAAAGCAAGAAGACGGGGGTGACTTTGGACACATATTATGGAGCAAAAATGCAAAATACAGAGGAAATTGAAGAGGAAACACAAACAAATGCTCCAAAATCTTCCATAAGAAATGGAAATTCTGCACAAGCTCTTGAAGAATTTAAATTGGAAATTATCAAAAAGATGGAAGTCTTCTGGCAGGAAAAATTGGAAACAATGCAAAAGGAACTCAGCAATCTGAGGGACCAAAATATGAAAATGCAAAAACAGCTTGAACCTCAAAAAACAGGTCAGACCAAACTGAAAAGGAAAACCAGTCTTTAAAGGTCAGAATCAGGCAACTGAAAGACAATGATCTTGCAAAAGAGCAAGAATTAATAAAGCAAAGTCAAAAGACTAAAGAATTAGAAGACAACATAAAATATCTCACTGACAAGGTGACAGACCTGAAAAACATAGGAAAGAGACAATCTGAGAATCATTGGTCTACCAGAAAAGCAAGAAATAAATAGTAATCTTGATATCATAATACATGATATCATCAAAGAAAACTGCCCAAAGATTCTAGAACAAGGGGACAAAATATGCATTGAAAGAATTCACAGAACACCTTCTACACTAAATCCCCAAAAGACAACTCCCAGGAATGCAATTGCCAAATTCCAAAGCTTCCAAGCAAAAGAAAAAATCTTACAAGAAGCCAGAAAAAGACAATTTAGATACAAAGGAACACCAAACATGGTCACACAGGATCTAGCAATTTCCATTCTGAACGACCTTAAGGCATGGAACATGATATTCAGAAAAGCAAGAGAGCTGGGTCTTCAAAAAAGAATCCGCTATCCATCAAAACTGACTATATTCTTCCAGGGGAAAGTATGGGCATTCAACAAAATACAAGATTTCCAAGTGTTTGTAAAGAAAAGACCAGAGCTCTGTGGAAAGTTTGAAATCCAAACACAAAGAACAAGAGAAACATGAAAAGGTAAATATGAAGGAAAGGGAAAAGAAGAAAAATGTTTTCCTTTTATTCAAACTCTCTTCTATAAGGACTACATTGCTATCAAATTATATATATATATATATATTTATTAATATGTGGGGAAAATGTAATGTGTAACTCAAAAATTGTATGCATCATTAGAGTAGTAAGAAGAATCACACATAGGGAAAGTTTGGGGCATCAAGATGATATGGAGAAAGGGGGGATAGAAAGAAAAAGGGAGGGGGAAATCATTGATGATACTAAGATATACTCCAAGAAATAGAAAAAAAAAAACTAAATAGAATAATCTTTTTCACACAAAGATACACATGGGAAGGGGAGGGGAAGAATTCTTCTATAAGAAGGATAGGAAGAGAGTTTTTACTTAAAACTTATTCCCAGTGAAATCAACTCTGAGAGGGAAGAGCATCTAGATCCATTAAGATCTTGAATTTTATCTTATCCAACAGGGTAACGGAGAAGGGAAAACTAAGGGGGGGAGGGAACACAAAAAGGGAGGGAAGGAGAAGGGAGGGGAAGCGAACAAAAAGGAAGGGGCTAGAAAGGGAAACATATCAAGGGAGGGGACTAGGGGGACTGATTTAAAGTAAATCACTAGCTTAAAAGGTTATAGCTAAAGAAGAAAGGCCAGAATTAGGGGAGGGTTTCAAAATGCCAGGGAATCCACAAGTGACAATCATAACTTTGAACGTGAATGGGATGAACTCACCCATAAAACGTAGACGAATACCAGAATGGATTAGAATCAAAAACCCTACCATATGTTGTCTTCGAGAAACACACATGAGGTGGGTAGACACTTACAAGGTCAGAATTAAAGGATGGAGTAAGACCTTCTGGGCCTCAACTGATAGAAAGAAGGCAGGAGTTGCAATCATGATATCTGACAAAGCCAAAGCAAAAATAGACCTGATTAAAAGAGATAGGGAAGGTAAACATATTTTTTAAAAGGGACTATAGACAATGAGGAAATATCTCTAATCGACATGTATGCACCAAATGGCATAGCACCCAAATTTCTAATGGAGAAACTAGGAGAATTGAAGGAGGAAATAGATAGTAAAACCATATTAGTGCGAGATCTGAACCAACCACTATCAAATTAAGATAAATCAAATAAAAAAATTAATAAGAAAGAAGTAAAAGAAGTGAATGAAATTTTAGAAAAATTAGATTTAATACACTAGGTCACAGAAATATGGCATACAAATGCAGAAAAGCAGAAATAATAAATGCAGCCTTTTCAGATCATAAGGCAATAAAAATAATGATCGGTAATGGTACATGGAGAGCCAAATCAAAAATTAATTGGAAATTAAATAATATGATACTCCAAAATTGGTTAGTTAGAGAACAAATCATACAAACAATTAATAATTTCATCGAGGAAAATGACAATGGTGAGACATCCTTTCAAACCTTATGGGATTCAACAAAAGCAGTACTCAGAGGAAAATTCATATCCCTGAGTGCATATATTAACAAATTAGGGAGGGCAGAGATCAATGAATTGGAAATGCAAATAAAAAAACTTGAAAGTAAACCAATTAAAAACCCCCAGAAGAAAACCAAACAAGAGATCCTAAAAACTAAGGGAGAAATTAATAAAATCAAAAGTGATAGAACTATTGAACTAATAAATAAGACGAGAAGCTGCTACGTTGAGAAAACAAACAAAATAGACAAAGTACTGGTCAATCTAATTAAAAAAAGGTAAGAAGAAAAGCAAATTAATAGCATCAAAGATGAAAAGGGGGACATCACCTCCAATGAAGAAGAAATTAAGGCAATCATTAAAAATTACTTTGCCCAATTATATGGAAATAAATATACCAATCTAGGTGATATGGATGAATATTTACAAAAATATAAATTACCTAGACTAACAGAAGAAAAAATAGAATTCTTAAATAATGCCATATCAGAAAAAGAAACCCAACAGGCCATCAAAGAACTCCCTAAGAAAAAATCCCCAGGGCCTGATGGATTCACAAGTTAATTCTATCAAACATTCAAAGAACAGCTAATCCCAATAATGTACAAACTATTTGACATAATAAGCAAAGAGGGAATTCTACCAAATTCCTTTTATGACACAAACATGGTACTGATTCCAAAGCCAGGCAGGTCAAAAATGGAGAAAGAAAACTATAGACCAATCTCCCTAATGAATATAGATGCAAAAATCCTAAATAGGATACCAGCAAAAAGACTCCAGCAAGTGATCAGGAGGGTCATTCACTATGATCAAGTAGGATTCATACCCGGAATGCAGGGCTGGTTCAATATTAGGAAAACCATCCACATAATTGACCCCATCAACAAGCAAACCAACAAGAATCACATGATTATCTCAATAGACGCAGAAAAAGCCTTTGATAAAATACAACACCTATTCCTATTAAAAACACTAGAAAGCATAGGAATAGAAGGGTCATTCCTAAAAATAATAAACAGTATATATCTAAAACCACCAACTAATATCATCTGCAATGGGGATAAACTAGATGCATTCCCAATAAGATCAGGAATGAAACAAGGAAGCCCACTATCGCCTCTATTATTTAACATTGTACTAGAAACACTAGCAGTAGCAATTAGAGAAGAAAAAGAAAGTGAAGGCATTAAAATAGGCAAGGAGGAGACCAAATTATCGCTCTTTGCAGATGACATGATGGTCTACTTAAAGAATCCTAGAGAATCAACAAAAAGCTAGTGGAAATAATCAACAACTTTAGCAAAGTTGCAGGATACAAAATAAACCCACATAAGTCATCAGCATTCCTATATATTTCCAGCACATCTCAGCAGCAAGAACTAGAAAGAGAAATCCCATTCAAAATCACCTTAGACAAAATAAAATACTTAGGAATCTATCTCCCGAGACAAACACAGGAACTATATGAACAACACAACTACAAAACACTCTCCACACAATTGAAACTAGACTTGAGCAATTGGAAAAACATTAACTGCTCATGGGTAGGATGAGCCAATATAATAAAAATGACCATCCTACCCAAACTGATCTATTTATTTAGTGCCATACCCACTGAACTTCCAAAAAAAAAATTTTACTGAATTAGAAAAAAACAAAACAAAATTCATTTGAAAAGACAAAGGATCAAGGATATCCAGGGAAATAATGAAAAAAAAAAATACAAAAGAAGGGGGCCTTGCAGTCCCAGATCTCAAACTATACTATAAAGCAGTGGTCATCAAAACAATTTGGTACTGGCTAAGAGACAGAAAGGAGGATCAGTGGAATAGACTTGGGGTAAAAGACCTCAGCAAGACATTCTATGACAAACCCAAAGACCCCAGTTTTTGGGATAAAAATACACTATTTGACAAAAACTGCTGGGAAAACTGGAAGATAATGTGGGAGAGATTAGGTCTGTATCAACACCTCACACCATACAACAAGATAAACTCAGAATGGGTGAATGACCTGAATATAAAGAAGGACACTATAAGTAAATTAGGTGAACACAAAATAATATACATGTCAGACCTTTGGGAAGGGAAAGACTTTAAAACCAAGCAAGACATAGAAAGAGTCACAAAATGTAAAATAAATAATGTTGATTACATCAAATTAAAATTTTTTGTACAAACAAAACCAATGTAACCAAAATTAGAAGGGAAGCAACAAATTGGGAAACAATCTTCATAACAAAAACCTCTGACAAAGGTCTAATTACTCAAATTTATGAAGAGCTAAAGCAATTGTACAAAAAATCAAGCCATTCTCCAATTGATAAATGAGCAAGGGACATGAACAGGCAGTTTTCAGCCAAAGAAATCAAAACTATTAATAAGCACATGAAAAAGTGTTCTAAATCTCTGATAATCAGAGAGATGCAAATCAAAACAACTCTGAAGTATCACCTCACACCTAGCAAATTGGCTAACATGACAGCAAAGGAAAGTAATGAATGTTGGAGGGGAGGTGGCAATGTGGGGACATTAATTCATTGTTGGTGGAGTTGTGAATTGATCCAGCCATTCTGGAGGGCAATTTGGAACTATGCCCCAAGAGTAATAAAAGACTGTCTGCCCTTTGATCCAGCCATAGCACTGCTGGGTTTGTACCCCAAAGAGATAATAGGGGAAAAGACTTGTACAAAAATATTCATAGCTGAGCTCTTTGTGGTGGCCAAAAGCTGGAAAACGAGGGGATGCCCATCAATTGGAGAATGGCTGAGCAAATTGTGGTATATGTTGGTGATGGAATACTATTGTGCTAAAAGGAATAATAAAGTGGAGGAATTCCATGGAGACTGGAACAACCTCCAGGAAGTGATGCAGAGCGAAAGGAACAGAACCAGGAAAACATACACAGAGACTGATACACTGTGGTACAATTGAACGTAATGGACTTCTCCATTAGTGCCAATGCAATGTCCCTGAACAATCTGCAGGGATCATGGAGAAAAAACACTATCCACAAGCAGAGGATAAACTGTGTGAGTAAAAACACCAAGGAAAAGCAATTGCATGACTACAGGGGTGAGGGGATATGATTGAGGAGACTCTAAATAAACACTACTGCAAATACCAACAACATAGAAATGGGTTCGAATCAAAGACATATTGTAATACCCAGTGGAATTGCGTATCAGCTATGGGAGGGATGGTGGGAGGGGGGAGGAAAAGAAAATGATCTTTTTTTCCCAATGCATAATGTTTGAAAATGACCAAATAAAATAATGTTTAAAAGGAAAAAAAAATTACAGCAGAAAATATGTTTCAATTGGAAGTTAGTGAAGATAAAATAAGAACCTGAGATCTACTTTAACTTCCTGTTTTTCTGTAGAGGAAAGAACAAAAGCTAAGAAAGGTTAAAAGACATGTCTCATATAGTAAATTAGTAGAACCCCCTTCCTAACTTGACACTGATAACAAGGCGTAGAGACAGGATTTGTACCCAAATTTTCTGATTTCATATTAAGGGCTCTTTCCACAAATGTTTGAATTGGATTGTTATTTTCCTTTCTGTATCTTAATGTATCCTGCTGCTGAGCACCAAATTTCCCAAATGGAATTATCATTACAAACACATGCTGGGAAATGACAATTACAATAATACCAGATAAAAGATGCCACAGGCAGGCATAGCATGTGACTTCATGATCATTTTCAATGTCAAAAACAGAATTCAATTAAAATGAGCTTTTTATGACTACAAAGAAACTGAGTGAGTCAGTTTTATTTTTCTGTTTTAAAATAAAACACTTTAGTTAAAAATTCAAACTGGCTTCACAGACATACCACATGGACAAAATTTCTGTCCAAATGAGAATTTTGTTTTCTATTTTTAACAGAATGCATTGGTATTACTCAAATCAAAATGGATTGGATGATTTAAAATTTTCTTAGTGACCAAAAGTCTACAGAATTATACTTCCTAAAAGCTATAAATCAATTCTATTTTAAGCACCTACTTAAGTATTAGGGAAACACAAAGTAGTTAGAAGGTACAACCAGGACCTTAAGGCACTTACAGTATGCCTATACAGTGAATATTCAGAAAACTGTGGACAGCTGATGCCTTTCACATGTGGAGCACTCATTTTAGAGTCACAATAGTTTATTGGAATCTAGGCTTTGCCACATACTAGCTGTGTACTTTGGACAACCCTTAAATAAGTCATAAATTTCACCTTTATGGGGCCAGGGGATGGACAGGGCTCAGCATCAGAATGGTATTGAGTTTATGAGTTAAGAATGGCTCTAGAGGTACCTGGAAAAGGTGAAATTCACAAAAAGAATGTATAATTAAATCTCTATGGGCTCAGTTATGAGTCCCTTCAAAATTCTTTGTTATATGTAATAAACTCTTCTTCATACCTTCATACCTTTTTTATTTGTAATAAACTCTTCTTCATACCTCAAAGGAATTGAAAACACTGGAATGAAATGTTGAGATGAGCCAGCTTCAGATATTTCTACAAAGGATACTGTCTAAAGCAGTACAGACCATACAGATATATAAACCTTCAGGTCTGAACCTGGGTCTACTTGAGTCTAACCATTCATTAATAGGTCATAGATGACAATGATCTCTCTGTGTGTCTCTGTCTCTGCCTCTGTCTCTCTGTGTCTCTGTCTCTCTCTGCCTCCTCTCTCTCTATCTCTCTGTTTCTCTCTCTGTCTCTGTCTTTGTCTCTCTGTCTCTGTCTGTCTGTGTCTCTGACTGTCTCTTTGTGTCTATGTCTCTGTCTCCTCTCTCTGTCTCTCTCTGTTTTTCTCTGTCTCTGTCTCTCTCTGTTTCTCTGTCTCTGTCTGTCTCTGTCTGTGTCTGTCTCTCTGTCTCTGTCTCTCTGTCTCTCTGTCTCTCTGTCTCTCTCTCTGTCTCTCTCTGTCTCTCTCTGTCTCTCTGTCTCTCTCTCTGTCTCTCTCTCTGTCTCTCTCTCTCTCTGTGTCTCTGTCTCTCTCTCTCTCTCTCTCTCTCTCTCTCTCTCTCTCTCTCTCTCTCTCTCTCTCTCTCTCTCTCTCTCTCTCTCTCTCTCCTTCTCCCCTTTCCCTCCTCCAAAGATATGGGGCATTGTGATAATATTCTGTAAAGAACATTGAATGTAGCATAAAGTAACAATATCAATTAAAGATGTCATCAAAGAAGAAAAGTGAGAGGCTGACAGGACACTGGAATTGGAGTCAAGAAGATTTGGGTTTGGGGGCAGCTGGGTCGCTCAGTGGGTTGAGATCCAGGCCTAGAGATGGGAGGTCCTGGGTTCAAATATGGCCTCAGACACTTCCCAGATGTGTGACCCTGGGCAAGTCACTTGACTCCCATTGCATAGCCCTTACTGCTTTTCTGCCTTGGAACCAATACGCAGTATTGATTCAAAGATGGAAGGTAAGGGTTTATAAAAGAAAGAAGATTTGGGTTTAAGTACTGTCTCTTGCCAGCTTTGTGACACAGGGCGAATTACTTGAACTCTATGCTTCCTTTTCTACAAGTTCCTTCCATACCTAAATCTATGTTTCTATGAACATAGTTACATATGATATAATATAGCAAAGTTTCTTATTAAATTGCATACATAAAAGATGGAAGTACCAAAGCACAGAACACGAAACGGGAAAGACAAACTTAGAGATGAATCATAATTATGCTACATAATATCAAGAGTGTGATTCTAAACAAGTCATTTAACCTCTCAGCAACAGTTTCCTTATCTGATAAGCTAAAGAGCCTACAAAAGTGGTCTCTTCAGTGCTGTCCAGGTTTAAATCTCACTAGTAAAATTATGTTTTCCTTATCAGTATCATTGATTCTTTATACAAATAGTCTGACATATGGTGGGTGACTCACCAACTATTTTTACTCATATCTTACAACACATCAATATTGTTTTATCCTGGGAGGACAAGAAAGGGAATTTTTTTTCTAAACTCTTTCTCCAAGTCACACTAAATAACAGAAATTAATCAAATGAAATAAAATGACAAATTATAAATTATATAAAAATGATAATTATAAAGTAGAAAGAAAATAAAAGGAATATATGTTGGAGAGAATATAAAAAGACAAAAATAAAAATATATTATTTGTGGAGTTGTATAGTCCAAACATTTGGGGAAATAATTTGGAACTCTCGTAATATAGTGATTAAAATGTCCATGTCCACAGACTGTTAGGCACATGTCCCAAGAAGGTCACAGATGGGAAAACAGATCTCATATATAGAAAAATATTCAGAGCAGCTATCTCTAGAGTCACAAAACAAAAGAGATGATCTCTGATTGGAGAATATTTAAATAAACTACAGCATATAACTGCAGTGGGATATTATTGCCATGTATGAAATTATGGAGAGACTTATGAACTGATGCAGATTGAAGTTAGCAGAACCAGAAAAATAATATAATCAGTACAAGGATGCAAAGAGAAAGAACCCCCCCCCAAACCTATAACTGAACACTGTATAATTTTGAATCTTGCTAGTTATATGTGAGAAAATACATATCCTTCGTTGCTTTGTGGGGATAGGAGAAGAAGGGAATTAAGGTTATCAACCACTGGATATACTGACAGATTTAATTGATGTGTTGATTAGTTTTGCTGAAATGCTTTTTCTTTTTCTGTTATCTTTTGTTGTAGGGATGGGTCACTGGCTAAAAGAAGAGAAGGTATGTAAAAACAAAATATAACAACAAATATTTTAATTATTTAAATAAAACACATTGGTTCTGGAGTCAGAGAAGCTTGGTTTAAGCCCTGGGTCTGTTACATACTACTCTTTTCCTTTGTCATAGTTACTTCATAGATTTGTGTGACTATCTGGCATGTGATTATTCTAGTCTTTGCTTTTTAGAATTATGTGTAACCTCTCAGCTCCATAGCTTAGAAATCACATCTCTGGATATGATATATTTATAGTTTCACTTTGGTAGTGACTTGTCATGATTGCTCTTTTCCTTCTGGTTCCAATACTTCTGGACAATTTTCTTTATGACTTATTTAAATATATTTAAACATATTTGGTTTCTTTGGAGAATGACATGATTCTCAAATCATCTCCCTGCACTTTATAAAATTAGAATGGACTATAAGAGAATTAATGATATCAAAGGGAAATGTCAAGCAGATCAGTTAAGCAGAACACACATTACTACTTCATAGCTTTTTAACTGGAAAATTTATCATTTTATGGGTAAATGATGGCAAACCGGCAGAGGTGCTATTTCCTTTGTGGTTCTGAAGTATGGCATAGTAGAAAGTACATCAAAGTTCAGTAAATAAAACATCAAATCAGAGGTCAGGAGACATATCTTTAAGGGACAACTCTGGTACTTCCCATGTGACCTGTCTGTCACTTTAAATCCCTAATTCTTGGTTTTCTTTTTCTATAAAGAGAGCATTTACATTTCTAATACCTAGCTCAGAAAGTTAAGGGATGGAAAGTACTTTAACAAAATGTTTAGTAAACCTGGATGATCATTATTAGAATCGTTTGCTTTGCTTACTCCTACTAGTAGTTTCCTGATTGGAAGCCTCAGATGACAGAAGTAACCCTAAATTACTATCAAATTCCAAAGTGATCTACGAAACTTTAAGGGCTTTGAACATGGTCCAAAGCTATTAAAATTTTATCTGTGTTATCCAAGGACAACCCCTACTGGGTTCAAGCAGCTCAGCAAGAGGAAAATGCCTACCTAATGATGATTTTTTCTGGCCACAGCAACACATTAAAACAAAAGATCTTTACCAGTATGAGGCAGATTCTAATAGTGATGAAATCACTGGGGCATGAATTTTTTTCTTTTTATTGCATAATAATGTTGTTGTCTACCACCTTACATACAAACACACTAAAAACTCCAATAAATATACCTGAAAGCCTCTTTCTCTCCAAATGTATTTGAATTTATATTTATATAAAACAGCAGTCTACTGCTTAAAAGAGTCATTAATTTTCATGACAGACCCCTTAGCCATTCTAAATACAGATAAAATATTTAACTACATTCATTCTTTGGTGCTACAAAATTCAGTCAAGGAGCTAATAATAAAATAATTGCTGTCACCTTGTGTTTATGAGGTCACCAATCAAGTCTGGCTGTCTGAGTTTTACATTAACAAGCAGTAAAATATTATGAGTTAGACTAACTTGGTATTATTAAAGTTTTAAGGAATTAACAGACAAATTGTTATTAATAAACTGTGATAGATAGTGATAAAGTGATATTTATGTTTTTTATTACCTGTCAATAAACAAAGGAAATTAGAATTCTCCTACAAGGCCAGGTCTGAACTAATCATTTCATTAAAAGGCATCCTTCCAAACCTCAACCTAGAGAATGAAATGCCACTATTTCCCATTCAAAGAGAGAGTCCATAAGTTAATAAAAGGTGTCCCAAAATCTTGAACTTTGAGATATTTTTAGATTCTTGCTCCCTCTGCCTGGGAAGCATTCAATAGAACTTAGAGTTTGTACTTAAGGGGGATAGAATAAAATTAGACGAAAGTAGTGTTGAATATAAGCAGAATAAGACAAAAAGAATGAGAGAATAGGAAAAACAGTATGATCCACTGCATAGATAACACAACCTGAAATCATGAGATCCAAATTCATATTTAGAACAAAAATAAACCTGAGAGGTCATCTAGAAAAAAAAAACCTCATCATTTTTTTAGGTAACTGAGGCCCAGAGAAGTTATTTGCCCAAGGCTATTCAGGTAAAAAGAGGCAGAAGTAAGATTTGAACCCTGATTCTCTGATCCCCAAATCCATAAGACCACATTGCCTTTCACACATTCCAGCATGACCACTTTACTACCTATAAAACCTTGGGGGAAATCCCTTGACCACTTTGGGCCTCAGTTTCTTCTCTTAAATGAAGGAATTGGGCTCAATTTCCTCTAAGACCTAGAACTAAAGTCCACTGATCTATGGTGCTAAGGGGAAGGGAGAACAGGAAGAAAAGGAATAGTTTTAGACTGGGCTAGAATAAAACAGAACCCCAAAGAACTATCCCCTAGAGCTTAAGTCTATGGCTATGTGTTCCCCATGTCCTGGGAAGATAATTCATTTTCCACAGGCCATTTAAAGATCAATAAAGCTATTTTTCCCCTTGAAATGCTTAAGTACCATTCTTACCTTACTCTTCTCCTGTTGAAACTCTATCTGAATGTTGGTCAACTTAGCCCGAAGCTCTTCATTGGCCGCCTGCACTGCTTCTAGTTCCATTTCAGGCTTCTCACCCTTGTTACGATTCTTTTTGGACATGTTTCCTGTAGTGTTGGTGATAGAAAGGTCCTAATAGTCTGAACTGCACCAAGAGGCACTTGTTTTTATGCAACATTAACCAAAAAAGCAGTCATCTTCATCATCCTCCCAACAACCCCTGACCACCATTGCTTCTGTTCCTGGAAGAGAAGAAAGAAGATAGATATTAGGATATAGCACACTTTTGATTCAGTTTACCAGCCTCTCTGTTGAGTAAGGTCCTGTTCAACCATTTGAAAATCCTTTTGCTGAGAATAGAAAATAATATCCTATGCACAGACACTTGAAAAAGAATAAAAGTAAGGAAAGGAGATAGAGAAAGGAGAAAGGGAAGGAAAAAGCACTTATTAAATATATATGTTCCAAGGATTGTATAAAGTGCTTTACAACTATGATCTCATTTGGTCTTCTCAAGAACCCTGGGAGCTAGGTGGTATTATTATTACCCTCATTTTATTAAGTGACTTGACCAGGGTCACGCAGAAAGGGTCTGAAGTTGGATATGAACTCAGGTCCTCCTGATTCCAGGCCCAATGCTCCATTCACTGTACCATACAGTTGCTTCAAAAGAAATTAAAGAAAGAGGAAAAGATTTTTTATGTACAAAAATTATTTATAATATCTCTTTCCGTGTCAGAAAAAAAACTAGAAAATTAGAGGATGCCCATCAGTAAAAGGGTTTATTGGACATCAAAGAAGCCAAGGTTCTTCATCCTGAGCCACCACCAATCATCTTATCTTTTGTCTTGAATGAATTTCAGTGGATTTCAATTACTCTGGAAGAGTGAAACCACGGAGTTTGTGCAACTCTCTCACTTAAATCCAATTCATGGGCAAGTCAAAAAACATCACCTATACATTTTATTATTTTACATTTTATTATTTATCACCTCATTATTTTATTATTCTAATACTGCTTTCAAAGTCCTATGACAATAGATATAAGTGGCAAAGCAGCAGGTGTGGACACACTGCGAAGTGTAGTCACAACTCTGCATTCAGGTGACCCCGAGAACATAATTATCTTCTCACTAGAAGATACAGAGGAATTTGGCAACCTCCTGGGTGACTGAGCAATCATTTTTAAGGAATGCATTGCTCACCTTCCAGAGTAAGGAAAGTGCTGGAAAAGGTACCCTAAAAGTCAGCTTCACCTTACCCTGGTCTGTTTACTGTGGCAGGAGAGGATCCTACCTTGTAGTAAAAACATAAAAACTTTTGCAAAGATGATTCCACTCACCATTGGGGTGTGGAATATGGGTACACTTATGGAGAATATAAAATCCAATAGACCTTGAAAGATGAATAGTTTTTATTATGAGAGAACTCAGCAAGTATGCATTTAAGTAGGAGCCCTAAGCAAAAAAAAAAAAAAGCTGGCAAATGAAGGCCAGTTTACCAAAGTTTGAGCTAGATACCCATGTTTCTGGAGAGCTTACTGTGATGAGGAGCTCCATGAAGTTCACACAGGTTTTGCAATCAAATCTAATATAGTCAACAAGCTTGCATACCTACCTAATGGAGTGAATGACAGACTCATGACAACGTGATGGCTACTTGCACCATCATTAGTGTTTATACACCAACCATGACAAACACTGATGAAGTAAAAAAAAATTGATGATGCCTTGGAGACTCTCATTAACAGTGTGCCAAAAAAAGGAGAAGCTTGTAATTCTGGGTAATTAACACCAGAGTAGGCACAGATTATTAAACATGTCAGGAAGTCCTTGGAAGTAATGGAATCAGAAACCCCAATAGCAATGGTCACTTATTACTGAAGACTTTTGTGTCTTGTGACCTTATCACCAACACTTCCATTTACCTAAACACAATAATATTTCTTGAATGCACCCTTAAAACAAACATTGGAATTTAGTAGATTATACCACTCTAAGGTGAAGAGAGACATGATGTGGGAGTGATGAAGAAGATGTGCAGTACAAGTGCTACACTGATCATAGACTTATCCTCCCCAAACTAAACATTTACATTCAACAAAATTTGTGGCCCCAAGGCAAGACAACTATCAGAAGACTTAGTATCAACAGATTGGAGAACTTCTTAGTGTGAGAACAGTTTGTTGCTGACTTAGAACATACAATTGGCAATTAGGGCACAGAAAAGGAATGGAGTACTTTCCGAGATTCAGTGTACAGCACTACATTTACTCATTTGGGTGAGAAATCTTGCAAACATCTGGATTAGTTAGATGAAAATGATGGGGAAATTCAGAAGCTACTAAATGAAAAACAAGGACTTGACAGGATTTGCAAACACAATAGCTCATCCATCTCTAAGAAGGCAACATTTAACTCCATCAGAAGTAAAGTGCAAATGAAGCTCAAAGAAATGAAGGATTCTTAGTTCAGTAAGAAGGCAGATGAAAATCAGTTTTACACTGATTGTAATAACCTAAACTGCTCCTATGTTCCCCTAAAGGCTACTTATGAGTCAAAGACCCATGGTGTATCTCAGCTTCTCAGCACTAATGTAGCCACACTGATCAATGATAAGGATATAATCCTAGAGAGATAAGCTGAAAACTTCCATGATGTTCTCAAAAGATCATCATCAATCAGTGCTGAAGCCACTAACCATATACCTCAGGTTGAAGTCAGTTCTCTCTTCCTGAACTTCCAACTGAAGAAAAGGTTCAGAATGACTATAGGCTCCTCTCATGTGGCCAAGTGCCTAATGCTTATTCTATTCCAGCAGAGATTTAGAAGGCAAGGAGTCCACTTCTCATACAAAAGCTGACTGAAATCTTCTGGGTTATATAGCAAGAGAAGGTCCTCTACCTGGAAATCACAGATGTCTCCATCATCCACCTCTATGAAGGAAAAAGAAATAGGTTGTCCTGTGGCAATCAAAAGGTCTCTCTCTCTCTTTGTCATTGCTGGTAAAATTCTTGTCAGAGACTTCATTAATAGGCTGGTCCTTCATTTTTTAGTTTACTTTCTAGGGATGTCCAAGTCACCTCTCTGAGAGCTAGTGTGGTTTCAGAAAAAGCCAAAGAACAGTTGATGTGGTGTTTGCTGCCTCTGAAAGCTCCAGGAGAAATTCCAGGACCAGAACAGATATCTGAACAAATCATTCATCAATCTACCCAAGGTCTTTGATACTCTTGGTCAAGAGGGCTCATGGAAGACAACAGAAAAATTTGGTTGTCCAGAGAAGTTCATCAGTATTGTATGACAGCTCCATGACAGCATGCTTACATGGGTTCTAGAAAATCAGCTATGCTCTCATGCTTTCCCAGTCACCAATGGAGTGAAGCAGGGCTCTGTTTTTGTTTTCATGCTTTTTATCATGTTATTTTCAGCAATGCTCTTGGATTCCTAATGAGGATGAAAATGGCATCAAGGTCAGCTACTGCACTGATGATAAATTATTTAACTTGAATAGGCTAGAAGCCAAAACATAAATGTAGGGACCACTGGTGCACAACATTGTTCTTAGATGATTTTTGCACTCAATGTAGCCTCTGAGACTGAGATGTAACGAAGCATGGAAAATTGGACTGACAATTAACACAAAGAAAATAGGTTGTCTATCAGCCAACAACACATCATCCATATGTAGAGTCATCAGATGTAGCAAATGGAGAAATTTTGAATGCTGTGGATAAATTCACTTAATCTAGCAGCATACATGTTAGGGATGCCCACATGGATGGTGAGGTTGACTGGAGCATTACCATAGCTACCTCAGGATTGGGGAGTCTCGAAAGGAATTTAAGGGAGAGAAGAGGTATTAGGCTACCTACAAAATTGAAGATCTACACAGCTATTTTGTTAATCTCATTGTCATATGACTGTGAAACCTGTCAATAATTTCTTAGGAGGATTCTGAAGATCACCCAGAAAGATCAAGTACTGGGTACTGAGGTCCTTTCTCAAGTTGAACTGTTAGTATTCAAACTCTATTGCAGAAAATACAACTACAAATGAGCTGGCCACATTGTTTGAATGCCAAATGTACATTTGCCTCAAAGAACTGTTTTATGGAGAACTCACACCACGTAGGCCAAAAAGGAGGCCAGAAGAAGCTATACCAGGATACTGTTAATGCCTCTCTGAAACACTTTAGTATCAATTGTGAAGCATGGAAAGTAATGGCACAGAACCATTCTGCATGGTATACTCATATCAAAGAAGGAGCTGGGCTTTATGGGCAAAGCAAAATTGCAGTAAAACAAATAACATCTAAGATGCACAAACTTAGAGATGTCTCCATCTCAGAAGTTCATAAGGACTATTTGTGCCTTACCTGTGGAAGAGTCTTACAAGCTTGTATTGGTCTGATCAGCCATAGTCAGACACATTGTAAAATGACTCCAACATGGTGATGTCATGTTAGTCCTCTTTAAGTACAATGGATAACAAGCAACCAGTCATTTGAATGTGATTTAGTACTGTTATAGGAAATGAGGAGAAGAAGGGAGGTAGAGTCAAGAGGGTAGTGTAGAGGCAGCAAAAGTTCAGACCTCTAAAAACCCTTCCTTACTGATTAAAAACCATATGCTCCTAGGGGACCAAAAACCAAATTTAAGAACAGAACAGAGTTAGGGAACCCTCCTGCTAGACCCAACTTAAAAGGTATGCCCACAAAAAAGCCTGAATTTGAGAACACTCAGGTTTAAGGGGAAGGAAGAAGGGTGTCCTAGGACCTCCCACACACACACCTATATTACTGAGCCTCCAGCAGTGGCTAAAATCTCTGGGCAGGCAAGGATGCTAGTCTAGAGGGAGTACCTTACGGGCAAAGCTGTGCCAGGTTCAGAGCATAGAACACAGGCAGTGGGGAAGCAACTAGAGAAGAACAGAGCAGACAGCCTAATCACAGTGGAGACACACCATATTGCCCCCCCTTTCCCAAGGTTTTGGCCCCAAGGCACATCCAGCTCTGCAAGTTCAAAAATGCTGAGATTAATCTTATAAAGCCTTCAGAGGGCAGGGAAGCTCAAGCTCCAACACCCCTTCCCCACAGACTGCTCTGAGTGCCTTGCTAAGTTCCAGGGTTGAAGGCTGACAAAAAAGCCCAAACTCACAGATCTAACACATAATGAAAGGAGCAAGAGTGCAGAAAACTACAGGGGGAAAGAAGTGGCAAATATGAGCAAACAACAGAAAAAGAAAAAAGACATTACAATTGACAGCTTCTATCCAAGCAATGAACAAAGAGCAAATGTAACAGAGGAGGATCAAGAAAAACCAAGCAAAAACACAGAAACTCCAGCAAATTGGACACAGGCTTTGGAATACCTCAAAATAAAATTAAGAGAGACTGAAGACAACTGGGAAAAGAAATTAAAAAAACAAAATAAATCATCTGGAAACAGAAAATAGTGTCTTGAAAGCCAAAATAAATCAGCTTAAAAATGAGGCAAAGAAGATGAGATATGAGGTAAAGAAGATGAAAGATGAGGCAAAGAAAATTAAAGATGACCTCCAAAGAAAATCAGACCAGAAGGAAAAGGATGACCAAAAAGCCAGGGATGAAATTCAGTCTTTAAAAACCAGAATACAACAATTAGAAGCACGCCACTTCACAAGGCAGAAGGAAACTATAAATCAAAATCAAAAGAATCAAAAAATTGAGGAAAATATGAAACACCTCATTCACAAAACAGAAGACTTAGAAAATTGTTCCAGGAGAGACAACTTAAGAATCATTGCTCTACCAGAAGACCATGATAAAAGAAAAAGCCTGGACATCATCCTACAGGAAATTATCCAAGAAAACATCCCCAACATTCTAGAACAAGAGGGTAAAGTGGAGATTGAAAGATCATTTCCTGTACTTAATCCCCAACTGACAACACTCAGGATTGTTATAGCCAAATTCAAGAACTATCAGACCAAGGAAAAAAATATTACAAGCTCCTAAGAAGAACTCATTCATATACCATGTAACTACAGTGAGGATAACACAGGATATGACTACATCTACACTGAAGGACATAAAGGCATGGAAAATGATATTTTGGAAAGCAAGAGAACTAGGTCTACAACCAAGAATCAACTACCCAGCAAAACTGACTATATATTCTTACAGGGGAATGTATGGTCATTTAATAAAATCGAATAATTCCAAGCATTTGTAAAGAAAAGATCAAACATGAACAGAAAATCTGATGCCTAAACACAGAACCCAAGAGAATCATCAAAAAGTTAATTAAGAAATTATTATCACAAAGAACTAAATCAATTGTACAAAAAATCAAGCCATTCTCCAATTGATAAATGGGCAAGGGACATGAACAGGCAGTTCTCAGCCAAAGAAATCAAAACTATTAATAAGCACATGAAAAAATGCTCTACATCTCTTATAATCAGAGAGATGCAAATCAAAACAACTCTGAGGTATCACCTCACACCTAGCAGATTGGCTAACATGACAGCAAGGAAAGTAATGAATGCTGGAGGGGATGTGGCAAAGTGGGGACACTGATTCATTGCTGGTGGAGTTGTGAATTGATCCAGCCATTCTGGAGGGCAATTTGGAACTCTGCCCAAAGGGTGATAAAAGACTGTCTGCCCTTTGATCCAGCTATAGCACTGCTGGGTTTGTACCCCAAAGAGATAATAAGGAAAAAGACTTGTACAAGAATATTCATAGCTGCACTCTTTGTGGTGGCCAAAAATTGGAAAACGAGGGGGTGCTCATCAATTGGGGAATGGCTGAACAAATTGTGGTATCTGTTGGTGATGGAATACTATTGTGCTAAAAGGAATAATAAATAGAGGAATTCCATGGAGACTGGAACAACCTCCAGGAAGTGATGCAGAACGAAAGGAGCAAAACCAGGAAAACATTGTACACAGAGACTGATACATTGTGGTACAATCGAAGGTGATGGACTTCTCCATTAGTGGCAATGCAATGTCCCTGAACAATCTGCAGGGATCTAAAAAATACTATCCACAAGCAGAGGATAAACTGTGGGAGTAAAAACACTGATGAAAAGCAACTACTTGACTACAGTGGTTGAGGGGATATGACTGAGGAGAGAGTCTAAATGAACACTCTAATGCAAATACCAACAACAGGGAAATGGGTTCAAGTCAACAACAGGGAAATGGGTTCAAGTCAAGAATACATGTAACCAGTGGAATCATGCGTCGGCTATGGGAGAGGGAAAGGTGGTGGGAGGGTGGGTGGGGAGGAAAAGAAAATGATCTTTGTTTCCAGTGAATAATGTTTGGAAATTACCAAATAAAATAATGTTTAAAATTAAAAAAATAATAAAAATAAAAATAAAAAAAATTGTTATTATCACCTGGGTAGCTAGAAGAATTATACTTAGAGGGAACAGTGACAAACTGTATAGGATGAAATACCAAGACATGAATATGTATATAGATATATGTATGTATAAATAAATATATATATATATATATATATATACATATATCTCCAACTAGTGTTTTTAAAAAGAGGTTAATACTAAGAGAAATGAGAATAAAAACAAAATGGGGTAAATTTATATGTCAGAAAGAAGAGCATGGCAGGAGGAGGGAGAACATCAATATACTGGAAGTAAAGAGGTTGGAGATAGGAAATACTCAATTCTTACGTGCATTGAAATTAACTCAAAGAGGGAAGAACAATAAAATACATTGAGGCAGAGAATTGATTTGTGCCTTATAGGTAAGGAGAAGGGTATCAAACGGACTATGGGGAGGGAAGAATACAAGGAAGGGAGAAGGTGGGGGGTAATTTTAAAAGACTATAAAGAAAATAAGAGGGGAATAAAAAGGGATGGGGTAGAAAGGGAAGTAAAATAAGGGTGGGAATTAGGGGGACTGATCAAATACAAAACACTGGTGTAGAAGGAAATATTGAAAGAAGAAAGGGCAGGACTAGGAGTGGAAATCAAAATGCTGGGAAATACACAGCTGGTTATCATAACTCTGAATGTGAATGGAATGAACTCACCCATAAAATACAAGCAAATAGCAGAGTGGATTAAAAACCAAAACCCTACCATATGCTATCTATGAGAAACACAAATGAGGGAGGTAGACACACATAGCGTAAAAGTAAGAGGATGGTGTCAAATCTATTGGGCATCAACTGAAAAAAAGGAGTCTCCATCATGATATCTGACAAAGCCAAAGTAAAAATAGATCTAGTCAAGAGATAGGAAAGGTAATTACATCCTGATAAAAGGCAGTATAGACAATGAGGAAATATCAGTACTCAACATGTATGACCAAATGGAATAGCATTCAAATTTCTAAAGGAGAAACTAGGGGATGCAATAGATAGAAAAACTATTCTAGTGGGAGACCTGAACCTTCCTCTATCAGAACTAGATAAATCAAACCAAATAAATAAATAAGAAAGAGATAAGAGAAGTGAGTGAAATCTTGGAAAAATTAGAGTTAGTAAATATGTGGAGAAAAGTAAATAGGGACAAAAAGGAAAACACCTTTTTAGCAGTACATGGTACATTCACAAACATTGACCATGTACTAGGGCATAAAAACATGGCAAACAAGTGAAAAAGAGTAGAAATAATGAATGCAACTTTCTCAGAACACAATGCAATGAAAATAATAATTAGTAAGGGTACATAGAGAGGCAAATCAAAAATTAATTGGAAATTAAACAATGTGATTCTCCAAAACCAGTTAGTTAAAGAACAAATGACAGAAACAATTAATAATTTCATTGAAGAAAATGACAATGACGAGACATCCTTTCAAAATCTATGGGATGCAGACAAAGCAATACTCAGGGGGAAATTTATATCCTTGAGTTCATATATTAATAAATTAGGGAGGGCAGAGGACAATGAATTGGGCATTAAAATTTTAAAACTACAAAGTGAACAAATTAAAAATCCTCAGATGAAGACTAAATTAGAGATCCTAAAAATCAAAGGAGAAATTAATAAAATTGAAAGTCAAAGAATTTTTGAATTAATAAATAAGACTAGAAGCTGGCATTTTGAAAAAGTCAAATAAAATAGACAAAGTACTGGTCAATTTAATAAAATAAAGGAAAGAAAACCAAATAAGCCGGAACAAAGATGGAAAGGGAGCCCTCATCTTTAATGAAGAGGAAATTAAGGCAATAATTAAAAATTATTATGCCCAATTACATGGAAATAAATATGCCAATCTAGGTGATATTTATGAATATTTACAAAAATATAAATTGCCTAGACTAACAGAAGATATAGAATAACTAAACAACCCCATATCAGAAAAAGAAATTGAAAAAGCCATCAAAGAACTCCCTAAGAAAAAATCCCCAGGACCAGATGGATTCACAAATGAATTCTTTCAAATATTCAAAGAATAACTAGAACAACTAATCCCAATATTATATAAACTATTTGACAGAATAAGCAAAGAAGGAGTTCTACCAAATTCCTTTTACAACATTATTATGGTACTGATTCCAAAGCCAGGCAGGTCAAAAACAGAGAAAGAAAACTACAAACCAATCTCCTTAATGAGCATAGATGCAAAAATCTTAAATAGGATAATAGCAAAAAAACTCCAGCAAGTGATCACAAGGGTTATTCATCATGACCAGGTAGGATTAATACCAGGAATGCAAGGATGGTTCAATATCAGGAAAACCATCCACATAATTGACCATATTAACAAGCAAACCAATAAAAATCACATGATTATTTCAATAAATGCAGAAAAAGCCTTTGACAAAATACAACACTTATTCCTATTGAAAACACTAGAAAGCATAGGAATATAAGTACCATTCCTAAAAATAATAAACAGTATATATCTAAAACCATCAGCAAACATCATCTGCAATGGGGATAAACTAGAATTGCCTTCCCAATAAAATAGGAGTGAAACAAGAATGCCCATTATCACCTCTATTATTTAACATTGTATTAGAAACACTAGCAGTAGCAATTAGAGAAGAAACAGAAATTGAAGGTATTAAAATAGACAATGAGGAGACTAAACTATCATTCTTTGCAGATGATATGATGGTCTCTTAAAGGATCCTAGAGAATCAACTAAAAAGCTAGCTAAAATAAATAACAACTTTAGCAAAGTGTCAGGATACAAAATAAACCCATATAAGTCATCAGCATTTCTATATATTTCCAAAACAGCTAAGCAGCAAGAATTAGATAGAGAAATTCCATTTAAAATCACCCTAGACAATATAAAATACTTAGGAATTTATCTGCTGAGACAAACACAGGAACTATATGAACACAAGTACAAAACACTCTCCACACAATAAAACTTGATCTAAATAATTGGAAAAACATTGATTGCTCATGGGTAGGATGAGTTAACAAAATAAAAATAACAATCCTACCCAAATTAATTTGCTTATTTAGTGTCATATCCATTGAACTACCAAAACACTTTTTTACTGAATTAGAAAAAAAAACATAAAGTTCATTTTGTAGAACAAAAGATCAAGGATATCCAGGGAAATAATGAAAAAAAAATATATGAAGGAAGGTGGCCTTGCAGTCCCAGATCTCAAACTATACTATAAAGTAGTGGTCATCAAAACAATATGGTACTGGCTAAGAAGATCAGTGGAATAGACTTGGGGTAAGTGACCTCAGCAAGACAGTCTATCATAAGCTCAAAGCTTTAAGACCAAAATCCACTATTTGATAAAGACTGCTGGGAAAATTGGAAGACAGTATGAGGGAGATTAGGTTTGGATCAACATCTCACACCCTACACCAAGATAAATTCATAATGGGTGAATGACTTGAATATAAGAAGGAAACTATAAGTAAATTAGGTGAACACAGAATAGTATACATGTCAGATCTTTGGGAAATGAAAGATTTTAAAACCAAGCAAGACTTTTAAAAAATCACAAAATGCAAAAGAAATAATTTTGATTACATCAAATTAAAAAGGTTTTGTACAAAAAAAACCAACGCAACCAAAATTAGAAGGGAAGTAATAAATTGGGAAACGATTTTCATAACAAAAACCTCTGACAAAGATCTAATTACTCAAATTTATAAAGAGCTAAGTCAATTGTACAAAAAAATCAAGCCATTTTCCAGTTGATAAATGGGCAAGGGACATGAATAGGAAATTTTCAGTTAAAGAAATCAAAATTATTAATAAATACATGAAAATGTGTTCTAAATATCTTATGATCAGAGAGATGCAAATCAAAACAACTCTGAGGTATAACCTCATACCTAGCAGATTGGCTAACATGACAGCAAAGGAAAGTAATGAATGCTAGAGGGGATGTGGCAAAGTCGGGACATTTATGCATTGCTGGTGGGGTTGTGAATTGATCCAACCATTCAGGAGGGCAATTTGGAACTATGCCCAAAGGGTGCTAAAAGACTGTCTGCCCTTTGATCCAGCCATAGCATTGCTGGGTTTGTACACCAAAGAGATAATAAGGGAAAAGATGTTCATGAATATTCATAGCTGTGCTCTTTGTGGTGGCAAAAATTTGGAAAATGAGGGGATACCCTTCAATTGGGGAATGGCTGAACAAATTGTAGTATCTGTTGGTGATGGAATACTATTGTGCTCAAAGGAATAATGAAGTGGAGGAATTCCATGGGAACTGGAACAACCTCCAGGAAGTGGTGCAGAGCGAAAGGAGCAGAACCAGGAGAACATTGTACACAAAGACTGACACACTGTGGCACAATTGAATGTAATGGACTTCTCCATTAGTGGCAATGCAGTGACCCTGAACAACTTGGAGGAATCTATGAGAAAAACCACTATCCACATCCAAAGGAAACACTTTGGGAGTAGAAACACTGAAGAAAAACAACTCCTTGAATACATGGTTCAAAGGGATATCGTTGGGAATGTAGACTCTAAATGAACATCCTAGTGCAAACATCAACAACATGGAAATAGGTTCTGATCAAGGACACAAGTAATACCCAATGGAATTGTTTGTCAGCTACAGGAAGGGTTGGGAGGAGAGGAGGGAGGTAAAGAATATGATTCTTGTAACCAAGGAATAATGTTCTAAATTGACTGAATAAAATCAAGAAACAAAACAGAAGGGAGGGAAACAACATGACTCATATAATTTTGGAAAACTTATGTGAAAATTCATTATTAAAATAAAATAAAGCTAAAACTTTTTAAAAATAAAAAAGAAATGAGGAAATAGTTAATTTCAAAAGAGATATAAAAACTTTTATGAACTAATGTAGAATCAAGTACATAGAACCAGGAAAAGAACTTTAAAAATGAACTTTAAAAATGAACAACTTTGAAAGTGATCGATACAATGTCCATTCAGGCTCTGAGAGAACCAATGCTATCCATTGATCCAAGGGGATTAATATGATACAAATATGCTATCCATCAGAGAAGGGTGACTGATATCTATTTTTTTTCCTGAGCCACTAAGGGATTTTTTTATTGATTATTCATATTTTCCAAGAAATTTCTTTTTCTTTTTTTGTCCCAAAGGGGAGATTGAGAGTGAGAAAAGTAGATTTATTTAAATGTTTTAAATGGAGGTGGATGCTGTAGTTCTGAAATGTTGCATGTACATTATGATATTAGTTCAATTTAACTATTTTATTTTGTTATAAGAGATCTTTCATGAAATTGTAGTGATCTGTAAATATTTGTAATGTGAAACAAACCTCATCAATAAAATTTTAAAAGTTAGTTTTTTCATGGTGAATAAAGTAAAATAAGACTAAAAAAGCAGGTGGAGGTAGGTGATAGATCACTTTGAATGCCATGTAAGTACATATTAATTTAACCAGTTAGCACCAGGAAAACTAAAGACCTTTGTACTGGAGAGTGATTAACAAGATCAGGCCTATGTATTATGAGGTTTATTTTGGCAACTACATGAAGAATAGCACAGATTCATGTACTATTTTAAGATTTACTCATTGCTTTCCATACAATAACCCTACAAGATTGATCCTATGGGATTATCATCCCCACTTAACAAATGATGAAAATGATGCTTGATAGATGTTAAAATACTTGCCAGGTGTCTCAAACCAGTATGGAAAATTGAGTTATCAAAGTTAAGCATGGTTTGTTATATACCCCACTGCCTCTAGCAAGATGGACTGCCCAACAATTTGGAACTATGCCCAAAGAGGGCTAAAGAACTGTCTGCCCTTTGATCCAGCCATAGCACTGCTGGGTTTGTACCCCAAAGAGATAATAAGGAAAAAGACATGTATAAGAATATTCATAGCTGCGCTCTTTGTGGTGGCAAAAAAATTGGAAAATGAAGGGATGCCCTTCAATTGGGGAATGACTGAACAAATTGTGGTATATGTTGGTGATGGAATACTATTGTGCTCAAAGGAATAATGAACTGGAGGAATTCCATGGGAATTGGAACCACCTCCAGGAAGTGATGCAGAGTGAAAGGAGCAGAACCAGGAAAACATTGTAAACAGAGACTCATACACTGTGGCACAATCGAATGTAATGGACTTCTCCATTAGTGGCAATGCAGTGATCCTGAACAACCCAGTGAGAAAGAACACTAACCACATTCAGAGGGAAAACTGTGGGAGGAGAAACACTGAAAAAAAATAACTGCTTAATTACATGGGTTGAGGGGGATATGATTGGGGATATAGACTCTAAATGAACATCCTAGTGCAAACATCAATAGCATGGAAATAGGTTCTGATCAAGGACACATGTAATTCCCAGTGGAATTACGTGTAGGCAATGGGATGGATGGGGGGCAGGGGAGGGAGAAATAGAATATGATTTTTGTAATCAAGGAATAATATTTGAAATTGACCAAATAAAATTTAAAAAAAAAAGATGGACTGCCCAAGGGAGAATACAAACACCAATCAATATAGAATGTAGCACAGATACTGCTGGGTAATTATATTATTAGTAGTAATTATACTATTATTATTATTATTATTACTATGTATTATGTATAATATCTGTATATTATGTAGAATTCTATGAATAATTATACTATTACTGGGTAATATTGCTTTTGATCAAAAATAGGTTCACAGAAAACACACTGGTCACCAAAGATAGTTATGGGACAAGTACTAATTATTCTTTTATGTTAACAGGAAATCACACATACTGTCTTGTTCCACAGCGAGTGATATCCCTGTCCATGAAATCCTTCCTGCTATAAACTGAAACTTACTGTAATAAATCTTTTATCAGCACTTCTCCAAAGTTCCAGAGCTCTTTTCCAACTTTTTATCATGCATGAAGGTAACCCTGGGTTCCTGAAGTATAAGCCAGGAGAACACAAGTTCTGGAAAGTCCTACCAAGTCAATTCTCATAGGCTTATAGATTTAGAGATAGAAGATACAATAGAAGTCATCAAGTACAACTTCTGCATTTTAAATATGAGGAAACTGAGTCATAGAGCAATTAAGTGATTTCCCCATGATTACACAGCTAGTGCCCAGGTCTTCTTAATTCCAGTTCCCATGCCTTAACATATACAAGTATAATATGACTTTGGACAATATGTTTGGCTGCTTTTTGAGGTCCAGATCAAACTAGCTGTATAATTTTTGGTAATATTTTGGTTTTTATTTATTAAAAATCATGTTAAGAAAACAACCTACAGAAGAATTTTAAATGTTATAATTTCCACAAGTAAAGCAATCAGCCTCAATAATAAAATCACTTATCCTTTAAAGTATTAAAATATAATTACTCCCTCCTATACATACATCATATGCCTTTTCCCCCAATTGGATTATAATAATAACTGGCATATATAATGTGCTCCATGTCTTGCAAAGTGTTTTATGAATTTTTATCTCATTTAAGCTTTAAAGCAATCCTCATGTGGGCTCTAGAGTTTTTATCATACCTTTTTTTTCAAATGAAGGAACTGAGGCTCAACGTAGTTAAATGATTTGCCCAGGGTCTTTGAACTAGTTATGTTTCAGAGGCAGGATTTGATTTCAGGTCTTCCTGGCTCCAAGTCCACTCCATCCGCAATGTTATGCTGCCTTTCTGTAAGTTTCCAAAAGGATAGAGGCTATGTCATGTAATCTGCTGAGTATTCCACAATGCTTGGAATGTAGGGCACTCAATAAATGTCAATTGATTTGTATAACTATTGTTTCATAATGGGTTAATCTCCTTTTAAGCACTTGACCAATATCAATGTGGCTATGTTCAAACAATCAATGTACAAGCATTTAGTAAGCACCTATGTATTCCAGGAACTTACTAGGCAATAATAGAAAATAAAGTGAATAATCTGCTTATTCAAGGATTTACATTCTTTCAGAGTAGAAAATAGGAATGTAAATAAGTATTTGGGGAATCTAGGAAGAGGTAGTAACTAGGGGAGGCAAACGAAGAAATGTCTCATAATAGTAGATGCTATTTATGCTGAAATTTGAAGGAAACCAAGGGTGCCAAGAAATAGATATGAAGAAAGAATGCATTTCAAAGATGGAGGAACAGTATGTAGAATGGTACAGCAATAGGAGACAAAACATGTTGTGTGAGATATAGTGAACAGGCTAGTATAGCTGGATTGCCAAATGCAGAGAGAGAGAGAGAGAGAGAGAGAGAGAGAGAGAGAGAGAGAGAGAGAGAGAGAGAGAGAGACAGAGAGAGACAGAGACAGAGAGAGACAGAGAAGAGAGAGAGAGGGAGAAGGAGAGAGAGAGGGGAGAGAGAGAGAGAGAGGAGAGAGAGAGAGAGAGAGAGAGAGAGAGAGAGAGAGAGAGAAGAGAGAGAGAGAAAAGAGAGAGAGGGAGAAAGAGAGAAGAGAGAGAGAAAGAGAGAGAGAGAAAGAGAGAAGAAAGAGAGAAAGAGAGAGAGGGAGAGAGAAAAAGAGAGAGAAAGAGAGAGAGCGAGAGAGAGAGAGAGAGAGAGATGAGAGAGAGAGAGAGAGAGAGAGAGAGAGAGAGAGAGAGAATAATGTGTAATGAGTCTGGAAAGGTAGTCTGGGACCATATAAAGAAGAGTCTAATAGAGAAATGTGTATTTGATCTTAAAGGTCATAGCAAGACCGGGAGGGCATTGAGTAGTGGAGGGATGCATCTTGAATTAAATTCTATATGCTGCCTTTTGAATTGTGCAGCTAAAAAAGTGGTGTGGCTCTTCTCCAATTTCAAAATTCCAGACACTTCACAAAATGCCTAGGGGTTAATGGAAGAAACATAAAAATAAAATTACACGTGGGAAGTAAAAAAAATCAAATAATCAAAAATGCATTATGGTGCAGCTACATAGCTCAGTATATAGAGTACCAGACCTGTAAATGGGAGGTGCTGGGTTCAAACCTGACCTCAGACACTTCCTAGTGTGACCCTGGGCATGTGGTTTACTCCCAACTGCTTGGCCCTTACTGCTCCTTTTTCTTGGTATCAATACTCAGTATCAATTTGATTTGATTGAAATTGAATTGAAATATATTTGATTTGTCTAAGACAGAGAGGTTAGAGGTTTAAAAAAAAAAAAAAGAAATGCATTACCTCATGCTTAGGTACCTAGTATGTGATTATTTGAAAATAATGACTGGAAATGCTTTACTAAGGGATTTAATTCAATAAGCAGTCCAAGGAAAAGAAAGTCGATTTCCCCAAAAGAAGACTATGGAAGGAGACTTAGCATCCTTTAGTAATCTTGTATTTTTAAAACATATTTTTTTCTTATATCCAACACTATTCTTGATATAAAAAGGCAATTTTGTGAAATCAATATGAATTCATCAGATTTCCATGAAAGTAAGAGTATTCATATCAGTATCACAAAAAGAACATGGGCAGTTCTAAATTTAGAAGACCATAAATTAACTGCTGGACAGCACCTTACAGTCCATCCAAGTTAAAGACTTCATTTTAGAAATAAGAAAACTTGGCTGCCCCACCAATTGATGAATACCAGAATTGGAAGGAACTTCAGGTATCATATAGTCCAAACCATAACTGAACAGAAATCCCCTCTGGCTTGTCTCTGACAAGTTAGTTAGTTGGCTTTTTAAACTAGTCCCTATAATTTCATCACTTTGGTCCTGGGTCAGTCCTCTAAAGAAATGCAGAATGAATCCTTTCCCTCCACCACTTGGTGGCGTTTCAAATATTGGAAGACAGCTTTCATCCACAGACTGGAGCCATAACAATAGCTGACATTTTCACCGTGGTTTAAGGTTTTGTAAAACTCTATATTATACCTAATTTCTTCTGAGCTTCATCCCTGTGAAGGAGGGAATCTAGGCATTATTAGCCCACATGTACAAATAAGAGAACTGATATTTTAGTCACATTAAGCTAAGAAGAGGTCAAATTTGTTTTTTTCATGATTCTAAGTTCAACCCTTTTTTTCTTCCCAAAGTAAAATCCAGATAAGTTTCCCCCTAAAGAATCAATCAGACTAAAACACTGATGACAAGGAGCTTTGTATTGACTAAGTGTTTGCCTAATAAAAATAATGATAAAATCACAGAAAGCAATGCTAGAGTAAATACTGATTTCCTACTTCACTGACATAAATGTTCATATTATACCTTTTTTTTTAAATTCAAGCTATTTGTTCATTCATTCAACATAAAGCAATTAAATGCTTACTATTTGCAAGTTTCAGTGCTAGGGATACAAGGATAAAAAAATGAAACCATCTCTACTCTGGATTTTGTTGATTGACATCTATCATATGATGATTTATTTTGATGCTGGATGTCATTAAAACTCCCAGACTTGTTTGTTTTTTTTTTAACTCCCAAACACCATTTTCTGGCTATATCTTCCTCACCCTTATTCATTCAATTTATTATTAGAACCATTATTACTATGGACCCTTACATTTATCCCTGTTAAATTCCATTTTATCAGATTCAGACAAACATGCCAATTTATACAGATCTTTCTAGATCCTGATTCTGTCAGACAACAGGTTATAAGTGACTGTTTTGGATTTCCAGTTTAATTCTGCATCTTTAACTTTCCTTTGGTTCAATTTGACACTTGGTTCTTTCTTTTCCCTGCCCCACATTTATGGTTTCAGCTCCCAGACACTAAATCAGGCATCTATTTTTGCTCTTTGTTAGCATGATGACTACATAACTTTTGCTTTCTGGTTTTGAACCTGGTCTCGCACTAAACACTGCTTTGCTTCTCTTTTATGTATGAGATAGAAAAAGGTAAAGGAAAGAGTGATGGATTTGTAGTTAAGAAAACTTGGGTTCAAATCCTACCTCTCTCACTTCTAGGATGTATGATTTTGGTCATTTGCTTACCCTCTCTAATCTCCACTTTCCTTCTCCATGAAATGAGGAAATTGGACTAGACGATCTCTAAGGCCCAGTTCAGCTCTGAGAATCCATTGACAACCTTGGGAAAAATCATGACTCCCTTTTGGGCTTTCACTTTGTCTTCTGTTAAATAAAAGTTTGCACATGTTTTATCTCATGATGTAATCGAAGGCAGGCAGGGATCTCAAAGTTTATTCTAGCTCTGACATTCTATTTCTTTTTCATTTGTTAATCTGTTTATATAAGTACTCATGATGAGAAAGAAGACATCATAACTTTGGGCAATGAGAAGTTTGTGAACAAAGAACAGGGAACAAAATAAGTTGCTAAAATCTAAAACCAAAGAGGAAAAAAAATGTCCCTAGGAAGTGCTAAAATGTTAGAACTGACAGCAGGTGTCAGGGAAATAACAAAAATAAATCAACCACACCAGTATCTAGAAATTATAAGAGAAAAGATTGAGGTTAAGGAAAACAGTATTGGACTATAAGGCTTTGATGGTGTAAAAGGGCTTAGTTGTAACTGGAGAAAGCATTTCCCAGTATGAGAAGGCATATATACTATATAAACATAGAGGGTCAACTATTACATTTGACTACTGTTAGTGCCCATCTTACATGTCCAAAATGGAGAGAGGGACCAATTTGCTATCTTGATCTTAAGTCTAGTCTTCTTTCTACCATATTGTGCTAGTTCTAGCTCAACTAGTTTTCTTTCCCAAAGCACTCATTAACCAAATGGCCTTAACCTGGTGATTCACTGATTACCAGTTTTCACTCTGTTTTATTGTGCTAAATTGTTGGGGGAGAGGGGTTTCTAACCATGAATGAAAATATTTTTATTTGGCCCAAAGCTAGTCAACTTCCTATTATTTAAGCAGGCATCATCTGCAAGGTTTTTCCAGTGGATTTTTTGTCTGACTATTATTGTTATTTTGGTTTGGAGGAAAGAAAGAGTTGCCTTATTTGCCTCTTCTGGCTTGGAATGATCTGTTTCTTTGAATAATTAGTGTCAGGCTTTTATCGGTGATGGCTCTGAATAATCAAGATTTATGGGGAAGAGAATGGCAGGTGCTGTTCCCAAATGTGCAGGACCAGAATTCATTGTACATGATTTGAAGACCACCAATAACTCTCTTCTATCATCTCTTGAAAAGAACTGGTTCAGGTTTAAAAGCCTTTAAAAATGTTTTGCTAAGTCACTCAGCTTTCAGTTAAGTTCTTTTACTTCATTTCATCTACCCTGATCAAACTGTTCTATTCAGCCCACCATTTATGAGTCATCCACTATATTCAAGAAAAGCACAGTAGCCCTAGTTACCCTTCATTTCTTCCCCTCTTTCTAAAGTTGCTAGTTTCCCACATATATATGTATATTCCATTTATTAGGAGTCCAATTCCATCCCCTGAATCAAGTTTGGGTAACTAGAAATGAGAAGAGAAAACCTATAAGCAGCAGCTAAAATAATTTTCTTAGGGATAACTACTAAAATCCAAGTAATTTATTTATCAGATAAGCCCATTAGGACCTCAGTCAGAGCTTAATAATTTTTATTATACATAAGATTCTACTAAATATGTTTATCTGGCTTGCCAGTACCAAAAAAAAAAAAAAGAGAAGGGAGGTAGGACAGCTAACAGTAATCAAATGTAAGTCAAATGTAATAGTAAACCATCTATGTTTCAATGAAGAGATAGATGCATATAGTATATTTTCTAATAATACATCACAATTAAGAGTACTCTGTACTTTACAGAACACTTTAAAATTTTTTAAAGCAACTCAGTAGAGCACTTAGTCCATCTTATTATCTCCTATGTTACATATAAGGAAATGCAGGATTACAATGATTAACTAACTTGCCCACGGTCAAGAATCATGGGATTTGGTACTAGAAGAGATGACAGCAGTCATTTGGTCTAAACTCTCAACTTTACAAAGGAAGACATTAATGGGAGAAAGCTAGAACTTGAACCCTGCTTCTAAGTTCAATAGCTCTTTCACTACTCCACCAGAAAAAAAACTTCTGTCCAAAAATGGTCATTTCTCAGTCATTTGGGGAAGTAGGCAGGCAATACTTTTCTGCCATAACTTATATCTCCTTTTATTGAAAAGTATTTCAACACGTGGAGTGATAAGCCTCAGTTAACACAGAAAAATGGCTCCAACACCATTGGTCTTTCTTTTTCAAAAACTGCCCTTTCTCCTCAAAATTGACTTATTGAAATCCTACCAAGATATTTCAAGATCTTTCTACCTTTAAACCTGGCCCAAGTGTCTCTTCCTACAATGTCTAGTAATTAACCATTATTTCCTTCCACAGACAAAGCCTTAGTTCCCCCCCTTTTATGTACCCATCATAAATCACAGTTATAGGAACAGATCTCATGTGCCCCACTAGACTATATTTCTAGACTATAAACCTCATAAAGGGAGAAACTGTAACACCTAGAATGTATATCTTTCTAAGAAAATAGAATAAAATTCTACAGATAGAAGATTACTAAATGCTTGTTGATGTTAAATGAACCTAACAAACAGTGTTACCCCACTTGAAAAAGCTGTTTTCCTACCTTTTAAAAATCTAGTTAATTATAAGGACATTGATAATATAATATGTGGCAGAATTAGGCTTCCTACATGTCAAAAGTTGACTTGATCTTAAGAAAAATTATTCGACGGTTAGATATGTGCTTATAGAGTCTGTTGTCTGAAGCAAATGTCAGTTGAATGAATGTCCAGGTAATTAGCCTGTGACATCTTTGATTCATTGATCCATTGGGACAGCAAAATACATGTGATCAGAGAACTCATCCCCATGTGACTCAGCCCATTTTCCTGAAATAAAAACACATTGGCTTATTTGTAAATGCCAGCTTCTCTGTGTCTGCTGACCTGAAGAGTCATTTCTATGTTCGCAGGAAATGGAAATGATGAAGCAAGCAGAAAAACGACTAAGGAATTCATTTTGTCTCTAGGAGACAGGATGTCGTTTCCCAGATTTCTCAAAACTATCATCGCATAGCAGCAACTGTTCCTATGTAAGAAGGAAGACATATCACCTTATGTAGATGAAGGTTTTGTAATTTATAAAAATAATAATAGAATCATAGGATGTCAAAGCTGGAAAAGACCTTAGAACAGAGAAATTAGAGCTAAAAGAGGCCTTAGAATTTAGCACATCAGCTGGAAAAGACTTTAGTACACAGAATGTCACAGTTTGAAGGGACCTTCTAATATAAAATATAAAATGTCAGAGCAAGAAAGAATTCTTGAAGATTAACTTTAGAGCTACATGGTACTGGATAGAACATGGTGTTATGTGGCAGTATTCATTCCACTGTCCACTAACTGTCTTTCCTCCTTACTCTTCATAAAATGAAAAAGAACATATTAAAGATGGAGAAAAGGATTCCTAAGCTATACAGTGAAAGGGAGAGAGAGACAGAGACAGACAGACAGACAGAGAGAAACAATAGCCAACCATATGTAGGACAGCATAGGACAGATGTGATGTCCATAACACCTATATAGCACAACAGGAAAACAGAAATTTGCCCACAACCAGTCAAGAATGTACTGTATGCAACAGGTAAGGTATATTGAACTGGGTTTTAAAATCACAAAGATTCAGATGTAAGAGTTCAAATGGAAATTGTAGGAGTTAACAGGCATACAATCTCATTTCATGGAGATTCTAAAGAAACTCGGGGAAAATGAAATAAGAGGGCATCTGAAGAAGCGGTCAGAATCTGTATCCCATCTTCGTCAAAGCTGCATCTGACCTACATTTTTTTGCCACATTTCCAATTATCAAAGTGATGGAGTGGACAAAGCAATAACAACGACAACTTGAGGAAGTTGATTCTCCTTCTCTGGACACCACACATTAATCAAAGTCATGGGAAGCATTTTCTGTATTCTAGGCTTAGGTATCTGGGATTTCTTCGATGCAGGGAACCCCTTCACCAATCCAAGCCCTTCTGTAACTTAGGACACACTCTATGTTCAGTTCATGCCCTTGTAGAAGCTTGGATAGATTGGTTCTTAGATGATGAATCTAGAGTGCATCAAAATACCCATAACAAGAATAGTTGGCATTTATGTAGCACTTTAAGTTTTGCATAGTACTTTACACACATCACGTCATTTGAATCTCACAGCAACCCTGTAGATAAACATGACAATTACAATCCCCATTTTACAGATGAGGAAACTGAAATTCATAGAGAAGTACCTTGTCCAAATAGTAAGTTTTTGAAACAGAATTTAAACTCTAATCTTCCTGAATCCAAATCTAGTATTCAACCCATTATTCTCTGCTTCCCCTACATGAAACCTTTTTAATTTGGTTGGACCTGCCAGACTGAAGAAGCCAGAGTCACTTCCAGTTCACAACAAGGGATTAGATGATGTTCTTACTAGAAATAGATAGTAAAATGGTCCATTTACTTTTTTCAGTTCCCACTTTTTTATTATTTTCTGATTATTTGATGCCATGAATTCAGAAGGGATGGATGCTAATAACTCGGGTTCCCTGCCACTGCTTCTGGCAAAAAAGCACTTCTATGGGAGGAGCAGTAGAATGTTCTTTTTCAACCAGGAACCTTTTTGTTTTTTGTCTCTTTTCTTCAGATCATTTTCTTTAACACACATCAGAAAAACTCTTTGTTCTTCAAATGCTTCATATGCAAATGCTTCATATGCTCAATATACATATTAATTATCTTGGCTATAATTTTACCTTTAACCTGTTTATTTCCCATGCCTACACATTCTGAGTAACATTAAATACCTGTCCTATTTTGTCATGGTAATATTTATAGGGTATTCCCCACAGAACTGTGCCGACACCCTAGAAACCTAGAGCATCACCCTTGTTGTATACGTTCATATGTATACATATATATACATATATATATATAAATCAAAATGACCATATTGTGTTTGTGAAAGGAACTAGATAACATATTTTGTCTTTCTTCTCATTCCTTTTGGCAAGTTAGGGTGTTAATTCTGACTAAGACAGGTCATTAGAACATAGAGGAGAGACAGAACCAACTTTTGATTCAGGAAGACTTGGGTCAAGTCTTGGCACTGATGAATATTGGCTCTGTGACTGTGGGCAAATTCCTGAACCTCTCAGGGCTCTAGACAACATTCTAAGTCTCTAAGACTATATATTAAAAAGAAAGCATCATCCTTCATCGAAAGAAAGAATAGCCTCATCTGGGAATTTTCTATAATAGTGAGATCAGTCAATGCCTATCCTGATCCTACATTTTCCCTAATATATATGTGTGTGTGTCCACACTCACAAATATATATAGAGAGAGAGAGAGAGAGACAGAGACAGAGAGAGAGAGATAGAGAGAGAGAGAGAGAGAGAGAGAGAGAGAGAGAGAGAGAGAGAGAGAGAGAGAGTCTTACAATAGGAACCTCTTAATATTTGAGGCATGTAGATAAACAAGAAAGATTTAAACAATTACCTATTTTTAAGTTTTTTGGTCATTGTTATGACATATTCATTTCTGAATACACTCCTAATTCCCCCTACCCTGAAAGCCATTCCATATAACAAAGATTTTTTTCAAAGAAGACAAAAAAGTAGCTTAGTAAAACTAATACAACAATCTTCTCTTACAACATATATAACATTCCACATTCATATTTCCCTACATTTTCATTGAAGAGAAGAGGATGTATTTTTTTCATCTCTTCTTTGTGGTCAAACAGCCATTATAATTACATAGGGAGGGGATAAGGAGGTGGCACACTATATAGAGTTCCAGGCCTGGAGTCCAGAGGTCTTGGGTTCAAATCTAACCTCAGGTTATTACCTAGCTGTGTGATCCTTGGCAAGTCACTTAACTCCATTTACTTAGCCCTTGTCTTCTTGTCTTAGAATTGTTGCTAGAACAGAAAGTAAGAGTTTAAAAAAAAAATTACGTAAGGGGTCAAGGTTTTTTTTTATGGTCTTTCTCTTCACATTTTTATTGCCATTCTGTATCAGGAGCTTCTTTTATTTATAAGACAATCTATTACCATCTGGTCACTATATCCTATAAAAATGTTGGAACTTCCATTCAAATGAATGGGTCTGTAACTATAACCAGAAAAGTATATTGTTCCAATCCTCCCATTGTAAAGTCCTAATAGGAGTCTATTCTTATAGATTCCCTTTCAGTTTCAGAAGGATCTTTAAAGATGACTTAATCCATGGTGATTTACCCTCTCCTTTAATACCTTCAATAATCTGGAGTGGGTGAGAGAGGGGATTTTTCTTTCCTGAAATAGAGATACAGAACAATTCAGCTCCATTTTCTATAAGAAAGCCTTTTAAATATTTAATAGCAATTATCCAGTATCCTAGCAACATTCTCTTAATCAACTCATGATATAGATAAATCTAGAAGAGACCTCAGAAACCATTTTGGTTCAATACATTCACTTTTTAGATGTAGAAACTGAAGTCCCAGGAGTCTGTGACTTTTTCAGTGTCACACAAGTAGTCAATATTTGACTCTGGAACCAGAGTTCTTTCTACTATACCCCAACAAACTTTTCTTTTTTTTTTTAAACCCTTACCTTCTGTCTTAGTATCAATTTTATGACAGAAGAATGCCAAAAACTAGATTATCAGATTTTCCTAAGGAAACACAACTAGAAAAGGTTTGAGGTCAAATTCAAACCCAGGTCCTCCTGACTCCAGGCCTAGTGCTCTATCCTGTGCTACCTAGCTGCCCTGACAACAAAATTTTCTTAAGCAGTTGCTATATGAAAAACATTATTCTGTGAGATATCTTGAGATTAGAGACTGTCTAATTTTTCTACTTGTATTCCTAAGGCAATGGGAATGTGTTTTGTACACTGTATATGATAAAATAGTTTTTAGATTAAAAATATTATTCTAAACACTGGAGCTCTATAGATAAAACCAAGAATTCCCTGCCTCAAAAAATTGACTTTTATTAGGTGGGTACAAGAGATAAATAAGTAAGGGATGAAAAAGGTAGGGAATAAAGAGAACAAAAATGAGAGCAATCAGCTCTAGAAAAATTTAGGCAAAGGGAAGCACTGAGTACTGTGGAGGCCAAGCCTTAATAAGGATGTAGCGTTTGAGATGAGCCATTACAGAAATGGAGGCAGTTTATAAAAATGCATGGAGAATAATGTCAAATTTGGCAAAGATCTGGTAGCATCATTTGGCTAGAAAGTTGATACATAAGAATAATGTAAGAAAAGACAGGTTAGATCCAGATTATAGATCGTAAATGTCCAGTTAAGAAATTACTACTTTATTTTAGAAGTAATCTGCAATTATTCTGAAGTTTTTGCTTTGTTTTGTTTTCACTTTCCAGATTTTTGGAAAGAGAGTGGAATGGCCAGACCTATGCCTTCAGAAGAGCTACTAAGTACAGGTCAGTTTAAAGAGTTGGTAGTTATAAGGTCCAGATTGGTAGCAGGATGACCAAATCAGGGATTCTTAATAATCCAGGGAAAAGAAGAGTAACTTAACAAATGTCATGGCTACAGAGAAAAGAAGATGGATGCCAGAGATGTTTCAGAGCTATAATCAACAGGACTGATTAGATGTGTGAGAGAGGGAAAGAGAAGAGTCAAAATGATTAATGTGTTGAACCTAGCCACCTGAAGGGAGGAGGGGAAGGTGGGAATGATACTGCCTTAACAGAAATCAAGAAGTTGGAAAATTAGATGGATTTTTTTTTAGGGGAAATGGTTGAATTTAGTTTTGGCCATGTTAATTTTGAGGTATCAAAGGACTATTTAGAAAAGTCCAGGAAAGATTTGGAGATGCAGGATAAAAATCCAAGAGAATGATTAGGACTTGTTATGTAAATTTGGGAGTCCTAGTTTCCTGATCATAGCTGAAGCAATGTTAGTATATATCACCAAGGAAGGAGTGGAAAGAGAAAAGAAAGCTTGAGATGGTGGGGCCATTCATGTAGGCAGGAGATGGATGATGATGGGTCAAAACAAGCCTGATGAGGGATAGCCAAACACAGAGGAAGAGAACCAAGAAAGCAATATCATAAAAGCCAAGACAATAGCCTCTGAGTCCTTCTAACCTAGAGTTTCTCATTGAGGTCCTTAGAGACCTTTAGGAAGCCACTTCATATCTGTGTGCCTCAGAAAATGAGAGGCAAAATGCTATATAATGAAGAGAATTTGGGATTCCTAAGACCCAGGTTTGAAACTAATAATTATTAATTATGTGATCTTGGGCAAATTACTTAAAACTTTTGTGCTATCAGTTTGATCGTCTGTAAAATGAGGATCATCATACATGGGGTTGGAAAAATGTATCTCTAATTATTTTTTGGGGGGAAAAGCATTTATCAAAACACCTAGTGAGTCCCAATGATCCTAATATTCCAGAACCGAAATTCTATGGTTTTACGAAGTAAGAGTTGACATCCACAAAGTAACTGAGGAAACAAAAGAAATACAGACATGATAAATCAAAAAGAACATTGGCTGGGAATATGTATGTAGCACAAGGGAAAAAACAGTTCTCTGTGTGTGATAGCACTAAGTACAAATGCATTACAGTACAGAAGTATATTGACTCCCAATCATTAAAAATAAGTTAAATCGCGTTTAATACCCTCTGTTTTATAATTATGGAAATACTAAGTGCATTTTAGAAAGATTCACAAAAATGTTTAAAATGAAATGTGGTCCTTACAGGAGGAAATCTCCAATTAATAGGATTTAAAGTGAGAGAAAACTGAGAGATCATCTAATCTAACCCTCTCATTTTACAGATAAACCTTAGAATGATTCTTGATTCTGTTCCCCCAGACTTTGGCTCCCAGAATAATATAGGATATAGATGGTACCTGAAATTCAAAACCCAAGTTTTTTCACTCCAAAAAAAAGCACCACACCTGGTGTCTGAAAATTCATTTGCCTTCTAAATAAGGAGTTTGTATCTTAAATTCTATTTTAATGGGGAAAACTGAGGAAGAACCAAAAGAAAGAACCTTTAATTAAACTTTGAGCATAACTCAATTAGCCAAGGGAAAAGGGCTTTTTTTTGCCCCAAGGAGCTTCTAACAGTATTTATTATCACTGTACTTTGTCTCCTGGTCCATTACTAACCCATACAATGTGAAGACAAAGCTTCCAGGGTCCAATTGCTATGATGCCTTTTTCCTGGGCCACTCCTCTCAACTTCCCTAGAGGTGCAAATAAGATTTTCCCCTCTTTTTAGCTGATTAAAACTGGGACCATACTTTCTACCCCACCTTCCTATACATACTACCAACATATTTTTTTTTTGCTCCAGGAGAAAAAATTCTAGTTTTAAGCCTAACTGTGGGCCACTAACATCATCAACATATAGGACATTCATCCTTTAGCAGGAAATCAATCTAGTCATTGAATGGGCTACTTCACACCAAGGAGAAATGAATGAGGATATTGTTTGCTTGAACAAATCTAAGAAAAAGGTCAGTCGTGGTTGCCTACACTTGGACTAATCCAGGCTTTTTTTCATTTCCACAGAATTCCTCAGAGAATATTTTTCCTCTGTAAAATGTTTATCTGAAGCATATGCCTTATGGCCATTATGTTACTCTGCCAAACAAACAACTTACTGAACTTACTTAATTACATTTCTTTGTAACCCTTAATTTCTGTCTTAGTATCAGTTCCAAGACAAAAGAGCAGCAGGGACTAGGCAGTCAGAGTTAAGTGACTTGGTCTCACAGCTAGGAAATGTCTCAGACCAGATTTGGACCCAGGTCCCCCTGATTCCACTACTGGCATTCTATCCAGTGAGCCATCTAGCTGTCCCCTGTGCTAACTTTAAACACCATGTAAATGCCAAAACTACCATAAATCTTGTGCTACAACAGTTTATTTTAGTACATTTGTACTGGCTTCCCACTCTTCTATCTGTCAAAACTCTCTCCATCCTTCAAGACTCAGCTTATATACCTCTTCCTTCAGGAAGTCTCCTCTAGTCTCTTAAATGTCTAGACATATTCTCACTTTCCTCTAAATCCACACAATCAGTTTGTACCTAACTTATGAAGCCGATTATCTGGATGATAATGCCAAGACTGAATGGCTCCATATGATGTAAAAACACCCACAAAATTGCTGCCAGTTTTCTTAAAGTAAAGAAAAGGAACAAACAATTAAGAAAGAGTTCCTGCTCTCAAGATCCTCAATGGTCCAGGGATCCTATAATCCTAGAGTCTGAGAAACTGGTTTCATATCCCATCTTCAAATTTACCAAAAAAACCTGGATTCATACAAACTGTATAGCTTTGGGTAAGTCATTAAATTTCCCTGGACCTCAGTTTTGAGAAATCCTGCCTTTGGCACTTATAGGTGAGCTTAGTAAAAAAAAAAAAAGCAAGCAAACAAACAAAAAACCCTCCCTGGGCCTCAGTTTCTTCAACTGTAAAAAGACAGATTGAACAAGACAGCCTCTGAAATCTCTTCCACCTCTAATACTATATTCTTTGTCTAGGAGGAGAAATGTCATCATCTGTTTTCAAAGAGGGCCAATGACATTACATGGTGATGTCCTGAATTGTTCGTGAATTAGATTTAAGTGAGTCAGTTATGCAGAATTCTCTGCCAGAGTCACTGAAGTCCAATAGCAAGACAAAAGTCAGGGCAATAGGCAATGGTTTGGGTTGCAATGGATGATCGTGGTGTCTTCAATGTCTAACCAAGTTCTACATACTCCATAATGCCTGCTTCAGCCACTTTCCTGGCTATTGGAACAAATTGTTCTCATCCATCCATTCCACCAGGGGAAATTTCATATATTTGGGGTAGACATTCCCCTAACTCAATGATGAGTTTGAGGTCCATGGTTGATCCTCAACTTTGTTCAGTCCTTTTGGTTAGATGGAGATAAGATAGGTACAGCTATTTATGATACAAAATGAATGATCTGCTACAGAGAATCACACAAAAAAGTCATGTTTCCACAAATAAAAAAACACTTCTGATAATAAATTACTCTTCTAAGTAACTCAAACGCTCTATAGCAGGTTTAAGGAAACTATACCAACTAAAGAACTCAAAAACCCCAATTCAATTCCTTTTGCCTTTGCTGACTTTTAGAGAATAAAAAGGCAAAGGGGCACTCAGCACAAAGGAAAATTGCAAATATAACAAAGGATCATCTGTTCCTGAATAATTTAAGCTGCTGGTCAAAAGCTAGACCAACATAAAATAATTCAAGATTACATAAAAAGAATTACCTCACATTGTAGCAAAAAGAAAAGATATAGAAATCATCTCATTCAACTGCAACATTTGACAGATGAGGAAACTAGGGCACAGAGGTAAGGTGAATTGCCCAGTGTCCCAGAGTTAATAAGTGACAGAGGCAAAAAAATTGAATTGATTTTCATAAAACTTCAAATTTAGGGTTCTTTCCCCCACACCATACTTTTGGATTCTCTCTCTATCCTGAAAATTTGTAAAGCAATCCACATTTTGATATCAAGAAGTTCCTTAGTTTAATGCCTGTAACACAAATCTGATATTACAGAAAATAGAATTTAAAGAATATGACAACTTATTCGAATAAGATCTAAAGGAAACTAATTCATTCAACAAACAAGTAGATCATTCTTTCAGGGTCCAGGGCTCAGCAATGCTAACACTAAAATTAACAAGGAAAAAAAAATGAACTCATGCTGAAGAGATTCTTATTTGATGCCTTCTCTATTCAACATTTGGTAAGTACCTAAAAGTACAAGGTCTCAAATTCTCTACTGGGTATAAAAAGATGAAAAAATAACAGTACCTGCCCTCAAGAAGACTATAATCTAATAAGTAGGATAGAACACATATACAAGGAATATATGATGAGAGGAATGCATAATGGCAAAGGAGGAAACTGAGAAAAGTGTTCTAAAAAACCTGAGAGAGGAAAAGATGCATTTTATTTAGTGGGGAGGGGTGATCAGGATAGGCTTGATAAAGAGAGTGGCTTCAGAACTAAGACTTTGGAGAGAAGTCTTTCACCCAATCAAAGAGAAGGAGGGACTATATTAGAGGCATGGGAAGTGGTAGGCATGCATGCATGTCTACATGTGAAATATATCAGAATCTGTGTCCTTAAATGATCTAAAATATAGATCACATCTCTTTGTATTTGGAAAGATAGAGAAGTATGCAAAGTTTGAATGAATTCCTAGAGAAAAACTGTTGAGTATGAAAATTTCCCACTCTAAGAATGTGTCGCTTTTCTCATGTTCTTCTCATTGAAATATGCCAGTTACTACTCTAGTGACCTTGAAAGAGACAATTCACTTCCCTTGGCCACCTTCTCCCTCTTTAAAATGAGTCACACCAGATAACCTTTAAAACATGGAGGCAATTACTTTAAAGCTTGCTAGTCTATCCTCTTCAATTCACAAATAAGGAAACTGAGGCTTAGAGAAATACAACAACATATCTAAAGTAACAATTATTTAAAGATAGAACTAGGACACAGGATTCCAGGATCATTAGACAGATCTTAAGGAACTATTTAATATAATCTCTTCTTTAAAGGGAATCTCTTCTACAACATGGCAATCCTGTATTACTCTGAAAGTAGGGATCTAGCCTTTGCTTACTATCTTCACAGGTAGTCCATCATCCTTTTGGATAACTCTAATTCTTAGAAATTATTTTACTGACATCAGACCTAAATTTGTCTCTCTGCAACTTTCATTCCTCCTTTCTACTTCTGTCCTCTGGACCAAACAGAACAAGTTTAATAATTTTCTTCATGACAATCCTTCAGGAATTTAAAAATAGCAATGCACTTGAACTTGTCTTCTCTTTTCCAGATGAAACAGTTCCTGCTCTTCACATGGTGTACAAAAGTGACTCTTTTCCATTCTCTGAGCCCTCCTACTTATCTGTATCCTTCCTAGAATGTGGCATCTCAAATCAAAAACAATATTTTGGATGTAATATGACCATGCACATTAAATTCAGGCCTAGACACTAGGTGTCTCCCATTGCAGCTCATGACTACTACATTGACCTTCTTGACATCCATAATACACATCCTAAATACAACAGGATGGGTTTACAGTCCACTGAAGTCCCCAGATCTTTTTCATATTTTCTAAAAAATACTTCTCCAATCTTGTACTTGTATAGTCGATTTCTTGAACCTATGTAATACTTTACATTTATATGATCATAGTTTTCTCCTAATCAAACTTCTGTGGCATTACCTCTGGTTGTTATTCAATCATTTCAGTGATATCCAACTCTTCGTGACTCCATTTGGGATTTTTCTTGGCAAAGATGCTGGACGATTTGCTATTTCCTTCTATAGATCATTTTATACAGGAGGAAACTGAATCAAATGGGGTTAAGGGAACTTCCCAGGGTCACACAGCTAGAAAGTGTCTGAGATCAGATTTATGCTTAAGTCTTCCTGATTCCAGATCTGGCTCTCTATCCAGTGTTCCACCTACCTGTCCTATTACCTCCAGAAGCAAATAAAAACTACCTTTGAGCATTTAAAGCCCTTTACAATGAATGTCCAACCTGTCTTTTCAGGTTTATTATTCATTCCCCTCTTTTATACTCTATATATGGTCTAACCAAACAAGCCTTCTTGCTATCTTCACATATAATACTCCATCTCCTATCTAAGTTTTTGCACAGACTGTCTGTCCCCCATTCATTCCTAGAATATACTCTGTCCTGTTCCCCTCTTAGAATCTCTAGTTTGCTTCAAAGCTCAGTCCAAGAGTCATCTCCTCTTTGAAGTTCTCTGGTTGTATTGCTGCTGAAAAGATGAAATGCAAGATTCAATCACTACTATATTTACATGGAAAATAAAAACACATAATCAGTTTTATCTACACAGAATCACTCTTAAGCCAAAAGAGACCTTACAGGCCATCTACTCCTTGCTTTATCTTTTACTCTCATTGTGACCCCAAGTAAGTCACTTTCCCTCTATGACCTTCAGTTGCCTTATGTAATATTTATCCCTTCTACCTCACAATGTTACTGTGAGGATCAAGCAAGTTTAAGGATAAAAGTGTTTAATTAGACTACTGCAATGTCAAGTAGGAAAATCTAGAAATTGAGGCAATGCCTTAGTCATTTCGTTAAGAGATAGTGGTCCACCAATTCCCTATTCAAAGGATTTTCCATCATCATAGAATCGTCTAGTTCATCCCCCTCATTGTGCCAATGAGGAAACTAAAGCCTAGAAAGACTAAGTCACAAATGACCCACAGACTTGCAAAGAATGAATGAGCCATGTAATTTGAACACCAAAGGTAGGATTTGAATCCAACTCCTCTGATTCCAAATGCTGGATTCTTTCCATTCTACAATTCTACCTTGTTATCTGATGACTCCGTTTTATTACATAACAACATTTTTGTCTTAAAAATCTTTTATATTATGGTAGCAAACATTTCATGTTGATGGGATTACTCACATGCAATCTCAGAAAGATACAGGTAACCAAAAATTCTGAAGAATTCCAATAAATCTATGATCTCATCATCAGTGTGAGTACTCCTTCCAAGTTAATCACAACCCATCCTTTCCTGCCCCTCCTTTGAGACTATCCCAAGTCCTTCCAAAGGCCAACTCAATGTATTAAAGGTTATCCTTCCATTTCCTTAGCATCGTATAGGAATAAAGCATTTGTGAAGCATTTAATATGTGCAAACCATCCTCCTAAGACTTGGAAATACAAAAGAGAAAAGTGAAACTACCTCTCTTCTCAAGAAGTTTAAATTCTGACAGGGGAGATAACAAATACGGAAAGTTTTGGCAGTGAATCAGTTGGAAAAGTCTCATGTTCCTTAGAATTCAGCAGCAAAGCAGATGATAATTATTCTTCTTTAATGTAATTTTCACTGATAAAAAAAAAGCCTATCAGTTTCTGATGTTGAATCATGTGACATTGTCACGGTCTTTGGGTGCAAGAGTTTTCCTTTCTCATCAGTAGTTATTTCTGAAGTATCCGTAGGTCTGAGGTAGATACCAATGGAGCTTATAGGCTGTCCATTTGTTATTGTCATATTTTTTCTGGTCATACATTTCTTTATGCATTTAGTTCCTTTACACTGGCCAAAATATGTGTCATTTAAAAGACTTTAGTGAGGGTTCATCCTTTGACTCAAACACCCCAGGATATCTTGCATTCGCCTTCTAAGAAGCTGTTCCCCTAATAGCAAAGGAACTTCTCAGTTACAAAACAAATTTAATGTTGCAGATGAAGAGAAAAGTGGATTGTTGGTGTTACAAAGGACCCAGGGTACTCATAAAGACAAATCATAATGTGATGGAACAAAATGGAATAGACTGATAGGATCATAAATTTAAATCTGGAAGGAACTTTTAAAATCCAGCCCTATGAAGTTTTTAATGTTTATTGAAATCTATTATTTTTATATCAACTTAACTCCTGAATATGTCCCATCTACTACCCATCAAGCTACCCCAGGTAACAATTTTTTTCTAAAGCAAGAGAGGGAAAAAAGTAGCTCATCAAAAGTAACAATATATTCTATTTCACACCTATACTTCTCACCTTTGTAAAGAAAGGAAGGTGTAATTTTTCTCCTCTTCTTTTGATATCAAATTTGGTTCTTTCTTATATTGCATTCAATTTCCTTTTTGCTGTTCCATTTCCATTATTATCATTGTGTATGTTGGTTTTTCTCTAGATCTCAGATCTATCAGTAGAACCTGAGACTCAGAAAAAGGAAAGGATTTGACCAAGGCCACAAAGGCATTAAGTTCCAGTCATATTCAAACTCAGGTCTTCTGACTCTAAGTTTGATTCTTGAAGTTCTTTTGCCTGGTTAGAGGCAGAAAGTATCGACATAAACTGGAAAAGAACCAGCTAAATGTGATTCCTGATCCCAAGTAGGCATGAGACAATGATGGGCAAAAGCCTCAATATTTGTTTTTAAAAAATAGAGATAAGAAAGCCAAAGCTATCCTATACTGTAAATTGTTATTTCATGTTCATAATTACAGTACAGCCTTCCATTAGGATAACAGAATGTTCTATTGAATGTATATTCAAAGGGTTTCTCTTTATTTTGCTTGATTCCCACAAGTGAGGAAGAGCTGGTTAAAGAGGATTTTAATTCTCTGCTCTTCTTCCTAGTAGTCACATACATCCAGTGCTCTCTGCTTAGACATGAGATAAACTCTTTGCAGAAGAAACTTTTCACATAGCTTTTATTCACCCTTCATTTGCAACATGGTTCACTAAGTGTATGCATTCTCCATCTAGCTCAGCTATTCTGACCCTTTATGTGTCATAAGATACCACCCACAAGCACAAAGATACAGGGTCTTTTTTCTTCTACCTATTATCCTCCCACTTTCAGTTATATGAACTCTTTCTGTTTAAACCTGAATAATAATCTGTTGCCATAGGCACATACCTAAGCATAGACACATCCCAAAGTAAGAGGCTGTCATCTCTGAATCTCCAATGCTCCTTCTACAAATCCTATGGTAATAATTCAAACGTAGCAATGACCTAGAAAAGCCCACTACTTTCCTAAAGAATTGTTAATTACTCAAAAGATCATCATGGATTGAGAGTTGGAAGGAATCTTTGAGGATTTTTAGTCCAATCCCCTCAGTTTAGAGATGAAGCAACTGAGTTTAAGGGATATAAGGTGATTTGCCCAAGGTCCCTCCCTACTGTAAACTCTTCCACAATTTTTATTCCAAACCAACAGTGCACTCACTGGTGGTGTTACAAAGAGCCCTATCCTACATATTCCACGGTTTACTCTATGCTCCATGAGCCTCGGTGCCCTAGCTGGTACATATCTAGGTTTAAGCTCTCCCTAGATATCTTTGAAAGCATGCTTCATTTTAAGTATGCAGTTCTCAGCCAATGACTATATGCTACCTAGCTATCAAATTCCTTTATATAACCATTGAAAACCCCTGGATCACAGGGGTTTTCAATGGTTATATAAAGGTGCTATCTTTGTTCCATCTTAATGAATCAACCATTTCAACCAAGTCTGAAGGATTTTCCATGCTGTTTACTTGGAACTGGTGCAGAGGATGCTCACTCAAGGCTGTGGAGTTTTGTCATGGGAAGAATTGATACCAGACCTTGCAAATAGGCATTTGCAAGGAGAGCTACAGGTACTGTTTGGGACAACCTCCAGGAAAGATCATGATATTGGAAGCTATAGCCTCATAGGGAAAGCCCAGTTACCCACACATTCCTTATTCTCATCTTCCTTCCCTTGACACATGAGAGAGTATATCTCATTGGGTGATATAGGGGTCATTCTTGATTCAAAATGATATCTTAGCTCATTCACATCAGAAAAGTTGTTCACTCTTGTATATTTTCTGATATGTGAAGACCTAATAGAATTCTCCAATTTTTCTTTGCTACTTTGCTTAGATAATTAGATTTACATGCATATTCTCTGTTTTTGAGTCTGCTGTGTCATGAGTGTTTGGTGGGAAGTGATCAAGTCAGGAAGTTTAAACTTAGGACTACCATCCCCTCTTGAGGGCTAGTGATCATGCAAGTGGCTTTGATTGTGAAAATAAACATAAATTAGATAATAATAAAATAATCATGCCCCTAGACCTGCAAATTTTGGGGGACAGAGAGATATAATCCTCCTCAGAGACTTGATAAAAATAAAAGAGCCCGCAGCCTTGTGGCTCTTCTCTAGCTCCCCTCAAATTATCTTATAAGATTCCAGAGACAATTATCAATGCCCCTTGTCAATTACATACAAACAACCCATGGGGGCATTCATACCCAATAACACCCAATCACAAATTAGCAATACATTCTCCACCTTACAGATGAGGAAATGGAACATAACAAGTTAAGCAACTCTACTCAGAGTGACACAGATGGGTCTCAAAGCCAGGTTCTTTCCACCCATATTTGCATAGTACTTTAAAGTATACAAATCATTTTCCTGATATTCAATACCATTCAACAGTGAACAGGACATGTACCATCTTCCCGATTATTACAGATTAAGCAATTGCAGCACAAAAGAGTAAATGGCTTAGCCAGTGGTCACAAAGCTAATAAGTGGTGCTCCACCCAGGGCTATGATTTTTTCCTACAAACTTGTAGGGCTATGGGAACGAGTCAATTTGAGAATTTTTATTTCAACATTCCAAAGAACATCTCTGTAGGTTGCTAGGAGCATGTAACTCTCTCCCACTCTATCATTCTTAACTAGTTTAATTAGTCTTCTTTTAGGAGGCAAACTATTCATAACATGATAAATTAGATAATCACCAATAAGTCTGGGCTTTTAAGTTATAGAACATTTACTTTTGCTTGGTACACAATGTCATGATGTCTTTATATGTGATTATTCATGCAACTAAGCAATAAACTTCCATCAAGTTCCTTTATCCGTGACTTCCAAGCCCTCTGTGGAATGCTTACTGGCAACCTCCATAAAATTTCTCACCAGAGGCAGTGAATGGTTAGTAAGGATTTTCTCTTAAATATCAAAGCAAGATACAACTGGGGAACAAATCTGGGGAGCTGGTCTTGGAAGGGAGAAGAAACAAATCTCTTTTCCTTAAATACCATAGCATCTCTTGCTGTCAAAACCAAAAGCAGATTAAAGCCTGATATATATAAGTTCAAGTTTTCCTGTTTGGTGCCCCAAAATGATTTTTTTCTTTTTCTTACATTTTGTAACAAAATACTATAAAACTATTGAGCTTTACTAGCTCAAATATATTTTTGTAAAATATGAATGCATTCATGCTAAAGAATGGCTTACATACATCATGAAACAACAAGCATGTTTTCCAGAGGTGATTCTTCTCCAATATGGCTCTGTTTATTGTTCATGCTCTAACCTAGATAGATGCACACACACACATACACACACACATACACACACACCCCTCAGAACAGATTTTTTAAAACTCTTCCACACAAATACAGAAAATAACTAAAGTAGTCTTCAGCAGAAACTGTGACTCAGTGGATTGAAAAACAGATGTAGAAATGTGAGATCTTGGGTTCAAATTTGTCCTTAATCACTTCCTAGCTATGTGAGCCTGTGAAAGTCAATTAACCCCTAACCCCAACTGTCTAGCCCTTACCATTCTTCTGCCTTGGAAACAATACACAACGTTGATTCTAAGAGAGACAGTATGGATTTAAAAAAAAAAAATAATGGCCTTGAAAATAACACTACTGTGGGGGCAGCTGGGTAGCTCAGTGCATTGAGACTCAGGCCCAGAGACAGGAGGTCCTGGGTTCAAATCCGGCCTCAGACACTTCCCAGCTGTGTGACCCTGAGCAAGTCACTTAACCCCCATTGCCTAGCCCTTACCACTCTTCTGCCTTGGAACCAATACACAGTATTGACTCCAAGATGGAAGGTGTAAGGGTTTAAAAAAAAACACTACTGTGCTAGGTAGACAGGTGTTAATGGGAAAATAGTTCTATTACTTATAGTCAGGGAGTTGGAATTATTTAATGATGTTGGATTTATTGAGAATAGGTACACAGGAATTTTTTATTCCTTCTGACTTTCACATAATGATTATTTTTTTGGATCATCCACCTAATTGCTTTTCCAGAGATTTTATTCTTCAGCAAGATCACTTTGTGGCTTTGCCACTCTTTTAATGCAAAAAAACAAAAACAAAAACAAAACAGATATCTTGTAAGAAACCTTTCTCCATCTGATCCTCTTTAACGCTAGTGTCTTCCTTTAAAATTTTTCTTCAATTAATTATATATATGTATATATATATATCTTATATATCTATATATATATGTCTATATATATATATATATATCTTATTTACATTTAGTTATTTGCAGGTGCCAGAGGAGGGGCTCTTTTTGCCATATGCCCAGTTCTTAGCCTGGTACAAGTAAGCACTTAATGCTTGTTGACTTGACTCTTTTGTTTGTAATAGTGGAGGATTGAGGCTCAAATAAGATAATATTTGTAAAGGGTTTAGTCCAGTGCCTGGCACAAAGTAGGTGCTTTCTAGATAGTTGTTATTCATCTTTGAGTCTTTGCACATATCAGGTATTTAAATATTTGAACTATTCAAATGAATGTACAAATGAATGGAATGATTAAGTAAATAATAAAAAATACCTTCCTCAAGAATTCAGAGAAGGGCATAATTTCTAAGGGATAGGAACAGAGAAGGGCTTCATTGCAGAATAATTTGAACTTGTAATGATAATGGTGGGTAATTAGCCATAGCTAGAAATGTAATGTAGTCCTATAGAGTTTAAAGAAGGGGAGGGGATGCTTTTAAAAGATTTCCTATAGGACCCTGATGAAGGACTTTGAACCTAGGATGCAACTTAGATAAGCAGGGAAAAATGTGTAAACAAAAGTAAGAAGATAGAGAAACTAATGAGATTAGATAAGAAATAGCAAATAAGAATGAAAATGAGAAGCAAATGACCTCAGAACCTAGTGTTTTCCATAAGAAAAAAATCAACCCTTACTAAACTCAGAGCGATTTTAATCTTCACACCTGAAATTTATTAATGAATGTGAACTACTAACAGACTAAATACTTGACCATTGAGCCATTGTAGAAAGAAGAGGAAAAAGCAAAGGATCACCAGAAGGGCCAGTATAAAAGGACTCAGTGTGGTGTAGTAGAAGAAATAAAACTTGAAATCAGAAGACTTGAATTCAAATCCTAGATAGGTGTGTCATCTTGATCATGCCACTATACCATTTGAGCCTCAGTTACTAAATAAGCACTTAATTAACTCTTTTTATGTACCTCAGTTTCCTCATCTATAAAATGCACCAACATATTATCACAAAGGTTTATTGTAAGGAAACCACTACCTATATGTCAAATGACTATACTAATGTGATATGTCAAATGACTATACTAATGTGATATATTGCTATTACATGATAGTAAGGCACCTTATCTTTTGGTTTTATGTTCACAACTTTCCTCAATCTTGCAAGTCAATCTAAACAGAGTCTCTGTGGCCTGATAAAAGGCATCATGTACTGGGAATTGTCTAAGCACAGAAGGAAATAAAAGCCAGGACAATTTCCAAGTAGCCATCTCCTGCAGATTCAAATTAAATTGCAAAAATCTGACAATTAGGAGATCATATTCTCTACAGTAAAAACAGCAAGATTCAAGTTTAAGCCTACATCCTTTTCTTGTTTTCCATTTTTGTCCTAGTGTGGGAGGGAAGGTAGGAAGGAGAAGGAGAGAGATGGGATTGAAGAAAAAAATCATGAGAGACTCCTTTTTAAAAAAAAACTGTAAAATAAAGATTTCATAACAGTAAGAGAAATTGTTGTCTTTAAAATAGAAGCAAGGAAAATTCCAAAGTTTACTAGGTCTTGAAAATTCACAAAAAGCAAAACAGCAAGATCCCCTCTATGGCATGAATGTTATAGCCAGCACTAAGCACCACTAAAAGAGTGCTTTCAAAAATGTAGATCATCCATCACATATGATCCAAGAAATCCAGAGACAACATAGACACAATCATCTTTCCTAAGCTTTCTCCTCCCCTCAATTTTTCTATTTGTACTCACAGGACCACTATGAAGTCATATAGCTCAAATCCATCTTTGGATCTTTCCTCTACCTCATCTACTTTATCTAATGAGTTACTAGAACAAATAGTTACTACCACCCACACCTGGTCCCCTACTCTTCATTGGCATCACGACTCATTCAAACCTTTAGAATCTTCTCCTCTACACTACTATAAGAGCCTAATCAGCAACTTCTCATCTATCTGTCATGTCCAACCTATCCTTCACATTATTGTCCATCTTCCTAAAGTCACATCAATACAATCACCCTGCCCAACTCAAGGGCCTTTCATGGCTTCCCAATCCCACCATAATACCGAGCATTTTATGCCTTTTCTAGTCTTAGCTCTAACCTATACTTCAAGTCTCATTTCTTTCTTATATTTATTTTGAACTAATCAGTTTTATTTGCTTGCTTGTTACATTAAAGTTCCCAGGTATCTCCCTCATTCCTTCCCCTCCTTGCCCTAGAGAAATCATCCATTTGATCAAAAAATATATATATAAAACAATGTCTTACTTGTTATCAATTTATCAGTTCTTTCTCTAGAGGTAGATATACATAAAGAAGTCAAACAATATTTCAGTTGTTGTATATAATGTTGTCTTGGTTCTGATTTTCACACTTTATAATTTCATGTAGGTCTTTCAATGTTTTCTTAAATTAACCTGTCCATCATTTCTTATGATGCATTGGTATTCCATCACAATCTTATACCACAATTTACTTATTTAGCCATTTTCCAAATGGTGGCCATCTCCTAGATTTCCAGTTCTTTGCCACCACAAAGAGATCTGCTATAAATATCTTAGAACATAGAGGTTCTTTTCCTTTTTCCCTGTTTACCCTAGGAAACAAACGTAATAGTAGTATTGCTGGGTCAAGTTTTGTTTCATAATAAATGCTCCCATTAACACATCCTATGATCTGGTCAAACAATATTGTTTATAGTCTCCATTATTTTACTTATAATTTATAGATAGTTTATAATCTCCTATGATATTATCATTTTGTCTACTGTCATTCCATCTATTTATTTCCTTGTATCACAATTTTTGTAACTATTTTCCCTCAAATCCCTACTATTTAACTGTTAATATAATACAAAATAAGTAACACATTCATCTTTCTCTAGCACCTAACATAACACAGAGTAAGAGCTTAAGAAATGTTGCATGAATTGAATTGAATTGAATTGACTAAAGCAATAGAGAAGGCAAAAAATGGGGAAGAAATAAGATTAGCACTCAAATTTCAGTTCTGTTACCTTCTTAGGTAAATGAATGCATTGAAGTCAGATAATTTTTTCGGGGCTTGTTTCTTTATATATGAAAAGGAAATCATTCTGGTCCTGTCTACCTTGCAGGGGTATTGTATTGTGAAACATAAATTCATGAGGGACAGTTAGGTGGCTTTGCAAATTGAGAGCCAGGCAAAGACATTGAAGGTCCTAGGTTCAAATCTGATTTCAGATACTTCCTACTTGTGTGACCCTGAACAAGTCATTTAAGCCCCATTGCTTAGCCCTTACTGCTATACTGCTTTGGAACTAATTCTAAGACAGAAGGTAAGGGTTTTATAAAATAAATTATTCATGTATGCTTAAGAACTTTATAAAAACACAAAACATATAAGCAAGTATGAGTTGTATATTTTTGTATGTCATCTCACCCTGTCCTACAACCAAAGCATGTTCCTGACCTGACACTCATTTGTACCTCTTTTAATAAAATATTTTGAAACAGCTTTGGTGTACATGTGTATATATTATATATATATATATATATATATATACACAAGAAGGAAGGAAGAGAAGGAAGGAAGGAAGGAAGGAAGGAAGGAAGGAAGGAAGGAAGGAAGGAAGGAAGGAAGGAAGGAAGGAAGGAAGGAAGGAAGGAAGGAAGGAAGGAAGGAAGGAAGGAAGGAAGGAAGGAAGGAAGGAAGGAAGGAAGGAAAAAGGAAATTAGGTGAGACCTCAGAGGATTCCATACTCAAATCTTAATTTGAAAAGATATTAAAAAACAAAATCATCTTTGAATGACATCCACTCTCCAGTATATTGTTTCATATCTATTTCTAAAAGGGCTATATGAAATAACACATAAACTGTTTTCAGGCTGAGTGAATATCAAAGAAAGATCTTAGGCTAATGGATGTTCTTAACTGGATCAGTCATTCTAAACACTCAGGATTGTGTCAGATAAGCTAAAAGATTTTTTTTAAAGTGCAGCAACCCTGCTGTCCTGAAAAAAAAAAAAACCTTTAAAAAACCTTTCTCTTTAATACCACAAAGGCTTCATGAGTGTCTTCAAATTTATACAGCGTTACAATGGTAAATGTTATGGCTATAATGATTCACTTCAAATTGATCAGCCACCATGTCATTTTTGGTGGCCTCTAAATGCATTGGTTGGAAGTCAACCATAGTTCCCTGAAAGATGCAAAATTCATGTAAATTATTCTGTGCAACAAAAGGTTGTACTATCTTGCAGTAGGAATTGAAACCTATCAGATTTACTCAGGAAGGCTCTGCATTCATTTCTTTCTTTCTAGGTTACCTTAAAATCATGCTCTTCTCCCTCTCTCCCTTCCTTCTCCCTTCTCCCTCCCTATCCCTCTCTCCCTCTCTCTCTCTGAGGCTGTTTAAAATGATTTTATGCAAATTAAACTCAGTCTCTCTGACTGTAAGTCAAAAGGGGCTTTAGAATTCATCTTATTTGATAAATTAAGAAGGTGAATCCCAGAGGGGTAAAGTGGCTTCTCTAAAGCCTCAGTGGCACAGCTAGAAGTCAGGTCTCCTATTCTTCCCATCATACATAACATATTCTGTTTCAATCAGAACAGAAACCAAAAAAAGGAAGGATGCTTTTCATATAAAACACTGTTATCACATCAGGTTTAGATTTGGTCTATTGGAAAGCTTGATTAGATAGAGGGTAAGAGAGGACAAGGTTTTTAGATCATTTTTTCTAAGAAAAAATGTCCAATTTCTAAGTTTCTTTTTTCACCAGAGCTCCCTGTGATATTCTCTATTTCATAAAAGATTTTATGTTCTAACATGAGCTTTCTATATGACAAGTACTAAATAAATGCTTTTGAAAGTGATGGATTATTTGGGTTCAAAATATAAACATCGCATGATCTACATATTACATTGGTATCCTCAGGATATCCAAAGGAGGCAGGGAAAAACATTACTATGTTTGGTGAATCTCCTGTAAGTGATTTGTAAGAGAACATATTTAAAAGTCACAGTGAATAATCACAGATGGATGGTTGTATCCCTGGAAGGAATAACCAAATTGATGAGATAAAAATTCATCAGAGTATAGAAAAGTAACAAGACTTTGTATTCATAAGTCCCATTAAGTACAACAGAAATGTAGTCAATTTTTTTCAAAGGTCATTCATTACTGAGGTCAGGCACAGAAGGGGTGAAGAAACCCCAATTCTAGGAATACCAAGTCTTGCTGAAAAGAAACACATGTCCAGAGAAGCAGCAGGGAAAGAAAAAAAGAAAAAACAAACAAACAACAATAACAACAACAACAACAAAAGCTTCATCATCTCAAGAAAAAAACTTCAAGTCTTTCGTATTCAAGACTCTACTACACAAAAGAGCCCAGTCATCAGCATTGGGCTACCAGGGTGCCACACATTGAGTGATGATTATAATCTAAAAGCTTTATACATTCTATATCTGTTTTAAAGTCAATATGATAGACTTCCACTCCTGGGCCCAAAGATCACAGAATAAGGAAGGCTCACAGTTCCCCCAACTCCTTGCCAAAAATGCCTCAAAATGAATCCTGGAGTAATAAAACAAACAGAAGACAAGATGAAGCAGTGCTCTCACTCAGAACAGCATGAAGGGACAGCAAGAACATCACATCTTGCTGAGGTAGGAGAAGAGAACACAGTCTAACATGCCAGAGGGGAACTCTGATGTGATGTAGCTAAGCACCAGGGGAAGGAACATAGGTAGGTTCAGTCCAGCCTCAGAAGGGGGAAAGCAGAAATCAATGTGATATAGAACAGGGGACAATGGGAGGACTGGTGTGGCCCAGCACAATCCACCTGGAGCAGAGCCCAGTGCTATGGGCTGTTGTGAGGAAACTCAACCCAATGGGATCAGGCGCAATGAGAAAGAACAGAATCCAACACAATTCAGCTCAAAAGGCATCTGGTTGGAACAAATGGAAGCCTCCCCATGGCAGGCTAGAGAGGACCCCTCTGTAAAGTGCTCAATCTAAGACCCAAGAGGTAGCCAAGCTGACCCCAGACACTGAAAGAGATCAGATCACAATACAAGCTTGGGATGGTAATGCCTCCACCTCAGGAATGGAGCTGAGTTTTGACATATGGCTAAAGTCATGAAAAAGTCCCCCCAAATGAACAAAGAAAAGGCCTGACAATGGAAAACTCTTTTAAAAACAGAAATGACCAAAATTCCAGCTCTGAAAATGACAGCAAAACAAAAGTGAAAATGTGTGAATCCACAAATTAAAATTGAAAGGATGTCAGGACCAAAATGAACTCCTGGAAGAGCTCCAAAAGAACATAAAAAAAAAAGATGATAAGATATTTAGAAGAAAAAATAGAAAAGAAAATGATGGAAAAAGACAACAGCTTAGAACAAAAATTCACTAAAGAAAACAAGATTCCTAAAAAAAGGAAATTTGACATCTCAAAAAAACATATAACTCCATTAAAAAAAGGAAGTACAAAAATCTTAAAAAAAAGAAGATGGTCCCCTAAAAGTCAGAACTGGACAAATGGAAACTAATTACTCCATAAGACATCAGGGAACAATTAAAAAAAATTTCAAAAGAATGCAAAAAGTGGAAGAAAATCGGAAATATTTCACTAGAAAAACAACAGCCCTAATCCTGAGCTTCTCTGATAAAGGTTGATAGGCAGCAGAAATCACTATCTTTGATTTTACTAGATTTCTTTTATCAAATGGCGTGGAAACTACTGGTAATGTTTGAAGTGAAAAGGTTTTCCTTCTCTTTTCCCTAATAATCAGTCCCACTTGGACTCAATATATTCTAGTGAAAAGAATATTAAAATTGGAATCAGAATTCCTGAATCTGAATTTTGCTTTTTTAGTTGTAGGATCCTAAGCAAGTCTTCTTGCCTCTCTCAGTTTTAATTGGAATTTTTACAGAGGTTTCATTTGGAGGGAGAAGACTCTAAATTGCCAACACAATTCCCACCAGATTAAAATGTAATTGGAAAATGTTAGGCAAAGCAAAATCAATATGATAAATTCTGTGTCAAGGAAGTTCATTCCCTCCCCCTCCTGAGTAACTTGACCTGTCCATCAACATTCCTCACATAACATAGTTACCAGGTTTTGCATCCCTGTACATGCTGTATGTCAATAAAACTTAAGGCTTTAGGTTTTGGGTAGGAGAAAAAAAGGGACGTGGGGAAAAGAGGAGGCAAGTAAGGGGAAAGAGGAAGAGACTTGCAGGCTAGGTACCTCGTGGTCAGGTTACTTAGAGGAATGATGAGATTTAAAACCTTGATTGTCTACCCTTTCTAATAAACTTTATAAAATATATATCTGGGTAGAAATAGTAATTCAATTCTTACAATTCCTTACCATATAAGGAAGGTAGCAGAGAGGAAAGGGGGAAGAGATAGAATGAAAGAATTCAGGACTAAAAATATTTTTAAATCTTTTTTACATCTAATTGGTGGAAAAATATTATTGAAGTCAATCTAATTATTGAATTCAATCTAGTCAATGAAAAGGAAAGGCAGCTTCTCAAAAAGAAAAGTCTTCACATGTCAAAGATGATCAGAATGAAGAGGAGTAATAGTGATCATGATCATCACTTCCCTTTTTGGGTACACATGCATCATTTCTCCCAAACTAGGCTGTAAGTTCTTTTAGAGAAAAGGAACACGTTTCTCTTGTATGTCCTAATGCACTTAGAATGACATTTAATAAATGGTTGTTGGTTCACTGAATAAAGCTAAAATACAGTGGTTTTTTGGCCAGGATAGGCTCTAAATCCAAGAATAGAGAAAAATACATAATATTCTTCTTAGATATCTAAAATAATTTTTAAAAAGCTGATAGATGTCATGTTTTTGCCAAAATGGAATTCAAAGAAACATGAGACCATATAAACAGATGCAAAACAAATAAAATAGAGTCAAGAGAAAAAATAGACATGAGTCCATGTTTATTTGAGAAAACCACATTATAAGGCCATTAAATTCAAATTGAATGTAATGATCAACATTGGTTGCAGAGATGAAATGAAAAAAAAAAGCATACCTACCTCCTTGGATAGGGGAGGCATGGGAAGGCTAGGAAGTCAATATGGATTACAGATGCCAAATGGTTGCATACATGGACAGATGACATCACTGGGTCCAATTTGGTTTTGCTTAATTGCATTTCTTTGTTGTAAGGTTGGGGTGGAGGGAGTATACAGAGTGTCCCAAAGGTCTTAGAGCAGTTTAAGCTTTAATAAACTTAAAACTACACTAAAACTTTTGAGACACCCTGCATTCAGCAATGACTGTGGCACAAAACAAAAGGCATCAAAAATATATTTTAAAATCCCAGAAAGGTAAGAGCAAGAATACCAGTTGAAAGAGCACTGCGCTTGGAGTCAGAAGGCAAGGCGTGAATGCTGACTCTTTCACGTAGTATCTCTGATCCTTATTAGCTGTGTGACTGGTCAAATCAAGTGTACCTTAGACAACTTCTTTATACTTATATGAGTTGAAATTTCTCAACTGATAGACAGGAGTTCCAACACCCAGTGTTCTTCACAGAGGAAAACAGGGGACTTGCCTATGGCAACACAGCTAATGGATTTCTCAGGTAGGATCTGAACCCAAATGTTCTTTATTCCAAGTTAAGTTTTATTCCAAGTTAAGATGGACGCTGGAGTTTGGGGTCTGTCGGCATCCCCGTATACTAGAAGACATTTTAGTTGTGTGGGAAAGTCTTGCCGCCTCGGTGTTCAGCTGAGTGCTCTTGATCAGGCAACGTCTGTGGACGCACAGCTGTTGACCCTCGGTGTGGAATTGGCCAATTCTGCATCTAAATGGGGCAGAGACAGAGAGTACCCCGAGATTCCCCTTTGGGGCATATACTTAAAAATTGGAAAATTAAAGTTTCCATTTCTCCAGACAACCTATCAGGTTAGTAATTGAACATTCTCAAATTGTTAGGAACATACTTTGAGAAGTAGGTGAAGTTTATTAATTGATGGCTTGTATTTGCAGCCTTACTTGAAGTTTGGATCTTGAGCTTGGAATAACTCAGAGCTCTCCTGAATTTTCCCCAGAATTTGGGGTAAAGAAATTCATCTGTAAAATATTGTTACTCAAGTGTTTATAGATGTTATAGTTAATGTGTACTTTGCAAAAGGATATTCTTTAACAGAAACATCATATACCAACTCTGCAGAAAACTCAGGAATCCGATTTCCTAAAGGCATCTATTCCTGTCAGAAGATAATTTCTGAAGAAGTCTGTTGGCTAAGATAACCAAATGCAAATGTGTAATGCCAATTGTTATTGTATTAATTTTCCTTGTTTCTATGCCCCTAGTCCTGGTTTCTACACTTCTATCTTAGGGACTGAATCTCCCCTTGTGACCTGTCTACCCATCAGGGAAAGCAGTCGCTGGACACTCTTCACATCTCCAAGCAGGTTTCCAGCTACCTAGGACACAGGCATTCACTGAGGACATGTCCCTAAGACCCTGTGCCCACAGCCTTTCTGTCCCTGCTATCTTCAACCCCTTTTACTTTAGCCTTTAACTACCTGGCCATAACTATTTCTTTCCTTAAATTTTGGGTTTTCTCTTATGTTTTAAATCATGCACACCCAGCCAGTTGGACTGATTCATCTCTCTAGTTGTTTCTGGGGTAAAAGCACTCATGGGAGTCACCCAGATGCCAGATGCCACCATAACCTCGGCAAACATCTCAGCCTGATGCTCTGGACATGGCCTACGGTCAATACCTCTCTCTCCTAATGTTAGGCAGGGACATCTCTACCACGCCCATTCTCAGCTGTGAAGAAGGTACAGAAGACAGACCGCCATCCCTTTTTCCCTTACATATTAGGAGAGGGGGGAGATGACATGGGCACTGTACCCCCAGAAACCCAGGCCAACTATTATCAGGGAAACTCCCCTTGCCCTTGCATCTTTGTGACTCTTAACCTAGAAACACCCAATGACCCCACCCAGGGTCCTGAGGTGTTTACCCTCTTTTGTCCTCTAGATTTAAGGTGGACAAAGAAATGAATCTTTATGTCTCCAGACAGACCCCAGTCAGATGACCACCTCAGCCCACCAAATGCCTGAGGGAATAACACTCTCCAAGTCCACACCAGGACATAGCATCTAGAGAGTATATAAACTCCAGAACTGATGTCTTCTGGGGGACAGCCTCTCCATCCATGCTGTCCCCATGGAGGAACAGCCTTTCCTTTCATGCTGTCCTCCCAAGGAACTGCTCCCCAGCTTGCTGTTCCACCTTGCTATCCTCCTGGCCACTCTCAACATTACTTTCTAAATTAATAAATCTCTATTTTGTTTTTAAGCTAAGTTTTGGAGTCTTGCATGCTTGCAAAAGGTATCCTTCCAGAACCCCAAGGGTATCCTTCCTACCCATAACATTATGATCAAATGAGCTGATGTGTAAATGACTTCACAAATCTTGCGCTGATCAGTCTTAATATCTTTCAAAGTTTTCTTTATGATATTGTTATTGTATATCCTCTTCTGCTAGTTCTCATTTTACTCTGCATCAACTCAGAGACCTGCACAGCTTTCTCTGAAATTTTCCATTTCATTATTTCTTAAGGAACCATAAAATTCCATTCCATTCTTAATTTTATTCATTCCCTTAAGAGAACATGCCCTTGACTTCTAGTTTGTTTGTTTTTGACTACTACAAAAAAGGTGCTATAAATATTTTTGTATATATGAGTCTGGTTTCTCTTTCTTTAATCAATTTGGGTAAACACCAAGCCACATTATCACTGGGTCAATGAGTATGCACAGTTTGCTTACTTTGGGGGCATAGTTGCAAATTAAAGAATAGTAGATTTAAACATCCCAAATTTACAATCTAGCAAGGGCAATCAGTGGGGTATGCCCCAGATCATTTGGGCCAGCACTCTTCTTCAATTGAGCATATGCTCTGCTCTCTTCCATTAGACCACAGGGTATGGAACTTTCCTAAAGGAAGTGAGTCACCAGACTCAGCTAAGTGGTCCAACTGTGTCCCATTGATTAGCAATTATATTGAAGACAACTGTTAACTGGTTCAAAAGTTCCACCTCTTCCTTTTAAGTTCAGCCTAGATGCATGTCTCCCTTGAATGACCAGAAGGGATGAGGTGGGAGAGTTAGGAGGAAGATTAATTACGGATTTCTCTTCCTTCTTCCTGTACAGCAATTATAATGACAATTAGCAAGTGGCAGTGAGATCAAGTATGTTATCTAAGCAAATCTGGGTTAGGACTTCAAGCCCTTGGTTACCTCTTCTCTTTTTTGTTTTTGTTTTCCTTTATATCAGTTAGCTGGCCAAATAAATTTAATAAGCACTTGTTATCTGCCGAGCACTATAACTGATAAGCAATCTAAAGAAACCTGTGCTTTCCAGCCTGGTGATGACCTTGGGAATTGGAGAAGCTGAGCATTCTTGTGCCAATGCCCAGCTGTCCAATAAGAAATGATTTTTAAATAGCTTTTAAAGAAGAAAAGTACCACCATAAGAAGAATTCTCCATCAAAGAAGCTACAGCTGGCACCATGTTTGGTAAGCCAGTAGATATGGAATTTGTAAATTTCTTGGCCTGTGTAGCCTTGATATGAATGTGGAATATCTGTTCAGAAGTCCTTTAAAGTTGTTCTTATCTCTCAAGAGTCAGTCAAAAGATTATAATTATTGTGCTATGTCTTAAATATTTGCTAATATATAATTATTATTCTTTTGTGCTTTAAACATTTCTTTTTTTTTGGTGAAGGAAATAGATATTTAATTCTTGAAACTTTGAATACAAAGCTTTTTCTTTCTCTAGAATGAATGTGTAAAATCACTTTTAGAGGTAATCTTACCTATACGCCATACCCAAGGTTTGTTCAGAGATTTTGACTTATAATTCTAGAGTGAGAACATAAACTATGGAATATGAAAAAAATCCTTCTTTTAGGAGTCAGGTTGCCCCAGGATTTAAATTCAAGCCTACTTGGTCCCACAGTCAGAACTTATTGTCAGAGTAGACATACTTTGGATCATAAATGACATTAAGTCAGAGGCATCACCTGGATCTGGTACAATTCTTTATTACTTATCACATTGCTGGGTAGCCAGTAGACACTTAAATGAATTAAATTTTACCCCTGCTTAATACCTCTTTGCTCTGTACTAATTCTCTCTCAAAAAAAAAAAAGATAATTTACAACTAATCTCAACACCTGACCTTTCCCATGGATGACTCCAGACATCAGACTTTCACCATTTTACTGTGCCAGGGCTCTCTCAATCTGAGTGATCTCATAGATAATAGAGATGCTGGGAAACTTCATTGATTTGTTTTCTAGAAATCTGAAAAATTTGGCTAAAAGCCAAAAATCAGCCTGAAGGATAAGGATCCATCCCAAACTAATTATATCAGGTCCCTCTCAAAGACAGCATCCAAGAAATACAACCCTGTAGATAATAAGCCTTTGAGGGGATATAGTTTAATATGCAACATTCATTGGCAGAAGGGACCTCAGAGATTACCTGGTCCACTTATTTCATTTTACAGAGTAACTGAGGTCCATCAAGGGAAAGAGACTTGCCCAAAGTTGAATAGAGATTGGTTGGTTTTCTTCATACTTGAAGAGAACCAAAATGACATTGCTGTGTCAGAGTTGATATACAGTGTGACTATGGCTGATCCGAATGACAACATAGTAAAATGGTGAATGGTAAAATATTATGGGCAATGTCTTTTGACTCACTCATAGTTTAGATTTAAATAAAGCAGAGTTGCACAAAGTTGTCAGTCTCACTCTCTTTCAGAGTCATCACAGTCCAGTGGCAAGACAAAAGTCGGAATGACTGACAATGGCTTAGGATGAAGTGGATGGTCTTGGTTTCTTAAATAAAGCAAGCTTTAAGCAATCCAAAGCACCTATTTCAACCTCCTTCATGGTTATTTGAACAAATTGTTCCAAATGAGAGTAGCCAACAGCCCTCAAATCCATTGGTAATTTAGGAAAGTATCTACCAAGCATGTAAAAACTTCTCCTAGCATGAGAATAAGTAGAGAGTAAGGACAAGAGGTGGGGTTTAAACCTCCTTCCTCAGTGTAGGTCCAGCGTTTTTCCCCTTATGGCATACAGGCTTGAAAAAAGACTACAGTGGGAATGAGATGTCCATTCTAGTCTAGGCTCTGTCTCTAGTTGGTTTTCTGACCCTAGTCAAGTCACTTGTGTTCTTGAGTTTCAGACTCCTCACCTGCAAAATGAAGGATTGAAAGTGGTTTCCAAACAACTTCCAGTTTTAAAATTCTAAGCTCTATATTTTAATGTCTTTTCCAGCTTTAACATTTTATGATTGTTTTGTTTCAGCACCACCAACCCAAACCAGCCTTATTTAGGCCAGTCCTCTACTTCTACCCTACCAACAGACAGGTTCCAGCACTAGCAGCAGGCAGCCACACTCACTCAGGCATTCTTTTCCAAGCATTCCTTTCATCAACAGATCCTTTCTTGTCTTATGAAATAAGGATAGGGAGTTTTCCATCACTGAAAGTTTCCAATCAAAAACTGAATGATCACTAACTGTGGACATCAAAGAGCAGGATGCCCTTATTATTTCATGAGTTGCACAAGATGACCTCTGAGGACCCTTATGACTCAGATGCTAGGATGTAACTATACATGTTCTACTTTTTGACTGGAGCTTCCTTTAATTGTAGAAAAGATCTGGTTCAACATTTGAAAGTATTAAAGTACGTTATGGAGAGAAATCTCAAGGTAATCTTTTTTTTTTTAAATCCTTACCTTCTTTCTTAGAATCAATACAGTTTCAGTTCCAAGGCAGAAGAGTGGTAAGGGTTAGAGAATTGGTATAAGTGACTGGTTAAGGAATTATCTGAGGTCCCATTAAAACCCAGCACCTCCCTCCTCTCCATGCCTGGCTCTCTATCGAATAAATCACCTAACTGCCTCTAGGTCATTTTAACCACTCTAATTCACACTTTTATTTCTCTTCTCTGAACTTCTACAGTATTCATCTGTTCCAAATAACTGAACACATTTCAAACTTTCAAACTTCATTGTCCTGTCGTTGCATCAAGTTTATGATTCTCAGCCTTCTTACACAATAAGCCTCTCAAGAACAGGTGTTGGGTTCCCTCAGCAGAGACCTTGGCAAAGTGTTAGACATAGAGTCAACATTTGCTGATTCATCAAAATGACTGTTTAGATGAGATGACCCTCCTCTCCTAATCTTTTAAAATCACCTCTGGCAGCCTGTTTGTCATTGCTAAAAGACTCTTTCCAAAACAATCTTTGTCTTATAGTCTTAAAATGGGATTAATAAAAAGCATTAGCATTACCAAAAAAAATCACTGAGAATGGATTATGAAAGACAAATTGGTAATGAGAGAGGTGAGGAAAATAGGTTGCTTTTTAGAAACAACTGTCCCAATTCTTGCACATTAGGGCATTAGATGATTTTGAATTATTTAAATTATTAAATTATAACAACAAAAATTTTTCCTCTATGGGATCAGATGGCAAATCATGGACCTATATTCTGCTCATCTACTGTTACAATTGACCTGAACTTGAATACCAAAGTCTCAGAAAATCAGAATTGCAAATGATCTGAAGAGCTAGGGAGACAAATAGCACTCTGTAGGTACACTTCAGCATATTACCAAGGAAGATTTATCCATGAGAAGTGACAAAAAAAAATGTCAAAGATAAATTAATGTGTGGAAAAGAAAATGGGCCAGTTATAAACCATAAGTTAGGGATATAGATGAGCAGCCCAGATATAACACTGGTATCCATAAAACATTTATTATCTCAGAGGAAGGTCTCAAAAGTGGTGGGCAAATATTTTGTGGAAGACTTATAGAAAGATACCATCAGCCAGTGATGGCGAACCTTTTAGAGACCAGGTGCCCAAACTGCAACCCTCAAACCATATGTGAGGCACCCCTTTACCTCAGACAGGGGAGGGAGGAAGTGGTCCCATTGGGCTGCTGGGCAGAGGGGCAAGTGATGTGAAAATTGTCCTCTGGCATGGTGGATAGGTGAAGGGGAGAAGCTCCTTCTGGTGTTCAAGCCATAGGTTTGCCAACATGGCCATAAGCTATGAAGGTATGTATAGAATATGCACCAGGAAAGGGAATTATTATTCTTTATAATATCCTTTATTTCTCAAAAACAGGTGTAATATTTTGCCCACTTTCCCAAAAGTACTGGGAAAATTGTCTTCTTACCAAGACAATCATGAAAGCCCAAGATTCATCATATTTTAAATAACTGAATAAAAATCTCAGGATTCAAATTTGTCAGGCCTGAAAATCTGATTGTTGTCAGGATCTGTGAAATCATCGGCAAAGAGTGCACGTAATAAGAAATTTCAGATTCATTTCAAATCAGCACCATCTCTGAAACTCATGGTCTCAGAAAGTTGTCTGGGACAGTAAAAGTCTTAGTGCCTAAGGATCATCCAGTCATTGTGTTGGAGAGTGAGGGCATGAATCCAGGTCATCCTGACTTTAAGGGTGACTTTAAAAACAAAGATTGGATGTGGCATTTTTCAACATGGACAATATGTAAATTTTGTTGTTCTGGTTTATAATATTCATTTACCAAAAGGAAGGAAATTTGAGAGGAGTAGGAAAACTCAAATAGGGAATATGGAACTTACCTATTGACTTTACCCATCAGACTTATAGATAAGGGAAGAATTTGTGACCAAATGAAAAATAGAGTATGAGATGTAAAATGAATAATTCTCAATACATTAAATTAAAAGGGTTTTTAATAAAAACCAAAAGACCTCTGCTATGTAATTTTCCATACTATATTATAGATGATGGTACTGCTACTGTACTATGGTTCTGAACCAAGTGGCTGTCATAGAACACTCCCTTACATATACATAAACCCACATAAATCATCAGCATTTCTATATACAACCAATAAAGCCCAACATCAAGACACAGAAAGAGAAATCCCATTTAAAATAACTGTAAAGAATATAAAATAAGCTGGGTGGTTTACCTGCTAAGACAAACCCAAGAACTATATAAGCACAATTATAAATTATTTTTCATAAATAAAATCAGACCTAAACAATGAAAAATTTTAGTTGCTCATGGGTAGGCTAAGCTATATACATACGTGAATATATATAGAATTAAAATGTTAATTCTTCCTAAATTAATTTACCTATTCATTTACAAACCAATTAAACTACCAAAAGTTATTTCAGAGAACTAGAAAAAATACTAAAAAATAAAAAATAAAATAAAATTCATCTGAAAGAAAAAGAGGTCAAGAATATCAAAGGAATTAATGAAAAAAAATGAAGGAAAAGGGCCTAGGCATACCAGATCTCAAACTGTATCATAAAGTGTTAATCATCGAAATCTTCTGGTACTAGCTAAGAAATAGAGTAGTGAGTAAATAAAATAGATTAGGTACTCAACAGACCATAACAAATGACCATAGTAGCCTAGTGTTTGATGAACCCAAAGATCCAAGTTCTAGGGAGACTAACTCACTAATTGACAAAAACTAGTATGGCAGAAGCTAGACATACACCAACATCTCATACCACAGATCAAAATAAAGTCAAAATGGATACATGATATAGAACAATCAAATTAGAAGGGCATAGAATAATTTACCCATCAGACATATGGATAAGAGAAGAATTTATGAGCAAACAAAAAATAGAGAAGAATATGAAATGTAAAATGGATAATTCTGAGTACATTAAATGTAAAGCAGTTCATAGGGAAAAAAAACCAATGCAATCAAGATTAGATGAGAAAAAAATGCAGAAAATTTATAGCAAATGTCTCTGAAAAAGACCTCACTTCTCAAATATATAGAGAACTGCTATAAATATTTTGGACATATAAGTTCCTTTCCTTTTCCCAGATATCTTTGGGAAGTAAACTTAGCAAATGTATTTCTGGGTCTAAGAGTATATACAATTTTATTACTCTGGGTATAATTCCAAATTCCTCTCCAAAATAGATGGATGGGTTCACAGTTCTACCAACAGTGCATTAGAGTCCCCATTATTCCTCATCCCCTCCAACTTTTGTCATTTTAGTAAATATGATGGGTATGAGATGATATCTCAGAATTGTTTTTGTTTATATTTCTCTAATCAGTAATGATTTAAAGCATTTTTTCATATGCTGTATAAGGCTTTGATTTCTTCATCTGAAAATTGTCTGTCCATATCTTTTGTCCATTTCTTAATTGGGGGATGGCTCTTGTTCTTATAAATTTAACAAAGTTCTCTATATATTTTAGATATGAGACTTCTGAGAGGCCATTTATACTTTTTCCCAAATTTTCTGCTTTCCTTCTAATCTTGGCAACATTTAATTTGTGTAAACCTTTTTTTAACTTAATGTACTCAAAATTATTTATTTATATATTATACTGCTCTCTATTTTTGTTGATTTGTAAATTACTTCCTATCTATAAATCTAAGTAATATATTCTAAGTTCTTCTAATTTACTTATATCTCCTTTTATGTCTAGATCATGTATACATTTTGATCATATCCTACTAAACGGTATATGACATTTATATCTAGTTTCAGCCAAATTACTTTCTAGTTGTCCCAGGAATTTTTATCAACTACTTATTTCTTGTCCAAAAAATCTGGATCTATGCTTTTGTCCAATACAAGGTTACTATAATCTTTTACTAGTGTTTGTTATTTCTTTGTCCTGTTCCACTGATCTACCTTTCAATTTCTTAACCAGTACCAGATAATTTGATAATTACTGCTTTATTATACATTTTAAAATCCAGTAATGCTAGACATTCTTCCTTTACAATTTTTAATAAATTCTTTGGATATATTTGATCTTTTTGCTCTGCCAAATGAATTTTATTATCATTTTTCTAGGTCAATGAAATAATTTTTGGTAGTTTAATTGGAATGGCATTGAATAACTAGATGTATTTATATAGGACTGGCATTTTAGTTATATTAGCTCTCTCCATTAACAATATCCAATTATTTAGTTCTGACTTTGTGTAAAAAGTGTTTTATAATTATGTTCATGTAGTTCCTGGGTTTGTTTTGGCGAGTATTTTATCCTATATGTGGTTATTTTAAATAGAGTATCTCTTTTTATCTCTTCTTGCAAGACTTTGCTAGAAATATGTAAAAATGCTGATTTATGTCATTTTATTTTATTTTATATCTTGCTACTTTGCTAAAATTGTTGTGTGTACTCTTTGACCCAGAAATATCACTTCTAGGTTTCTATCCCAAAGAGATAAAAAGGAGAAAAGGACCTACTTGTAAAAAAAAAAATTGCAGATCTTTTTATGGTGACAAAAAAACTGGAAACTAAGGGGATATCCATCATTGGAGAATGGCTAAACAGGTTATGGTATACAAGTACAAACTACTGTACCATAAAAGATGGCAAGTAGGATGATTTCAGAAAAATCTTGAAAGACTTGGGACTTGAATGAATTGATGCAGAGGGAAGTAAGAAGAACCAAAAAACATTGTACACAGTACTTTTTTTCAATATTGTAGTCCGATTGTGAATGACAACTACTATCAACAATGCAGGGATCCAAGACAACTCCAAGGAATTTACTATGAAAAATTCTATCTACCACTATAAAAGGAACTGATAGAGTCTTAATTTAGATTGAAAAAATGCCTGTTTGATTTTATCTCCTTCATGAGAATTTTCTTATATATGTGATATGTGTCTTCTTTCACAATATAATGAATATGGAAATATTTACTGCATGATAATACATGTATAATCTAAATCATCTTGCTTGCCACAATAGGGATAAGAGAGGAAAAGGAGGGAAGGAAAGAATTTGGATCAAAAAATGTTGAAAAATGAATGCTAAAAATTGTGTCTTTAGGCAATTGGAAAAAATATATGATGACATTGGGGGGGGGGGGGAATTTCTACCTTGTCTTTCTGCAACCCTGAACTAGCACAGGAAGCTGGGACTAAGGTTTTTATTCTGCCTCTACCTTTTGGTGGCACAATGTGCATTCTGCCCTCAGCCATTTTTCTTTTCTTGCACAATCATCTCTGGGAATTATTTTTGAATACTGGTGCAGCTCTGACAGTGGCTGAATAGATACTGGGAATAATGATAGCTTTAGGGCCCAACATGTGAAGCTTGACTGATTCTCCTTAGTTTTTATCTACTTTGTCAGTCACATATACTTAAAATCTGTTTTGCTCCTGCTATGCCTTCAACAGGTCAAGATCTAGATCACATTGCCTTCAGGACCTATCTACAGAAATCATGCTGATTTTAGAACTGCTTGGAGGGACTCTGACAAAAATGCTCAGAGGCTTCTGAAAGTTTTGATTGAGTTTGGATGAATAGAGAGATTTAGTGATTCTTTTTTGTTTGTTTTGTTGAATCTTTGTTTCACTTGGCACCCTTTTTTCATCTTTCATAGAATATTTTTCAAATCTTGACTTGACTGGACTCTTTCATGCTGATATATCCTTGACAAAAGTCCTATCTTATAGGTGAGAGAACTGAAGTCCAGAGAGATGGAATTATTTGCCCATGGTCCTGCAGGGAGTCACAGAGGCAGAATTTGCACCCGGAATCTCTAGCTCTAGGATTAGCAAGATCCATGGAAAGAGATTGCCATCCTATCTGACTGAGCCTTATAAGGAAGATTCTTGTAAGCTAGGGAAGACCAACATTATGGAATGTGAAGAGTCCTGATTTGGGTAAGACCTCTGCCAATAAGAACTTACAAGACCATTGAATAATCAATCAATTTAACATCTTGATTCAACTTTCCCATCTCAAAGAAATGGTATTTGAAATTGAAATGGTCTTAAAGAACTTCCCCCAAATGAACTCTTTTGTTTTACAGGTTAGGAAGCTGAGGTTCAGAAAGATCCAACATTTTGTTCAAGGTTATACAGTTAGTAAGTAGTCATAATGGGATATGAGGCAAGCTCCTCTAAGATTGACATTGTTATTTTCTTTCTCTGCATGTTCAGTTCAGGGCACACAGTGACTACTTTGAACATGTTGAAACGGATTGAATTAAATCATATACATAGCAATCTGTATGGCTTCTAGTACATGACAGCACTTCCCTTTTCAGTACCATAAGGAAGTTTGGCTGGCACTTGCAAAAAGCCAGCTTTGAAGAACACACTGACAGAGCACTGCATGAATCAAAGTCATCAATCAGCTGTCAGTCTACTCCCTGCTTAGTTTGCTTTTCCTTGGCTTCCTTAACCCCTTGGCTACTCCAGAGAATATCAAACTTGGCTTCTGCTATTGGCTTCTGCTTCTATGTGTTGCTGATCCAGTCTGCTCTTTTGATATTCCAACTACTGCTCTATCTCTTGGCATGATGCCCCTGCTTTCGATTTTTTTTTGTTTTATTGGATTCAAAATCCTGCCCCTATCATGGCTCTACCTCCTATTATATAGCTTTAGTGGCCCCATAAGTTCCTAAATATGGAAATGTCTTTTGATATCACTGAATCCAACCCTTTGTTTCAAAGAGATTTGCCCAAACTGATGCAGTCAGTTATTGGCAATATCAGGACTCAAACCTATAAATGAATTAGTCCCATGCTCTTTCCACCACAACCCATACTGTCTCCTAACTCCATCCCCATGAAATGTCTCAAACATCACAGCCATATTAATTAAGCAGCTAATTACATAACAATAAAACAACTCAAATTTCTATAGCACTTTTATATACACTTTATACAGGATTTTATATACACATACATATACATTCAGTCGCTCATACTCAACAGAAATGTAATTAGGAATTCTAGTATCTTGGATAAATTCAAATAGAAGTGAGGCCAGCCACCTAAGTCATGATTTCTCCTCTGAGAGCTAAGATAAAAAGGAGACAAAGCTCAACGGAAATGGGAAGATTTAGGAACTAACAAGCTGCAGTATTGAAAGGAATGGGAGTAGAGAAGAAGATATGAGTTCGATACCAAACAATGGAAAGGAGAATGATCAGGAGAGTCATAGATGGCAACAACAAGGATTTCACAAGGATAAAAGAAAAGTAGGAAAGGTAATGTCTGGGTGATGAGACCAGAGGAAGTTTCTGACTGTGGCAGGGAGTAAGAAGCAGAAAGTCCAACTCTTTTTCCTGGCTTTGTATTTCAGGGATATAAAAAAGAAGCAGCTGGTCACTGAGAGTATGCCAAGAGATAAAATATCTTCAAGAGAAAATATAGGTTTCCAGGAGCAGCAGATACGAATAAGAATGTGAAAAAAAGAAACTTAGGGTGCACATGAGTTTGTTAACAATAGAAGAATATTCCAGAGGGTACAGGGAAGAGCTGAGTTTTTCATCTGAAGGCAATGAGGCAGTCTACTCTCATAAGAAAGCTGCCTTAGTCAGTCAATCAACATAAATTCTTAAGCATTTATTACTAAGCACAGGAGATAGAGAAAGGGGTTATTAAAAAAATAGCCCTTGCCTTCAATGAGCTTAGATTTAATAGTAGTGAGAACATGTAAATAAATAATTTATGCAAGCACACACTACATAAGGTTCTTGACACAAGACAGGGACATGATGACCAAAGGACCCTGGGGGAAGAAAGTGGGAGCTCAGGGCCAAACAATTCTAGAGATGACTGATATCCTGAAAGTAGGGGTGGAGAAGAATATTAAAGTGAAGAAATTTCATCTTCTCCACTGCAGTAAGGTCAGAGACTAGGCCAAAATCCCAGGCACAGAGTCCTGATTCTATGTAATTCCTAGTTGCTCCAGGATATTTGCACATCAGACACAGCAAAAGCAGTAAATTTAATACCAAAATCATTTCTTGAAGGAATATCAGATGTAAATTAGCAGACTCAAGACTCATGGACCCTTAGATAACAGAGGAGTCATTTTAAAGGACGTATAGATCAATAAGTGTATGAAAGCATCATCATTATGATTTTCATTGCAGGATCATAAAATTGGAGAGTTAGAAGGAACCTCGGTAACCATCAAGTCAACATAGAAAGAAATCACAACTCTAACACATTTGGTGAGTATTTATCCAACTCAAGTACTGAAGGAGACATTTTTTAATGTAGCCACTTGTGGATTTTCTTTTTATGAGTATATTTATTTGTTGCAAGGTAGTTTTTGCTGTTTTTAGTTGAGTGGGGGAAAGGTTGAGTGGAGGTAGTATATTAATGGTGTTGTTTTGTTTTTTTCTAAGAAGAGGATCATTGCATATTTTTTTTTTCAGGGAAACTATCTACATTGCCCAGTGCCCAGACCCTGGAAATGATGTGTGGACTCACAGATCTGATCCCAATATTAATCAGCATGGAAGTTTTAACCTACCACGTTTTTCCAACATGGGCCAGTTCACCTCCTCCTTAGAGACCCTAGCTGCCCTCTGCTTATGGAGGTTTACCATATTGGTTCTAAATCTAATGCATATAGCCAATAGACTTTATCCCTAATTTGCCCCAAACTCCCAAACTCAAGTGATCTCAAGAACTCAGCCCCTCTAGCTTCATACTATAGACATGTACCACTTCTCCTGGATTAAATTTTAATACACAAAGGAGTTCAGAAAAACATGCAGGAAAGACAAGTTTGGAAGTAATGAATTGATGTAATTTTTAAAGAAAGCATTAGAGAATAGAGATTCAGTTTATATATGATTCTTTTTTTAATTTTCTATTTCATATGTGAAAATGGACATTTTGGGATGCTTAAGTTCAAATCTTTTAAAATTTTAAAAACAAAATATGGGGGCAGTTTGGGGGTTCAGTGGATAGAAACACAAACTTAGAGACAGAGGATCCTGGATTCAAATCTAGCCTCAGATGCTTCCTAGCTGTGTGACCCTGGAGAAGAACTCCAATTGCCTAGTTCTTACCATTCTGCTGCCTTAGAACCAACATCTAGTATTGATTCTAAGCAAGATGGTAATGGTTTAAAAAATAATAATTAAATTAAAAATAAAAACAAAACACATGGCAGCCTAGACTCACTTGAAGCCTTCCACGGAGCAGAACTCATCACTTTATCTTCCAAATACACAAACATATATACATATATATGTATATATGTATATGTGGAGCAACACATAGGAGTCTCTGAAAGTTGCTTTTTAACATTAAAAATATTCTTTATATTTGAAAAAAATGAAATCAGTAATATTCTCTTTTTATACAGACAATGAAATAAGCAAAAATTAGATTTATCATAAAAGAATAGCTTCTTATCCCATAAAACCTTGTTACTGATGCACTAGCCTAGCTATTTTTTAGCCTGGCCTTCCACAGTGACAATACATGAAATAGAAAAGCAACTCACATGAATCCCTTTATGCCCCCACAACAAGCCAGTTATGAAAACTGAGTCTCAGATCATAAATTTATTGGGGGGGGGTAATAAAAACTGTAGTGTGTATTTTCTTTTTTTGTATTTTTTAAATTTAATTTACTTTTTTCATTTTTATTGTCATGCAAAACACAATTCCATATTGGTCATTGTTATAAGAACAAGTGCATACATAACCAAAACCCAAAAAATAAAACTATAAATACACTAATGTGAAAGACAACTCCAACAGTTCTTTCTCTGGAGGTAGATAGCATTTCCCTGTCATAAGTCTTTCAGAATTGTCCCAGTCAGATCATAAATTTAGAACTGGTAGGAACCTCAGAGATCCTTTAGCATAGTACCTTTATTTTACAAATGAAGAAATTGAGTCACAGTAATGTGAAGTCAGGGTCAGGTCTCATGATTTCAAAATCCAGGTCTCTTTCATGCTTCCTCCCAAGTCCAACAGGTAAATGACTTGCTTAGAGTTACAAGGCAGGTAAGATAAGTCCAGGTTTCACATCAAATCAGAGTCCACTATAGCATGCCACCAGAAGTAAGTTGGTTCTGCTGTTATTTACTACTTGTGTGACCTTGAGTAAACCACCTCCTTTCTCTAGCCCTCACCTTCCTCCTGTGATCCATGAAAGATATAAAGCTGAAGATTTACAAGTTGCTTTTAAGCTCTGATTCTGTGGTATCTCAGGGGAGAGGGGGTTTACAAATTATCCATCTATAGCCAAAGTAAAGCTGATGAGCAAAATTAATACTTGGCTGTGATTATTCAGATCAGATGCTGACACAGCTTTAGCAGACTGTTCTACATTCCCTTTCCTGACTAAGATTTGCAAAAATAAGCCAAATGCCTTCTGTTCGAAACATTTGCCTTCTGATACCAGCAGTCCTGATTATTAAAATCTTCCTTTTTTTTAGTGTAACCATTGTATATGGAAAATTGGATTGTATTTTTATTTTAGAAACTCTTAACAATGTAAACCTTCCTTTTTCACAGAGTGTCTGTATACATAATCCCCACAAGACTTTTGAGCATCCTGGAATGTTGAATGTTCAATCCAGGAAGAGAAGTAGAGTAGAATCAATTCACCCTCAAACATTAGGCTTCCTATGGAAAGAAAATATACATAGATATAGATCTCACACTCAAACATTTTATTTATGTCTAAATTTACATAGATTTATTTAGAACCTTAACTTCACTGAACTATGAATGAGACAGGTTTTACAATGGACTTGTGGGAAGGAAGAATGGACAACCATGTTTGATATATTTTAGAGATTCTTTTTGTATGTTGTTTTGTGGAGGTTGTAGGAAACTATGATGCGGGATTCTTGTTCCTCAAAACCTGAGATTCTGAAGTTAGATTTTGTTAAATCCTTCCTACAAGAAGTCTTTCCTAACCTCTCTGAGTTCTTTGACTTTCCATCTGTTAATTATTTTTATTTATTATGTATATAGCTTGAATGTGTACATCTTTTTCTTGTTTTCTCCCTTTTTGGATTATTAGCTCCTTGCAGGGAGGGATTAGCTTTTGGCTCAGTATCTGACACATGGTAAGAACTGAATAAATGTTAATTGACTGATATTTTTTTACCCTGGAAATCCATGATAGCCAATGAACTTGATAGTCTCCATTAATACTATTTTTCCAACAGGTAAAAACGAGTTTATTTAGTGTAGTTCTTTTAATATGAGATTAGAATATCCTTTTAGATTATAAATTCCTTGAGGGAAAGTACTATATTTTGCCTCTTTCTGTATCCTTAGCACACCACGGTACCTGGCTGATAGCAGGTATTTGAAACATATTTGTTGATTTTATTGATGCTCTGCCTATCAATGTGGATCATGTTCCTTAAGGTTCTGTCGTAAGCTCTCTTGTCTTCTCCCTCTGTATTGTCTTTATTGTGAGTAACCTCACCAGCTTCCTTGGGTTTAATTTTCATCACTACACAGAATACATGAAGACTTTGGAACTCCATGTATATGTGTACATGTTTGGGTAATAATCTATGGCCTGTATCCCACCTTAGCCTGCTGTCCCAAACTTCACTACTTCTATCAACCATTTTTTTAGTTCCCAGGTTCATAATCCCAGCATTAACTTCAACTTCATATTCTCTCTCATTTATATATTCAATATATTCAATCAATTGCCAAATCTTGTCATTTTAACCTTCATAATGTTAAAATTAAATTGTGGGTTGGACTTTGCATATATTATTTACATGGTCTCCAGGGATTTAATTTCAAAAACCCAAAATGAATTATTAAAGAAAAAGGAATTTATGGTAGTTTATTTACAATATTTATAATAGAAGGAAAATATTAAGGAATGAGAGAGAAAAAGAAAAACTCTGGTTTCTTTTTATATCAGTTAGAAATTCTAAGTCCCAGCCAGAGAAAGAGAGTCTCAAGAAGTTGGGTCTTTCCTGGAGGCTTCACACCTCCAGAAAGGTGGGGTCACTAAGCCAGCTTTTCACTCACCAATAGTGACAGTCTTTTAGAAGTCTGAGTGTCAGTCTTCCAGTGGCTCCTCCGTCCTACACTCCAAGCCTGGGTGACTGACTCTCCGAATGTCCCTCTTCCCTTCAGTTCTGAGTGACTGATCCTTCACTCCAAGCCCGGGGTGACTGACTGTTTCCTTCAGTCTTTTTTCCCTCTATTTAAAGACCTTTTTCTCTTGTGTCACTTCCTCTAAATTTTCACATCTACCAATCACAGCAGACACTTTTCTCCAGGACTGCCCATTCTTTAGTTTTCACCTTCTCTGGTTAGATTATATCTTTTTGGGTTACTTAACATCCTCTTTTGTTAAGTTCACCCTTTGTAGTTACTTAACACCTTTTTGTGGTTAATTCACCTTTTGTAGATACTTAACACCTTTTTGTAGTTAAAATCTAAAAACAGATTGTAGCTTATAATTCTAGCTTCACTATAAAGGAAGACCTAAGTACCTTCTTTGTTACAATCAGGAGATTACAATTTTATCTTCACAATAAAGAAAGAGCTAAGTATCTTCATTGCTATAATCAGGAGATAGCTAAATCCAGTCTTCACAATAATATATCTCATATCATATCACTTTCTCTCCATTCACATAGTTACCACCTAAATACAGGCCCCCATTATTTCTTGCCTAAATTATTATATCAGTCTTCATATTTGGCTCTCTGCTTCAAGTCTCTCCTCTAATGCTTCCTACACACTGTTGCCAAAGCAGCTTTCCTTAAGCAGAAATCTGAGAGCACCCTATACATGCATATATATTCTCTCCATCTTTCACACATGATACTCTATTCTCCATTTCCATGCCCCTGACCTGGTCATTCTACATTCCTGGAACATACTCTCTCCACACCTCTTTTCTTTTGCCATGAAGTTCAAACACCATCTTAGGCATGAATCCTGGTATTGTTTATTGATTGTTCATCCAATATCTTTCATTGAAATTATGTGAACAACCTATTTCCTCTTCTAGTTAGAACTGTCTTAAAGTATCCATGATGTCATTTCTTTATCAATCCATGAAGTAGCATAAAAAGTACATCTGTGCTCCCTTCAGTCAAAGGAATTGGATGCTTCCTTTGGATGGAGGTTTCAGGGTCTGGACAGCTCCCAGAGAGGAGACAAGGGGGGAAAGAAAGGGAAGAAGAATAATGCTAGTAAGTAGACACTGTTCTGGCAAAACTCATAGCAAAGGGTATAAGTGGTAGGAAAGGGCTTCTCAGGAAAAAAAGATAAGAGTTATCAAAGTGGGGAATTTAAGAGTTCCTGAATTAAGAGTTCCCTGCACAATATTGATTAGGTATTCTCTTATTATCAAGTGCTTGACTCAAGGAAAGACAATATGGAATAGTACTGACCAACTACACTAAGCTAGAGTCTTGATTTCACTAATAAAGAATAAAACATACATTGTATGTATCTGCATAGACCAAAATAAGTGAAATATCCTACCAATATTAAGAAAAAAACACAAATATTAAAATAGTTGATGTAAAGGAAAGGGAGACTGTTTTAGTGAATAAATGAGTTACTTTAGTCAAAAGATTTTACATTTTGGGGGGTTCCATGTAAATGCTACCAAAGATTCTTTATTATTCTATGATTCAACTGGAAGCTCATTGATAGCAGGCATCATGACTTGGGCATTTTTTTATATTTTTGCCCCATCACTTAACAAAACCCCTTACACAAAATAGGTGCACAAATAGGAGTGGAGGGAGGGAGAAGATACTATTGATGGGAACTGAATGAAAAATCTGAAAAGAAGTCCAAAAAGTTTGGCCAGCATGTACTAATAAAATTGCTAGTGGTTTTACCAGAGCTGAGAATTATCTCTTATACCATCCTGCCTTGAAATTAATTTCATATATTCCATTTCTTCTATATTTAAAATTGTTTTTTCCATTGCTTAAAAATAAGAGTTGGGTAACTATACTGTGATCATAGAATTATACTGTCCAATCAATGAAAGTCTGTAAAACTTGCACTTTAAAAAGCAACATTATTCATCAATAGTAAAGCTAGAGTGTTGACCCCAACTGGGGCTAGGAAAACCTGACTTCAAGTCCTATCCCCTATTGTATACTGGCTGTGTGATCCCAGTCAGCCATTTAACTTCTTGGTCCTCTGGACAACATTCTAAGACTGTATGTAAATCTCTCAGAAGATGTCATCATGAATGAGTAGAGGAAATTTCCTAGTCTCAGAGTTCTATACATTAATGAATTAACAGGTCTAGTTCCTATTCCTATTTGAACATATAAATGATATGTATTATTTGGTGTATATAAATCATTTCTGCTAATATGTGGTAATGTATGTATATAAAAGGTGGATATATATTTCTGTGTGCATCCCTTTGTGTATTTGCACAAACACATCTGGGTATATATGTACAGATATGTACAATGCATGTCTTCATACATATGGATATATGGATGCATGTATACATGGAGCATCCATTTTGTTCACAGACTTTCACCTGTACCAAATTTGGGGTATGATTTTTATAGACTTATACTTGAAACTCTTACCACCAGGAGGAAAATTACAATGGAAACTATGTGTGTATGATTTAATATATTTATACATAGATATATAGATCTGTGCTATAAGAAATAATGAAGGAGAAGGTTTCAGAAAAATCTGAGAAGACTTATATGAATAAATACAAAATGAAGTAAGGGAGAACCAAGAGAATAATCTCCACAGTAACATCAATACTATAGAGATAATCAATTGTGTAAGACTTAGCAACTTATCAATACAATCATCCATCGATCCATCAAAACTCCAAAGGATTCATGATTTGAAATGCTATCTACCTTCAGATAAGAGACCTAAAAGGTTCAAAGTGCAGAATAATTAGCCTATTTTGTCTCTTTATTTTTCTTACTCTTTTTCTGAACATAAGTAATGGGGAAAAACATTTTGTAAAATTATTACATTTCTTGCCTTCTTAGTAGTTGAAAAAGATTGTAAAGGGAGAGAATTTTGAAACTGATAATAAAAATTAAATGAAAGACATAAATGGAAGAAATGATCTCTACTCTAAAGCAGTAAGATTTAAAAGGTAAAAAAGACCTTTTAAGATCATCATACACAGCAACCATTATTAAGTGCCTTCTGTGTATTGAACATTGCATGAAGCTCTAGGGAGATACAAAGTTTACATAACAGTCAAGTTTTTACCTAAATGAAACTTACAGGATAAGAAGAAGAAAAGGCACTACCATTAACAAATTATAAATGTATTGAGGATATGTCAAGAGATAGAAAGTGATTGATATTACAACCTGAGCCTACAATTCAATTATGTTTGTACATAGTTCAGCACAATCTGCAACTTTTTTTGTCATTAAATTTCCTGACTTTCTCCCATGTTTCACCTTCCCTCCACTTTCTGCCATTCCTTCCATGAAGCCTTCCCTGATTAGTCTTCCCTTCCTCTCAGGGAAGGGGTTTGTTTCCTATGAATTCATATACTTTATTACCAATAGGATTTGTGACACAATGGAAAGAGTGCTGAATATAATAAAAATAATTATAATAATAACAACAACAGTAATAATAGCAATAGTAGTGTCAATGTGGAATCTAGAAGTCCCCAGTTTATTTAGTTGTTGTTGTTGTTGTCACAGGAGAGTTTTCTCCCTGAGGGAAGGTCCTAACTCACCAGTCTCAGGCTAACAATAGACATCCTGGTAGTTTGGGTGGAAATAGCTAATCCCATTAGAGGTTAAGTATCTCTTGTCCCAAAGGTTTCTCCCCCTAGGCTAAATAAAGTCCTTTACCAAGGAGGCCCAGCCTTAGACTGGGTCTTTCCCTTTTGTATCCATTGTAAAGCATCAGCCCCTCACTGTTATTCCTGTCTGGAACTTCTCATTTTCCTTTCTTACCATTATAAAGTTAATCAACTGTCCCTCTCATCCTCAGCCCCCATGTTTTAAATATAAAGGTATTTAAGCTCCCCAACTTTAATGGCTCTTTGGAATTGTCATTCTCTTACATTTGGCATTCCCAGGGGTCAGTGACCAGAGAGGTCAGAGTTCAATCCTCGGACTCTGTGCAGTCCTGTGTGGTGCACAGCTCTGTGTCAAGGCTGACTAGCACTGAACCCCTTTTTGTCCTTGACTAAAGAGTGATTTTGACTATTTAATAGTTCCATGTTTTTTCTCAGTCAATAGTAGTTAATATTTATATAGTACTTTCTATAAAATGTGCCAGGTATTTTACAATTATTGTCTCATTTGAACCTCACAACAACTGTGTGAGACAGGTATTATTATTATCTACATTTTGCAGATGAGGAAACTGAGGCAAACAGATTAAGTGACTTGCCCAAGGTCAGACAATTAGAAAGTACCTGAGACCAAATTTGAACTCAGGTCTTCTTACTCCAAGCTCAGTACTTTAGCTACTGTGCCATCTAGCTTCCTGAACACAGAAGGCATATGCCAATGTTGAATAGTGGCCTGTTACATTTAAAATAGTTAAGGTCATAAATTCTGGCAGTTAAAAGAGTGGATGCCTTAAACTGTAGTGAGTTTAAATGGTTGAGGTCATAAACTGTAGTGAGTAAAATAGTGGAAGATATAAATTATAGTAGATATAAGAATGGGTGAGTAAATTTGTGACTGCAGAAAATATGTTTCACTACAGTGTCTTGGTTTTAAATTAAATATAAGGTGGTCGCCAGGGAAATATTCCCAATTATGAATATACCCAAGTCAACTGGGTTTTATAGAGAATTTAATTAATAATACAATGAGGAATTAAAGAAAAGAGAGAAAGAGAGAAAAAGGAAATAAGTATGAAGGGCCTTAAGCCAACATGGCCTAGACCTGAGTCTTAAGGGAGAGAGATCAGTCAGTCAGTCTTTTATCACTCACCACAAGGTCTGTCTAAGCAAGGATTCTAGTGACAGAGTCTCCTCAGAGAGAGTTCCAGCCAGAGTCCTCCTCAAAGAGCCTTCCAGCCAGAGACTGTTTCAAAGGGCCTCTCTCAAGAGCCTCCAGAGGGACAGAGTCCCCTCAGAGGAGCTCCAGCGAGACCTCCTTAGAGATTGTCTTCCAAGAGCTTCCCTTCTCCAGAGCCTCTCTCAAGAGATTCTCCAAAAGGATTTTTTTTCAAGAGATTCTGCTTTTTCTTGTATAGGGGGTTTTCTCCTATGTCACCTCCCCTAAGTCCTTACATCTACCAATCACAGTAGACGTTTTCCAAAGGACAACCCATTCTGAATTCTCTGCTGGGTTGACTAATCCCTTTAGTAAGTTTGAACCAGAAAAAACTTCTGAATAAGTTTTCACCTCTTTGCTCCTGGCAAGTTTACAAGTTGCCTGACCTTTAATAGGTACTTAGCACCCTATTGTATAAATTCTAAAAATAGGCATGGCTTAAAGAACTTTTTGCCTCACTATAAGTATGGGCCCAAGTACCCTCATTGTTTAGCAAGGAGTTTTCTCCCCTAAAGTAGTCTTAAGTACCGGTGGAGTAGAGGTCCTCCCATTTCTGATCCAAGTAGAGTTCTCACTGTCAAAATGGGGAATGTTCCCAGTAGGGAATTGTTCCAATGGAGAATTCCCCAATGTGGAAATTTTTAACATTCACAAGTCTGAGAAATTTCAAGATTTACATGCCATAGCCTTTATAGTCTCCACATTAGTTAATTATACAGGGAATATCCCCCTTCTTTTGCCACTACATTGCCTGATGTACTCAATTTCTATAGCACTTTAACATTTTTAAAGGACCTGCCTCACAACAAATCTGTGAACCAATTTGAAAGATGATGAAACAGAAGCCTCAAAGGAGCAAATAATCCACCCTAGGTCACATAGCCTGCAAAGGTTAGAACCAGTGATCTCCAAACTTCTGAGTCAATTTTCCCTCTGATTTGATTACTCCACAGATTATCTAACATACACTCCTGAAATGTCTGTTATGGACACTGTTAAACAAACATAGGCTGGATGACCCATCCTGACATTTAAAACTTTTCAAGACTCAAGAAAAGAGGGGAATCTTATCTGATATTACTTTTAAAAGATCTGAATTTCACTTTGTGTCACTGCAACTAACTCAGCCATCAATTACTGAGAAATATCTGGAAAATGGTTGAATGTGATTCAGATAGCATTTTGTCAAAAATATAAAAGTGATGTCATAGGAAAGAGGAAATGCACCTGTAAAATATCTGTAATGATGCCTGCCTTACAAGGCAAAGAGTTGTGTACTTTGCTTTGGAAAGGTTAGAGTCAGTCCTATCAAAATCATGGTAATCATTATCATTTTGGGTCAGAGAAAACAGCTGATAATCATAGGTCATAGAGCAGAACCATGGGGGGAAATTCTTAGAATCTCATTTTTTAAAAGCCTCTTTCAAACCTTTCTACTTAATGGAAATTATTTCTAATGCCACAAATCCTATCCACTATAATTGGTTTTCAAAGAGCCCATGGATATTCAAAAGCTTGCAAAGGCCCATTTATATCTTTTAAGTGTTCTGAAATCTCTAGATTCTAACATATATCATTTATAGAAGAGAAAAAGAAGCCTCAGGGTGAGAAAAATGCCATCTATGGAGTCTCTTACATACCTTACTGGTCTATTCAGACTAGTATTCCATTTTTAAAGTAGTAAAAGAGAAGGATGAGATGTTTTACATTTTAGGTAACATTTGGGATAATTTTCTAATTTTTGGAATTATTGTAAAGATGAATAAAGTAAATAAGGAATATTTGCTTATTCTCTCCCTTGCCTGTGCATTTTGGGGGGCAGGGGGTTCAGGCAATCAACTGAATAAAGATTATTAAATATTAGTAATGCATTGATGGAGGACACAGAAGAAGATACAAAGATGAAAAAGATATCTTTGTGATTGTGGATATTCCAATATACCAAGAGAATATAACTCTTAACTAAGTATGATACAATATGGAAAGTGATAGGTGCATAAGAGATGGGTGGTGTTTGATGTAAGGATCAAGGAAGTAAAACCATTCCCAAAAGATAGTAGCTGATTTCTGACACTAGCCTACAAGTTACCAAAGGAAAATAGATCACTCACTAATTTTTCCTTCCCTCAAGGGAACAAAACAAAGTCTAGAGAATCCTTTATATCTAAACTATTGCATAATTAACTAGAGAGCTTCTGCTTTTAACAGTTCATTAGCATCCTTGTCATTTTATGTGGATATTAAAATTCTAGACCTAGGATTATGGGAAGACATCTGAACTGATATGAAGTGAAATTAACAGAAGCTTGAAAACTATACACGGTGACTACACTAAAGTCAATGGAAATATCAACAACAAATCAAAAGAATACTATGAAGTTATAATGACCAAATTTGATCCCAAAGGAGAGATAAGAGAATCCACCTTCCTCCTTTCTTCACAGAAATGGAGGACTATGGGAATGAAACAACATATTTACTATCAGATTTAGACGATATGATGGGTAATTTTGATGAACTGTTTTCCCCCCTCTTTATTTTATTCTTTGTTATAATGGCTCTGTGAGAATGGTAGAGAGAAGAGGTTAGGAAATGGGCATAAAAAAAGGCAAAAGATAAATAAAAAATTTAAGTAAATTATTTTATGTCAATGAAAAGACAAAATACTTTATTAACAAAGAGCAAATTAAATAGGACACTTTGCATTATATACAACCACAGTTTTGTACTATGTTTTCTATACTTACTTTGGGGTGCTGATACTACTATGTAGTTTGACTAATGTCCAGCTATTCATGATCCCATTTGGGGTTTTGTTGGCAAAATCACTTAAAGTGGTTTGATATTTCCTTCTCCAGGTCACTTTATAGATAAGAAAATTGAAGTAAATAAGGTTAAATTACTAGCCTTGAGTCACACAGTTAATGTACGAGGTCACATATGAAATCAGGTCTTCCCAACTCCAGGACCAGCTCTGTCTACTGCATCACCTAACTGTCTTTAAGGTGGGGTAGGTGGAGGCACAAGAGTCAGAAATCTTATGTCAGAAATACAATAGGACGAAAAATGTTTGTTCTGCTTGTGTTTTAGAATGAGGCCAAAATAGACCTAATCTCCTATACTTTTTTCACCTATTCCATAGTCCTAGAAGGAAATAAATTGTGAGAAACCAGTCTTCTGGTGTATTATAGATTCTTAAGGATAAATTCAGTTGAGTTCATTAGACTATACTTATTAATACAGAACTAAAACAACAAGAAAAATTGTTAACAACTTGGAAAAGGGTTAATTAGAAAATTCATCAGGACAGGCCTTCCACTAATTCTCTGAGCACTCTGCTTTCTATAGTTTGTTTTCCTGTGTTTATCCATTCAAAGATATACCTGTCAATACCATATGCCTTGCCCATTCTCGTCTCCAAACTCTTATAACTGTAAGAAAATTATTTTATTTCCTATGTCCCACACAAAAGGACTGTAGTTCAAGTCTGGGAGTCATTTAAATAAAAATGGAATTCTACTTAGAAAAAGTCAATGGTCAGCTCAAATAAAAAGCATTCTATCTTTAAATATTGATCAAACTTTGAAAGAGGTTTGAGATCTACAACAAATGTGCTTATTAATAATTGCTGAGCTTCAGAGTCTTATTAATAATTAGTTTATTAGATGTTCACTAAATAAAATGGGGAAAGAGTTTTACATTAGAGAATCATAGGCACCATTGTGCCCTAGAAAAAGCAATGAACTAAAAGTCAGAGGCCATGGGTTAAAATTCCCATTTATTTGTATTCCTATTATTTATATAACATGAAGTCTCTCTCTCTGTCTCTCTGTCTCTCTGTCTCTCCCTCTCAAATTACCTTCAGAGCCACTTCCAGACTTACATCCCATATAAAATCATATAATTCTCTAATATCTTATATTTGGAAAGGAATTCTGAGATTGTCTAATCCAATCCTTTCCATATTCACTGCAGAAATCCTTTTTACATCATAATAGATAAATAGTTATATAGTCTTTCTTTGGGATTTTCCTGTGACAGGGAGCTTTTTCCTTTATAAAGAGATCAATACTACTTTTGGACAGTTTCCATAATTAAAATTTTTCCATACATGGAACTAAAAATCCTCATCCTTTTAACTTCCATTTGATTTAACAAATCATCAGAAACTTACTTAGTATGTAGTACTGTCACAAATCCTGAGACATAAAAAGATTGAACAGGCATAGTTTCTGTCATGGAATTTGTAATGGATCCCCAGTTTAAACTCTAAAAACCACACAAAATCAGTCTATTCTTTAAAAAAAAAAAGACCTTTGAATATTTGAAGATATTGAAATATTTCTTATGTCTTTTCTTACTCAAACTAGCCATCTCTATTTACTTTATGTCATCTACCTCTGCCACATGCAAGGAGTATATTTCAAAGGTAGGATATGAATACCCAGGTTTTCTTACTGCATGACTAATACTCTTTCTACTATACCACTGACTGCTAGATTAATGAAGGGAGAAGACAATGGAACTATCACCTCCTTTGCTCTGAAAAGTCTTAGGATACATTACTTCAATGTATAAAACAATTCTACAGGCACAATAATGTTTATCCACTGGAACTGAGATGATTTCTTTCTATCAATCATTATTCTAGAATGAAAAAAGTATCTTCATACACAATTATGATCTCCACATGTGCAAAACAAAATCCTAAATCCCAAACACTCATCTTTCAAGTTTTTCTTAATAACTAAATTATTGACAGAAGAAAGAAATCTTGGTCAATGGACTAACTCTCAATTTCAGCTGCATAAAATTGGGAATATGGAGCACAGAAGCATATTCTTTGCCCTTCAAGGAACATGTGATACTGTTAAGGAAGTGAAACATGTAAACATAAAGTGACAAGATGATATGGATTATAAGATGATTTTAAATTTCAATTTGACAAACATTTATTGTCTACTTTGTGCAAGGTTAGGAGCTATCTAGATTCAGAGATGAATAAACATAAGCTTTATCCTCAAAATGGTTATAATTTTTTCCTTACTCTTTATTTTTTAATTTTTTATTAATTTATTTGTTTGTTGGTTACATTAAAATTCCCAAGTATCTCCCTTCCTCTCCTCCCTGCACCATAGAAGATATCAAGATGCTTTTGTTTCTTTTGCAGGTAATTAACTACTTATTTAGTACATTTGATTTCATTAGTATTATGAACTCCTGGTGTGGAAATTCTCTTTACTAATACAGAACAATAACTCAATGTATCACCTTAGATAATTAGCAACTTGTCCATGATCATAGCTAATATACGTCAGAGGAGAGACTTGAACCTAGGTTTTCTTGACTCTATGTCAAGGCCTCTAGTATACAGTTTCTCATCTTCAATACTTCCATGAATCTAAGCATTATGAAACTTCCCCTGTACCTAGACAGACAATATTCCTCCTATCATCAAACAAATGGTCTTTGAGTATGACTGTGTCCCAAAAATCATCCTACCCAAAGCCAACCTGGTGAGGGGCCTCTCTGAATTTGATAAGTCTGGTCTTTAGTTTACAGAAAGACAACTGGTTCACTGATGAGCCCAGAAGCCTTCCAACACTGCAAGAGTTTGTGCTCCCCTGGGCATAGCCTTTGAAAACCAAAGTTATTTCCAATTCATGAAGAAGCATCATAGGAGAACTTAAAGAGGTAGTTTATAATATAATTTAGAGAAATAAAACAGGCACACAACTAGGCCACAACATGTAGTGTGAAAGTATATTAGAGGTTTAAAGTACAATCATAGGAGAAAGAGTCTCACTAGTCTTCTGGTTTGAAATTAATTTGAAACTAGTCTTCTTGCTTAAAATTCAGGGCAGAATTAATGGAGAAAGTAATATTTGAATTGGGGCTATTAAGAGTAGGCAAGATTTCAATGAGCAGACATGAAGGGAGGAGCAAAGCCCAGGATTTCTAACTCAATTATCAATCATTCAGGTTCTTGCAAAACATTGACTGAAAGTGAGTCCTGTGTGGACTTCTACATTAGTGCAAAAGGAAAGGAAAGTCAAAGAATGCTAGTTTAATTGGAATAGGACCAGTGAAAAGAAGAATGATGATTAGGAAGATACTCAAAGAATCACAGAACTGAAGGGGACTTTGGAAATCACTGAGGTCAACAACTTCATTTTACAGATAAGGAAAATAGAAGAGAAAAATACAAAAAGTAGGGGCATGATTCAAACTCAGATCTTCTGGCTCCTAACCCAATGTTCATTCCATTGAACATTTCAAAAGTTCTCATTTGGGTTCCGAAATATTCACCTTGGCAGAGAATTGATTCCATCCCCATCAAGAAATTATCAGAGGGCAGCTAGGTGGCTCAGTAGATTGAGAGCCAGACCCAGAGATGGGAGGTCCTGTGTTCAAATCTGGCCTCAGACACTTCCTAGCTGGGTGACCCTGGGCAAGTCACAACCTCCATTGCCTAACCCTTACTGTTCTTCTGCCTTGGTACCAATACCAATGTTAGTTACAAGATGGAAGGTAAAGGTTCAAATCAATCAATCAATAAATAAGTAAATATTTTTGGGGCAGCTGGATGACTCAGTGGATTGAGAGCCAGGCCTAGAGATGGGAAGTCCTAGGTTCAAATTTGACCTCAGATACTTCTTAGCTGTGTGACCCTGGGCAAGTCACTTAACTCCCATTGTCAAGCCCTTGCTGCTCTTCTGCTTTGGAACTAATACACAGTATAGATTCTAAGACAGAAGATAGGGTTTAAAAAAAGAAATTATCAGAATCACTAACAAGTAACAAAATACATGAGATTTCATCTTACTTCGTTCATCATCATGCCTTCTCCTTGGCACAGTAAGGTCTAAAAATATTTAAAAGCATTCTCCCTCTAAAAGGAAAAACAGACACATACACACACACACACAGAGAAAGAGAAACCAGGGGCATTTGCCAACCAGCCAAACAATCCTTAAGTACCTTTTGTATGCTCAGCACCATACTAAGAATTATGAGGAAATGAGAAAACTAAAAGGGTTCCTAGATAGTGCATGGTTAGTAGATTAGCTAGACAAGTTGTTCTTTTTTTATTTTTTCAGTTACATATAGAAACAATTTTTGACAATTATTTTTGACATTTTCGAATTCAAGTTTCCTCCTGCCCTCCCCCTACTACCCTCCCTGAGGGGATGAATAGTCTGATATAGGTTATGTCTAATTAATATTTTCATAATACTCATGTCAAGATAGAAGTCACATATCACATATATTTACAATAGAAATCTCAGGAAGGAAATATAGTAGAAGATGGCATGCTTTAATATGCACTCAGACTCCAAGAGTTCCGTCTTTGGCTGGGATGATATGTGTGTGATATTCCTCCTATCATCAAACAAATGGTCTTTGAGTGTGATTTTTTTTTGCCTTTTTATCATGAGTCCCTTGTGGTTATCTGAGAGTCTTGCTTTGTTGATAATGGTTTAGTCCTTCACAGCTGAACATTGTATATTTCTGTTACTGTATAAATTGTTCTTCTGGTTCTGCTCACTTCACTTTGCATCAGTTTATATAAATCCGCAGTTTTTTCTGAACTCATTCTGTTCATCATTTCTTATAGCACAATAGTATTCCATTACAACTATATACTGTAACTTGTTCATCCATTCCCCAAGTAATGGACCACACCTCCATTTCCAACTCTTTGCCACTACAAAAAGAGTTGCTAGAATATTTTGGCACAGGTACATCCCTTACCCTCATTTCTGATCTCTTTGGGATACAGATCTAGTGGTATTTCTGGATCAAAGGGTATAGTAATTTTATACAAGTTATTCTTGAGGGAAGTGGCTAGGTACTGAAGAGCTGAAGGGTGCACATAGGGGACTTTATAAGTAAGTATATGCAAAGAAAAAGACCAGTAACTAATTTGAAGCAAAGGAGGCTTTGTCTCAGGAAATGAATAATGAAAAGGCACATATTTCCTCCCTGTAGTGATTATCATCTCTGTGTCTGATCTCATAGCCTTCCACTATCCCATAGGCCACTCTACACAGCATCCTATTACCCTGGCACTTCTCTTCTAAGGATTCCCTCTTTAACTCTCATGGAGAAGGAAAGCGTTGCAGGAAAAAAAAATCATTAAGTGCCAAGCACACTATGGAATGAATTATTCTCTTTCCAGGCATGGCCATGGCCAAAATTAGACTATCTTCTGTTGACACTTGCTGGATACCACTTTTGTTCCAAAGTAAAAGAATTCTGAGTTATATTTCTGCAAAAAAATAGCATAAAATTGGTCTAAGTGGATCATATACAAGCAAGATCTTAAGGAGAACCAAAAAGCTGATAGTGATCAGTGTGAAGAAGCTAGTTCTTGAAGAGCCTCAAATATCCAGTTTCAGGGTTCAGAAGTAATACAATAAAGCAGCACACAGAGTTGTGGTATCTTTGAAATAGGGAAATGCCACCTTAGAGAAGAATTTAAGAAAGATCATTCAAAAAGTTGTCTGTAGGGGGCAGCCAGGATTCCAGCTGGAAGCCCTTTGCAGGAATCCAGACTTCTTGTTCACAGTCAGATGACCAAAGCTTAAAGCACATTGATCCCAAATGTCAGAGTCATATCAAACTAAAAAAAAATACTCTGGCTGATAGTCATCATCTTTACAGGTGGAAGCTGTGACTTCACAGGTTCTTCTCAAAGTTCAAAATCTTTTAACAAGAAGCTGACTCAATCCTTTGTTGCCTTTATAGTTCTTTTTCCTCTCTGGGCATTTCTCTGCCTTCACAAACACAATCATTTCCTATGATTCTCTTAGAGTCTTATTTTTTTTTAATACTTATCTTCTCTCTTAGACTCAGTACAGTGTATTGGTTCCAAGGCAGAAGGATGTTAAGGATTAGGCCAGCATTGGCAAAGACATGGCACACGTGCAAAACTGGCAGTCGAGACCTGTTCCAAACTCCCGCTTCCTAGTACCAGAAGACATTTTTTGTATGCCCTACCCCTCTACCACCCAAAGCAAGCACTTTCTTCCTCAGCTCTCTCTGGTAATGCAGGGGCTCAGCAATGGCTTGAATTTTCCCTTTGGGCCCTTGAACTGAGAAAAGGTTTGCCATTGCTGGACTAGGCAATGGGGATTAAGTGACTTGCCCAAGGTCATATAGCCAGGAAGTAGCCAATTTCAGATTTAAATCCAGGTCCTCCTATTTTTAGGTCTGGAATCCTATTCAATGAACTCATAGTTTTATAATTAAAGATTTTTATATATGAATTGGACTTTGACTAGTATATAATCATAGCCTTGAAGTTGTAAGGGACTTTAGAGATCTTCTAGTCAAGAGGCAGCCAAGTGCCAAAAGTGGACAGCAGAACTCCCAAGTGTTGCTGAAACCAGATTAAAATGTGATCAGGAAATGTTTAACAAAATAAATAAAAATTTAACACAATTTAGATTATGTTAATTTGTGGTTTCTAAGTCAATATCCTCTGCAGGTATCTATTCCTATTTGAGCTTGACACCACCTCTCTAGTTCAACTCTTTTATTGTGCAAATGAGGAAAATGAGGCCCAGGGAAGGTAATCAATTTGCCCAATGGCAAATATGTAGAAAAACTAGAATTTAAACTCAGGCTACCTGTCTCCAAATTTAGCACTCACAGGCTTATGTGATCATAGATCTAGAGATGAAAGGGATAGGAGAAGCCATTTAGTCCAACCTTCCATTTTAACAGATAAGGATACTAAGCCCATGGAGGTGACTTGCCCAAGGGTCACACTAGTAATAAACATTAGAGGCCAAATTTGAACATAGGACCCCTGACTGCAGAGCCAGTCAGGGCTCTTTCTCTTTTATCAGACTACCTCAAAATATGCACAACTTTAAGAGACCTTAGAGATGGCCTATTCTAATATTAAACAACACCCCCCAAAAAAGGTTCAGAGAAAATAAATATCTAAGATCACAAGGCTAAGTGACACCAACTATTCTCAAATGAATTAATGAATTGATTGCATTATTTTTGCCTCTTGTCCCAGTTGCAAAAAAAAAAAAAAATTCAAGTTATGGCTCAGTTTGAATGTAATTCATGAAAAATCTAAGCTTCCTACCTCCTAGCACCATTGTAAGAACTGAATAAACTAATGAGCTCTGGGCCAGAGTTAGCTCTTAACAAACATTTCTTGGATTGAATGAATGTGCAAGTCTATTGAAAGCCAAGATCTTACTAAACATAGGCTTTTTTATTAACACTAGCACACATTAAAGCATCCATGAATTCAGTAGTGCTCTCCTTGGAATATTCAAATAAGATTTAATCATTAGTCTTGGGATCCATTGATGGATCTATGGATTAAAGCCAGTCCCCTGCCCCCACCAGACAACAGCAATCATAGTTCCCAGCCCTTCATGTATATACCTTCTTCTCTTGCCCATTTAGAATTCATACCTTTTTGAAGATCTTTTAAAAATCCTTCCCCAAAAATCTTCAATCATGGCCTCACCTAAAATCAGATATATCAAGGAAAGAGAGCCTTGCTTTCTGCGTGTTTTAAAAGACTATTTTTAATCTATCTTGCTTTAATCTATCTTTTCAATTCTTTTGTTTCAGAGAGGAATAGAATTAAGCTCATTTAACTTAATCACTACTTCACCAGAATTAGGAGCATCTGTCCCCTGACATCTACCAAAGACTTGAGCATAATTCTGACATCAAGATGACCTCAAAAGAAGATTGCCACATTTACCAATTACAAATTCTCAGGGACAATTTATATCATCTGTGGTTTCCATGTAAGCAAACTCCTTAAAGGAAGAGACTCTCATTTTTATCTTCATCTCCAATGCTTAGTTCAGTGCCTAGCACATAGTCTGCATTTAATAAATCCTTCTTGAAGTGTGGAAAGAGCATAAACTTTGGAATGGGTGGGTGGATTCAAATCTTGCATTTGGCACTTAGTACCTTGTGGCCTTAGACAAGTCACTTAACCTTGAAGGGATTAATTCACAAGACTATTGAGATACTATCCAGTGTTAACTCTATTGTTCTTTGACTTTTATAAACTAATAAAATCATGATTTAAAACCATTGTTTTTTGTTCTTTGACTTTTATAAACTAATAAAATCATGATTTAAAACCATTTTGAAAACTGGATCACACTTCCAAATAATCTCCAAAAATGAAGCAAGCACCAAGGTCTACTGCTGGGGGCCGTCAAGCCACAATGTTTTGACATGGTCACTCGTGGAAACCAGGAGATCACAACGTGACTCCTTGGAAGGATGGATACACCCACTCAGCCCCTCTCTGTGTGACTTCTCTCACTAACATCCCTTACTATTAGAATTGCCATTATCATTGTTCTCTCCCTAGCTTCAGGGAAAATAATATGAGAGCAAAAAACTTGCAAGATTAATATTAATGCTCCACATTATCTCCCCTGAATACCACCAAAAGATCATACTTACAAAACCAAACCTAAAAGACTATCATGGGTTAACTTCTGCTTATGCATATAATTTCTAACAAGGTTGTGCTCAGAAATTCCCCACTCCTATGCACAGAACAAATTCTCCTAAGCCAGTACATCAATCACCCTAGGGAGAGGCTAGTACATCATACCTCAGTGACCTGATATACCAACTAAAATCCATCTTGGAAACTCCCCATGAAACACTGAAAAATGATTAGTCTATTATTAAAACTGAATTCTATTTCTATTACTCCTTTGATCCCTCAACTTGGCCACAGTGTTTGCTGATTGTCTTCTAGAACTTCTGATTATCTATTTCTTTAAAAGTAACAAATTATTTCCTTTGATTGTCCACAAGTCCAAAGCATCTCATAAGTTAATGAAAAAACTGACTTGTAGCTATGCTGCCTGTGATGAAATCATTTATCTTTTGCAAAAACTTTGTGTGAGTTGTCAGAATCAATAGTAACAGTATAAGTATATAGAATGATCACAGAATGTTAATCAAGCAATTTGTTAAAAGTTAATGTATCACTTCTCCAATAATCTGCATTTGAACATGTATGTTGAATAATGTAGATGCTTGCCAAGAAAGTATGTAATCATTGGGGTATAAAAATAAAAGCCAACCCTGGGCCTGGTAAGTAGTTCTGTGTAGAGCCTGACTCAGGGTGACACTCCTAACCATATTCCATCATTCATTTATGCCTTCATCACCACACCTGGCTGAGGACTGTAAACCTTAAAATTTCTTAGACTTATGAATGTTGGAAATTTCCCCACTGGGAAATTTCATACTTAAAAAAATTTCCTACTGATAGTAAGAACTCTATTGGAATGTGAAACTCCTTGGCATGGAAGGATCCTTCTCCTCCCTACTTAAGACTACTTTAGGACAGAAACCTTTTGCTAAACAATGGAAAGGGCTTTGACCTATGCTTAAGCATAGAACAGGAAGTTCTTTGAGTCATGATTGATTTTAGAATTGATACAATAGAGATACTTGGAATGACAGAACCAGGTCTTGGAAACTACAATCTCCACCCTACTCAGAGTAACAGGACTGAGGAAGGGCTGCAGCAAAGATCAAGATTTAATTATTTGAGAATATGACCTTCAACAGACATGTGCAAAGGGGGCAGACCTCTGAGCGGTCCTGGTTTAAGCTAGAGCCACCATTGGCACAGGGGAGACATCAACAGTGATTGGTAGATGTGAGAACTGAGGGGAGGGAACTTAGATTGTTTGCTTAAAGATAGTGGAGTCTGAGGACTGGAGGGAGTTTTTTGCTCTGAAGGAGGGCTGAGAGGAGAGAGGTCCTGGAGGGAGAGCTCCTGGAGAGGTCTTGAAGGAGGCTGTGGAAGGAGAACTCAGGAGGAGTCAGGAGGAGAATTCTCTGAAAACATTTCTTGAAAGGAGGCTCTCTTGAAGGTGGAGCCTGAGGTTGGCATGAGAAGCCTTACCTAGAGAGATCTTGGGTGAGTGATAAAACCAACTGACTGATTTATCTCTTAGGACTGAAGTCTAGGCCTTATTGGCTTGAGGCCCTTCATTCTTATTCCTTTCTTTCTTTCTCTCTTTTTCTATTTATTAATCAGTGTATTATAAATTAAATTTCTCTATAAAACCCAGTAGGCTTGGGCATATTCATAAATTGGGAATATATTCCCTGGCGACCATCTTATATTTATATAAAACCAAGACACAGTAGAAAACATATTTCAGCGGTCATAATTGTTATATATTTCCCTTGCTCCCAAACATTTTAATTATCACAGTTTATGGCTCCCACTCTCTTATCTACAACTATTTAACGCTCAAAACTATTTTAAATCTAACAGGACCCCCAAGGTCATGACAAGGGGAGGACCCAAATTCCTGCAATCTATTCTGGGCTTAGCCCTATGCTAGGTGCTAGGTGTAATTATAGTATCACAGATTTAGAGCTGGCAGGAACTCTGAAGCCATCTAGTCTAACCATTTCTTTTTACAGATGAGGGGCCTGAAGCCAAGAGAAATTAGTTATTTGTCCAAGAAAACACATGTAATAAGTGGCAGAAGCAGGGTCAAAACTATGCCCTGTGGTTCCAAACCTGTCATTCTATCACACCAACTAGGAAATAAAAGGAAAAGTTTCTGTCCTCAAGAAGATGTGGTTCTAGTTAGAGATAGAAAATTAAGATTCAGAGTATAATAAAGAATATTATATATTTGAACATGGATTCAGACTTTGAGGTTTCCTAAATTCAAGGATATGGAACTTTCCTCCAAAAATAGAGATCACAATCCTTCCCTTTCACCACATGGAAAAAAGTATTTATACTGTGGTTGAACTTTCCTCAAAAGGCAGCCAAACTAGACTGGTCCCAGTGAGGATAGGTACACTGACCTTCTTTCTCCAGACCTATACCTACAGTCATTCCAGTCTTTTAGTACTTGCAGATCCTAAATAACACTGACATATCCTTTAAAGACCCAGCCTCAATTTCCTACCATGATGAGACACTCAAGGGCCATGATATTGAAACTATGGAATGTGTGCCCAAAAGGGCACACAGAGCCCTCTCTGTGGGCAGGCCTGCAGTTGTTTTCTTTCTTTTTTTTATTTTTTTTGCTAGAAAGCCAGAGGGACTCTGGACAGAGATGTTTCCCTCCCTTTCTCTATGCATCTAGGGGAAATAAGTCCTTCAGAAAAATAAGAGTTCAGAGAAAGAAAGGAGAACTGAGAGACTAGAGTAGACAGATAAGACCATAGAGATAAGGTGAGACTTCTATTTATGCCAGGTTTTAAAAGATTCATCCAAGTCTATAAAAAAAAGAACTCTCTATTCAACAAAAACTACTGGGAAAATTGGAAAAGAAAATGGCAGAAACTAGGCATCAGTTAACAACTCATCATATAACAAGGTAAAGTCAAAACGGATACATGATTTAGAAATAAAGAATGATAGAAACAAATTAGAGGAGCATAAAACAGTTTACCATTCAGACTTATGGATAAGGGAAGACTTTATGACCAAATAAGACATAGAAAACATTATGAGGTGTAAAATAGATATCTTTTGACTACATCAAATTTAGAAAGTTTTTGAACCAATAAAACCAATGCAACCAGGAAGGGAAACAACAAACTGGGGAGGGGGCAGAATTTTATTGCCAGTGTCTTTGAAAAAAAGACCTCATTTCTCAAATATATAGAGAATTGGATCAAATTTATAATAAATTAATTCCCCAGTTGACAAATGGTCAAAGGATATGAACACGAAATTCTCAGATAAAGAAATTAAAACTATGTAGTCATATGAAAAAATGCTCCAAATCATTAACCAGAGAAATGCAAATTAAAACTCTGAGGTACCACCGCATACCTATCATATTGACCCAATAATACCACTACGATGCCTGTATTCCAAAGAGCTTAAAGATGAGAGAGCAAGGTCTACATATACAAAAAATGTTTATTATAGCTTTTTTCATGGTATCAAGGAATTGAAAATTGAGGGAATGACTATCAATTGGGGAATGGTTGAAACAGTTGTGGGATATGATTGTACCATAAGAAATGATGAAAAGGATTTTATAAAGACTTATGAAGTGATGCAAAGTGAAGTGAGCAGAACCAGAAGAACATTGGACACAGTAATGGTAATAATATAGGATGTTCAACTGTACATGGCTAAACTATTATCAACAATGCAAGGATCCAAGCCAGCTCCAAGTGACTCATGATGAAAAAAGGCTATCCATCACTATAGAAGGAATTGATGGAGTCTGAATGCAGATGAAAGCATAGATTTCATTTTATTTCCTTCATTAATTTCTCTTGTATAAGCAATATGTATCTTCTTTTACAGAATGATGAATATGAAAACATGTATTGCACACCACATGTTTATACATGTGTACATAAACCATATTAGCTACTATTTCAGGGATGGGGAAGGTAGGAAGGAAAGGAAAGAGAATATGAATCACAAAATATCAGAAAATAATTAAAATTATATCTACATATAATCCAGAAAATATATATATTTAAAAGTTGTATAGGCAGTAACTACTGAGAGAAGTAGCAATTAATCCTAGAGTCCACAAAGAAAAAGTCATGTCAAACTTAACTAATTTCCTTATTTGATAGAGTGGCTAGATTTGTGGATGAGAAGCATGCTTTTATAACACTGTGTATTTCTATCATTATATGTCGAAACTTCAAAGGATTTCTGACCTCATCAATGTGGGTATTCCTTTATCAAAAGTGAATGCAACCCATCTATGCTTTTTCATCCTGTGCACTTCATGCCAATGCTCTCCCATAAAGTATTCACAAAAATCTACCCAAAATACTGGAGGTTCTTGAAATTTCATGGCTATCCATGCATCCCTGGACTATCCATCTAAAAGTTCTAGTCTCACTCTGAAAAAGCAACAGTACCTTCTCCACAAATGGAGTAGTACCATCTTGTGTGTGTATGTGTGTGTGTGTGTGTGTGTGAGAGAGAGAGAGAGAGAGAGAGAGAGAGAGAGAGAGAGAGAGAGAGAGAGAGAGAAAGAAAGAGAAAGAGAGAGAGAGAGAGAGAGAGAGAGAGAGAGAGAGAGAGAGAGAGAGAGAGAGAGAGAGAGAGAGAGAATGAGATACTTAGCTTCAGTCAACAACATCTGAGAATCATGTTTAATTTGCCTTTTTTGATTGATAATCTTTTTGCCCCAGTACAACTGATTTTTTAGTTCAGGTGAGTAAATTCCTTTCAATTTCCATCATTCCCTTGGCAGCTGACCCAAAGGTTATGAAGGTTGCTCAGAACTTTCATTTAACAATATTAGAGGTATGTAGAGTAGAGTAAAGATTTCTGTACTGAATTCCCACAGCTATATTCTTAAATAGCCTAACAAGACCCAAACTCTGGAACACACACACACACACACACACACACACACACACAGTTGCACTCTGTCAACTTTATTACATTCCTGCCTTCTCCTGAAGTAAGTCCTCCTCCATTCTATGACCTTCAGTTCCCATTAGCACTACAACTCTAAACTAGGGCCCTGGGATTCTGGTTGGTAAGCATTTACCATGACTATCCTAAAACCGAGTCACTCTGCTGCTGCTCCCTGGCTCCCTCCTAACATACCACTACATATATCCCCACCCACCTTAATTTTTCTACCTCTTTCTTTAGGAAAGTAATCAGACCTATGCTACCATTCCTGAAGTGTATTTCAAAGAAGTACCATGGCTCCATTCACCATCCCATTGACTTCCCTTAACCAAAACACCCTTCCCTTAACAAAACTACCCTTGAAATGTCTTTTTCTGTAAGAATGCAGAGTCCTTCCTTGAAAGTAACAATTATATTCTTTTTGTATCAATTCACAAAATTTAGCACAATGCATGACACATTAACTAATTAGCATTAGCTTAACTAATACTTTTAAAATTCATGTCATTCATTCAGATTCCTACACTCATTCTCCTACATATCATATGCAGAGGGTCAATAGCAGGAATATTCAGGATACTGCAGTGTCTGCAATCATATTTTAAAAATAGCCACATGTTAGATAGAAATCTGGTCTTATTGTGAGTTATCAATAATTAATAAAAAAAATCTTCCACAATCCTTTCTCAGGAGACATATTGCCAAACTTGTAAAGTTGCCATGTATTTAAAATTACCTAGTCAATGTCACAAGGAGTTGCATTATGAATGTACAGTAAGTCTCCATGTCAGAAAATTTTCCATCAAACCAAGGAAAAGATTAGGTTTACTAACAACTAAGAATTAGTTGTAGAATCCCAAAACTTAAGAGTTGAGAAGAATCTCAAATGTCACCTATTTTAACCTCCAACATAAACAAGAATTCATCCCTACAATATCTCTGACAAATGATAGTGGGCCAGTTGTAGACTGCCATCAAATTTTTCATCAAACTAAGTCAAAATTTGTATCTCTGTCACTGAGTGTCTACCCATGTCCTATTACAGCTAGCAGAAAAATTAATCATTATTCTCCACAAAAGCCTTTCAAACACTTAAACACCACTCTCATACTTGCCTCACCCCTGCTCAGTATGCATTAGTCTAGGATAAATATCTCAAGTTTCTTCAACCAAGCCTAATACTCAAGGTTTTTAGAGTCCCCCACTACTCTTTCTTAACCAAGGGTCCATAAATGTATCTGACAATTATGATATGATATATAACACTATATTTCAATATAATTTATTTCCTTTGCAATCCTATATATTTTATTTCATGAATTTAACAAAAGGATTCTGATAAGAGATCCATAGGTTTTACCAGCCCACCATAAGAGTTTTTGACACACACAAAAGTTAAGAACCTTCTTCTTGATCCCCTCTATCTCACCAATATTATTTTAAAATATAGCCCCCAATCTCACCTATAATGAAGAGAAAATTAAAGCAATTATTAAATTATTTTGCCCAATTATATGAAAATAAATATGGCAATCTAGGTGAAATGGATGAATATTTACTAAAATATAAATTGCTTAGATTAACAAAAGAGGAAATAGAATATATAAATAATCCCATCTCAGAAAAATAAATTGAACAAGCTATCCTAACTCCCCAAGAAAAAATTCCCCAGGGTGTGAATTTTAAAACTAGTCCACCCTAATCAGACTGTACTTTAGAAGATCTGATTTAGCTATTTCCTGATCAGTAACAATGGAGATACTTGGAATAACAGAATCAGGTCTTGGAAACTCTACATTTCTCCACCCTTCTTAGTTTAACAAGATTAGGAAGGTCTGCATCAAACTCAAGATTTAATTATCTGAGGAAATGGCCTTCCACAGAAATGTGCAAAAAAACTCAAACAGATCCCTGGGCTGTCCTAAGTCAAGCTAAGTGATCATTGGTACAGATGAGATGCAGGAAAGTGATGTAAAACCGTCCATATAAGGCACATCACTTCCTCTCTCTTCCTCTTTCCCAGGAGAGGTGACTCTGGCTGAGAGTGTGCTAGGCATTTCGACATCTTGGAGTGTTGGTGGTGAATTTTGCCCTTAAGCTGATTCAGGTTCGGGCATCTTAGCTAAGCCCCTTTGGAGGTCAGGCTGATTCTTTCCTCCTTCACACTCAAACCCTTACTTGCTAGATCTCCTAACCTTCCCTCCCAGTACTAACCCCTTCCTTCTTCCTTCTTCTTAATCACTTCCACTATATCAATTAAATCACCATAAAATTTCCAGCTGAGTTTGGGTGTTTCATTAGGATTTTATTAAAAAAATCCTTGGTGACCAAATATAATTATTACATTCAGTCTCAACCATAATTTTAACCTTTAGAAGGGCCAGATGGATTCACAAGTGAATTCTATCAAACGTTTAAAGATCAATTAATCTCAATATTCTACAAACTATTTGACAAAATAGACAAAGAAGGAATCTTACCAAATTCTTTTTATGACACAAATATGGTACTGATTCCCAAGCCAGGAAGACCAAAAACAGAAAGAAAACTACAGACTTTTTAGTCTGTATCCTTATCTATATCTTTAGATATAAGTCTATATCCTTAATGAATATAGATGCAAAAACATTAAATAAAATGCTAGCTAAAAGACTACAACAAGTTATCACAAGGATTATCCACTATGACCCAGTGGAATTTATACCAAGAATGCAAGGATGGTTTAATATTAAGAAAACTATCCATATAATTGACCATATCAACAACCAAACCATCAGAAATCACATGATTATCTCAAAAGATGCAGAAAAGGCCTTTGACAAAATACAATACTCATTCCTATTGAAAACATTAGAAAGTAAAGGAATAGAAGGACGTTTTCTCAAAATAATAAACAGTATATATTTAAAACCATCAGGAAGCATCACCTACAATGAGGATAAGTTAGAAGCCTTGCCAAGAAGATCTAGAGTGAAGCAGGGATGCCCATTACCACCACTACTATTTAATATTGTACTAGAAACACTAGCAGTAGCAATTAAAGAAGAAAAAGAAAGTGAAGGGATCAAAGTAAACAATGAGGAAACTAAACTATCACTCTTTGCAGATGATATGATGATCTACTTAAAGAATCCCAGTAAACTAACTAAAAGGCTAGTGAAAATAACTAGCAACTTTAGCAAAGTTGTAGGGTACAAGATAAATCAACAGCATTTCTATAAAGTCACAACAAAACTCTGCAGCAGGAGTCAGAAAAAGAAATTCCATTTAAAATCACTTTAGACATTATCAATTATTTGGAAATCTATCTGCCAAGACAAACACAGGAATTATATGAACACGACTACAAAACACACAAAAAGGAAATGCCAAGGTAAAGGGCCAACGGGCAAAAGTAAAGTATATACAACAAATGTCAGAATCATGGATTGAGATCCAAAAGGAACCTAGAAGGCCATCTGGTCCAACATCCTCATTTTGTTGTTGTTGTTCAGTCATTTTCAGTCTTGTCTAATTCTTAATGACCCCATTGGGGGTTTTCTTGGCAAAGATACTGAAGTAGTTTGTCATTTCCTTCCCTAGCTCATTTTACAGATGAAAAAACTGAGGCCAACACAGTTATATGACTTACCCAAAGTCACACAGCTAGTAAATATCTGAGGCCATATTTGAACTCGGGAAGATGAGTCTTCTTGACTCCAGGTCTAGCACCCTCCACTGCACCATCTAGCTGTGCCATTTTTTATCCTTGTTTTATTGATTGATTATTCATTCAATTATTTATCTATCCACATTTTACAAATAAGGAAACTGAAGCCCAGAATGATTTCATGTCTTTTCCTGGCTCATGTAGCTAATAAGTGTCTTAAGATGAGATTTGAATCCAGAAAGAGCTTGTGTATTATGAAAAGAGTCATTACAAGAATGATAGAGATGTTATTGTAATAATTTGTGTTATAGTGGGAAGATTGCTGGATTTAGTGTCATAATATCAAGTTTCAAATTCTGTCCCTATCTGTATTATCTTGTACAAGTCACTTCTGCATGTCTAGGTCTCTTTCCTCATTTAAAAAAATATAGATATCGAATTAGATGATCTCTGAGGTCCCTAATAACTGTAGCTCTATGATCCTATGACCTAGGTTCAAATCTTACTTCTAACATTTACTATTTCTGTAGCCTTGGATATCACAATTTGTCCAATTTTTTTTCTTGCCATTAGATTTCAAGGACTCTGGAAAAGAGAATGAGGCTGATGACTTTTTATTAACTTAACTCTCATTAACTTAAATACAATTTATAAGTAAGCTAAGTCCTCTTTGAAAAAAGACAGACGATAACAACAAATTTAGCAAGTCAGATATCCTTTGTAAACTGATTTTCTCTATCTGTAAAATGAGGGATAGGGTGGACTAGGTGATCTATAAAAGATTCCTTCAAATTTTAGACTTATGATCCTATGATAACTTAGATTTATATTGTACTTAAGGTTGTGGTTGTGTCTAAGTTTGTATATTTTAAACTATTAAAACAATTTCATCCTTCCATTATCCCTTTACAGAATCTTCCTTTTGAAAGCTTTATGAAATAAGATTATATATATATAAAACACTTTGCAATTCTCAAAGCAATACATAAAACATTAGTTATTATCATCATTATTTCTGGTCAATTCAGTTCAAAAATGAAGGAGAGGGCAAGAAAGGGAGAGAAACAGAGAGCTTCTTTTGTAGGCAATACAGGGAACTCATTGTTCCCTGAGACTCTTCAAGAAAAAACAAAAAAACAGACAAAAAAAGGCTTTCTGTCTCCTTAAAAAACAGAGGTGTTGAGAGAAAGGTAGGGAACAGTCTTGGCTGTCTGCTGGTAATGGGTGCAACAGAAATAATTGTGAATTAGATTATTCTCCCACCTGTCCCATATATAAATACCATTCCCAGAGAGCGCCCTCTTTGTATTTTCTTTTCTTTCTTTGATCAACACAAAATGAAATTTTTTTTTTGCATTTGATCTTTTTAAAAAATCTCTTCAAAATCAACAGCTTCTTCATTCTATAGAATACTGTAACCTTGTGTTTCAAACCACACAGTCTACTGGTCAGTAGTCCTGTGGGAGGCAGGCCACAGAAAAGAGAAAGGGAGCAAGGTCATTGGTCAGAAGGGTGGGAGAAGTCACCACCTCTACCAGTGCAAGCCTCCTAATGATTATACAGAACTCCATTGCCACCCCACTTCCTGTCTTCTTTTGTGCTTGTTACTACACACCCCTAATTCATTTTTTTCCTAGACAAAAAAAAAATCACAGTTACACCTTTAGCCTCTAGAACTACTTTGATAATGAAACCTTAGACTCAAAAATACATATACTATAAGAGTTCAGGGTCCATCTGATTAAAATCCATTGTTAAAATCCCTCCAAGTACTTATCCAGAGCAGGAAGCTCATCACTTCCTAAGATAATCCATTCTATTTTTATACAGCTCTAATTATTTGCTTTCTATGAAGCTCAAATGGTTCTTTCTGCCTCACCTTGATCCTCTGTTGATAAATGATAGCCTCCTCTGAGCTCCTTTGTTCAAATTTATCTTCTGATACATGTATCACACTCTACTTTTAATTGTGATTACTTGTAAATATGCATACTTAGAAATCTTTAAGCTTTTGCTTATCACTACCTTTCCTTGGGTCCCTAGCTCAGGTTCCTTGCATATAGTAGGGTCTCAAATATTGGTTGAATTAAAACATATATACATGTGACTAAAACCATCTACAAATATCCTAACCAGCTCAATCATGTGCTGAATGGGAGATCCTCTGACTGCATATGGAGTCATGCAAAAGATTTTCTGACATCAATCCTTGCCTTAGCCCTCTGAGAAAAGTTGGTGATTCTTCTTATGGAGACCAGTGAGGAAAACAAGTTTTAATAGTTAGGAATTCCGGCCTTCCAGAATTCAGGTATGGAGTCAGTGTAGCATTGATGCCCCAAGAAGCAAGGAGTGAATTTCAGGGGTGACTGAGAAAAATGTTCATCTTAAGGTGATATTACTCTTGGACATGAACTTGATAAAAATGATGTCATATACAAAGAAGTTAAATTGCGCCTACTTTTCTTAGACTAAAGTGATGCAGAGGAGAGGATTCTCCTCCCTCCTCAATCCCAATCACATTTATTCTTGCTATACTTTTGAAGTAAATTTTCTTATAAACAAGATGATAACAATAAAAAAACTGAAGTGATACAAAGTAAACAAAACAAGGAAGACATTGTGTACATAGTCACAATAATAATGTATGATGATCAACTGAATGACAACTACTATCAAGGCAAAGATCTAAGACAACTCCAAGGGACTCATGACAAAAAATGCTATCTATCATAGAAGGGACAAAGTCCAAATGCAGATTAAACCCTACCATTCATCACTTCATTTCCTCCATGAATCTTTCTCTAGTGTAAACAATATGTGTCTTGTTTCACACTATGACAAACAAGGAAATTTAACCTAAAAAAAGAAAAGTCAAAAGTAGACATGATAGCTGTCTCCAAGTGTTTAAAGGGCTACCATGTCAGAGTGGAATTGAACTTGTTCCATTTGTCCCAAAGAACCACAAGCACTGGTGGAAGTTGCAAAAAAGATGAATTTTGGCTTGACATTAAGGCAAATTTTCTAAAAATTAGAACTGTTCAAAAGAAATGGGCTACCTCAAGAAGTGGTAGATTTTCCTATCCTATTAAGATGCTAGATGAACACATGTTGAGTATATTTAAATGTGAATTCATTTTGGTTGTGAGTGGACTAGTTAGCTGTTGAGCTTCCTCACAAAGCTAAAAATTCTTTGATTCCATGAAAAGTTTAGAAAATTGTGTCAGTACATATTCAGCTGATAAATGTACACAAGCAGTTATTTTTATAACAAATTTCTGATATCTACTTGTCCTTTAATCATTTTGTCTCAGAAAAGTTCAAGGTATACTATTAAAAATAGCTAGTTGCTTTATTGTGTAGTTTAATATATTTAAACAAAATTAGTATTGGTTTTATCTCAATTTAGCTTCTGGTTATTATTCACATACCTCAAAGAACTTTTTTCTTAAAATATTATTACTTAATGCCCAAATGGCTTTTTTAATTTAAATTAATTTATCTAGTCAATTTAGAACATTATTCCTTGGCTACAAGAATCCTTCCCCTCCCCACACCCTTCCCATAACTGGCACACAATTTTACTGGGTATTACATGTGTCCTTGATCAAAACCTATTTCCATGTTGTTGGTGTTTGCATTAGGATGTTCATTTAGGGTCTACATCCCAATCATATCCCCTCGACCCATGTATTCCAGCAGCTGTTTTTCTTCTGTGTTTCTACTCCCACAGTTTTTCCTCTGAATGTGGATAGTGGTTTTTTTCTCCTAGATCCCTCCAAGTTGTTCAGATCACTGCATTGCCACTAATGGAGAAGTCCATTACATTTGATTGTACCACAATGTATCAGTCTCTGTGTACAATGTTCTCCTGGTTCTGCTCCTTTTGCTCTGCATCAATTCCTGGAAGTTGTTCCAGTTCCCATGGAATTCCTCCACTTTATTATTCCTTTTAGCACAATAGTATTCCATCACCAACATATACCACAATTTGTTCAACCATTCCCCAATTGAAGGGCATCCCCTCATTTTCCAATTTTTTGACACCACAAAGAGAGTGCAGCTATGAATATTCTTGTACAAGTCTTTTTCCTTATTATCTCTTTGGGGTACAAACCCAGCAGTGCTATGGCTGGATCAAAGGGCAGACAGTCTTTTATCACCCTTTGGGCATAGTTCCAAATTGCCCTCTAGAATGGCTGGATCAATTCACAACTCCACCAGCAATGAATTAGTGTCCCTACTTTGCCACATCCCCTCCAGCATTCATTACTTTCCTTGCTGTCATGTTAGCCAATCTGCTAGGTGTGAGGTGCTACCTCAGAGTTGTTTTGATTTGTATCTCTCTGATTATAAGAGATTTAGAACACTTTTTCATGTGCTTATTAATAGTTTTGATTTCTTTAACTGAAAATTGCCTATTCAAATTCCTCGCCCATTTATCAATTGGAGAAGGGCTTGATTTTTTTGTACAATTGATTTAGCTCCTTATAAATTTGAGTAATTAGACCTTTGTCAGAGGTTTTTGTTATGAAGATTGTTTCCCAATTTGTTACTTCCCTTCTAATTTTGGTTTAAAATCAAAGGGCTTTAAATGACTGCCTGCCCTTTGAATCCAGCCATATCACTGCTGGGTTTGTACCCCAAAGAGATAATAAGGAAAAAACCTTATCCTAGCATATTCATAGCTGCGCTCTTTGTGGTGGCAAAAAATTGGAAAATGAGGGGATGATCTTTGATTGGGGAATGACTAAACAAATCGTGGTATCTGTTGCTGATGGAATACTTTGTGCTGAAAGGAATAATGAACTGGAGGAATTCCATGCAAACTGGAATGACTTCCAGGAACTGATGCAGAGTGAAGGGAGCAGAACCAGGAGAACATTATGCACAGAGACTGATACACTGTGGTACAATTGTAATGGACTTCTCTACTGGTAGAAATGAAATGATAGAGGACAATTTTGAGGGACTTATGAGAGAGAACCTATTCACATCCAGAGAAAGAACTGTGATGGGAGTGGAAACACAGAAGATAAACAACTGCTTGAGCACATGGTTCGATGGGGATATAATTGGTGATGTTGACTCTAAACAATCACTCTATTGTAAACATTAATAATATGGAAATAGGTCTTGATCAATGATACATGTAAAACCCAGTGGAACTGCTCATAGGCTATGGGATGGGGGGAGGGAAGGAAGAGGGGATGAAAATAATATGAATCATGTAACTATGGAAAAATATTCTAAATTAATTAAAGTTTTAAAAATTATTATTAATTTATATTTTAAATCAATATTTATTAATCTTTTGATTTCCATTCATTATGCTACTTGTAAGCATTCTAAAAGCAGTTCATTTAGTAACATTTTGGCTATTAAGGATCTCTTGAAATGGGAAAAGGACACAGTGTGTTGTGTATATAAATGACAGCCTGATTTCAGCCAAGGATTGAACTAAGACATTCAGAAAGTTTTCCCACACTGCTTCTGCTATGCAAATAAATTCTGCCCTACAACACAACTACAATTCCTGCCCAGACCCCATTTTGGCCACAAGTTATTAACAGCTTAGGGACCAAGCAAACATAGGAGTAAATGGATTATTCGAATCATTCCATTTCGTTATAATGGTTAAAGCATCTTTCCCAAAGTGTTTGAAAAAAGTATAAATAAAATACTAGAGATGCCAAGAGCTTTAGAACTTTGAATGCTAGAACAAACTGGAACAATTCGAATGAGAACATAGAATATTAGGGTTAGAACATAGAATATTAGAGCTAGAAGGGAAATCTTATGCAAAGGAAGCATGAGGGTATTTATTATGAACTCAGAAGCAAGAATATATAATTGGCACTGGGATAAGAGAAAGTAGACAAGAGGTCTCCATGTCTGCATTGAGCTACCCAAGGGAAAGGAGCCAGTTCAATTCAATTTAACAAGTATTCAGCACTAAAGCAAAAAAGGCAAAACCAAAACTAATCCATGCCCTCAAAGAGCCTACTTGAAGGATACAATATAACCACAGAAAGGCAGGATCTTTTTTTAAAGAAATAGCACAAGGAGCAATTTAGGCAACTCAGTGGATTGAGAACCAGGTCTAGAGATGGGAGGACCTGAGTTCAAATATGACCTCAGACACTTCTTAGATAGGTGACCCTGGCCAAATCACCAAACCTCCATTGCCTAGACCTTAGTATTCTTTTGCCTTGGAACCAATACACAATATTGATTGTAAGATGTGGTTGTTTTTGTTTGTTTGTTTTTTAAGAGATAGCACAATAGAGGGATCTGAAAGAGCTTCTTGAAGGAGATAACAAAGCTGAGCCTTCTATGAAGTGGAGCTGAGGAGGGGACCTATTCTAGATCTATGGCATAGCTAGTGGAAAGATAGAAAGTTTAGAATTGGAATGCCAAGTTCTAAAGAAAAGAAAACATACCAGTTTAAGGATTTCATGGAAAATAGCAGAAGGGAGGAAAATGGAAAACGTCAGCTTGTCAAACACATTTGGTTGGAGTACAGGGCAAAGAAGTGGGATAACAGAAATAACACTGAGGTCTTTCTTGCTATTATATCATCTTTATCCTAACTCTACTAGATGGCCAAACACAATCTACCAAGCATGCAAATTTGTGGGCAGGTGATGGAAAAACTCTTCATTGGCATGGGGCTTATATATACATAATAACTTAATTTTCCCTCACTACCACCCTGAGATCCAGGCAGTACAGGAATAACATCTCCATTTCTTAACTGAGTATAATAAGACTTGGAGTTCAAGTTAGTTGGTAACAGTCATAGAGATATTTAATGCCATATAAATGATTATAAACAAAATCTGTTTTTTTTCAGTGATATTTGACAATTTTCATCTTGATATACTGGAAATATTTAGAAATCAGAGATAGGAGGTTCCAATCACAGCTCTACTCCTTACTAACTCTGTGACCGTGAATAAGAAATCTTACCTCCCCAGTTATCAGTCTCCTTATCTGCAAAAAAAAAGGGGTTAGATTAGAATATAGTTTTAACCTCTTTTGTGTATGACACAGACCCCTTTGGCTGTCTGGAAAGGCCTATGTACTCCTTCTCATAATGTTTTTAAATGCATAAAACAAAATGTGTAGACTCTCAGAGAAAACCAGTTGTATTGAAATATAGTTGAAAATATTTTAAGACAAATTTACAGACCCAAAGTTAAACTTAACTCTATGCCCTATTAGATGATCTCTCTCCTACCTTCAAATTTTATGATCTTCACCCAACCAGCCATACTTTCCAAAGCCCTTTATTTCAAAGGCTGCCATTCCCATGGAATTATGTGTCCAGTGAATTCAGTCCCTAATAGAGCATGCTCAGAAAACCTTCAAGAAAGACCCCCCATTCACAGGTTGCAGGTTAGTAGCTATCTCCATAAAGGAACCATTGTAGAATGAGCCTGACCCAGAATTCAGAAGAAAATGGAATCATATCTAGGTACAGCACTAAAGGAATGTGGACTTCCACCTGCATTGCCTCAAGAAGAAGTAATGGTCTTGACAGAGTAGAGATCCTGAACCTGGAGAGAACTGCTTTCCCAATGTCTCCCATCACTCTCGCTCCAGCCCCATCCCACCTCAACCCTCAGAAGTCTCAGAGATACAAAATCACATAGGACACTATGTATTTAGAGAGACAGACAGCCCTCCAGAACTAGCATGTCCACAGACCAAGATCTTGAATCATTGTCCAGTGTATCTGAAAAAAAGCTTCTCTTTTATCTAGAAGTGGTCCAACCAATGTGTCTGGACTATCTGACCTAAGACTAGCCAATTATGATACCATAAAGTAATGAGTGAATATAGTGTCCACAGAGCACAGGTGCTTATTGGCACAGAGAAGATGGCAAGCAAATTACACAGTGCACGTAAAATACACTTTATGTACATTCCCAACCCTGATGATCATGGATTTTCTGTCATTTCTTCTATATAAATGGATTATAGCTCTATCGGTAAGGGCCAAAATACATTATAAAAAATGTCAAATATGCCAAATATATTCTATTTAAATTTTTTACACATGAAGATTTTACTTCTTTATAATGTTTTCATAATATAGAAAATATTTTATATGGTTACACGTATAAAATCTATATCAAATTGTTTATCATCTCAAGGGGAGGGCAGAGAGGGATGGAAAGAAGGTCAAAAGAAGGGACCGAATTTAGAACTCAAAACTTTAAAAGTGAATGTTAAAAATTGTATTTGCATGTAATAGGGAAAAATAAAATATTACTATTAAAAATCTGTAATGTCTTCTATGGGAATAGATTTTAGCCCTATCCAATGAGGTCATCTCCATTCGCTTCCATGAAGTGACAGGCATTGGCCCACTTAAACCTTGCTTCCATATATTTCAGAGAGTGCCCCTTCCCCTAACATGACAGGCACATTAATAACAGTAGAGGTGGGTCTGGGGGCAGGAGGAGACTGCAACCCTTATTACCACTCACTACCAACACCTACCAGATGGTCAGTCATAATAAGGAAACTCTGAAGGGATATTAATGCCTTCCTCCTCACTCGTAGACAAACAGAACTAATAAAAATTTATTAAATAAAAAAGTAATATAATATCAGAGAGATGATATTCCTTCCTGTGAGATGGAGTACTCCAAGGCCTAACTATCTAACATTCCATTGCATCCCTAGGGTAGAGTCTCATTTCTTATAAGCAATGTGCTCAGTCTCCTATTATTCAAGCTGAGCTTAACTTTTCTTCAGTAATTATTCATTCATTCATTCATTCATTCAGCAATTATATGCCAAGCCCTTACTTTTATAAAAGGCACATGCAGTCTTGCTTTCCATCCTCTAAGGCTTACCATCTGCCCTGCCAGGAAGCCCTCCCTGGGTATTGGATACTGTCCTCTGACCAAATGATATAACCAATGGTTCCTTTGTCATCAGCCCAATAGCTAAACCATTTAGAATTCAGAATCTTTCCATTCATCCTAAAGCTGTTTTTTTTTAATCCTTATTTTCTGCCTTAGTAACAACTCTAAGTCAGAATGGCAAGGGCTAGGCAACTGAGATTAAGTGACTTGCCCAGGGTCATACAGGGAAGAAACATCTGAGAACAGATTTGAACCCAATTGACTCCAGCCCTGGTGCTCTATCAACTGTGCTACCTAGCTCTCCTATAGCTGTTTTAAGTATTTTTCTCTCCCAATGAAGAGTGTTAGCTCCTTGCAAGCAGGGATTGTCTTGCTTTTTTTCTTGCAACCACCCCTTGCATTTAGCACAATGCTTGGCACAGTATAAGCATTTCATAATTCTTTTTCATTCCTTACTTCAGAAAAACAGTAATTAAACAGTTTACCTGGCAAGGTTCCCTCCTCCAAAAGCAGCATCTTGTATTCTCCTTCCTGGACCTTGCTTATCAAAGTTCTGCAAGTGGTATGCCACTTCCTTTGTCTCTTGCCCAGCGACAGCATTAGAAGAGAAGCTAACACACATTGGTTTAGACATTCAGGGCCTCTAAAGTGTTGCTTGCTGCATTGTCAGAAATGAGTGACAGACCCATATGTCTGTTTATCTGACTCGGTTTTAGAACTGATTCTGAATGTAGAAACTGCTCGAATGCTTTTTTTTTTTTTAACCAGGGAGTAAAGGGCCTTGAATCCTTGGATCCTTCCAGTTTCACAGAAATACTGATACTTCTTTAGGTTCCTTCTCTTCCTTCATTGTCTACTCTAGGTGGTACCTCTTCCATGAATCTTCCCCTGATCCACCCAGGTAGATTCTAACTTTCTTTCCTTAGATCTTGGCAACTCTATTTAAATACCTCCTGTGCACTTCTTGATACTATCCTGTTTTATGATTATTTTTATGCAATTCTATTTTTATTAAATAATAAGCACCTCAAGAGCAGAGACAATGTTTTTCACCTGTCTTCTTGCTATGGAGCCTTGTTCAATAAATATTTAGGTGAAGAACTAAAGTGATTGTAACAGGTAACTCAGTAAAATGTCTGGTTCCCAAGTCATCCTCCATACACTGCTGTACAAGTAATCTTCCTAATAACTACTCTGAAGAGGAGTACTCTGCTCCTCAAACACCTTCTGTGATCCCCTATTACCCTATTTAATCTATTATCAGTTCTTTGTCCTGGCATTAAAGACCTTCTCTAATCAGGCTCTGATATACTATCCTAGTTTTATTTTATTCACCCAAACAAACTATCAACTGTTCCTCATGCTGTTCTCTCCCATTCTTGCTTCTTTGGTTATATTTATTCCTTACCTCCTCTATCATCACAATCACCACCACCACCTCCTCATCCTGTGCTTGGATTGGATTCCCCTGCCATCTACAAACTTTGAAGCCTCTTCTGTCCTCCTGGACCGAATATCAGTGGCACTTCCTCCATGAAACATCCATCACCACATTTTTGTGTTGTTTAGTTATTTTCAGTCATGTCTGACTTTTTGTGTCTTTGTGACCCCTTTCGCAATTTTCTTGGCAAATATATTGCAGTGGTTTACCATTTCCCTCTTCATCTCCAGATGAGGAAATTGATGCAAACAGGGTTAAGTGACCTGCCCAAGGTTTGAGGCTGGACTTGAACTCTGGTCTTCCTGACTTCAAGGACAGTGTTCTATCAATTTCACTACCTAGTTATCCAATCCCACTATATCCATTGCCATTCCCATCCATATTAATCCCATCATTCTCTCCTCAAATATAGGTCCCTGGATCTCTCTTTTTATTCTTTTGTATGAGTCACTTATATACATAAGGGAATCCATGGCTGTATCCTCTCACCTCTTTGAGAATCTCTAGCAGATTTAGCCTAACATGATGCTATGTTCAGAAGGTACTAAAGAAATGCTTCTTGCCTAAATTTGTGACCCCCTCAGCAAAACATAAAATATATTCAGTTTCTAAGTTCTTAAAAAGTTTTCACAAAGAGGCAAAAACGAAAAACAACCACAAAACACCACCTAACTACTTCCTATCCCTCTCTTGAAAAATGAGATTCCTAATAAAAATTCATTCTTCAAAACACACAGGATTGCTACCAAAATCTTCTCACAAAATCATCCATATTTTATTGCTTCCCCAAGTAACATCATGAAGCTTCATAGTAAACATTTTGGTCTGTGCAGCTTTCATTCTTTACTCCTGATTATAATAATTTAGCCAATACTGACAGGAAGCCCAGTAGATAAAATTCTCTTAAATAAAGTTACTGTTCTATCATAATGATGTCCAGAATTTCATAGGTGAGAACTTTAGAAATGAAAGAGATCTTAGAAACTAATCCAATCCCTTTATTTTACAGACGAGGAAACTGAGACCTAGAAAGAGAAAATTATTGACCCAAGGTCATACAAGTTGTATCAGAAGTTAGATGTGAACTCTGGATTCTTCACTCCAAATTTGGTTCTCTTTCCACAATGCTACCTTGTCTCTAAATAGGCAGCAATCTTGTGTCCCTTCCAGACACTTCAGTTCCATTACAACAAACAATATATGTGTGTATATACAAAATATGTTTTTCTCTTACCCATACATTTCATATCTCTTCATCTATGTACATGGGCACCGTAAGTTCACATTGAAAAGCCTCCAAGTCCTGCATTAAAGTGAATTATAGAAGTCTAGCAAAAATTATACAAATGAGAACACAGACAAGTCAGTCACATTTCCTCTTCATCTCGACCACATCCTTTTTGCACAACTGGCAGAGGGGGCCCATGGTCGATTCCAGTATGCACCGGTGTATGGAGATTTAAGGTAAGAGTCCTTTTTGCCCACTCTTTTCTTCTTTCCAGGGTCCTTTAAAGGAATACCAAAACTATTATGGGTAGAAATGGGTTGGTGATCTTCCTACTAAAAAGATATCAAAAGTATAGTATTTTCATGGGTAGAATTATATCTAGAAACTTTGGTGCTTAGAGTAAGTACCATAAATGGTACCTAAAGGGGACAGGATGACTTATGGGGGAGGGGGAAATCACCCCCCCCCAAACAAGAGACAAGAGACACCGGTAAAGGGCTAGGGTACTTCCAAATGGGTGGTCAAATAAGAAAAAAACAAGGGAGATCAAAGATAACATATTTTATACTTAGGTTTGCAAAGAGCTGTATAACTATGGCCTTGTTTAATCCTCCCAAAAACCCTTGAATGTAGGTGCTATGTTATAAATGAGGAAATTAAGGCAAAGATCAAGTAGATTTGTCCATGGTTCATGCAAGCTTGTTGTTATTCAGTCATGTCTGACTCATCATGGAACCCAATGGGGCTTTCTTCACAAAGACTAATTTGCTAAATCCTTCATTAATGGATTAAAGAAAAGAGAGGCTAAATCACTTCCCAGGGTTATACAGCTAGTGAGTGTTTAAGGTTGGATTTGAATTCAGGTCTTCCTGACTCTGGGTTTAGTTTTCTATCCACTGTGCTACGTGGATATGTTTATATTAGGCTTTACCCTAAACCCCTCCTCTAGTAGTTTTCATCTTTTAGCTAAGAAAGAACAAAGCTCTATTGTTTCTAGAAAGATGGTATGGACACAATTATGGCCCTCTAAATGCCATACCCTCTGGAAAAGCACTGATTGTCTCTACCTTATTAATATTTCATATATAGACATTTCTCAATTTCCTTAACTATAAAATGTAGATAATGGAAATCTTCAATACTTCCCTCATTGTGTTGTGATGAAAACATCTTGATAACTTTAAAGCAGCATATGAAGGCTAGTTTTTATTATTATTACATCACTGAATCACTGATTGACAATATTTACAAATAATGAGTTTCTTGGCTATTTGACTAAAGCTGGTCTCAATCCAGCAAATCCAGTTGGCAATGATCTTGGTAGCTTTTGGTCTACCCCAAATTCTCCTCAGCCCTGGGGATGAGGATTTTGAAAAGTTAGGCTTGATCTAGGCATTTGTCCCTATAGCTAGATTTATTTGGGTGGTTGCTTATGCTCTAAATCCCAGGAAAAGAATTTGAAAATGGATCTAAGCCCCTAGAATAAACATATTCAACTCGATCAATATAACAATACTTCCTTTCATTTTGAGTACTAAGTAAGCCTTCACTAGATGTCATGTACAGGAAATATCATTAATTTCTCATTCTGAATTTCAGCTTGTGGTCATTTCAATAGGGTTGGGCCCAACACTCAGAATCTGAATTAAAAAATGCCTCAGAGATTCCCTAGGGCAGATGTTCTTAACCCAGGGTCCAGGAATCCCTAAGTGGATTGGGGAGAGATATTAAGAAAGGATATGAATTTGTCTGGAGAAAAACATACATCTTTATTTTTACCATCTTTTAGTTTCCTTAGTAATTCTTATCTACTAGTTCTTAAAGCATGCTCATCTTACTTTTTTCAAAGAAATCTTCACTAGGCTCTACCATCCCCTCAAGATATCTTCCAATATCATTCCTCTCCTTCAGCAGTCAAACACTTTGAAAAAGCTATCAACACTCATTACCTCTACTTCTCCTCTCCCTCACGCACCAGTCTTCTCTAATCTTTTTTTTAAGAGCCTTTACATTCTACCTTAGAATCTATACTAAGTACCAGTTCCAAGGCAGAAGAGCAGTAAGGGCTAGGTAACTGAGGTTAAGTGACTTGCTCAAGGTCACACACACTGGAAGTGTCTGAGGTAAGATTTGAACCCAGGATCTCCCATCTTCAGACTTGCACTGAGCCCCACCTTCAATAATCTTGATTCTGATTTCATTACTCAGATGAAAATGTTCTCTCCAAAGTTACCAATGATCGTTTAATTTGCGAATCAGATGGCCTTTTTTCATTACTCGTTCTTTGTAATCCATTTGCTACTATTGACATTGTAGACCACCCTCTCCCCTGTTTCCCTGCTACAGTGTTCCTTCACATTCTCCTTTCCTCACTCATCCATATTATATCCCTTATTTGTGGGGGGTCTCCAAAGTGCTCTCTTCAGCCTCTTCTCCCTCTGCACAGTTTTTTTCATTAATTCGTCACCTATGGATTGAACTAGTGTCTCCATGCAAACAACTCATATATAGATAAGCATATGGATATCCATAGGTAGGATATATGTGTAGTATGTATGTGTGTATTTAGTCTATCACTTGAGCTTCAATCTTGCAATTAACTGTTGAACATTTGAATTTGTATATCCCAAGATCTAAAACTCAACAGATCCAGAGCAGCCTTCATTGTGTTTCCCTCAAAACACCCATCTTCTAAGCATATATTTCTGCCAAAGACATCATAATCTTTCCAGTCCCCCAAGCTCAAAGCCTTTGCATTATCCTCACCTCTCACTCTCTTCATCCCAACTATCGAATCAGTTGCCTAACTTGCCATTTGAACCTTCCCAACCTCATTCACACTCTACCTCTTCTCTCCACTCCATCACCTTAGTTAAAATACTCGTTATCTCTCATCCAGATTGTCACAATGGCCTCCTAAATGTTCTGCCGCCCTTGAGTCTCTCACTCCTCCAGCATCTACACACTGCTTCCAAAGTAATTTCCTTTATTCATAGATCTGGCCACATACTTCCCCATCTCAGTCAACTCTAGTGCCTTCATATTGCCTCTAAGATAAAGTAAAAACCTTTCTGCTTAGCTTTAAAAAACCCTCCATGATCTGACTTTCACCTCTATCTTTCCAGACACCACAGACATTATTGCTTCCCTTTCTGCACTTCATCACTTTATATCTTGCTTTAACAATGGGTTCACCCATCTACCTCCCAAGCTCAGTGTCTTTGCACCAACTATCTCCCATGCCTGAAATTCACTCCCTCCTTAGACTCATCTCGTACAATCTACCTTCATTGAAGACATCACTAAAGCACTATCTTACAAGGACATGAAATTTTGCCTGATTCTCCCCTGACTACTAGTCGTTTTCTCCCTCCAAAATTATTTTTATATTTGTATATTTACTTTATGCTTTTTCTCTACACACACACACACACACACACACACACACACACACACACACAGAGAGAGAGAGAGAGAGAGAGATCTATATATCCATGTATAGGGAGAGGCATTGGGTATTATATTTACTTGTCTTCCCCCATTAGAATGTAATCTCAAATAATTTCATTCTCTGTACTTGAATGTTCAGGGAAGATTAGTACTTCTGATGCAAGAACTTGCTGAGCCCTTATTAGAGCTGCTCATCCACCTTTGGTGTCCACTAGTCTGCTGTCACCTGTGGCTCCAAGTAGCTATCACACATGCATGGACCACTGAAACCACTGTATCAGCAGACAAGCTAACCCAGACTGAGGGCAATATGGCAGGTCTCAGAACTGTTGTTGAGTTGGGGAGGGCGTCTACCCCCAAAACGTGCAGACTTCTCCCCCAGCTAAATGGGAAGATGCGAACAATTTGTTCCAATGGCCACAGAAGCAGTGGAAGCATGTATTGTAGAGTGCTTAGAGACATGGAAGACTCCAGGACTATCCACTGCACCCTGACCTTTGCCAGTCATCTCCACTTTTGTCTTGCCACTGTACTTGGATGACTCTGAAAAAGAGAGGGAAGCTGAAAACTTTGTGCAACTCTGCATCATTTAAATCTATCACCCCATGATGTCATTACTCCTCTTTGAAAAATGAAGGAAGAACAATTCAACAATTTATATCCCCAGAATCTAGCATGCTGCTAGCCACATCCCAAAAGTTTTAAACATACTTGTTTATTGATATTAGTAGCACAGTATTCTGGGAAATGCTATCTTCTCTTAAAGACAACCAGAATGTGAAGATTTTTAAAACCTATGCAGAAATGGTTTACATTTATCCTAGAGGCAATAGGAAGTGACTGGAGTTGATTAATTCTCTTACAGAGATTAAGTAGCCCCTTTCTGATGCTGTTAGAAAGGCTTTTTGTGCAAATATAAACCACAAGCCCAGCGGTACCATCACAAATGAACACTTAATGGAATCTAAGTAAATGTCTATTCAAGCCTTCCTCTGATTCCCCATTTTGGCCATGGAAGTGATCCTAGAGTCCTAAAGACTCTACTATTAGAACACAGGTTCTAACAGGCCCTACCAAGTTGGAAAAGATTTCAGTAGACTATGCATCTGTCGTCCAAGGACTAACCTAGCTAAGTGTATGTGTGTTTATCACTCCAAGACTGGCTCTGAGACAATGTTTGTTTGTTTTTTAATACTAGTTTAGTTATTGGCAACCATAACTCATGAAGACCACCTACTAAACTAGATGGACACCAGTGAAGGGAGAAAAGGGCACCAAGAAGTCAAGGATCCTTTCATGTGTCTGAGAAGAATTCTCTAGAGGGGGAAAGTTCTAGGTCTTCTTTTGAAGTATGTTGTTATGTCCCTAAAAGTTTAATACTGGGAAATCAGGGAGGGCACAAAATATATAAGCTCCCACAAAAGCTACTGACACCATGGAACTGGAAGGTTTTAGAGGAAAAAAGTACCTTGTGTCAATAATACTGCATTTACCCCCAAGGGTTTCAATAGATTAGTCAGAGCCCTGAAGTATCTAATACTTTAAAAAATAAATAAATAAGATATCTGGTATACTGGAAGAAAATGGGCCAGAGACTGAAAGGCACCAGGGTTTCTCAATGGAAAAAAACAATTACTGTCTGAGTTTGTTGCATCTTGTATCCACTACCACCAATCATTACGTCCAGTCCAATGCTGATTTTCAAACTCAATTAATGAATTATGCACTTACTGTCCTTCAGTGACTGGACTAGGTGCTAGGTTCAAAAAATTAAATACTCTACTGCAAATGTTAATAATATGAAAATGACCAATGATACATGTAAGACCCAATGGAATTGCTCTTTGGCTATGGGAGGGGGGAGGGAGGAGGGGAGAGAAAGAACAAGAATCATGGAATCATGGGGAAATTTTTAAATTAATTAATAAAATAAATAAATGTAAAAATAATTAATTAAGTTTAAATTTAAATAAAAATTAATAAGTAGGCCCTTCCCTTGAAGAACTTACAGTCTACTGGAAGAGACAACATGTATACATGTGAGCATATACAAAGTAGAAACAAGACACATTGAGGGGTCTAGAGGGATCAGGAAATACCTTTGTGTAGGAAGTAGTATTTGAGCTTTACTTGGGAGATTCAAAGAGATAGAAGTGAGAAGGAAGAACATTCAAGCCATGGGGAAGGAGGTAACTATATTCTAAAAGCTGGTTTGGGTGCAGGGCACAGTAGAGAAAGCACCCACTAATATTTTCCTATCTCAGCGCAACCTCGAGATGAACTTGAACTGCAGCAATACAAAATTTTGTTGTGATGAATTTATTTTGCTTCAGTTTTATAACAATAAATTTAGCAATGGTTACTTGGCAGTGTTTAAGTGAGTACAGTAACTAGTAGTTATCTAGTAATGGTAAAATCACTAAGGGATGAATTTGGAGGCAATGTGCTATATGGTGAGAAGAGGAGTCAAGCCTTGCTAGGTTCAGCTACAAGCAACAACATTTACTAACTATGGGTTATTCTTTAATCATTTCAGTCTTTAAAAAAAAAACTTACCTTCCATCTTGGAATTAATACTGTGTATTAGTTCCAAGGCAGAAGAGTGGAAAGGGCTAGGCAATGAGGGTTAAGTGACTTGCCCAGGGTCACACAGCTAGGAAGTATCTGAGGCGAGATTTGAATCCAAGACCTCCCATCTCTAGGCTTGGCTCTCAATCCATTGAGCCACCCAGCTGCTCCCCTTGTCATTTCAGTTTTGCCTGACTCTTCATGACTTTGTTTGGGATTTTCTTGAGCAAAATACTAGTCTAGTTTACCAATTCCTTCTCTAGGTCATTTTACAGATGAAGAAACTGAGGCAAATAGGGTTCAGGAACTTGTCCAAGGTCACACAGCTAATAAGTGTCTGAGGTCAAATTTGAATTCAGATCTTCCTGAATCCAGACCCCATGCTATATCTACTGTGCCACTTAGCTCCTCCACTATCTGTGGGACCTGTGGGCAATTTCAATTAAGTTATTTCTACTTTCTGGACCTCAGTTTGCTGATCTGTAAAAATTTGAATTGAACTATATAACTTACAAGGGTACTCCTAGCTCCAAATTGCTCTGTGTTATCTTCCAAAGAACATCTTCCACAAGCATGAGCAATTTCTCTCAATTCACACTAAGCTTTCAATTCTCCAGCCTACATCACCCTACAGAATATAAAATCAGGACCTCTTGGGAATAGAAATTGGAGAAGGGAAGAGTAAGGACCCATGCTTTTTTTTCATGCTTTAACTTCTTCAGAATGCAATAGGACAATTTTAGTGACATAATACCTTTTTCAAAAAGGTGCCAATTAACCATTACTAGACAGCAACATAATCCTAATTACCATATTCACTTAATCACTTGCCAAGTAATCATTGCTAAATTTCTCTTTAAAAAAACTAAAGCAAAATAAATGATAACCTTCTGCTCTTCCTTTAAATGGAAGAGTTAACTATTAAGGGCCAACCTTGGAATAAGGAAAAATTCGTTCAAGTCCTGCCTCTATTCCATTCTAGATGTGTAACTTGAGGCAAGTGACAACTTCTTAGTGATCAGGAAAATTTTCTGAGACTCTAAATGATGATAATAATGTGATGATAATAATAGTAATGATAACTGTGGCATTTATATAGTATTTTAAGATTTTCAAAATGTTTTATAAATATTCCCTCCCTCATTTGATCCTCACAACAGCATTAAGAGGTAGGCGCTATTATCATCCCGATTTTCGAGAATTTATTATTCAAAACCCCTATTCTTTTGGGGTTGCTATTCAACCCCAACCTTCTGATTGCATTAAGATCAAGGCTGAGGCTTCTCTGTATAAGGGAGAAGCATGCACACTCTGGGAAGATACCATAAGACTCCCTAGAATCCATAAGAAGCTTGCCTCTCATCCCACATGACTCTTGGAATCCAGGAGTCTAGCCTCTGGACCTGGACTGAGGTCAAGTCCAGCCAAACAGAGACACCAAAGAAAGTAATCATCACTGGTAGAAGTTTGGGTTGAGAAAGGAAGTCCCTCTCTTTGGTGCTAAAAGATGGTGAGACAGGACCATTGGGGAATGTGAATTCAGATTAGCTAAGGAAGAAGGTGTGTGAAAAGAATAGCTAGTCACATGTGGGTGGTACCATTTCTTTCTCTGACCTGCTTTTTTATTATTTAATAAATAATTATAAATTAAGATACAGGCTCCAAAGAATTTTAATCTGAACTGTTTTTTGTGATTACAGAGATATTTGAACCCTCATTTGTAGAGATAAGGAAATTGAGGTAGATAGCAGTGTCTGAAAGCATATTTGAACTCGTTTTCCTGACTCTCCTTCTATCAATTCAGATCAACATCAGGCAGCTAGGTGGTATAACGGGGTATAGCACAAGATCTGGAGTGTCTATCCTGGGAATTCCCTATACTGATGAAACCACAGGTCCAGAACCCTCAAAAAAAGTTTTATCAAATAAAGATGTAAAACATTTGAGAAAATGGCATTGTCCATATGTGTATTCTCAACAATTTTAAAAGTAAACTGTCAATTCCCACCAATAAAAATCAGGGGAAAGATGTAGAAGAAATCCTATAGCCCTGTCTCCAGAAACAAACAGATCATATTTAAGTGATGCTTTAAGGTTTGCAAAGTGCCTTTCTCCCAAAGGCCCAGTGAAGAAAATAGGGCAAATATTGATTCCATTTTATAGAAGAAGGTACAGAAAATGAACTTGACTTGTGTACTTGCTCACAGGTTTGCATTTAGGTGATATGGTGAAGGCTCAAACATAACTCTTCTGACTCCCAAGTCTAGTATGTGGCTCCATGACACAGTTGGTGCTTTCTAAAGGAGAAATGACATGCTAGGAGAGAAGTTAGTTTGTTTTCCCTACCTCTCCTTGGAGGACTTTGAGCAAAGATTTGCATGAACAAATTGGATTTAGCTGCTGCTAAGACCCCTTCCAATTTCCAAAGTCTTGAGATTATATAGATAGTTGACTATTGAGTTCCTTTCCCTATCTGTGATTCAGCAAGATGCTTTCTAATACAGAGGGATGCCCAGCTGATGGCGGAAATATGTTTGTGTTAGGTAGACTGCATTCTGTCTAGGGGGAAAAACTTACACCAAAAGGAAATGATAGTCTAAGAACAAAAAAATTGTCTGAGTTTCCTGCAACTTTTTATCCACTGCCACCAATAGTAACAGCCAGTCCAACACTGTACTTGCAAATTCTGTTAATGAACAAACATTAATTAATTGCTGTGCTTCAGTAACTAGACACTGAGGCTTCAAAAAAGTAAAATAAATTTAGATAAATTCATTTAAAATTTAAATAAAAATTAATAATAGTCCTTGCCCTTGAAGAGCTTAGAATCTATCTATTGAGATCCTTTCTAGGTTTCCAAGTTTGTGATTTTGTGAATAGAAGACATCTGACTGATTTTCCCTATCTGTGATTGAAAAAGCTAGTGGGGTCATCATCTTAATAAAGGGGATCATCATGGATAAAGGGGCTGAATGTATTCATCTCTGATGAATCTATCATTCCCACTGGTAGATTAAATCAACTTTACTCATGGAGATCAATATGGATTCAAAGCACTGCTGGGTTATTCCTTTGATTCTAATAGTCTGAGGCTGAAAGAGTCAAGAGGAAAAATAGCTTCTTCCACACTCAGGCATCTACAATATTCCTTGGACAAGATCCAGTCAGCCAAAGCTAGATTAAGACAAATGGAACATCAAGACAGCACAACTAGAAAGAGGTAAAAAAAAAGGCAGGAATTGCCAGTGTGGAAAATGCCAAGTGTGAATCAATTAAATAAATCAGAAAGTGGGAACGCAAATGTTCCAGTTTGTAGTTGGTTTTTTTTTTTAAATAAGGAAAATAGTATTGGTGATTCAAGGAAGATGATAATGCAAGATTCTCAGGATTTAAGATCACACAATCACAGAAGGTGATAGATGGGACAGTCCTCATGGGATCAGCATAACCTAGGCCACTACAACACAACCAGCAAATGATCCAACCCCCTCATTGAAGACCTCCAAGGAAAAGAAAAACTAATCCTTCCCAAGGCAGTTCACTGTCATTTGGGATAACTCTAATTGTTAGGATGTTTTTCCCTAACAACAAGCATAAATTGGCCTTTTTGCAACTTTTACCCATTGTTCCTGGTTCTGCTTTCCCAAACCAAACTGAACACATCTCATCCCTCCACTCCATGCAAACCTTTCAAATACATGAACACAACCAGAGTCTTCTCCTTTCCAGACTGAATGTTCCTGGTTCTTTCCATTCATCCATCTGTAGACTAAAAACCTTGGCGACATACATATGGTGTAGACTGAAGGCCCTTCACCATTCCATTTGTTCTCCTCTGTACACTTTTTATCTTAGCAATGTCTTTCTTAAAATGTAACACTTGGAACCAAATGCAATACTCTAGATGAAGTCTGATGAGGACAGAGAAAGCTATGCCCCTCTTGAAGCAGCACAATATCATATCTTTTTTATTGCTGACACATAGCTGACTCACAATGAGTTTGCTCAAGTTCACTAAGACCCCAGATCTTTTTCAAGATAATTGCTGTCTAACCATGCTTCTCCCGACTTATGAAGTTGATTTTTGGACCTAAGTGCAAGCCTTTACACTTATCCGTATTAGATTTCATGCTATTAGATGCAACCTAATGCTCTAGCCTGCCAAGTTCCTTCTGGCTCCTGATTCTGTCATCCAGTATAGGAGCCATTCTTCTCAGCTCTATGCAATTTGAAAATTTGCTAAGCAGACCATCCAGGTCTTTATCCAAGTCACTGATTAAAAAAAAAAAACAAACAAAAAAACAAAAAAACCCGTTAACTATCACAGGGGCCAAGCATAGATCTCAGGAATTCTCCACTGAAGACCCTCCTGCCATTTTGACATTGAGCCATTAACCACTACTTAATGCATCCAGTCTTCCAATCAGCTATGAATCCATCTGGATGTCCAATTTATAATATCTCCATCTTCTTCACAATAGCATGTGGTACTTTGTCTAAAACTTTGCTCAAAAAGGTAGCTAAGACTTCCAGTTTATAGAGTGCTGGGCCTGGAGTGGGGATGACATGAATTCAAATCTAACCTGAGATACTCGCTAGCAGTGTGATCCTGGGAAAGTCACTTAAAGAAACTAAGGCAGATAGAGATTAACTGCAAAATAGGGATAATAATAACAAATATTATTTATAACAATAACAAATAACTCCCAGAGTTATTGTGAGGATCAAATAAGATAATATTTGTAATGTGTTTAACCCAGTGACTGGCACATTGTAGGTATTTATTAAATGTTTGATTGCTTCCTCCTTTCTTTTCTTTCCTCTTTTTCTCTTTCATTCCTTCCCATCATCCTTTCTTTCTTCTTTCCTAAAATACAGGTAAATTACCATCACAATATTCCCCTTACCTACTAATTTAGTAATAATCTTGTCCAAAAGAAAAACAAAACAAAACAAACACCCTCACTTATAGAATATTAGAGAAGGAAAGACTCTATATAGAACACACAATGTTAGAGCAAGAAGGGATTCTACAATCTAGAACAGAGAATGCCCGCATTAGAAGGAAAAAAAAACCTCTACAAATTAGAATATACACAGAGTATTGGAGCAGGTTAGGGCCTTACATTCCAAAACAAAATATAAGGGTGGAAAATTACCCTAAAGCCTAGGGGCATACAATCTCAGCACAGGAAGAAATCTTTAAGATTATTGCTCAATTTCTTTCATCCTAACTAAGATGAGAAAAGAGATGCTAAGAGGAGGAAAATGACTCTTCCAAGACTACACAGTAAATTGCCAAGTCAAAGTCTAATCCCTTCTTTCTGTATTCAATTCTGAAGCCTCTCTCATGTCTGATGACTGGAAAGGAAAAGGAAGTAAAAAGAAGTAAGGAATCAAAGGAGCGATATTACTAAAGAAATGTTTATTTTTATATATCATTCTGCAATTGCAAAGGATTTTACCTATGTCATCTATTTTAATTCTCTCAAGAATCCTCACCATTCCAGTTGTCCTCCTCTGGACACTTATTATCTTAACAATGTCTTTCTTAAAATGTAACACTCAGAACCAAATGCAATATTCTAGATGAAGTCTGATGAGGATGGGGAAAGCTATGCCCCTCTTAAAGCAGCACAATATCATATCTTTTTTATTGCTGAGAAAGGTAGAAAAGGAGTTTTATCCTCATTTTGAATATGGAAGCAGGACAGTAAGATCACTCACCTAGATCAGAGTGGGTAAGAGACCAGAATCCAGCTTTCCTAACTCAATGTCCTATGTCTTCTTCTCCAAAATCATCCCTGAACAAGCCAAATCATTATTAACAAATCAAAATGCAGCCCATGTCAGTAAGGTTTCTACCAGAGAGCTGGGTCAGTCTTTCTCTCCTCAAAAAGCAGAGAAATCATTTCAATCAATACTTTCCTGGCAATCTCAGGAGTTCCTTGGCTAAACATCAAAACTGTTTCCATTCCTAAAGAGTCTCTTCAGGACAAATTTAAAGTAGACTGTCTATTTACTACCCTCCTGGTGAATTAAGTCAATATATTTTAAATAAGGACTTATATTTGTGACATTTCCTGATCCTCCACTGGACTCTTTTGATGTCTATCTTGGTATGGAAGGGCCCCTAAATTCTTAAAGATGGTGTCAGTAAAGCATGGGTCCTTGAAGGTTCTCCTAAGTTGAAAACAAAAATGAGTGTAGACCCAGTAATGAAACCTTAAGATATTGGAAGTCATCTGCACAAGGTAAATCCAATGGAGGTGATTTTAATTTCTTAGGTACTGTACTACGCATTGGGAAGCTGTCAGTAAGTTACTGGAAGAGTAACAAACCCATGATGTAGCAGATGATTTAGTCGCCTGTATGTTTTATATATATATATATATATATATATATATATATATATATATATATATAAACATTAAGAGAAAAGTACTGGCATTATAAGTTTTCCTTTATTTTTTATTTTTTTATCCCAATTTTTTAATTATCCCAAATTTCTCCCCAAAACAAAGACTCCACCTTTTTACACCAATACTCCTCCAGTGATATCATATGGATATGAGTTATAGAATCCTAAGATCTCCAAATAATTGAAATGAAGGAGCACCCAAAGAACAACAGAGAGGTATACAAGTGAATATATATTACAAATTGAGGAAATACACAAGAAAAGATGTCATCTGAGAAATGTGCTGACCAGAATAGAGGGCCAGGCTCATAGCAAAAATGAGGGATGAATGGTGATTAGCATTTTTTGCTCCATTTGTATATCTACAGGATAGACACATGGGTACAGTTTAAGTCTTTCTTTTTTCTTTTAATCTCCACCATCCAACACATAGTAGGTGTTTAATAAATATTTGTTGAAATAAATTGAATGAGAAGTAGCTTTGTCCAACACTCAGTTTGATGAGTTTGGAGGCAGAATCTTTCTGGTCCTCTCCCTGTGAGACTGAACAAATCACTTCATCTGAATCTCCATAAAATGGTGATAGCATATGTACTACCAATTTCAAAGGAAAGTTGTAAGAATCAAATGAGAAAAATTTATATAATGATATGCTATAGAAACTAAAGGCATAGTTTTAATAAATAAAGAACCTAGGATGGAGTTGGAGAGCCTTTTCGAGTTGGGATGCCTAGAGCACAAATTCAACCTGTCTGTGAGTCCTGCCCCCCATTACCCAAGAAAGTGGAGAGAGGAAGTGCTTGCTTTGAGTGGCTGGACAGAGGGATGAGCATGCAAAAAATGTCCTTGGGAGCTGGGAAGAAGGGAAACTGAGGAGGTCCCAAAATGCCAGCTCTGCATTGGTGCCAATACTCCACCAAAGTTGATCTAGGAAAACCTAGACTAAGTCTAGTTCCACCTCTGACCCATGAGGACTATTTAACCCTGAGCAAGTCAATCTCTCATTGCTCCAGGCAACTTTCTAAAACTGTAGCATAGTAATAATGATCCATCTGTGTTCAGAGAGGGAGTTTAGTCTCTACTAAAGAAATCAGTACTATAGGTATATATGTATGTACACATAAATATGTATATGGAAACTATTATTAAGCAATTTTTCTCCTGTCTTGTTTCAATGGAACTTATTTCATCAATATGAGATATTCCCTAAAGATTGCAAACCAATCCACACCAATTTATATGATTCCTGTCCACATCTTTCTATCAACTCTCCACAGATGAGCTAGCTATGCAACCAGTTGAAGGCTTTCTTCTTCTTCTTTTAATATTTCCCGGATATTGGGACAGCATTAGAGATCTCCAACTGTCACTGATCTTTCTCCCTATAGGAACAGATTAATTATTTTTCAAGTCACATATCTTTTTTTGTTACCATTTATTTTTATCTATAACATAATATGTAACAACAATAATACGATTTGTTATAAATATGGCTTGTTATAAATATGCAACAAATTATAATAAATATGCCTATTTGAGAGAAATAAATTCTCACATTGGTTATGTACAAAAATTGGTCTCATTCTTTTTTTTCCCCTTCCAGTCACCTATATCTAGGTTAAGATTTTTTGCATCACCTCTCCCACCACTGATATTGTGTTCCAGCTGCCTTCTACCTACCATGGATGATATTACCTTGCCCTTTGCCATACATGAAATTTTGATTCTTTTGAGATCATAAGGACCCATGGTTGATCTTTATATAACAGTACCAGGAAATACTGGTATTTAAAAATATATATGAGCTTCCATAACAAAGAGCAAGTTGATATCATTAACAGTCATGTACAATTGTTATAAGCTCTTCTTACAGACAGTGCAATGTACCATTTATTTTTTAATTTATTTTATTTAATTGATTAATTTAGAGTATTTTTCCAAGATTACAAAAATCATGTTTATCCTTCCCTCCCTCAGCCCCCTCCCACAGCCGACGCACAATTCCACTGGGTTTTACATGGGTCATTGGTCAAGACCTATTTCCATATTATTGATATTTGCACTAGGATGATCATTTAGAGTCTACATCCCCAATCATATCCTCATTGAAAAATGTGATCAAGCAATTGTCTTTCTTCTGTGTTTCTACTCCCACAGTTCTTCCTCTGGATGTAGATAGTGTTCTTTCTCATAAGTCCTTCAGAATTTTCCTGGATCATTGCATTGCTACTCGTAGAGAAGTCCATTATGTTTGATTGTACCACAGTCTATCAATCTCTGTGTACAATGTTCTCCTGGTTCTCTTCCTTTCACTCTGCATCAATTCCTGGAGGTCTTTCCAGTTCACATGGAATTCCTCCAGTTCATTGTTTCTTTGAGCACAATAATATTCCATCACCAACAGATACCACAATTTGTTCAGCCATTTCCCAACCAAAGGGCATCCCTTCATTTTCCAATTTTTTGCCACCACAAAGAACACAGCTATGAATATTCTTGTACAAGCATTTTCCTTGTCTCTTTGGTGTACAAACACAGCAATACTATAGCTGGATCAAAGGGTAGGCAGTATTTTAGCACCCTTTGGGCATAGTTCCAAATTGCCTTCCAGAATGGTTGAACCAATTCACAACTCCACCAGCAATACATTAATGTCCCAATTTTTGCCACATTCCCTCCAACATTTATTACTTTCTTTTGCTGTCATGTTAGCCAATCTGCTAGGTGTGAGGTGATACCTCAGAGTTGTTTTGATTTATATTTCTCTGATTATAAGAGATTTAGAACATTTCTTACGTGCTTATTGATAGTTTTGGTTTCTTTATCTGAAAATAGCCTATTCATGTCCCTTGATCATTTATCAATTGGGAACTGGCTTGATTTTTTGTATAATTGATTTAGCTCTTTATAAATTTGAGAAATTAGACCTTTGTCAGAGTTTTCTGATGTAAAGATTTTTTCCCCAATTTGTTGCTTCCCTTCTAATTTTAGTTGCATTGGTATTGTTTGTACAAAAACTTTAATTTAATATAATCAAAATTACTTATTTTACATTTTGTAATTTTTTCTAACTCTTGCTTGGTCTTAAAATCTTTCCTTTCCCAAAGATCTAACAAGTATACTATTCTGTGTTCACCTAATTTACAGTTTCCTTTTTTATATTCAAGTCATTCACCCATTCTGAGTTTATCTTGGTGTAGGGTGTGAGATGTTGATCTAAACCTAATCTCTCCCATTCCATTTTCAAATTTTCCAAGCAGTTTTTGTCAACTAATGTATTATTGTCCTAAAAGCTGGGATCTTTGGGTTTATCATAGACTGTCTTGCTGAGGTCACTTACCCCAAGTCTATTCCATTGCAATGTACCATTTAGAGCAAGGGTGTGATCAAATACAACAACAAAAAAGCCAGGTACATTTAAGTTACTTAAATGTTTACATTGCCAGTACTCCTATTAGTTGTTTTCCCTTGCACCATGAAGTTTGCTATCTCATTTTCAAAGCTAACCCAGGATCTTTTCATAACTCCAAGTCCCATCTGTTCCACCTGGTTTCTGGCTTGTACTTAGAAGAATAGTGTTAATTACCCCCTTGAAAGTAAGCTAAGCACTAATTATTATTCATTTTCCCCAAAAATTACCCTTGATCTGTCTGTCTTCCAGGGTTTCTCAGTCCTTGTTAATTCTTTACCTCTGATATATGACTGAGTTTATGGCAAGGGAGCTATGATTCCTTCCATGAGAACAGCTAAAGATCACAATTCAATCATTTCTTTGCAACTTGGGTGGCTCCTGTCCTTAGCCTTCTACAAATCTTCCACAATGTTCTGCAGACCTTCATCCAAACCTCTTAATAATCTTTGGATACCAGTATACAATTCAGTGTCTGTTTGCCCTTATTCTCTATATGAGCAACCCATCACCACCTTTTCCAGTGATAAAAGTTCTTAATAATATCTTTTACACTTGCTTGTTGGCTCTGGGAGCAGGGAGGGAAGAAGAGAGGGAAAGAAAATGAATCATGTAAACATGGAAAATATTTTACAAATATATAAAAGCAATGATAATATTCTTTTACACCACTCTTCTTATATGATATGAACTTGGTAATAGAAACTACCCTTTGAAAATGGTCTCATGTGATATCTACATTTCTTCAATAGTGGGAGACAACAATATGGTGGCAGAACCAGCTCAAACTCATTAAGGAAAGCCCATTTTAAAATTTTCAGTGGGAGCCTCAGAAACTGGCTTGAAATCATGAGTTAAATTTATTGTTTCATTTATTGTCTAGACTTAATAAAGTATTGAAGAAAATGTTAGTCCTGTGGATTAAACTTAAATATATGTCATGCATACATTATTTCTTTTTTTTTTCAGGAATCCAGTTGTTAAATATCTACCATCACATTCCTGACTAGTTTTCTCTGAATCTTTATTGCCTGTGTGACATCAAGTATTTCTTTCTGTCTCTTCAGCATCTATAAAATAAAGGCTGGCTCATGAGGACCCTTCTGGCTAGTCTCAACCTAACCTATAACTCAGAGTCTTTCCTTCCTGGCAAATGGCTCCTCCATTTTACAACCTACCAAGACAAATCTCTAAAAAGAGAAAATTCTCTAAATGAGAAAAAGCATCCTCCTGGCAAGGGTAAATAAAGCTGGACTTTACTACTAATTCATCTTGTGATCCTTTTCTGGGCCTCAGTTTTAATATGTCTAATAGGGGGACAATGACCTTGGACAAGTAGCTATCTGTAAAATGAATGGATTGAACTAAATGATCACTAAGGTCCCAACCTCCTCCAAAGCCTAGGAAACTACCTCAGCTACACATTATTGCTCAACTTTATTGGTGCCACAAAGTGCCTTGTAAACAGGAACCTTTTACACTTATACAGAAAGAAAGCTAATCCCAAAAAATAAAAGCACAAAAGTGCCTGCCTAGATACTGTGACTTCACATTTAGGGCATACCAGTTCAACATTCATTTTTATCTTCTCCCACGACAACCTTGCTGGAATGAATGTTAATTGAATTTGCAGCCACCTGTCATCTTATTTTATTTATGTGCATTGGATGGATTCATCACACTGTACCTTCTGGAGCATTTACAACCACAAAGAAAAACAGTGCCCATGATCCAGCTTTTCCTTCATGGTACCTGACAAATTCAGGACCAGAAAAAACATTCACATCACACACAGGGAGCTAACCATAAATTCCCAACATCCTCAAGTTCTTAAAATCAAAAGTGTGTTGCTAATCAATGGCAAAGTGCTAAAAAAAAAAGCGTGGGGGTGTGTGGAGAAATGGCTACACATTACCTTTTCCCTTCTTGGAAAAATTAATATGACCACCACATAGAATTTTTTTAAAAACATACAAATAAAACCAGCAAAAGTTACTCATTTAAGAAACAAATTAACTATATAGGGAAGCATTGTTGGAAAGACACTGCTCTTTCCCTACCCAAAATATAACTTTTCCCCACTAACTTCACCTAACGTTTTGTTTAGTATCTCTCTGATGGCCTTATCATGGGCATTCCTGGTATCTGGCATGGTGCCTCAACCCCTAACTAGACTGGAAGATCCATGAGGGCAGGAAGTAACCTTTCCTAAGCATCTATATCTTCCCTAATACACAGTACAGTACTCAGTATATGTTGTTGCTGTTCAGTTGTTTCAGTTGTATCTGACCTTTTGGGAACTCATTTGGGTTTTCTTGGCAAAGATACTAAAATGGTTTGCCATTTCCTTCTTTTTACATGTAGGGAAATTGACTCAGATAAGGTTAAAGATTTGCTTAGGGTCACACAGCTAGTAAGTATCTGAGGCTGGATTTGAGCTCAGGTCTTCCTGACTCCAATCCTGGCACTCTATCTGGCAGTGCTCAATATTAGGTGCTTGATAAATGTTTGTTAAGGAAGCTAGATGGTTCAGTGGATAATGTGGGCCTGGAGTCAGAAAGACTTGAGTTCAAATTTGGTTTCAGACACTGGTTAGGTAGGCTTGTTACTTAACTTCTGTTCACCTCATTTTCTTCAACTATAAAATGAGGATAATATCACCAACTCTCAGAGGAGCTATGTAAAATAAAATAACATAATATTTGTAAAGCTCTTAGCACAGGATCTAGAATATGCTTGATTGTTTCCTTCTTTGTTGAATGGAAAACTAGGAAGGAAGGGTAAGCAAGCCTCAATAAAGTCACATTTACATAGGCTTTTAAAGTTTGCAACCTTCTTTACATATTTTTTTCCTTTGGTCCTCAGAACTCTATAAGATAGATGCTATTATTGCCTCATTTTACAGGTAAATAAACTGAGGCAGAGAAAGAGTAAATGATTTCTAGAGTCATAGATTTAGAACTGGAAAGAATTTTAAATATCACTGAGTCTAACTGTCCTATTTTATAGATAAAAAATTGAGGAAGAGCTACATTAAGCAACTTGCTTAGGATCATACATTTTGTAGGTGTCCAAAGAAGGATTTGAACCCAGTTCCAACATTTGATACATTCTTCTATGCCACGGGTTCAGAGAGCTAGAATATTATCAGAGGCAGGATATGAACTCAGATCTTCTCAATTCTCAATCAAAAGGTTCTATCCATTATAGCATGCTTCCTTTACAAGGCACTAACGTGTTACAGACAAAGTCTAAAAAATTTATTTCCTGCATGTTACGATCAATGGAAAATTTTGAGTTTTTGCCACAGTATGTGTAATTTGATTATCTCTAAATCGATCTCTGTGCCAGAGGGAACAGATTTGTTGGCATTCCAAAATGTGCATTTATTAAAAAAATCATATCAAAAAAATCCGTCATTGTACCCCCTTTGAAGCTATGCCTTGGCCTGCTGCTCAGCTTGGCGAGGCTTTGTCTTGGCTCTCAATACAAAAAATCCTACGCTAGCATTGACAAAAGGTCCAGGATGATAGTCAAAGGAGAAATTACATAGCAATCCATACAATAGACTTTTTACCCACCTAACAAAATATTGGCTTGAGTTTTATATGCCACAAAAGTATACAATAATCTTACAAGTTCGATGCTATTATTGATCCCATTTTATAGAAAAATAAATTGAGGCTAATAGAGTAAACTAGTTATCAACTCATAAATTTAGAGCTAGAAGAGACCTGAAAGATCACTGAATCCAATTCAATGTCCGGAACAAACACTTTCTAGTCTTCTTTGTATATTTTTAATTTATTCTTTTCAATTTTCAAATACTTTTTCCCCTTTCATATTTACCTACCACCAGAAAAAATGTATATAAAATTCTTCTGACATATAAGCATAATCACTCAAAATAAATCCTCTATTGGCTGGGTCCAAAAATGTGTGTCTCATTGCACATTTTGGTACATTCACCTCTGAGTTAGGATGTGGGTAGCAATTTCCCCTGTAGGTCCTTTGAAGTTATGACTGATCTTTGCATTGATCAAAGCTCTTAAATCTTAAGAATCATTCAATTTTATAATATTGATATAATGGGGAAAATATTCTCCTACTCTTTACTTCACTCTATTCCTATAAATTCCAACTTCCTTCATCTATAAACAAAAACACTTCCCTAAGGCATCTGAAAGCATAAGCTCTCTTTGTCCTTGCTAAACATATCATCTAGATTTGAGGTGACTAGGTCCACAATAGGGGAAAGAGCCACTGAAAACATAATTGAAACAACATATTTTTCTTTGCTATAAGAAGCTGGGTTTCAAAGCTCTCTGACATTCAATTTTTTCATATACCAGAGAAAGGCAAGTCTTTCATGTTTCCCTAGCTGGGTAAAGCTACAGGATCTATCCATCTGAAGAATCAATTGCCTTCCATCCCTCCCCCCCCCCACCCCACCCCACACCCTGTTAATGAAGTAATGGGGGAGGAGTTGAGATCTCTAAGTCCACCTCCTCTTTCAAAATACCCATCAATCAGGTCCAAAGGATGAACTGCCAGGCCAATCATTAAGAGAACACGCCTCCCTATAAAAGATAGAGTGGAGGCTCATAGAGTATGTGATTGACCAATTCTATATGAATAGACTGCATGCCCCTACTATAAACAATGTTCTTCTCAAAAATAGTAATAAATTTAGACTTCCTTTGGGAAAGGCTGGATAAATAGCTTTATTTATTTTGCCCTAGGTCATAAAATCATAGATCATTAGAGATGGAACAAGTGGATATTAAAGTTTATCTTACCCCACAACTTTTATTTTATTGTTGAAAAATGAACGTCCAGATTGGGGACATTGAATGAAATCTCCACTCAGGACAATAGTCATCTAACAATAGGTCAGAAGTCATCTGACCAAACCCTCTCATTTTATAAACAAGGCAACTTGAACCCATCAAGGTTTAAGGGACTTGCCTAAATTCTCATTCAGGGTAATCAGCAAGGGCAGCAGATGAACCCCAAGTCCTTTAATGCCAGTCATCCTCTTTCTACTGTATCTTACTGGATGCCAAAAAGCTAGTTATTGACAAAACTAGATGCAAAGCCCATGTTTCTTTCCTCCTAATTTGGGGCTATCACAGAAAAAAAAAAAACACTCAAGACAAGATGAGATAGATTCTAAACCCAACAGCTTATTTGAGAAAAATGAATATTGTTCCTCTCCACTTTTGTGAAGGAATTATGGGGGGGGGAGGAAATGATAAAGGTATAGGAACTAAGTGGGATGGAGACAGCTCAGTATGAGAATGACAAGCAACTAGGTTTATTCAACAATGTAAGGTGCTGCCACATAAGATAGTGAAAGTCCTATTATTGGAAGTGTATATAAGGAAAGGCTACATGATCATTTATCAAGGATATTGTAAAAAAGATGCCTACATTAGCGTTTTGAACCAGGAGGCCTCTAAAGTCCCTCAGTGCCATATTTCATAGTACAGGCATCTTTCTTTAAAAAGAATATTGCCAAATATTAATGGTATGGAAATGTGGCTTGATCAATGACACATATAAAACCCAGAGGAATTACGCATAGGCTACAGAAGGGAGTTTGGGGGAAGGCGGGGAAAGAACATGAATCTTTTAACAATGGAAAAATATTCTAAATTAATTAATTAAATAAAAATTTTTTAAAAAGGAATATTGCCAAAGGGGCAACTAGGTACCACAGTGGGTAGAACATCAGGCCTAGAGTCCTGAGAACCTAGTATTAAATCTAGCCTCAGCTACTTCCTAGCTGTGTGACTCTGGGCAAATCACTTAATCCCTATTGTCTCTCTATTGTCTTAAAATTGATATTGAGAGAGAAGGTAAGGATTTAAAATATATATTACCAAGTAGGGGGCACATATCTGTAAAACTTGCTATTGAGGAGGCTGGGGCTTATTTAAAGTGCTGTGGGCTAAGCCAATTGGGTGTCCACATCAAGTTTGATACCAATAGGATAAACTCTCCAGAGTAAGGGGAGTGACTAGTCTGCCAAAAAGGGACAAACAATACTAGGTCAGAAATCAAGAAAGCCAAAATTCCTGTATCAAGCCAGTAGTGGGATTGCATCAGTGAGGAGTCCTTGAATTTCTCCTCATTGAGAGAGATGAACCTAGTCTCAATAAATAAAGAAATAAATGAAGATACAAACAATTGAATAGACACAATAAAAAAGAATAGTATAGTTGGTTTTTTTTAATGGATCCCAATAATAAAATGGGGAGAAATACCAAATGAAATTTTAAATTCCTGACTATTTTCATTTTAGTAAATTACATACCAATTATATGCTACAGATATCTATTTATAAACAAATGTTTTTTCCTCATTGTTTTTGTTCCATGTCCCTTTCTAGACTCTTTTCTATGGACTTCAAATATGGTTGATCTTTTTAACATGGTAGTTGATAGGTATTTTGTCCTTTACATTGTCCTTTACATTGCATCCTATGTCCTTTACATTACATCCCTTCATAGCTCTATGAATTCATGATGCTTCCTATAAAAATCTTTAGGTGATCATTTTTTTAGAATCTGAATTAACTATACAGCTATCTTTTAGAGATAATCAATGAGGATATATTGGTCTGGCCAGCAAGTTTTCTGTTCGCTGATCCATACAAAGGAAGTAAATCATCAATCACCACCAAGTAGAAGGAATAAACTACTCCATTACAGAGCTATGTGAAATAAAATGCAAGGTGAAATAATTGTCACTGTACAGGTCAGTTCCCTTTGTGCCAGCAAACTACCACTGATATACACACTTCTATCCTTTCCCAACACCTGGCTATAGATAAGGAAGGAGAAGGAAGAGATAAAGGGGCAGCTGTGGAGAGCTAGAAAATCACACAGGTATCTAATTCCAGTAGACATCCTACACAAACTGAATGTTAATGGTGGTACAATGAAGGACAACAACAGAGACCCTAACCTCAAACAGTTTACCAGCTAATGGGAAGTGCTGCATGTATAAATATAAGCTTAACAGGGTCAGATGTGAAAAAATAAAAGGGAGTGAGAACTGAAGAAAATGTAAAAGAGTGTCCAAATTCTAGTGGCTCTGTAGTCTCCCTACAGGAAAATCAAGGGGAAAGGAATCTAACCTTTCCCAAAAGATACCTAAAATTATAGGAAATGATTTCTTCTCCTAGTTTAAAAGATTCTTTTGCCTCTCTCATGGTTCCCCTACCCCAGTCTGCATGTGTCATGAAGGCAAGGACTTTGGTATATCTAAACTTTGCAACTTGACCCTTCCCCCACCACCCTCACTGAGAACCCCAGTAAGAATCCTGCTGACTCAGATCCTAGGGTGAAGGCTGCAACTGCCACAGAATACCTTGATAACAGAGTGGGGAAGCCCATCTCCCTTCAGCCTCCACATCTTCACCCATACCTTCAGCTTCTGCTGCCATCTGGGAAAGATCTGACCTCAGGGCTCATTAATACTCCATAAGCTTAATCTAGTCAATCAGGAGAGCATAAAAGAAGCCCCTTTAGGACAGAATAGCTCAAACCCACAGATCCAGCAAATAATCAGAGGAGCAAGATTACAGCCAATGACAGGGAGGAAAGAAGGAAAAACTATGAGTAAACAACAGAAAAAGAAAAAAGAAAAGCTTTTATCCAGGTAATGAACAAAGAGCAAATGGAACAGAAACAAACAAACAAACAAAAAGCAAAGAACAATGGGCAAAAATGCAGAAACTCCAGGAAACTAGACTCAGGCTTTGGAAGAACTCAAAACACAATTCAAAAAAAAAAAACAATTTAGAGAGGCTGAAGATAATTGTGAAAGGAAATTAAAAAGCAAAATAAGTCATCTGGAAAAAGAGACACATGAACTAAAAGAGGAAAATAGTGTCTTGAAAGCTAGAATTGACCAGCTTGAAAACAAGGCAAAGATGATGAAAGATGACTTACAAAGAAAATCAGACCAGAAGAAGGATGACCAAAAATTCAGGAATGAAATTCTGTCTTTAAAAATTAGGATCCAACAACTAGAAGCAAATGACTTCACAAAGCAGCAAGAATCTATAAAACAAAATCAAAAGAATGAAAAAATTGAGGAAAATATGAAATATCTCATTGACAAAAATGTCAGACCATGAAAACAGATTCAGAAGAGAGAATTTAAAAATTATTGGACTACTGGAAGATCATGATAAAAGAAAAAACCTGGATATCATTCTACAGGAAATTATCCAAGAAAACTGCCCTGACATTCTAGAGCAAGAGGGAAAAGTGGAGATTGAAGGAATCCACATATCACCTTCTATACTTAATGTTATAGCCAAATTCAAGAACTATCAGACCAAGGGAAAAATATTACAAGCTTCTAAGAAGAAGTCATTCAGATACCATGGAACCGCAGTTAGGATAACACAGGCTGCATCTACACTGAAGGACTGAAAGGCATGGAATACGATTTTCCAGAAAACAATGGAATTGGGTCTACAACCAAGAATCAACTACCCAGCAAAACTGACTATATTCTTACAGGGGAAAGTATGGTCATTTAATAAATCAGAATACTTCCAAGCATTCATAGAGAAAATACAAGACTTAAACAGAAAATTTGATGCCCAGAACCAAAAGGTAATTAAGAAAGGGGAAATAAAACTTTTTTTAAGGGACCTAATAAATTCAAATGCTTTGTATTCCTACAAAAAAAAAGATTATATTGGTAACTCTTAAAAATTGTTATTATCATCAGGGATAACTAGAAGCTACCTAGAATTAGTATAGAAGAAGTATACTTAGAGGGAACAGTGACAAACTGTATAGGATGAAATGTCAAAAAATATACATATATATAAACTATTGGTAAAAAAAAAAAGAGGATAATACTAAGAGAAATGTGAAAAGAAATAAAATGGAGTGATTTTATATTTCATAAAGAAGTGCATGAGGGAGGGGGGAGAAGACCAATACAATGGAAGGGTGAAAGAGGTTGGAGACAGTCTTCAAGAAACATTTAATCATTACAGTGGGAAAGTTCAGAAAGGTTCAAAGGAAGGAAAACCTCCAACTCCAAATTCAATCACTATCATCATCAACATCAACATCATCATCAACAACATCATGAGCATCATCATCAACAAAACACTATCAACACCATCATCATCAACACCATCAACATCAACCTCATCAATATCAATAACATCATCATCAACAATAACATCATCATCAACATCGTTATTAACATCATCCTCATCATCTACATCAACATCTAACTATTCATCTTTTCCTGGCCCAGGAAAGATTTTTGCTGAATGGCCTAACCTATTACCATACCATGCAGAGTATTGAATGAGAGCCAAAAGACCTAAACTCTAGGCTTGAGTGCCACTATGTGTCCTTTAGGGGTAAAAAGAAAGCCTTTTTTTTTTCTGAACTCAGTTTCCTCATTTATGTATGAGTGAAGCTTACTCTGCATTTAGTTAATCAATTAAATCAAAGAATAAACCAGATATAAACCAGAAAAATGAACTTTAATGATTTGCTTAAAATGACCAATATGGAAAACTATTTTACATGATTATGCACATTGAAAAGTCTATATGTCAGATTGTTTACCATTTCAGGGAGAGGAGAAGGCAGGGAGGGAGGAAGGGAGAAAGAATCAGAAGAAGAGAAAAAATTTTGAACTCAAAACTTTTTACAAAGTAAATTTTTAAAATTGTTTTTATGTGTAATAAGTGAAAAATGTTTAAGTTTTTTTAAATAATTGGGTTTTTTTAAGTCAATAACACCTCACCTCATCAAAAAGCTGACCCAGGTAAACTAGGAAAACTTCTCTCCATAGTAGTTAATGGAATTTCACTTGAAGGCCTCAATTTTCTTACGACCTGACATGTTAATAAAATAAACCTCTTGTTAACAATCACAAAGTCATCCTAAACTATTGTATGTACCTCCCTCCCCTACATATCGAATCAGTTTGATAAGTCTTATCAATTCTTCTTCACATCAGTCCTCATTTTTCCACCATCCAGGTCTGGTCCACATCATCCCTCATCTGTACTATCTTGAAAACCTGATTGCTTTTGTCTTCTTCAATTTACCCTTCACAGAGCTGCCAAAGTATCCTTCCCCTTGCTTAGGAATCTCCAGTGAATCAAATAAGAAACTCTTCTATTTGATATTCAATGTCCTTTACCATCTGGCTCCAGCCTCTTACTCCTCCATCTTTCTTTCTCTTCTCCTCCTCCCCATCTTCATGCACTCTAAACATTCTAGACAGACTGGCCTATTTATTGTCCTTCACACACAACATTCTATCTCATCTCTCTGTGCTCACATGAGATTTTTCCTAATACTATGACTTCCAGGGTCCCTCCATCCCCAAATTATCTTGTATCTCTATATCTATTTGTATGTGAACATTATCTTCCACTATGGAACATAGCCTTTGAGGCCAGACATTTCTTCTCCTCCTCCTTTTTCTCTTCTTCTTCCTCCTTCTTCCTCTTCCTTCTCCTCCTCTTCAGAACCTACCACAGTACCTGGCACATAACAGGTACTTAAAGATTTATGGATTAATGGCCAGCACTAACAATAAATTTACCTTCAACTGACAACAAAAATTACATTTCCCACCTCTGGATTCTATGCTTAGGGAATAAAAACAGAAAAACTGCCAAAATCCATATTAAATACTGGAAACCCCAAAACTTACCTTTTGATGTTCTTGGTAATTTTTTCTAATATAAATATATATTCAGAAACATATATTGGTCAAGGTGCTAAATAAATTTTGTTGAATGAATTTGCCTTTGCCTATCTTATCCACAAAGCAATGATTTTTTTTTTCACACATTGACTCATGAACACCATCTATTGAAGCCAGATGCTGCCATTTACAATGGAAGAGGTAATATCCAATTCCAGTGAAATTCCAAATCTTCTTTGACAAGATAACAGGTAAATAATATCTAGATATCTAAATGATAGATAGCAACATATCTTGGTATCTAGAGATGGTGGGGGAGAGAAGTGAGAGAGAGACAGAGAGACAGAAAGACAGAGACAGAGACAGAAAGAGGAATGGATATATATGTAGAAGCATTATCTTGACATCTGGTCAGAGAAAAAGCCTTGAATCCAAGACCTGGTTTCAAGTCCAGCCTCTTACACATACTGGCTCTCTTAATAGACTTTCAGTGACATGGGCTTCTCTTTAAATCTGTAAGTTGCCAACTTGCATTAGAAGGTCTTTCCTCACCTGGAGTTCATGATATAAATGCAATCACAGCTCCAGACGATATATATATATATATATATATATATATATATATATATATATATATATATATATATATATATATATATATATATATATATATGTATATATATATGTATGTATATATAAATGTATATATAACATATACATGCACAAATTTCATGTTTCTTATATAGTTCATTATTGTTACAAAATACTTTCACATATTGTATGACTTTGGGCAAGTAATTTTCCTTTCCTATTATCAGTTTCCCCTTCAATAAAATGAGTGAGTTGAACTAGTTGATCTCTAAGCTTCATTTCTGCTCTAAACACTATGGACATAAAACTTTACTGTTTCCTTAAAATCAAGTCACTTAACCCCCATTGCCTAGCCCTTACTATTCTTCTGCCTCGGAACCAATAAATATTATTGGTTCTAAGATGGAAGGTAAGGGTTTAAAAAAAACACTCTATGAGGTAGAAAGTAAAAGTGTTATTACTAGGCATATGTAGTTCATATGCCTAAGAACCCTTAAAGTTTACAGTTCACTTTCCTCACAACAATCCTGGGATATGGATTTCATAGATATTGCTATATTTTAGAGTTGAGGAAATTGAAATTTAGAGAGAAAACACAGAAGATGAATTGAATCTAATCTGATTTCCCAACTCTAATGCTTAATTTAAGGAACAATAGCTTTGAAGTTTTGTTTCTATTGTTCTCTCTCTCTCTCTCTCTTCTCTCTCTCTCCTTCTCTCTCTCTCTCTCACTCTCTCTCTCTCTCACTCTCTCTTTCACTCTCTCTCTCTCTCTCCCTCTTCTCTCTCTCTCTCTCTCTCTCTCTCTCTCTCTCTCTCTCTCTGTTTCTGTCTCTGTCTCTCTCTTTCACCTCTTCCCTTTCCTCTCCCTTGTGTAGGATAGATTGATATGGATATAAACATATATGTTATTAATATATGTTGCTTATTCTGCCTTCTATGATCTCTTTTACTTCAGATAGTTTACATATTTGAATTAAACACTAAACTGCTAAACACTCCAAAAAGCTATACATTTCAAAAGTTCATTTTTTTCATTTCACAGTAACTTCTGTACATAACTTTAGCAAATATGTATTTTATAGTTCTTTCAAATAAACAAGTAGCATAATTTATCTAAAATATAAAGCTTTTAGGTTAACCAGGTTGACAAGCAAGCAGTCATCAGTAGTGCTCTATGGCTAAGGTCCAAGATCTGCCAACTATAGCCATCTCTTATACAAAGATATAAAAGAATACACCTAAATAGATTTTTCTAAAGCCATTCCCAACCAGTCTTGTAGAAACACGCCCACAACCAATGCTGTATTAAATTATCTTTACACAATCTGGAAGAAGAAAAGGGAAGGGAGCTTGGGGAAGGGGGCACGCAAGGAAGGGAAGAGACATGTCTATTAACAAGACTCAATGTCATAGATGTAAAAGGTTCACATTTATGAGGGGAGTTTAAGGTAGAAGAGATGAAGATTTTGCCACTTTCTGTTTATCCTTAAACAAGTCCTTTAGTCTCTTGGTGTCTCAGATCTCTCACCTCAAAATGATAAATCAAACATTATCTAAGCTTCCTTGTACCTGTGACATCTTATCCTAAAGGCTCTTCCAGAAACAGTTTATGTTTCTGTAATAGACAGAAACATATTCCAAGGAAGAGGCCTAGGGGAAAGATTATTGCCCTTAAAATCATGCTGCTAGGTTTGTTTTAAACCAATAAAACACATTTTGTGGAGAATAATTTTAACTGAAGGCTAGGGGAATGTTTTACTATTTCCTCCTCTCTTTCCTCAATGAGAAGCTGGGGATAGCCGACCAAAAACTAGATTATAAAAAAAAAAATTTTTTTTTTTCCTCTTACAGCTTCCTCCACAAGGGTGGGAAAAGAAAAGTCCTGGAAAATGGGGAAGAGAAGGCGATCATGGCGAGTAGACAAATTAGGCAAATTAGGATTTAGAAATGTTTAAGATACCATGGAGATAATTGTTCTGATGATCTCTCTTACAGAAAAAGAAACTGAGGCCCAAAGAAGGGAAGTGACTTGCCCAAGGTCATAGAAGTAGTGAAAGTAGAACCCAGGTCCCTGGGACTCTACATTCATTAATCTTTCCATTTATACTATTTATCCCACTCCCTCTATGGGGCTGCAATCCACCCCACCACTAGCCAGCCAAAAATGGGTCTCTGCAGAAATCGTCCTTCCCTGGGTGGGGTCTGGATCCTCTCTGGTTAACACTGTTCCCGGGGATGCTTGGGACAGTCGCCTCAGGAACCTCGAGGGCAATCTGGAAAAGGATGCTCATAACCCTGGTGGTCAGTCCGTACACCAGTGACACGCCTCCATCCCCGATCCTCCTCCACCCTCACTTTGGCCCCGCCTGCCCACGAGGAGTCCCCTTCCCTGCATAGCGCAGTGGAGAAGCCCCAGCCCTTCTGAGGAAAGCAGGGTGGGGTTCCCTTTTCCTCACCTCAGTCTGAGGATGAGAGAGGAAGAAAGAGCCATTACAACAGGACCAGGGGAGGACCTCGCTAGAATGGAGTCTGGAAGGTGTGGCTATTAAAGAAGCGGCACAGCTCCTTGTCCAAATATTCCTGGAGGGCTTTTATACCAGAATCTAGATCTTGAAAGAGACCTTCCCAATCCTCTAGTCTGCTCCCCTCCCCCACATCTTCTTACAGAAGACAAAACTGGGGGTAAATGACTTGTCCAAGGTCAGATAGGTAGGAGGTAGTAGAAGGATTCGAACCCCCATCTCGCCGGCTCGAATTCCAGAGCTGCCACTTGAACTCGCTCAACCTCTCCGCCTGCCAACTGGCAAGGCATGGGACGTGCTAACACAGAACAGGGTGCGAACTCCCTCCGCTGCCGCCTTTCTCCCCCCAACCCCCATGAATCGCAGTCCTTTCCTGGAGGCTGCCCATGCACTTGTTACTCACCAGCTTTGCACTTCGACAATGTCAGGGCTGTAGTCACCTCCACGCCTGCAGCCCACATCAGCATCCTGCCTCCCGCGCGTTCCCGAAGCCAGTAGCTTCTTTTCAGCCACAGTCAACGCAATTCATTCTCCTCCTGAGTTTTAACAGAGCGAAATAAAATAAAAGACAGGCTGCGCAAAGGGCTGGGGAGAAAAAAGGAAGAAAGAAAGGATGAGGAGTGAGATGCCGAGAGGATTTCAGAAGACTCCCATTAAAGTTGCCGCAGCAGCGCTTTCCCTGGGAGCCTCGGCACAGCTAGTGCATCACGCCAGCTCCTCAGACCGGCCGGCCTGCCTGTCGCCCAGGCTCTAGGCTCCCAGGACACCGCCCATTCTCTCCAGCTCTTGATGGGGACCAGAACCAGGAGATGCGAAGCCTCTCTCCCATTGGCCCACTCCCCTGCCGGTCACCGGAGAGTAGGCGGTGTCGCCTCCACATCTCCCCACCCGCAACCCAGGCTCAGACATTAAATTGGAAGCGACTTGCAGAAATAAGCCTTGAGCGTGCGCAGTTGAAGCTGCTGGTGACCCAGGTAGGTAGGCTGTCCTTAATGAAAGAAATCCACTTGTCCGGGATTTCTCAGAATCCCCATCCTCCTCTCCTCTTTTAAAGGGATTCAAGCCTTTCATAGCTTCTCAGCAGGGGAAATTATCAAAAATCCCTTTGAGGTCTTTGAAATTTATTGGGAGCACAAGCATAATAGCCACCACACGCATAGCCTTCAATTTAATTCAATTAAATTAGGCCCCTAAACCCGGGCTTCAGGGGAACACAAAGCTCATGGTTCTTGCTATCAAAGAGTTTATGGTCTCTCAATAAGAGTATCATAAAATATTAGAGCTGCAAGGGACTTTAGAAATTATCTAGGTCAACCTTCTCCTTAGAACAGAAAGGGAAACTGAGGCTCAAGATGAGTTTGCACCAAAACCAAAAGTAGAATCCAGGTCTTTCAGATCCAGGTCAAAATTCTCTAATACACAAATATGTACATACATTTATATAACTGATTTTTAAAAGTTACTATCACTTCCCAGTGACATGGTTCATTTTAGTTCATATCAAAGCTAGAAATAAGATTCAGAACTTCAGCTTCAGGTCATTGTTCTTTTAATAATAAAAAAAATGCCTTTTAAACTGTTGTTGTCCTCAATGACTCCCATAATTTTTCCTTTTTTTGACAAAGAAATATTATTAAAGAAATTAAAACAAAGGAATCCATCTATGTGACATTTTAAAATCTATATTCTGTCTTTACCTACAATCTACTAACTATCTGTCCACTGAGAAGAAGAAAGAATGTTTTTTCACTAATCCTTTCACTGTTCTCTCCCTAACATTACAGCTTTTGCTGGGTGTGAAAGTACCAAAGTACACTAAAAAACAGTATGTACTATGTCTTAATCAAAGATTGGAGTGTTCAATGTTAGTGAAAGGTCAAGAACAGAAAAATCTGTATGGGGTAGAATAGTTGGGGAAGTCCCAATGGAAGAGGAGGGACTTGAAATGGAACTTATAGGAAAGACACTTTTTATGGATGAAGAGGTCAGAAAATAGTGTTATAGAGAATGAAAGCAGAATGAATAAAGTAGCAAAAATGGAAATTAATGTGATTTGTACAAGGGTACTGAGAAGATGGGTGGCTAAATGGAAGAATGTAATCTCAAGAGAAGTTTAGAAGAGATCTTCAGGAGCCTTCTGTCACACTTACATGCCTTGTATTTTTGCAAAGGAGCCATCTGGAGACAACTCCTTTGTTGTCACCCAAAGGTATGAATTTCAGGCCAGGTAAAAGAGAATACTATGGCAGGATGAAGGAAAAACTGTAAATCATGCTTTGAATTACAACACAGAGGCCATTACAGTTTGGGGTGTAGTAGAAAGAAGAATGTTGATAGAGGTAGCAGCTGCCTGTCAGTTAAAAGAACAGTCATAGCTATCCAAAGTGGTTGATAACTCCCTTGGGCTCTAAGAGCATAAAGATTCTTTCCTCTTTACTGATAATTGTGGTTCTGTAATTGTGATTGAAGTTGACACCTGGATATTTGTAAATAGTGTTAGTAAGGTGTTAAGCAAGAACTATACTAGTGAATATTTAACAACCAACTGTCCAAGAAAAATACAAAAGATGTACACATGACACACTTTTAAGTTTAATCTACAAATCTACACTATTGACATTTTCTCCATCACTGCTTTTAATCCTAGGAAATCAACAAAACAATAAATTAAGCTCTGATTGGTAGTGATTGCTGACATAAACACTGTGGCTGAAAATTTTAACAGTCAGCCCTCCAGAACTGTGTAAATAGTGTATATGTCTGTCAGAGAATTTATGGGTATGTTGCATGTGTGAATCCCCAGAAACATAGAAAGAAAGGATACTGTGGCTAGCTGGGGACCATCTCAAGACTAAATGTGTGTACTAAGTGTTCCAGTGCTGATTCCCTCAGAGCAATATCAGCTTCTTACAGGCTATAATGACAAAGCTAGGGTTGATAAATTTATCTGATTGGCACACTTCAGAGTCCTACATGGTTACCACTTACTTGATACTTATAACTATTCCACACTGTTTTTTCTCATTCTTTTGCACATGTTCTACATCACTCAAATAAAGTTTCCTATATTTCTCGTGAACTTAATCAGATTCTATTTTATCTATTAAAGTATCATAGATTTATACTTAGAAGGAAATTTAGAAATTGTCTAGACCAACTCCCTCATTTAATAAATGAGAAAACTGAAACCCAGAGAGATTAAATGAATTGCTCAAGGTCCCCTAGCTGGTGTCCTTGGAGATGGGATTTGAAACCAGGGCTTCCTGACTCTATCTAGTAATCTGTCTACTAGATCCCCTCCATTGCTCTTTTGTTATTGTTGTTTAGGCATTTCGTTTGTGTCTGACTCTTTATTTGGGGGTTTCTTGGCAAAGATACTAGATTGGTTTTGACAGTTCTTTCTCTAGCTCATTTTACAGATGAGAAAATTGAGGCAAACAGGGTTAAGTGATTTGGCCAGGATTACACAGCTGGTATGTGTCTGAGGCCAGATTTGGACTCATAAAGATGAGTTTTCCTGACTCCTGGTCCATCTATCCACTGTGTCACCTAACTGCCTTCCATCCCTCGTAATGAAAAGCTAATTCACATCTCAGCCACAAGTGCACCCAAAGAAAAGAGTTTCTGCATAGAACAGTCCTTTGCACACACACAATAGGAACCTAAAACATGACAGTTGGTTGAGAGATCATAGCTATGCCAATATTGTTTGATCATGAGCATCAAAGGAATATACTGAGATTCATCAAATAATTTGTCATTTTCATAAAGCTGTCTACCTTCAAATGAGATTTTAAACCATTATATATGGACTGAAAGTCAAGAGATTCAAGTTCTAGTCCTAACTGCTGTTTAGTAATAGTGTATTTTGGGAGATCTGTCACTTTGATTTTCTGGACATTAAATTCTTCCTCTGTAAAATGTTGGGTCTTTAAGCCTCCTTCCAGTTCCAAGATGATATAACTCTATTTCACTTTTGGCCCTGATGTCAAAAACACAGTATCTATACCCAGGGAGTTGAAGAGAAATTAAGGTAAATTTTACCTTAAAAAAAGCATCATTGCTGAAGGGTGATAGATGAGAAGACATTTTATTAATAAAAATAGCTCACATTTTTATAAGGCTTTGTGATTCACTAAAGCACCTTCCTCATGACTAACTTATAAGGTATATAGTTCTGGTATATTTTATGAATAGGAAACTGAGGCCCAGAAAGTGAAAGTACTTTTCCATAAGTTGAACACCTAGTAAATAAGAAAGCTAGATCTTGAACCTTTCCCCCACGAAATCATGCTGTGAAACCTTCCCTTAGTCACATCCCATATAAGTATCTTATTCCTAGTCCCCATTCAACCTGGTCTGAAAATGTTTACCATCTTTATAGTTCTCTATTCTAGATTTCTTTCCCTGGGATTGTGACTCTCCCCTGTAATGTTATCTCTGCCTTGAAATGGTACCATTTGTGTAAGCCAAGCATTTTAGGCACTTTTTGCTTTTGGTCTTCTAACAATGTGGGAGTATATAGATCATATTTTTGGCTCTTGCATATAGCCTTTCAAAAGAAATTTCTATGCTAATGCTGTATTTAGAGAAGCAGCATCCAGAGAAAATACATTATTCAGGGAGCCAGAACACCTGGGCTCTAGTCCCTACTCTATCACTAAGAATATTAGCTCAAATTGTTATGGCACTATATGGTTTATGATGTGTTTTGTACATATTATATTGTTTGAAGCTTAGAACAACCCTGCCAATAGATAATCCAAATATTCTCTATTGTATCTGAAAAATAAATGGATAAAATGATGTATAAAGGACATAGTACCTGTCCTCAAGGAGCTTAAAATATGTTGTGGTAGATAAGACAGGGATACAAAATAACTGTTATATAAATTAGAATAAAGGGCAGCCAGGTGATGTTGTGAATAGAATGACAGGCTTGAAGTTAGGAAGACCTGAGTTCAACTCCAGCTTCAGGCACTTACTAGCTTTGTGACACTGAGCAAATCATTTAGTCCTGTTTGCCTCAGTTTCTGAAGGAAATGGCAAAACACTCTGGTATCTTTGCCAAGAAAACTCCGAATGGGGTCACAAAAAACTCCAAATGGGGTCACAGCCATGACTGAAATGCCTGAACAACAAAAATAATGACAAAATCAGAATATGGTACATTCTAGAAGAAAGGAATTGCTGCATAGCAAATAGAGAGCTGGTCAGGAAGAGACTCAAGTTCAAGTCTTGCCTCTGAGACATACTTGTTAAGTGACCCTGGGTAAGTTATTTTACTTCTTAATGCCTTCAGTCAACTCTCTAAGACTATAGGTGCACAGCAGGTTCTGATCTGCATGGATTAAGTTTCCTCATTTAGAGTTCCCTATATCAATGAAATCATGGGTCTAGTGAGGGAAGAAGTGAGGAGGCTCAGAAGGGGTACAAATTACCATTAGAGATATGAAGAAGGAAAGCTATTTCTGCCTGGGAGACAATGGAACATGATTTGGAGAAAATAACATCTAAACTAACCATTGAAGGATTTCAGGAATATTATAATTCTCTTCTTTCAGACAAGAATAAAAGGAGGGCTAGAGTAACCTGATGAACTAATCCTATGAATGGCCAAATATCAAACAGTTGATTAGAGATTTTGCAACTTAACTCCTGGTCCAACACTCTGTTCATTACACCATGGTGCTGTTCCACATGCAAACTCTAACTAGCTACCACTCATGAGATCTATGATCTTGGACAAGTTACTTTGTACCATATAAAGTACTATGTAAATATAAAATATCATTCTAAATAGCAAGATATCTGTGGTATTGTACAAATACTTCATCCTTTCTGGCTCTTAGTTATGTCTTTCTATCACCTCTCAGATCTTAAGACCAATTCCTGGAGAAGATTCCTATTTTGTCAAGTGCCAGTGTCACCTAATGCCACACTATATTCCTATTAGGCACTGAGTGAACTCAAGTTGACAATAAGCTCATAACCCCCACACGATTCCTGCCTTTGTTTTGGAATAGGGATAATAACACACATATGCCTCATGGGATTTGTTGAGTCTTGAATGAAATAAAAGATCATAAATTCAGAGCTAGAAGGGACCTAGATATCTAGACCAGACTCCTAATTGTACTGGTGAGAAAACTGAGGGCCCTTCAACCTAAGTGATTTGTTTTATGACCTACTACAGACAAGTGGCAAAGCTGGGATTTGAAGACAAGTTATTTTATGAAATGTTTATACAACAAACTTCCATGTAAATATAATATATTATTAATATTATTGTCTAACTTCCCACAAATGTAATATCCAAGAACTTACTTTTCAAAGTATTTTGTTTGACACTGGCCAAGTACCTAACATAATTCCTTGAACTTCAGGGCTCACTGAACCCAATTTCATTGTAATAACTGCTAACATTCATATAGGACATTATAGTTTACCAGCTGCTAACAACTCTATGAGGTAAACAATGCAAGTATTATTATTTCCATTGAATAAAGGAGAAAAGCTCAGAGAGATGAAATGGTTTGCCCATGATTACTCAGCTAGACTGTCAAAACTGGAACTTAGGAGTTTTGTAGTCTTTCCAATACAACCAATATGGTGCTGACAATGATGATTGATTGATTAGTTATGATTGTGATCTTGATGGTAATGATCACTTTTATGTTGAGTTTTATAGATTCTACCCCCAGAAATCTGAAGTTAAGGCAAAGACATTAAGTAAATTCTTATTTACTTTGTTCTTCCTGGAGTTGAATGGCATTACCTCAAGGTCAGGAATGGGGAGGCCAAATGGATGACTTTACTATTGCTTGCCTTTTCTGATGTGAGTAGATTCTTACCTAACAATGTGAAATAGAAAGACAACTAGCCTTAGAATCAGATTACTCACCTCAAGTCTGAGCTTGGGATTATATATATATATATATATATATATATATATATATATATATATATATATATACACTGACTGCTCTCATGTGGCAAAATTAGGACAGTATTGTGTGAACTGATCCTACAATCCTGGAAGGTCATTTGGAACTATGCCTAAAGGGCCATAAAATTGTACATACCCTTTGATCCTTAATACCACTACTGGGTCTATATCCCAAAGAGATTGTTAAAAAGGGAAAAAGACCAACCTGTACAAAAATATTTATAGAAGCTCTTTTTGTGCTGGCAAAGAATTGGAAATTGAAGGAATCTCCATCAATTGAGGAATGGCTGAACAAATTAAATATGTTAGTGATGAAATACTGTTGTGCTATAAGAAGTGATAAGCAAAATGATTCCAGAAAAATCTAAAAAGATCTACATGAACTTATGCAGAGTGAAATAAGCAGAACCTGGAGAACACTGTACAAATGAACAGCAACATTGTACAATGATCAACTGCGAAAACTTGACAACTTTCAGTAATGCAATGATCTGGGACAAAGGACTTATGATGGGGAATACTATCCACCACTAGAGAAAGAACTGATGGAGTCAAATGGCTATGGATTAAAGTATACTATATTTCACATCAGTGTATATTCAGTTTTATTTGTGAATTTTGGTTTTATATGGGTACTCTTATAAAAATGACCAATATGGAAATATATTGTGCATGAGAATTCATATATGGCCCAGATCAAATTGCTTACCATCTATCTCTGAGTGGGAGGAGAGAAGAGGAAGGGAGATGGTTTGTATCTTATATTTGGAAAATGTATATTGAAAATTATTACATTAAATTGGGAAAATAAAATATCTTTGAATTTAAAAACAAGTTCTGGTTTCATTTCCTATCCCTGGTACATATTTTGACTTTAGGTAAATTAATCTCTCAAGTGCCTCCCACCCAGCTTTCCAGAACTCAAAGTTGCAGAGTTGCTATCAGTATTGGTAGAAAGAATTTCCTCAACTGGAGTTCCTTATTTCACCAAAGAAATGTTCCCTACACCAATGAAATGACATGTCTACCCTACCCCACCTTCCACACTCCACCAGGGAGAAAAATGTCTTCATATGTTTAGAATTTAAGTTCCTTGAAAGAAGAGATTGTCTCATGCTTTGTATCTGTATCCCTAGCACTTAGCACAGTGCCAGGTAAATGTTTAATACAGTAACACTCAGTACCAGCTTACTCAGTAAAATGTTTAATAATTGATTTTGTACAGTTTAATTTCATATCCCTGACATTACCTGTGTGGCCTTTTCCATGTTATTTCATGTCCCTCAGTTTCATCATCTTTAAAATAAAGAGTATTGGAGGGAGCAGGCTGTCCCCAAGGTATCTTCCAGCTTTAAACACATTAACGCTATGATGATTCAGAAGGTGTTTCATCACATCTTAGAGGAAAAGGGAAGTTTTTGTTGTTATTTTAAGAGAAACATAAAAAAACAAGGAGATGCTTTTAAAAATGTATCTTCCTGCAAAACTGCAGTGCCTCATTAATAGTTGTCACTCTACAAAGCTTCATTGAAGTCAGACTCCGTCAGAGCAGACTGTGACCCTTCAGCGGTAAAGCCAGCGTCATCAATGGGGATTCGCTGAATCAACTCCTTCCTGGGCACTTGGGGGAGAATTGCCTCTAGAATATGTCTGCAGCCTGGAGGAGCAAGAAAGACTTCCAGATCCTTACAAGGTAATGATGCCCCAGAGCTATCTTCCTACTCTCATTCTCACTCTCCTTCCATCCACCTGCTTGCTACTACTAAGAGCAAGGAGCATGGAATCTCTTCCCAGGCCCCTGGAAATTGCTTTGCGGCTGAGGTAGGGGGCCAACGTCAGTGGCCAAAATAGAACCAGTCCCCTCTAGCCTTCTCTGCCAAAGGAATCTGGGGTTTTTCTCCTTGCTCCCCAAGAGCACGCAGGACGTGGGTGTGCAGAGCTAGGGGCACGCACATCTGGGGAAGAAGCCCGAGTGGGCGGAGAGCCGCATCTGCTGCAGTGGGCGGGCTGTCGCAGGAAGGAACCCCTGCAGCTGCCATCACCACCTCGGGACTTTGCTGGGCCAGTGCAGTAGATATGCAGCGTGACAGTGGACAGTGCGTAGGTCAGTGGGTAGAGCTGCTCTGTGTGTCGTCTCTTCCGACAATCCTGCCCTCGCTTCTGCTGCTTCAGTGGTTGGCCTTCTCGGCTCCCTCTCCCTCTGCGCTTTCACACCGGTGACAGGTTCTGGGACTTGGGCAAAGTAGGAAGGGGAGGGGGCGACACTGGGACAGGGTGGGCTTGGGTTTGGGAAGTGACGTTAGCCTTGGGTGGCTCCAGGGACCCCCGCAGACATTCCAGGCAGCTTTGGGAGCCTTGGGGGAAGGAGGGGGGGAACCCTGTTGAAGACAGGAAAAGGAGAAGGAGGAGGTCCTGTTGTTTCTTGCTTTGCTTTCAGGTTTAAGAATCGACCTTGTGATGACTTGGTGTAAATATCCAACCCCCATAGGTGTTACTGGGTTTTGACCTTTCCAGTTCCTGACTCTAGTGACATGGTAGTTATTTTTAAGTGTTTGTCTAGGGCTTGGCTTTGCCCTTTTCCTGCTTGTTATGCCCCTTTGGAGCTGTATTTTCTGTGTCTGTGATGATGAGGATTCCTTCTCATCCTTGTCCTCCTCCAGGCAACATGAATAATGTAACATCTTTCTCCTATTTGGTTTCTTTTCCTTCTTGGCACATGATATGCTGATGGAAAATAAGATCTAGGAATTATGTTTATAGTTACTGTGTATGAAAGGAGGCAAGTGTTTGGTTGGTATCATTGGAGAAAAACCTAACTGGGAGTTGAGACCTAGTTCTAACCAAGCCAATTTACCTTTACAGGCCTCAGTTTCCACATCGGTATTAATTTTGGAGGAAAAAAATGGTAGGGAGTAAAAGGAGAGTTCAATTTGATTATCTCCAAAAAACCTTCCAGCCCCAATGATACAGGAATCTAATTATGGTTCGAGAATCATTCTTATATGATCAACATCGATTTAGAGATGAAAGGGACTTCAGAGGTCATTTAGTGCAACTCTTCTCATTTTTACAGATGAAGAAATTAGCTGAGAGGTAGTAAGCAATTTGTCCAAGGTCACACACGCAAGATCAGTGGCAAGATTTGAACTCAGTCATCTGACTTCAAATGCAATATTCTTTTAGCTGGATTCAGTGGTTAATAAAAACCTTGACATCTTAAATTTAGATACAAGCAATACTAAGAATAACTAGATTTGAGTTTTTTATATATAACTGACTTGTTATGAATGGAAGTTGAACCATTCTCTTTATTATGGCACTGAGGACTTTAGCTTTCTAAGCCAAGGGAAACAGTAAGGGGTTTACTTCAACTGATGGATTGCTTCCTCATCATCATATGTATCCAGTACCATGCCATTTTCCATGTTATTTCTGGTCAGTGAAGGCCCTAAAAGATTATAACAGAATTATGACTGAAATTTATTCAAATATAATGAGGATAAATATAATGTCTTTCATATGGGGAAGGAGAGGACATAGAACACCTTGTATGGAAAAAAAATCTGGAAATTATGGTAGATGTTAAGTGGCAGATGAGTCAAAGGTGTGACGTGGCAGTCAAAAATGCTAATTCTCCCCTAAACTGCATTGAGAGGAACCAATTGTCCAGAAAAAAAAGATGGAAATTAGATTATGGATTTAATGGTGATTTAGTCTAACCCCCTTATTTTTATTAAATTCTTTAAATCAAAAAGAAGCAGTTTTCTCTCCTTCCACCCAACTTCCCCATTAAAAAGAAAAAAAAAACAAGAAAAAAGAAAACCAAAACCCTTGCAACAAATATGTAGTCAAGTAAAACAAATTACTACATTGTTCATGTCCAAAAAGTGTATTTCGCCACCTGAATCATGACCTCCCCATCAGGAGGTGGGGAATTGGCTTCATCATTAGTCTTGTGGAACCTTCTTATTTTATAGAAAAGGACACTGAGTCCAGAAGAGGTTAGTTGTAGATTAACATATTTGGTAAGCAAAAGAGCTAGCTGAATCTCAAACCTAGATCCTTTAGCTATAAATGCAAGTCTCTTTCCTCTGTACCTTATTGCTCACTTTACCTTCTCTTCTTCCCAGGTCAGATCAAGTCTCATAGACTCATAATTTAAAGCTGACCAAGGACCCTGATAGTCATTAAATGCAATCCTCTTTTTTTTTTTAACCTATGAAGAAACTAAGACCCAAAGAGCTTATTTGACTTAGCCAAAGCCAGTTATACTGAAGTTGGAGTTGGACTCAGCTCACCTCCTCCCCAATCTCATACCTTTTCTATTATACCATGCAGTTTTTCCATCTCTCCTCTTCCCTGGTCAGATTAAAACCAGAGCATCATGTTCATTTCTGGGTACCATATTTTTAGAAGAGGTATTGATAAGGAAGAGCACATATAAAGAAGGATGGAAAGACAATTCAAAGTCATGTTAAATAACAAGGGTCAATTGAAAGAACAGGCTTGTTTAGTGTAGAGAAGACAAGTTTTAAGAGAATATACCTAATTTCAAGAATTCAGGGGGTTGTCATGTGGAAGAATCATTAGTTCTATGAAGTACTACTACTTTTCCTTCAACTATAAGCCAAAAGGCTACTTGTGGTAAATATTATAGAAGAGATTTCTGTTCAAGAATAGAGAAGACACAGAATTTAGTCAAAAAGTCCTGGATTTGAATCTAAGTTTTGCCACTTACTACTCATGTATAACCTAGGATAAATAACTTCCCTTTTGTATGATGGGGACATTAGACTAAGTTTTTGTGATTTATATCCTGAAGGAATATTAAAGGTAATCATTCTCCATGGTCTTTTGTAGATTAAGGAAGTGAGGCTAACAAAGTCAAACAGGTGTAAGTGGTCCAGGCATGATTTTAATGCAAGATTACTGGTGCCAAATCCAGGGCTATTTCAAGTATACACATTGTCTCTATTGGCACATCTGGCTCTAAAAGTCTCTACCTTTTTTAATAACAGTTTGCTTCAGGGAGGCTAGCATTGTTTTCTTTTTTTCTTGTTAGAATTATTTTCAATCAGGAATCCATATACGCTAGCATCTACTGGCAGTTTTTACACTCAGACATATGACCTAAAATTACTTTGCTGAATTTACAACAACCACAAAAAGGGAATAAAATGGAGAAGCAAAACTACCACTGTGTAGTAGCAAAATGAAATTAGGGTTTTTATAATTAATAATAATAAGGATTCACAAACTCTTTTCAGACAAAAACTATTTTGGCTATTGGATAAAATGAATCATCTTTTCACTTTCCCTACTATACCCACAACACAGCACTAATAAACAGTGATTAAAATTAAAATACCTCAAGCTTTTATATATATAACATATACTAATTATATGTTATATATATTTCTCTTTTTAATAGGGAAGTAGGTTGGAGGGAGAGAAAATTGGAAGGGGATTAAATACCCCTGGAGAGTGATGGTAGCAATAAACAGGTAATCTACATATTGGGAGACCTGACTTTTCCATCTACAAATAAATATTATCAAATTTAAAGATGAAATTCCTTCTCGTCCACCTCACCCTAAGTTTTGGAAAAGTCTCTTGTGTATAATTATAAGAAGTAAATTTCCTTAAAATGAATTTTATCAAACACAATGATATTCAACATATTTTTTTCTTCACTGATAAACATAGTGCCTACTAAAAATGTTTATTGAGTAGATCTGTTATTTTTGAGAAAATTATACATAGCCTCTATGAAATTTTTTAAATCATTACCTTCCATCTTAGAATCAATACTGTGTATTAGTTCCAAGGCAGAAGAGTGGCAAGGGCTAGGGAATGGGGGTTAAGTTACTTGCCCAGGGTCACAAAGCTGGGAAATGTCTGAGGTCATATTTGAACCCAGGATTTCCCATCTCTGTGCCTGGCTCTCAATCCACTGAGCTACCCAGCTGCCCCTTGTTTTGTTTTTAAAAGCAATTTGATTTCACATAGAACAGGAAAGTTGGCCTAAGTAGATTGATGACCAGGCTTTGAAGTCAGGAAGACCTTGATTCTAGGGCTGCTTCTAATATAGAATATCTGGCTTTTCAAACATGGCCAAGTTGTTTTCCAACTCTGTGCCTTAGGCCATTAGTTCTAAAAGAGTTTTAAAAGGGGACATCATGGTACAGTTCTGGAATTACTAAATGTTTGCTTTGGACAAGTCACAATTCAATTTCATCCAGCATGGATGAGATAGCTTCTTAGGCTCCTTGCTACCCTAGAGTTATGATTTTGTGTGCAAATTTCTAAACAGGGAGCTTCCCACCCTGATGAAATCACATTTTGAAATCAAAATAAATACACTAACAAAAGAGTAAAAAATAAAAATGCTTTACCTGCAACAAAAATTTCAATTTCAGATTAATTAATTTGCATAATATCATGTCTTATGAAAACAAGGTCAAATGCCCTTCTTTTTAGAGTTATGTTATTGTTTTTGGTGTCTTTTATGTCACAATTATTTCCCTAGATATTCATTGCTTCCATCCTCTTCCCCAACCCAAACCCTCTTTTTTTATTCCAAACCCCTTTAACAATCAAGCAAAATCAGAGATCAGGCATTTTTTTCCAGTTCTTTAGAACCTAGTTAGTAGAGTGGATTGTATGTTAGATGTAGAGTCAGGAAGACCTGAGTTTGAATCCTGCCAACACTTACTGGCTTGGCAAATTGCTTAACCTCTGTCAGATTTAACTCCTTATCTGAAAAATGGGGTTAATGATTGTACTTATCTCCTAAGGTTTTCCTGATAATCTAAGTAGATAACATAACATATGTAAAGCACTTTACAAATATTAATGCATTATATAAATACTAACTAATAGTTTCTATGATTTCATCTTGGTGGTACTCATTCCACTAATGGAGATGAAAGCCATCCCACATGCAGGTAGACATTTATGAGTTGTGTGGTCAGAAAAGAAAATTAATTCCCTGGTGGTTAACCTTCTGGACTTGAGCCTTTCACCATTTTGCTAAGCTTTCAGGGGACAGACACATAGACAACCTGATATGACCTGCAGACCCTATAAAATGACTGGCTCACCTTTCAAGAACAGAGCTCACCTTCACAACACAATATGAAACAAACATTGAAACTTTAGTGGGGGCCAAGAGGATCAGACAATGCTGGAGACAATCTTTCTCAAAACATATTGGAATGAGATGTTTTTCTTTATTTTTTTAAACAGATGTTATATTTCTTAAACTGTTCTTTGGGACAAAACCTCACAAAAGTCAGATTCTAGCCATAGGCCATCTAGCCATTCTTGCCTTCAGGGGCACATAGCATTTAGACAAAATGAAACCATCATTCTCTTTTATGTTCTTGACATAAATTGTTGCTTACTCTCAGGCAAGTAGCGGTTTACAACAGTTTAGGGATAGGAGGGAAGAAATATATTAGACATGTTTTATGATTTGGGCATTTCATGATAAGTACTTTCATTAGATTACATCTCCATGTGCATCTTAGGAAATACATAATCGGGTCACTTAAGTCATTGTCTACATCATACTACATATTGCATCATACATATATATATATAATTGCATTATATATGTATATCCTATATAATGCAGTGGGGGGGGTCCTGAGAACAGAAAATCATCAATAAAGGGTTGGCCACAAATGATTTTATTTTTAGCCACAAAAATTCATGAGGGCACAGAAGGACTGACATCTACTTTTGATGGAGGAATGATTTGTGTAGATGAAATCATACTCTTCTGTATTGATAGAAGAGGATTACTAACCTCTATGACAGAGAAATGGTTAAACTTGTTTGTGACATTTCTTGTTATTTTACTATTAACCCAATTCCTCCGTCCTCCATATGGCATTAGAGAGTGCATCATGGAAAATCCATCCACTGTCAGACTTGCCACTCTATCTATGCATCATATTATAGTGAAAGCACAATTAGCCGTAAAGGTACAAGACAGTGAGGTACCAAAGGCCAAAATGAATGTTTATTCAAAATCTTTGTAACTGATGATGAAGCTAGTCATCATCCTTTAGCTGCTGGCAATATCCCTGCACCACAAATGAATTCATTTTTCCACATTTGTTTTCAGTATGCTAAGAACTGAGGAAAGGTACCCATAGTGATTGGGAAAACTCCATTGTGAGGAACAAGAGCACCACAATGAGATGGAGGCAGGTGGATTGAGGTCTGGGCACAATCGCATCTACTGAAGAGAGATGAATCATGTGAGAGGTGTGTCAAAATGGTCCTTTCTATGCTGTGAATTTATTCACCCAATATTTGTTGTTTATGGGAAAAATAATTAACGATAGGTGAAATTTTGCTTTACAGAATTTATTAGGAATTCATATCCAGAACTACAGCAGAGCACTGATGTTTCTTAGACAAGATTTGAAAATTGTCCCTCTTGTGTATGACTATCCAGTGAAGATTCTGAGTCTTCACTAAAACACATGAAATTGACTTTATTCCAAAATCAATCATTATGTGTCATGGGGAGTCAGAATGTACATTCATTTTTTGATAAGTCATATTCAAAAGCCTTGACCCCCCCCCCGACACCTTGCCACATAGATTTGTATGTTGTTCACTAGACAGCTTTTTATCCATACCCAGATTTGCTGGTCAAAATTGAGAGATGAGGGATACAACCTAATGATAGAGACTAACAATGAATTCCAGTTCCCTTCACTGGCTCTTTACCCAAGAAAGAAGATGGGGGAGAGGGGGCAGTGGTTTAACTCTTTGTTTTTTGTTCAAGGAAATTAATTAAAATGCCCTAATATGCCCTATATAAATGTCTGTCTATACTGTATTGTCTAGTTAGTAGAGACATTTCTTGCTGTTTTTTTTAATGTATACAATGTCCTGCCCTGTACCATATATGGGAATTTAATAAAGACTATTTCTGCAATTTTCAAATACACAGGAAAATTAGTTTAGTAGAGTGGGTTTTTATAACTGTAAAATGTCATAGAGATCAGAAGCCATTAACTTCTCTTCTTCCCTTCTTCATCATCATCATCTTTTTTATTGGTGCTTTGGTCCTATTACTATTTGAATAAAATACTGACAAGATGCAGCTATTAAAATCTTATTTCTTGTGAAATTTATTATATCATTTTAATGTCATTTCACTGATGGCTCAGCATCTTTATGAATTGGAATTTTATTTTCTTCAGTGCTGTTTGAAGGAAGCACCATGGATTTTTAAAAGGACATTACTGAAAAAAATGTCACTTGTAACTTGTGCATAACAGTATTATGGCAGCTGAGAATCCTAATTGAGTTGATTTATGAGCAGAAAATTGCCACTCAGCCAGGTTTTTGCCTCTCCTTGTGGCTGCCTACAGTCTTTTGTTGACGTGGATTTTTTTTGAAGTACTGTATAGTATAGAGTGAATAGAAAAAAAAGGCAATTATTAATTCACTGTACAAGTGGATCTATTTAGGGGGCAATTTGTGCTTTACACAACCTAATGTATACTTACAAGCTTGTGGAATTCACTGAGAACAAAAAGGCTCAGCGAAAAAATGTCCCTGTAGCCTTCTCCTCTCCCTTTGTCTCAGTAACTATGGTTTCTGTGCAAGTTAAAAACACAGACAAAATGAGGGTGGAGTTTTTTTCCTTTTTTTTTTTTGGTTAACAAAGAGACTTATATAAGACTAAGAGAATTGAAGACAACATTGAGGTTTATTTATTTTAAATAATATTTTAAGGGCCAGGATCAAGATATTTATTTTGGCTTGTGATTTGACAAAAAATATTCTTCATATTTAGAAAGAAGAAAAGATATTATATTTTCTTTATTTACAAAAGAAAGGGATTGGGCTAGATATTCTATAAGCTCCCTTGCTAACTCAAAAGCCCATGATCTTAAAATAGTTCGTGCTTCCTCGTGTAATGTTTATCATGCTTAGCCTTATAACATAGGCATTTTCTTCCCATATTATACCTAAACTTCATTAGAGGGTGTCCCTATCTAATCTATATTTATATAAGCTGAGTACCTAATGTGCTCAACAACAAAAAAAATAGATTAGAATATTTGTTGAATTTGAATGAATTTGTCATTTAAGCTCTTTCCAAATATTCTTATTTTCTAGGCTTTAGTTGTATTAGAGAGAAGACGAGAGAAATGGATCAGGACAAAGCTGGATCCGACTAAGAGTTTACCAATGCCTTTTGACAAAGCAGATTACCCTGATTTTCCACTTGTATTAGATTACTTCAAATTTCTTCATCTATAAAACGATAATAAAAACCAACTAGATGATCTTGTTCCTTCTAGCTGAAAATTTCATGAATCGATGAGTTCCTCTAAAGGAAAACTGCAATTGTGTAGACTTAGGACTGGAATATAAAAGGCCTTAGCAGATCTTAGTAGAGTTTGATCAACAGGACTTTACCAGGGAACTATCCCAGGTACTGATTGGCTTTGACTGAAGTTCTCTCTGATCCACATCTCATTCTTATTATTGTTTCTGCCCTCTTTGAACTTTGTTCACTAGAGGAGGAAGCATGAGGTAGAGGAAAATACAATAAATCTGGTGTTAGGAGACAAGTGTTTAGATTGTGGCTTTACTATTACTACTTCCTTACTTCTGTGACTTCAGGCAAGTCACTTACTAATTCAGGGTCTGATATCCTTCATATCTCAAATGATGGAGTACAGAGACAATTTCTTGCACCCATGGCATGTAGTACAAACAACTTTGTGACTCAAGGTCTGACTATGGAGATCCTCCAGGATAATAAGTGTACTCAAACCTCCCAATCTTGACTCTGAGTCCAGTCATGTGATATAAAGGAGGAGGAGAGAAATAAGAATTGGGCAGAGCAGAAGATACACCACAAGCTAAATAGAAGCAGAGCATTGGACCTGAGGAAAATAAATTAGGACTAAGAAAAGAGAATGGAAAGCCAGATGACACTCAAGAAAAGGACCCAAGCCTGTTCAATCTCTTTGCCCATAAAAAGACAAGTGCATATTAATCACTAATTTCTTATTTTAAAGAGATTTTATGTTTATTTCTAACAATTGCAGATGTTCTTGCTATTAATCTATGATCTCTGTCAAGACCACAGTATTATCTTATCTTTAATTTGGTTATACTGGTTCATTTCCTTTCATATTATATATTGAGTATGCCTTGGTTTTCTTTTTTAGTCTTCCTTTTATCTGTATGATTTTCCCAATTAGTTTATCTACTGTAGACTTTTTTTAAATGCAGGTTCTCTGATGACCTTTCATTCTTTTGGCTTTTTCTCTTGCATTCCAGGTCACTTACATTTGGGAAGCTGCCAAGTAGACCAGCCTTGGGGAAAGGGGGAGGTACTGGAAAAAGTAGGGGATCCTCAAATACTAATTATATGGGAATCATCAGAAAAGATGAAAAGCCAAAATATCAGGAATGAGCCTGAATAAAAACTCAGGCCACAAGCAGATTAACCCACAGAGAGTATTATGAAGGCAAAAGGAAGAATTAATGCAACTTCAAAAGAAAAAAGTACATTAAACAAATGGTATAATATGAAGAAAAATGAAACTATATGACCTCATGCAAAAGAGAATCCTGTGAACTCTGCACAGATCATGGGGCCATGTAAGAAATTTCAGAATTGTTTAAAAAATAAAATATTTGAAGAATCAATGAAAAACAATCATAAACTAGATGTCAGAGCTATCGATACAAAATTTAAAAACAAAGAGCAGAGCAATAAAATTTCAATACATAATGGAGAATATTTCTAAAGAAGTAGAGTCTCATAGAGAATAACAGATTTGAAATGCAAAAATATAAAACTGGAGGAAAATTTTTCAGAAGAGAAAAAAACCAATAGTTTAAGGATTATAGGTCTCCCAGAGGAACACAACAAATAAAATAAAAAACCTGGATATCAGAATTCAAGACATACTGCAAGAATACTATTAAGGACTTGTGAGTACAAAATCTTGATTCTGAAAGTGTCCAGAGAGTTCCATCATTAAAAACAACAACATACTTCAAACTCAAAGGTATATAGGGATTAAATTGAATTATTTAATAAAAAATTTCACAAGGAGGAAAGAGAAATACCTTCAGTCATGAAAGGCAATTCAAATCGCACAAGATTATTTCACTCTCACAAAAAAAACACTGAAGGAAATAGAATAGTGTATTCTAAAAGGGGAAGGGCATGATCCATTGTAAATAATATATATTCAAAAAGCCTGATCCTAATTATCAGTTTTTTAACAATGGTAAAATTTTCAAAATAAAAGTATTTCTATAAAAGACAAAAGGCCCATAGATGAACAGATTTTTAAATTCTAAAATACAAACAAATGCACAAGAAAAATAAATGAGCAGAATTATAAAACAATTATCTTATGTATATAAATTATTTCCTAAGAGAAAGATTGATCTATCAATTAAAAGAATAAAAAAGGAGCATCAAGGTTTAAAAGGAATATAAAGGGCTAAGTATTTAAGGAAAAATGTTAGAATCAGGAAAATGGAAGGTGAAAGAGTTGATATAAAAATCAACCAAATTAAGTATCATTTATGGGAAGGGATAACAAAATGGGAAATTGTGTGAATGGGATGTATGAAGTAAAGGGCAAAAAACCAGAAAGATGATGTATCCCTAATAAGTCCATAGGTGAACTGAGAAAGAATAAGAATACCTATAGACTCTCAACAAAGTAGTACTGGAAGAGAAGCAATGAAGTGGAGGGAATGAGACAGTGGAAGCAGAAGGAGCTATTCAAGTAGGGATAAGGAAAGTTTTCCATTGCATAGCAACATTCCTATGATAGAAGAGGTATAGAATTCCTGTAGAAAGAGCTCTTATAATGGATTTGTTCTGGGAAAAATGTGTTCATTAGAAAGCTTTGGTTGACATGCTGTAAGGCAATTTGGAATTATGCCCAAAGGACTTTAAATGACTGTCTGACCTTTGATCCAGCCATACCACTGCTGGTTTTATACCCCAAAGAGATAATAAGGGAAAAGACTTGTACAAAAATATTCATAGCCACGCTTTTTGTGATGGCAAGAAATCAGAAAATGAGGAGATGTCCTTCGATTAGGGAATGGCTGAACAAATTGTGGTATATGTTGGTGATGGAATACTATTGTGCTCAAAGGAATAATGAACTGGAGGAATCCCATGTAAACAAGAAACACCTCCAGGAATTGATGCAGAGTGAAAGGAGCAGAACCAGGAGAACATTGTACACAGAGACTGACACACTATGGTACAATTGAATGTAATGGACTTCTCCATTAGTGGCAATGCAATGACCCTGAACAACTTGGAGGGATCTATGAGAAAGAACACTATCCACATTCAGAGGAAAAACTGTGGGAGTAGAAACCAAAAAGGAAGACATTTCCTTTATCAAATGGTTGGAAGGGGATATGATTGGGGATGTAGACTCTAAATGATCACTCTATTGCAAATATTAACAATATGGAAATGGGCCTTGATCAATGATACTTGTAATATCTAGCTGAATTGCATGTTGGGTACGGGAGGGGGGAAGGGAGGAAGGGAGGGAAAGAACATAAATCCTGTAACCATGGAAAATATTCTAAATTAATTAATTAACTAGAAATTAATTAATTAATTAATTGAAGTAATTTTTTTAAAAAGCAGGAAAAATAAAGTAAGCTATTTTTGGGGCAGCTAGGTGGCTCAGTAGATTGAGACCAGACCTAGAGATGGGAGGTTCTGGATTCAGAACTGACCTCAGATACTTCCTACCTGTACAATCCTGGACAATTAACTCCCCTTGCCTAGCCCTTACCACTCTTCTGCCTTGGAACCAATACACAGAATTGATTGTATGATGGAAGACAAGGATTGTTTTTTTAATTTTTTTTTAATTTTTTTATATTAAAGAAGGCTATGTCTTCTTGAAAAACTATGGTACCTTCCCTCCAAAGCATTCCATCTTCAGTGTAAGTTCCAAAGAGTAATAAGGACTTCTACTACACAACACTATTTCTATCTAACATTGCTTTTCTTGTGAATTGATATTTCTGAGATTGACACACCAACTGGAACAAAGGAAACAGGGCATTGTCTTCAAAGAGAATAATACAAAATTGACATAAAATATGTGCACAGAGAGAATTCAAACTATTGACTTCAGAAGATTTGCTTCCAATAAGGAACAAAGAATAAATAAGGAATAAGTAGGAATACAACCTATTAATTAGAAAATAAAATTCAGAATATATTGGAAGCAAAAAGAAATAATGAAGGAACAAAGCAAAAGAAAACTTCTTGGATAAAATCATATTAAAAGACAGTTACTAAGAATAAAAGGTTGAAGGGAAGAAAGGCAATTGAACTATTTATTGGACTTGATGAACAAAGTGAATAGAGAAAGGAAAAGGAGAGTAGATAAATGAAAGAAAGACTAAGAGGAAAAACTGATTATGTACATGAATTAGAACATTTTGAAATAGGGCAGGCAATTGGGATAGCAGAGAACCTATGGAAAATAGATTTGTATCAAAGTATAATTAGTAAAACTAATTATGCAATAATCATGGGGATGACATACATAGTGGTTTAATAGAAGAAGGGCATTAAAAAACAATAAAAAATAAATGGGGAATATAGTCTTGATAATCATAATATTAAATGTTGGTAAACTGAATAATTAAAAAAATTTTAAAGTAGCAATAGATGAGAAAACAAAATACAGTATATCTAAAAAATAATATATAATAAGAAACATATCTTTGAAAAAAGACACCATTTACAGAATTAAAATGAGAAGTTGAAATACAATTTACCAAGTAAGTAACACCAACTAAATCCCTAAAAGTGGAAATTAAAACTCTAATATCAGAAAAATAAAAAAATGAAAAATGTCACTATCAAGAGATATAAATATAAAGTTTACAATCTACTTAAAGCAACCACAGGAAATGAACCAATAACAATACTAAGCATATGTCGATTAAATGACATACCATGTCAAATCATAAAGAAAAAGTTATCTGAATTGCAAAACCACATGGATAATTACAAAGTAGTTGTAGGAAAGTTTAATGTTCTACTCACAGAGCTAGACATACATAACAGAAAGACAAAATTCATTTATATCAGTGATTAGTGGTTTGTTCTTGCATGTCTGTAGAATAGAGAATAGTGATTAAGGCCATTCCATGCTCCTAGAGTATTTTAGGATTTGTTATTCATGTAGAAATGATCAAACTCTAACTTGTTATCTTATTTTTAAAAAGTAATTTCATAACATTATAGGAATTAGAGCTGGAAGAGACCTCCAAGATCATGTAGCCCAGCTGCTTACTTTTTATGAAGGGAAAAATAAATGTAGGCCTAAACAAGAGATGGGGATGTGGACTCAAAGACACACTAAGAGATTGCAGTAGAGCTCAGATTTGAGTTCCAGAGCTCTGACCCCAATTCAGATACTATTATGGAACTTTTTTGAATATGTTGAGCCATAAATTATTATGATGGGATTTCCCAATGAGAATATGGTTCTCATTTGCTGAACTGTTGATGCTTATATTTCAGAAAAAAGAAAGATGGTTGACCTAAAGGCAAGAAAAAGAAACCACCAAAGTATTTTTCTGTCCATTGAGTACCTACAACAGGGTAAGATTAAAATGATGAGTGGGTTTATGTTCATTTCAATTTATTAAGTACCCATTATATTCAAGTCTAATTTCTGTGGGAGATGAACAAAGATATATAAAACAGAGTACTCATCTTCATCAAGCTTACAGTTTAGTAACTTTTAACACTTTTAAACTACTTTGTATTATATAGTAAAAGAAGCACAAATGGACATTAAAGTTTCCAGTAAAGAAAGATTACTGTTGGCTAAGAAATCAGGTAATATTAATGGATGAGGTGGCACTCTAGAGAGTATATTCTTGAGGGTAAGGCAAGATTTTAGTAGATATAATGGAAGGGAGATTGGGAAATTTGAGTATGAGAGATAATAGGGATAAAGGCAAAGAGTGATCAAGGAATTGAATTGAATTTGTTTTTAAACTTAATTTTTTAAACCCTTACATTCTGTCTTAGAATCAATACTATGTATTAGTTTCAAGAGTGGCAAGGGCTTGGCAATGGGTGTTAAGTGACTTGCCCAAGGGTCACACAGCTAGGAAGTATCTGAGGTCAAATTTGAACCCAGGACCTCCCATCTCTAAACCTGGCTCTCAATCCACTGAGTCACCCAGCTGCCCCTTGTTTTTAAACTTCAGATCAACCTTCTTTGCAATCCATACTCTTGGGTGAAGAGGCTACACACTAACAAAAATATATATTATAAAGATAATCACCTCTGAAAGTCTTAGTAACTCTGGTCAACACAATGACCTATCACATTTCCAAAGGACTCATGATGAAAAATGCACTTTCAGGCAGAGACAAAATGAAGCATTTTCTTGCATTTTTAATATAGCTAATGTGAAACTTTATTTTGCCTGACTATACATATTTATAATGGGCTTTGTTTTTCTTGCTTTCTTATTGTGTAGGAAAAAGGATAAGGGCAGGGAATTTAAAACCGAAGAAAAAATGCTCAGTTCAAATTTGTTTATTTGGGAATGAAATAACCTTTACATCCTTCATTTTTATTATGATATCAAAGTTAAATTAGTTTTTCATATCTACTGCATTGTCAACCTTAACAAATAGGGTAATTATTTGTTACTGAAAACCATGATTTTTTTTTTATCAGAAGAGGTATGTGTTTTTTTAGATGAACAAAGAATTGATGTAAAGTCTAAATACCCCGATTTGTCTTTTTACGGAAATTACAAGAATTTGGGCTGCTCCGTGGGCTCAGCTCTCTCAAGAAGAAAAGCAAGAAAGATATTTCCTGTACCGGGATCCTACCAGTCAAACCCAAAAGGAGAATAGGATGAGGACCAGAAGAGTAAATCTAGGGTTCCAGTTCTGGCAGAATTTTGCTATTTGGCACAGAGTAGGCATTAAGTAACTGAATGTTTGAAACTGCCTGGGTCATTCATGTTTCTCATCTGTGATATGAAGAGAAGGACCAGATGTTGTCTCAGGTCCCTTCCAACTTTTAAAAATCTATGAGTCTCAGTTAAACAAACCCAACTCTCAATTAATTGAACTTTTCCTTCTTCATTCCACATCAAAGAGGCAAGTCCAATATATGTTTGCATGTATGTATGTATACATATGTACACATTTATATTTCATTTGAAAAGGTAATAATGCCCCAGGATTAGCACATATTTATCAAAATCTCCTACTTTTCAGTGTTCATATCCTTGCATGGAATAATATCTGATATTAGCAACCACAATTATTATGCAGCAACCAAAAAAAAAAAAGTTAAAAGTGAGTTTTGGCAATAGGACCTTGCTCCAAAGCAAGGAAGTCAATATCAACTAATATTTTCACTGGTCTTTTCTCTGGTCAGACCAAATCCAGAGTATTGTACAGAGGCCAAGGTACAAGGCCACTATGTTTTAAGAAAGAGATTGGCCTACTGGATTATATGCAAAGCATAGGGTCTAGACTGATGAGATAATTTGGAGATCCTGCCAAATAAAAGAGGCCATTGAAACAACTGGAGGGGTAGCCTGGAAAAAGACTTGAAGACTGCTATAAAGTAGAAAGATAATTATCTTGTTCTGTTTGACTCCAGAGGGTAGAACTAAGCAATGAGTGGAAGTTAGAGAGACGTAGATTTTGGCTGGACATAAGGAACAACTTCCTAGCAATTATCTCTAAAGTATTCAATAGTGCCACCGGCAACCACAGAGAATAGCATGTTCCCTGTCCCTGATGATCTGCAGGTAGGTGTTAGATGGCCACTTATCAGAAATAAGATAAAGGATGTGTGAGTGAATAAGCATGGGTAAAGACAAAGTTGGATCTGCAAAAGCAATGAGAGCTCAACTTTTGGAACACTCAAATCATTAGAGGAGGGGAGAGATTGTTCCAATTGAAGCTTGGAGGAAAGGCAGTTAGGACTCCAGGGGTTTGGGAATTGACTTGGCTGCTTCTGCCTGAACATGGAGGACAGACCTCCTTCATCTCCTCTCTGGCCATTGCCTTCTACTTATACTGTGAGCTGAAGAGATATTTGATCTTGCCCAGAAGAGACTTGTTAGCAATGCTGTTAATATCTACCCTTAGGGGGAGATGATATATTTTTTTTTTGTTTTTTGAATTGACTTTATTTCAAAGCCTTCAATCAACAATATAACTTAGAAGTAGGGATACCCTAACTTCCATCTTTCCCCAACCTCATCTTACCCCCTTCTCCCCAAAGAATAAAAGATCCTTTAGTTAAAGTACTAGTTGTAGGATTGGTTATTAGTCGGAAATTTTACAACTTACCATCTGTGAGAAAATCTTCATTTAAACAGTTGGGAAGGAAGAAATAGGAAGTAGTATAGGGGATGGGCTCAAGATTCAGTCTCTTTATTTTGCTTACTTCCTGGTGCAACTTCTCTAAATTTCCCCCCACTATAGTTCACCAAGTTTTCATCTCTAGTACAAGGGTTATCATAAGTCAGGTGGAAGCAAGGCTAGCTAACCTTACTCTGAGATTCTGATATGGTGGTCACATTGCAAGGTCTTCAGAATGGTTATGAAGTCATTAGAGGATACCCACAGATCTAGCAAATTAGATGTGGATGTTTTCAAATAATTTTCCCGACAGTTGAAAGCAAAAGGGTTTTCTGTTTAATCTTTTTACTAGAAAGTTCAGTTGACTAGAATCCTCATTCTCTCCAGTGCTATAGTTAATTGAAATGTTGGGGTATGTGTGTGGGATATATGTGCATGCATACATCTATGTATATAATGTGTTTATTACATGTATATTACTTATATAGAGTAAGAATAAATCCATACCAGGGACTCTGCATTCAGCATATGTGTATATATGTATATGTGTATATGTGTGTAGAGCTATTATAGGCTAAACTTGCATTGAGTCTTTGGGAATACCCTATATGTATATGTAGGTATCTATTGATGTAGCTATATTCATATACATATAGATTGTTTATAGAGGGACACAGAGAGAATATTAGAGCTAGACAGAACCTTAGACCATCTAATATAGGATATCAGCACTGGAAGGAGTCTAAAACATGGAACATGGAATGTCTGTATTTGGAAGGGTCATTAGAGGTCATCAAATCTAATTCTTTACACAAATGAGGAAATTGAGGTCCAGAAAGTTATGGTGACTCACCTAAAGCCAAACAAGCCAGTAAGTGGCAGACACAAAATTCAAAATTGGATCCTATATTGTGCTTTGCCCATAGTTACTCATCTAGTAAATGATAGAACCAAGACTCAAACTTGGGTCTTCTGTCTCCAGATAGGGTGCGTCATTTTAAGTGTAAAAGGTTATCATCATCATCATCATCATCATCATCACCATCATCATTTTCCAGAGACCCTGAAATTCAGTTCTTATTTTTTGTCTTCTCCCTCAAATGTCATTGTTCAATAAAGCAAAATTGATATTCCCTCATCATACTTAATGGGCTAGAAAAAAATCTTTGTTTCTGGCCATTATTGGCATTTCATTATTGAGACTCTTCAAATGCCATCTCCCTTTACATCCCAGTTGAAGCCAAATTGATTTATTTTTTATCCTTTTTTCTATCTTTCCCTTTCCTGACTCCATGTCGTTGCTCATACTGTCCCTTGTGTTGAGAATCAAGTCCCTTCTTGTTCTTTGTCTGTGGAATATGCCACTTCCACCATGTATCCCCTGGTAGAAGGAACAATATTCCTCATACCAGATACACTAATTGATGAAAAAGATTTTCACCTTTCCTCTTTAAAATTCTCCATTTTACTATAATAACTGTACATTTTCTCTTTTATCTTTCCTTGTTAAACCATAAGCACCTTCAAGGAAGAAACTATGTAATTTTCAATCTTTGTCTCCTCATCTCTATCTAATGATTTCACATAGTAAGGACCTCACAAATAGTTGCTTCAATTACATTTTTTGTTGAGTTCCCCAGGACTAAGGAAGTGAGTCTAGCAAAAGAAAGATAACATTTTAGGGAATGATTGAACTAGATGGAACTTCAAAGTTCTTTCTTACTCAAGGATTCTTTGTTCTGGGATTCTATGATCAGTGACTTTGTGGAGGAAGAACTGAATTATTTCTAATAATAAAATCAAGTCAAAAGATTATGCTACTTATAGATACTTTACTCAATAAGGTTGTCACTGTTTTGATTTTTAGATAGTCTAATGTGTATCTTGAAAGGACATTTTTTTCTCCTAGAAAAAAAGGTACTATATATTGAGATTTTTCCAATCAAATTGTTAATATAAGCATAATATGCTAAACTAAAGAATAATATAAGATAATTAACACTAATGATAAAATAAATTATATAAGTCAATTAAGTAACAATCTAAATGAATATAGTTTTGTAGAAATCACAGAGACACCATGAGTAGGGGTATCTAGAATAACTCTGTAGCTTCAAAAATCACCTTGGAACCTATAAATTATGTGAAAATTGAAAATGATATGATCATTTTGCTCTACCATAACCTCCATTAAGAAATAATGCCTATTTGATTTTTCCATCAGGAACTGAGTTCCTGGGAAGTGAATTAGAGAGTGAGACCTTTGGTTTTTCAGTGAATGATGTAAGTATTTGGAGAAAATATAGATTTAAAATAAATATACACCAATTAGAATTAGAGTTTATTTCTTAATAATAAACTAAAAATCTTCTTTGAGGGAAAATCTTGGAATTTTTTATTGAGTTTACCACATTTTCCTGTCTTATTTAAGGAATTACGGAAATATCCATTTTCATTTCATATACATATAATACATACATGTACATACAAACATATACAAGTACACATGAATGTACAAACACAGATGGTCAAGGTAGAGTTGAGTCCTTGGCTTGGGTCTCATACTTTGGTCATTGAAATAATGTCCTAAATAGCTTACTTTCCTCTGGAATCTTAGTTATCCATCCCACATACTTCTGCCACATTTCATTATGTTACTCTTCTGTTGAGAAAACTTTAGTGACTCCCCATTATTTCTAAGTATAAGTACTCCTTTGCTGGGCATTTAAGACCTTCTGCAATTTAACCATTAACATCCTTTTTGATTTTCCTTTTACTATGTCCTGACTCTACTCCAGCCAGTCATTCATTCACTGTGCCACAAACATGATCATCTCATTCCTAACTCATGCCTCTGCTTTATCTCTTCCTTGAACCTAGAAATCTATCTGCTTCAACCACAGTCTTTAAAGTCTAGCTCTAATTGCTCTCTGATCTTAGAAGTGAGATACTTGCTTTTTTAGTGATCCATGTAAAAGTTTGGCTAAAATGAAGATTTGAAATGAATAGTCACCATTTGAGATAATTTACAATCTAATTAAATTAATGAGGCCTTTATTTTTAACCTTTATCTTCCATCTTATAATCAATACTGAGTATTGGTTCCAAGGCAGGAGATCCATAAGGGCTACGCAATGGGGATTAAATAATTTGCCCAGGGTCACACAGCTAGGAAGTATCTAAGACCGTATTTGAACCCAGGATCTCCCATCTCTAGGCCTGGCTTTCAATTCACTGAGCCACCTAGCTGCCCCCATGGGCCTTTCTTTACCTTAGGAAATATAACTAACACTGAAGAGACTACTAGAAGGAAATTGTATCTCAATTCATGCTAGGAAGAATGTGAAAATGTGCTGACAGACTAAGAGGAGGTAAGGGTGTGATTATATCCTATTTGACTTAGCTCTGTTTAAGTAGGATACAAGGAGCCAGTCTTCCTTGGGCAACAACTTGGAGAGCTTGACACTCTGGATTAAGGTCTAGAAATGTGGTTAGTAACTAAAATGAGGACATAGAATATATATATTTATATAATTTATATTTATTTATTATTGGAAATTATTATATGAATATATAATGTGTAATTATATTATTTATATTAAATAGGACATATATCTATACATAGATATAGATCCTGTTTCCTCATTTAAGTATATATAATATATATACACACACTATTTCCCTATTTCAGTTCCTATATATATATATATATATATATATATGATGTATGTGTGTGTGTTTGTGTGTGTGTGTATGTGTGTGTATAAAGGCCAAGGGGCAGAAAAGGTGTGCCTCTAAGTATTGTTCAGTCTTGCGAAACAACAGGACCCAAGATAGAGTTGGAATCAACAGTCTAGGGCAAGGATCTATGGAAGGTTTGTGATGGAATAGCTCGATGGCAAACTCCAAGTTTAGGAACAGAATTTGTTGTGATCTCTCACTGAACTCAAAGGATCCAGGGACAGTTGGGTTAAAAAAGGTAAAAAAGGGTACAATTAATCCTGCTTCTTTGGTGTCTCCAATGAGCTAACACTGTGAGAAGAATGTTCACTCCTGGACCACTAAGAAGTTGAGTGACTTACTCAAGATCATGCATACAAATAGGTCAGAAGAGAGACTTGAATTGAGGTCAACTCTATCCATAAAGTCATGGCTGCTTCTCTAAGTCTGGTTATAGGGAAAGATAAAAGTGGGAGAGAGAGAAAGGAAAGAAATGGAGAGGAGGGAGAGGAAGGGTAAGGAGAGGGAGGAAAGAAGGAAGGAAGAAAGGAAAGGAGGGAGAGAGAGAGAGAGAGAGAGAGAGAGAGAGAGAGAGAGAGAGAGAGAGAGAGAGAGAGAGAGAGAGAGAGAGAGAGAGAGAACACAATGTTTAGCATGTTGGTCTTAGAAGCAGAAAAATCTGTGTTCAAGTCTGGCTTCAGATACTTGCTAGATCACCCTGGGAAAAGTCATTTAATGTTCTGATTCCTCAGATTCCTCATAAAAAAATGAATATCTATGGCACCTTGGTTCCAGGATTGCTGTGACAATAAATTGAGATATTTCTAAAGTTCTCTTCAAACTTTAAAACACTTTATAAATGCTAGTTATGATTATTATATAAATGAACATATTGAAATACATAGAGATGTGCATAATATATATATACATGTTTAATCAGAGACTAAATATTCTTAGTAATTATATTAATTAAATTAAATTGTATTAATTAAATTCTTCTCTTGCAACAGTGTGATCAAAATGATGACCCATACTGTGGGATATGGAGACAGTTTTTCAGTTCTCTTCACAGCAAGAGGACAGTTGATGGAGCTGTAGCATTTGCAGAATCTAAAAGGTACTGAAGTCAGAATCATTCTTTGCCTGTTGCCCAAAATTGGTCAGTTTTTCTCTTAGTCCAAAGATGAATGAATACACAGGTAATAATCTATAGAAATGATATCAGGATCCGAGCTAAGCACTGAGCTCTTTAAAATAGCATTTAAAGATGACTGGAAAATGAAGAGTGAATTGAATTGACTTCAGAGTCATAAAATCTTAATTCTGGAGATGTTGTTTCTTATGAAAGAGAAACTGTGTTTTGTGATGATGAAATCCTTTCTAGAATAAGGGCTTGAAATGAACTCTCAGTCTTTGCCCTTCCTCGCGTGTCACAGGATCTAGAGCTGGAAGGAACCTCAGGAATAATCAAGTTCTACCCATTGATGTTACAAAGGAGAAATCAGAGACTCCAAAGAGTGAAATGACTTGACCAAGGTCACACAGGTAATAAGTAACAGAACTGAGATTTGAACCCAGATTCTCTGATTTGACAGGCAGTGATCCAGAAATATTCTATGGCATCATTGAGACATTAAGAACATTAAATCAAACAATGAAGGTTCTAGTTCTGACTATTGCCAGCTCATTGTGAAATATCCTTGAGGAGATAAATCACCTAATGCTTTTATACCTTGAACTCATCCATAAAATGGAAAGGTTTGGAAAAGTCTAAATTCTATAATCTATGACCTAAAAATAAGTAATAGCAGCTCCTGTTTAAAAGAGTCATTACAGTGTCCTAAGAGCTCTCATACATAATATTTCATTTGATTTTCATAACAACTTTATTGAGGTAGTTATTATCTCCATTTTACAGATAAGAGAACTAAGGCTCACAGAGTGACTTGCTTGAGGCCTTACAACAAAAGTGCATCATGGCACAAAAAAATGGGAAGGTTTTATTTAGTTTTTTCAGTCATATACAATGTTTCATGTTTGCATTTGGATTTTTCTTGGCAGAGATACTAAAGTGGTTTGCCCTTTCCTTCTCCAGCTCATTTTACAGATGAGGAAACTGAAACAAAGAGGATCAAGAAACTTGCCCAGGGTCACACAGCTACTAAGTGTTTGAGGCCAAATTTGAATTCAGGAAGATGAGTCTTCCTGACTCCAGGCCTAGTACTCTATCTTTGCCACCTAGCTGCCCAACTTCCCAAAAACAGAATGCCCAGATTCAAAACTGTGTCTTTTGGCACTGAGATTGACTTTTTCCTATTTCATTCCTTGTCACATTGTGTCATAAAAAATGTGCATATACTTTTGAAATATCAAGGAACTTTTTAAAAGGAGATATTTGGTTGTCTTCTTTTCTCTAGGGCCTATTTGGCTTCACCTTTTTAAAGTTCATTCAGACACCTATAGAACATTTAAAAGAGGTTAATAGTGTTTAAGCAGACTGATTAATGGCCATCTTTTTTATTCCCTTTCCAAATGGGTAAATAAATACTCCCTTTACCTCTAATATCATCTAGTCCATGAGTTTTAATTGGCACCATTTATGTGGAACAATAAACTATTGCTACTAGGTCCTGGGGAGGGAGTGGGGTTGGTACTAGAACACTTCACCATATCGCTTCCTTTTTAGAGATAGCCCATTCAGCATTTTACAGAAACAACTAGGCAGACCATATTCAGTCTTGGGGGAGCCTGGCCCTGAAGAAAGGAATTAGGTCCTTATCTCAGTCTTGGGCCCTTTGCAACCATACCTCAACAAAGGAGCAAAGTTTTAGGGCTTCTTTCTGGAGTCTTCCCAAAGCAGGAAATAGAAAGGCACTAAATGTAAAGATGATGTAGAGTACAGCTATTCATTGTCTTTAACCAAAAGAAATACCTAGCACACGCACGCGCGCGCACACACACACACACACACACACACACACACACACACACAACCCTGAATGTTGACAGAAAATTTAATGAGAGGCTGCAATAATGTAATTATTGTTATCCTCTCCTGGGAGACTGATACGTAAAGCATTAGATATGGCATAGTTTTCAGACCTATGACATCTTCATGATACATTTCTCCTCAGCTCTGCACTATCCAAACAATTTCCTCTAGGATCATATTTTCTGGCAAACAAGTCTAAGACTGGGACTTACCTCCTGGCTGGTGGGCCTCTCCTCCTACAAGCACTACCATAGATGTTGAAGGCACTTCGTGTGGTGTAGATGGTACCAACTGAGGACTGAGGATCTTTGGAAGTCAAGAGGGTCACTCAGAGTGGATATTTCTATTTGGGGATTAATATTCTGTCACCTACAACCAGTAAAGAATTGAACATAAAAGGAAGCCAGGTTCAAGCTTACCTGGCTGGGTCTCTTTTTCTACCTACCACACGGGAGCAAATGGTGCTCCTCCTTCATTCCCTTGTCTAATGTCACACTAATGAGGTAAAGAAATAGAGAGACTGAGTGAAGAGAAAGTCTCTTTTTAAGCCCAATCAATGGGCTTGGCAGCCAATTCTATCTGATGAAGCTTTGACAGACCAACTCTCAACACCTCCTCGACTACAACAAAGAACCATCAGGATTTGCTATGTCATCCCAACACAACTCAGTGCATGCTCTATGGAAGGCAACTTCCATTACATTTTTAACAGGTAGTTGTATAGAGCTTCCTGGCTCTATAGAGACTCTATAGTATAGAGACTACCTGGCTAAGTGACTCACTTAAGGTTTTACAGCCAATCAGTGTCAGAGATGGGACTTAAACCTAGTCTTCCTGAACCTGAATCCAGGTCACTACCATCACACCATTCTTTCAGAATATTAATGTTAAAGAAGAGAAGTTTTAGAGCAGCTTAGCATCACTGAAAGCCCTGCATAATCAACCAAGTGAGATCCAATCTTATCTCCTCCTTTTCAACTCTATGCTCAATTTATTATCTATCTAAAGTGCCTTTCTAAGATTTGTAACTAATAAACTAACTCCATGGGCAGCCCATCCAATAGCATATCATTTTTTTTAAAAAGATGATATTCAAAATCCATTGTAGTACTAGATTTGCTTTCTAAATTTGACCATGGTTTTAACTTTTTGTTCTAATTACTCATTCAAAGAAAAATCAACTCTTTTTTCTAGTATATTATATAGATTATTCAACAATGGATGCTAAATATATTTTATGAAGTGTCCACATAAAATAAATGTGATTGATATGGGTTTATGTGACTTAAACTAGCATTGTGGGTTGGCTTAGAGGCTTTTTCTTTTTTGAGCATTTGAAAATGTTATTGTGGCATCCTCCAAATATTGATAATTCCAAGAGAAAGAAGATCAAAATTTGAACAAAGAATCAAATGAAGAAACATAATCCCCTGACTTGCTTCAGTTTTAGGGTCTAAATCTTCAAAAGAAATTTCCATTGTTTGATCTCTGTCTTTTTTGTAAGATCTTATCTTTATCCTGATGAAATATAAGTAACAAAATAGAAGGGTGCTCCCAATAACTTGTTTTCAGGCATTTCTAGTTTTCCAAGATCCCCTTCTTAGAAGGTTTGCCATTTGCTTCAGACTACATCTACAATGGCAAAGTTATTGATCTTTTGAAGCATGGCAGTACTGCGGTGGGAGGGAGCCTAATTTTCATAATCTATGACTTCTAGATTGTTTGTTTTGAATATTTTTGATGCCTTGTAGACTTGTGAGGGGTATACTTGTAAATATACACCTGTCATCTGAATTCAGTCAACTTTCTTTAAAATTAGTTTAAATTTCAGATTCAAATTCTACAAACATTCCTTTCTCAAATTCCATCTAAAATACATTTGATAATAGAATTTTACAGTTGGAAAATATTTGTTTCTGCTTATTCAACTCAACACAAAATCATTCTTTGCTGTTATTACTGGTTGTGTATAGTACCAGTGAGATAGGTATAAAATGCATCCTGGTTCAATTAGTTTCAACATTTATTAAACCTCTTTGTTCTCTAGGGCACTGTGCTACATGCTGGAGATAGAAGCAAAGATGAAACAGTTGCTGCCCTCAAAGAGCTTACATCCTACAGCTGAGGAAAGAGGGGATGGGGAGGATGTTAGGAGAAGCTCAGGTATATATCATGTGTACAATTAGTTAATCTACAGTAAAATAAGAAGAGAAAGAAGCTCTAACGCACCATATTCTAAGGTCCCTTCCAGCTCTGACATTCTATGATCTACATTCATAGGATCAAAGGATTCAGAACTGGATGGGATCTTAGGCAGAGCATCCAGTTCAACCCTCTTGTTTTACAGAGGAGGAGCTCAAGAAGCAGAGAAGTGAAGGAACCTAACCAAGATCACAGAAGCTAGTAGTAAGTACCAGAGTCAAGATTCAAACCCAAAACCTTTGAGTCTATATCTGTTGCTTCTTTTGTTTTACCATGTTGCCAGGTTTCTTCTAGTTCTGGTCTTTTTTCTTCTGTGTTCCAAGGTTCCCTCTAGCTCTTATATTCTGATTCACTTCAGTGGTGATTCTAATCTTAGAGATACAGGTGTGAAATATTTGATAATCCTGTAATCCTTTGTCCACTCACCAATTCTAGTGAACATGGTAGAGGACTACAGAAGATCAGTAACAAATGGACAGATTTGAAAGGCTTGAGTCCATAGTCTCTGGTGTGACAGGCACATATTATGCAAACTCAGCTCCTGCAAACCCATTCCAGAGGTAAGATAAATCACAATCTTTATATCACAAGTTTCTCTTAGTCCCTTGCTTTCCACCTAAGGTTTCTTGCACAAAATTGTTCCAGGAGAATTCATGAAGTTACGGTTAAGGTTTCCTGTCCACATCTGTGAAAAACTAAGTGACTGATCAAAACAGTAATCTAAGGGACCCATGATGAAAATGAAATCTTCCTCCAGAGGAAAAAATAATATACTCTGAGTGCAACTTGAAGCATACTTTTCTTACTTTATTCTTTTTCTTGGAATGTGTGTGTCTGTGTGTGTTTTCTTTGCAATGTGGCTAATTCAGAAATATGTTTTGCATTACTTCACATGTATAATTGATGTCATATTGCTTGCCTTCTCGAGGGATGCAGGAGGGGTGGGAGTCAGAGAACTTGAAACTCAATGTTTTAAAAAATTTCTATTTATAACTTAGAAATATTGAATGAAAGAAATAAAAATCTATTTTAAAAAAGAATTTTCCCATTCAGCCTTCCTTTGGGGTATAAAAGCCTCTAAAAGAGGAAAAGTTAGTTAGGTCAGTTCCATAGTGAGTTTCAGCTTTCTCCATACCAATATACAATATGATATCAGTAGTGCCCAAAAGTATTTCTCAGAGGCAGAAAACTGAATCTCAGACCTAGATATGTTGAATTGAATTCCCAATTCAATACAAATCAGAATGAACCATAGGGTTGCTGATTTCTACTTGGTTTTATTTATCCTTCATGAAATATCTCTAGTCTTCTAGGACTCTCCTGTAAATAAATCTTTCCTAGCATCTTAGAATTTAAATACTGATTGGTTGTCTCATCAGGCAATGCAAACAACACTCATATATGTCAGGAAAGTAAAATTTTAAAAAGATCAAATTTTGTTTGCACCATGAATTATCAATTATTTCTAAAATGTGCTGTCAAAAGATGTCAGTTGTTTGCTATAGACCCAAGTATAAAAGTTTCATATGAGCAATAAATAGAGTATTTTCTTGTGCTATTTATTTTTAGGAGAATTCAAAAAAGATACTGCAGCATCCTCCAAGCACCAATTATCCCAAGAGAAAAAGGAAGATCAAAATTTGAACAAAGAAGAATCATATGAAGAAATAAAATCTGACTTGCTTCATTTTTAGGGTCTAAATCTTCAAAAGAATTTTGCATTGCTTGACCTCTGGTTTTTTTCTTTGGAATTTTTTTTCTTTACTGGTGAAATGTAAGTAACTGAAAAGGAGGAAGCTCCCAATAACTTGTTTCCATTGTTTATGGTTTTCCAAGAGCTCCTTCTTCTCACATAACCTAGATATCATCTCCCACAATATCTTCTTTCACTTCTGTCTCACATAAAGAAGTGACCCTTCTCCTTACTGAACTGAACCCCACTAATTATTTTACTATTAAAATGATCACAATCCTACTTTTCCATATCCATATAACATTACTCTGAGCAGGAGCAAGGGTTCAAATATTTAGGTATGATTTCCAGATCCAGACAGAAAAACTACAAACAGATCTGGTGGGACTGAAGGTCTATGGAAGAATGGTCGAAAAATGAATCTGGTAGCTTAAACATAATGTCCATGCTTTGCCACTTTGATGTTCAAGTAATGTATACTAGCAAGTTTCTTGTAATGAATCTTCCCACTTACAATGTTCTGTGATAGCGATGTTTTTTGGGGTTTTTTTTTGCTTTAAAAAAATCTCACATGATTTTGCTTGTTAAAAAATATTAATGTTCTCTTAATTGCCATATAGGTTACTCAATATTTTTAAAATATAAAGATGTCATAATTTAGATGGTTTCAGGGCAGGAAAACCTGGGAAATGGAGTTTGCAAGATTAATATTAACTTCTATAAAAGGGAATAAATGAGTTTTCTTAAAAAAAGAAATATTTTAGCTACTATAAAATGCTTAATTTCTATAAAAAAGAAAATCCAGTAAATATAATACTTATACAAACTATGCATCATCTTATCCTTAAATTGCTTGTGGAATTCCAGTTGCCTTATAGCCTTGCTAATGTTTAAGTCTGATAATTTCCCTCTTCTGCAAAAAAAAAAAAAATCCATTGGTTTCATACTACCCTATAGTATATATAGTAAACCTCCTTAGCTTGCTATTTAAAAATCTCAATACACTGGTTTCAACTTAACTTTCTAGCCTTATTTCATGCTATTTTTGTTTAGTTGTTATGTTATGTCTGACTTTTTATGCCCTCATTTGGGGTTTTCTTAGCAAAGATACTAGAATGGTGTGCCATTTCCTTCTCCAGATCATTTTATAGATGAAGAAACTGAGGCAAGTATATTACTAGTTATTCCAAATCTTGCCCTGCTATCATTCATCTTGGTATATTCAAGAAGATGAATACCTATGTCTACCACAAACATGGCATTCCCAGTCATGGACACCTCATTAAATCCTCTGTGTTTCTCATTTTCTTCATCTATAAAATTAAGTCCATAGGATTTATAACTGGAAAGAACCTAAGAGATATTCTAGTCAGAATCACCAAATCTGAGAGATGAAAGCATCCTCAACAGCCTAGAATCTAGCTTGGCCCCTAAAAAACAGGAATTCTTACTATCATGAGCCCAACAAATGGATGTCCAGTTTGTTCCTCAAAATCTGCAAAAGGGAACCTCTCAAGTCAGCTCCCTCTACTTTTAGACAACTCTAATTGTTGTTTTTCCTGATATCAAACTTAATTATGCCGCATTGCATCTTCTAACCCCTTCTCCAGGTTCTGCTCCCTTGGGCCAAATAGAGCTAGACCACTCCCTTATTCTATTTGTAATCCTCATGCGTAGGATAATAATTGATACACTTCACAAATGCATTATCATACATTTATTTCATTACCATAGTAGGGAGGTAGAGAAGAATGTTTTTTGTAGTCCCTTAGACCACTCCCATCTAGGAGAATGAGGGATTATTATGGCATGTAACAGAGTTAGAGAAAGAAACCTCTTGCAGAAGAGAGGGTAGAAAACATTAAGCCAAAAGTCTTGTAGGGTCACACTAGAGATCATGGGTAATCAAATGTAAAGAAGCTACATAGGAGCTGGAAAAGGATTCTTAGCAAGTTTGAAGTCAGGAAATCTGGGAGGCAAACTACAAAGGGATAGTATTGGGAAGTATGTTTAACAGAATCACTTCTAGCAAGGGATAGGGAAATGGATATTTTTATTTAATTTAAAAAATCTGAACACTAAAGATTCTCAATCAAACTATTATTTTAAGATTAAATGATTTGCTCTTATTCTACTCCAAAAGTAGATAATAGCCACCTCAACCTTCAGTTTTCATCATTCCTAAGAATGAGCCATTTTCTATGTACTTTAGTGCTTTTGTCCTCAATACTGGAGCAACAGAGGCCTCATTCCATGGAATACTGGTCTGGAACATTTCCCCAAAGAGGGTTATTTCCTTTTAACAAAACTATTGGATTCATCTGACTCTTATACAGTCAAGAGACTATGGGGTGGGGGGCAGCTGGGTGACTCAGTGGATTGAGAGTCAGGCCCAGAGACTGGAGGTCCTGGGTTCAGACACTTCCTAGCTGTGTGATCCTGGGCAAGTCACTTAACCCCCATTGCCTAGCCCTTACTGCTCTTCTGCCTTAGAACCAATACCCAGTATTAATTCTAAGATGGAAGGTAAGGGTTTAAATTTTTTTTAAAGAGAGACTATGGGGTGAAGTGAATTCCTCTTTCTGAACAGTCATGAACTTATCTCCACATCCACCCATCATCTGGAGTGAATCACATTGCAAAGATATTGGTACAGATTCTTGGGCAAAATGGGCTTTCCTCCCTCTGCTATCCAGATTCCTTTGACTAGTCTGGCTCCTAGGTTTTCTTTCTATGACAACTTCCTCTTGGCTGTAAGCTTGTTTGATATCATGCTTGTCAACCAGAGAGAAATTCAGAACATGGATAGAACCAAATCTGGCAGCAAATCTTGCTGTCACATCTGCCCTGTAATTCCCTAGGGATATCTCATTCTTGTCAAAGGAATGAGCCTTGCATTGGATCACTGCAACTTCCTTTGGTAAGTCTACTGCTTCTAAGAATTGTGATATGAGATTTTCATATGCTATCTTTCTTCCAGCTGTTGTGACAAATCCCCTGTTCTTCCATGTTTGTCCATTAGCAAATAAAATTCCAAATGCTTAAGCAGAATCTTTATATATATTAACCATTTTGCCTTTTTGACAGCTCGAGTGCTTTTATAAGCCCTTTAAACTCTGCACCTTGGCATGTAAAAATGTAAAAATGGCATGACATGACTTGGCAGAGAAGCATGCCAGAGAGTTTTGTCAAGTGTCACTGCCGCTGACCCGGTCACCCTCTTCCCTTTGAAAATATACGAAGAACCATCTGAAAATATTTGAAGGTCAGGATCATTGAGTGGTATATCCCTCACATCTTCTCTGGTTTTATGTACTGTCTCTACCATTTGGGTACAATCATGTAGAGGCTTTTCTCCCAATGGTAGATCATGGATTAATGTATCTGGATTTAATGGTGCATATCTATATAAAATCAAGTTGTCATTTGCCAGCAAAATGATTTCATACAACCTTGCCAATGTAAATGCATGTCTACTCTGGGACTTCAATTGTTTTTCTAGCTGGTGTACAAGTAAACATGTAGCTTGCATCTCAGCCCTAATTCATTAGCTTTTTTAACCATGAGGGCAGTAGCAGCAATGCTATGCAAACAATGCATCATGTCTCTTTTGACATGATCTAGAATTACACTGAAATATGCAATAGATCTTAAATTCAATCCTAGATATTGGGCTAACACTCCAAAAGCTATTCTTTGTGCCTCATGGACATACAAATGAAAATCTTTGTTGTAATTTGGTATGCCAAGGGCTGGGGCTGTGAGGATAGCTTGCTTTAAGGTGGACAGAGCATTTAGATATTCTTTTGTGAGCTTCAATGGCTCTTCAACCTCATTCTTGATTAGATCTGTGAGGAATTTGGAGATATGTGAATACCCTGAGATGTATTGAGGTGAGAACCTGTTCTGCACAGGAATTCCCTAAGTTGCTTCTTTGTCCTTGTCAAGCTTTGTCAGCTTTCAGTTTGCTTACTAAAGTGTTCATTCCTTCTGCCTTGTCAGAGTAGTCTCGAGAATTATGATGTTGCTTTTCCTTTGTATGAATTATGTTATGATGCTGTTTTAAGGATTTGCTATCCCTATTTGATTTTGTAATCTCCAGAACCATTCTGCATGCTAGAAAGTTCTCTAAATGTGATCTGATTTCTTCCTTGCTTTTTATCTATGCGGTTTAGTATGCCATCTTGTGAATCAAAAATGTCATGTTTTATTTCTGCAATGCTGTTTCTCATTTCTTCTTGCATTTCAATTATAGACCTCTGCTTTGCACTAATGTTGTTTCCCATACTCTGCTTCATGTATAGTCCTCCCATCATTAAATTTTTCTCCCTCTCTTTTCCATCCCCTTTTCTCCATTCTTTAGTTATGTTTCCATGTTTCCCTCTTTTAGGTACCTCCCAAAGTTTCCCATTGTTTTCCTCTCTGTGTGCTAATCATAGCAATTATCTGGCTTCATGCTGAGTAAGTGCCCTTTGATACTAAGTCAGAGTAATGAAGTTTAGCCCCTTGGTAAATTGCATTTTGTATAGATTTTAAATTTGGGGTCTCTTCTTCCCTAAGCCTGCAGTGACTACAACATGCTTTCTCATTGGTCTGTTGCCTTCCATATGATCTGTTATTATATACTCTACCCTGTGAGTAGGTATTCTGGTATCTCCCTCCTTTGTTTTGTCCTTGTTCATATCTTTGTTTTTGTTGGCAGTTTCTGATTATGTGACCTATTCTCAAGCACTAAACACATTCCCTACTGTCCCTCTGTCCCCTTTGTTGGTATTGTGGGGTCTGCCTGTTAAATGTTTTTATTGTGGCCAAGTTCTTCACCTCCTCTATCTCTTTTTGTTTGAGCATTTCAGTGGTATCCTGCAATTTCTTTTTAGCTCATCTTTTCCCCTTTCCTGTTCCAATTGGTTCTCATACAGATATGTGGCCATGTCTCTTAGTTCATTAAGAGAAATTGAATCATATTTCAGGAAGTAATTCTGAAAGAAGTCCTTCAACCATTTATCACAACCCTGTAAAATTGTCTCCCAACAAATGCCAAAGACTCCTGGGAGTCAGGATTAAAGCTCATTAATCCCTCGAAATTTTCTAATAATCTGTCAATAAGCTTGAAGGATATTCTCTTTTTTCTTGTTGCAGCCTGTCAAACTTCCCCCAGGCATTGGGTCATTCAGACAGCTGTTTGATTGCTTGCAACAAGTCTTCCTGGCATTTCTTTAGATAACTCATGCTTGGGGTTAGGGGGGTTGCAAAACCAAAATCCTCATATGATTCAGGCCAGCTAGTAAGAGAGGAATCCTGTCTTGGCCTAGCAATAAAATTCTTGTTTTCATGGGGGGTAAAAAGCTCCCCCCAAAAATCTCAACATTCCTAAAATCAGGCTCATACAATCTAAACACTCTTTTTAGTTTTTTAGTGTTTTATGGAGTTCAGAAATGAATTTTGACATTCTCTTACACAGTGAATCCAAGTCTTGGGTAGTAAAAGACTTGTGGATCTTTTTATGTAAGATGCCAGAGTTATCAGTCAGCTTTGCCACATCTTGGAGAGGCATGATCATGTGTGCCCCCAATCACAGATATCAGATGTATTATTGCCTTGAATTTCAGTTGTGCCTGCTGTGGTATTCACCCCTACTGCCCCTAATGCTGTACCTTTAGTTGTCCATGTCAGTATTCCCAGTCACATCTTCTTTAGTCACTTCCCCAATCACCATGTCCTTCCCCTTTCCCATGTTTTCTTGTTTTTTAATCATATATTCCTGACAAATTTCAGTTAGAATGGGTATCTGTTCAAATAATGCCTCCAATCTATTGTCAAGGACATTGTTTTAAAACAGCTTTCTTCTTCATGATGATATTAGCTCCAACAGAGATGTAATTCATTGCCTGTACCACTGCCATAAAAACTACATATAATTGAGGGAGAGTGTTCCAGAGAAAGGACATATCCAAAGGTATATGGGTCCAAGAACTTGTCATGTTTACCCCAGTACCTATAGTATTGTCAATTATTCCTGATATTGTGTTATATGTTACACAATATCCCCAGTAAACCATCAAAACCCCCATTAAAGTTGCCCAGAATAACAACTGCAACATCTTTTCCATGTAATCCCTTCTGTTGTTTCTACTTGTTGGGCCTCACTTAGTTATCAATATGTCAGATATTAAGTGCTTATTTCTTTATAGATGTTTATTGACAATGGCTACTCTACCCAGGGGTTCTAACTGTTGACAGTTGACAGTTGAAAATGTCTGCTGTCAGACTTCTGGGCTTGTCTTAGAGGGTTTGTTCTTGTCCTGCTCCTTAAGATGGCTATCTTCCCCTTTGAGTTCCAACTGTCAGTTTGTGACAGTTGAAAATGGTGGATATTTTTCCTGGGGTGCCAATTGTATTAGAGGGTTGGTTTGGATATAATGGAAAAAGACTTAATGATAAATGCTCAGAAGGTAGAAGGACAGTGAGATGGATTTCCCCCTTCTGTCTTCTTTAAATATGTCTCTCCACTAACCCTGCCTTTACTCCCCTTTAATAACTGATTTAATGGGTGAACCTCTTCCCTTGAAGAAAGAGAGAAATCATATATCTCCCACTTCCAATATGACAAAGAAGTCAATTTAGGATAACTGAAAACTTTAACAAATTGTTGTTAGGGGTAAGATAAGAAAGATTGATCTATAGGAAAGAGGGTAAAGGAAATCCCTGTCTTTCTAAAATATCTTTTCCCCTCCCTCTAAAGTTGAGAGACTCCGGCTTGCCAGCCTGGTCTCTGAGAAGTTCAGGATTTTGTGACCCCTGGTCTATCATAGCAGAGCCAACGTCTTATGCTTGGTCTTGGAGAGTAGAATTAGTAACTGTAAAGAAAAATCTCAGACATAAAACTCAATCAATATGAAGTATATGCCCAGTATGTCAGTCTGGTCAGATAATCCTATTGTATCTGAGGTGACCCACTTCACCCCTAGTATGAAGTCAGTATTCTGTGAGTCACTATCTCCAAATTCACTGGCCTGAAGTATCCTTTGCATGACCAGGATGAAAACCATTGTCTCCAGCTTCAAGTAAGGCAGATTCTATAAATGGCTTAATTTCCTCTGGGATATCCACAGTTGATGTACATTGCCTGGCATATAGTAGGTGTTTTAAAATGCAAATTGGCTAAAAGGGGTGACTTCTGGATACAGTCTTCCTCTTCGGTCCAAATTCTTCAGGCAGTTGTGATAGATATCTCTGACTCAGAAGGGGATCAACATGTAATATCCTTATTATTAAAAAAAATGGTATAGAGTCTCTACATGAGACATTGTTTGTTGACAGTTATTGATCTGCAACTTGTGGGCCCTTCTCATAGCCCACTTCTTCCAGCACTCCTGTCTTCTTGAATATCAGTGGGCAATAGATGGTTATGATACATAATATTTACATCTTAACTGACCTTGGGGCTATTTTGTAGCTCGGCAGATTACCCAGCATTTCAAATATGTGATATAAGTTGGCTCTCCTCTGGTCCATTCTGTCATGTTTTCCCTGAACACCAAAGTAATGTTTTAGTGGAATTCAGTCTCCTGATTGAGGTAACTAAGGCATCATCTCCTTTCTTGTTCTCCTCTGATACTGAGTCTATGGTAAGACAGTAAGTTTCCTTCTTTAAGTGATGAGTATTTCTGAGTAATGCAATGAGTAGTGTGACCTTCAATCCTTCCCCTGTAAGATTACTTTCTGTCTACCCTGTATATACCTTGCTTGTACCTACTTACTTTCATATTGTCTTCTTCATTAAATTATAAGTTCTTTAAAAACACACACACACAAAAAAAAAGAATTGGATAATACCTTATACTAATCTAATCCAAACCAATACCTGAATGGAAATCCCCTTTAAAATATCTCTGAAAGGTGCCAATTTGCCTATAGTTACACACTCCCAGGAATGTGTTTTATATCTGTGTTTTGAAATATAGACTTATGGATTTGAAGGATTTCCTTTGTATGAGCAAATTGATTCAACTAGTAGCCACTTTAGTTTTTCCATATCTTGACATCAAAAGAAAGTAAATGTTACAAGTTGAACCCAGTGGCCAAGAGGGGGCAACATTTCTATAGAAAAGGATGATGCAGTTTTTTTGTTTTCTTTTGTGCTGTTTTAATAACATTTGAAGCACAAAACAAAAATAGACACATTAAAGCTGTAACTTCAAGGATGGATTATTCTCCATTGAAAAATACCAATAAACTTCCATAACTTTTGAAGTATCTGTTTTGCAGAGCAATGGTGTCAGAACTCATTTAGAACAGGGAGCACTAAATCATACATAAGGGTCCTTGTGGGCCATATATGGTCTTACAAAACCACATATTAACATTATGTTCCAAGGTATTTCTATTTAACTTGCTAAAGATTTCCCAATTACATTTTAATCTTCTGTCTGTGCTTGAAAGCAGCCTGTAGGTGGTGTGGTTGATATCTTTGGTGTTGTGTGGTTCAGCCTTATTTTCAGACAAAAGATGGCTTCTAAAAATCTGTGTTATACAGTATTGGAGTAGCCAGCTATCTAAACTGAATGGCATAGTTGATCTTTGGCAATTCATACTTTGGGATGAAAGGTAAACCATCTAATCTTTTAAATGTAGAAGACTCCATGGTTTTCAATTATGCATTATTGTCTGAACTTATGTTGAAATTTTATTTTCTCTTGTGTGTCATATTTGTTTTTTAGACAGGACATCAACAAACTGGAATACAACCAAAGGAGGGTGACCAGGATGATAAAGGAATGGAAAACATGCTGAATGAAAGTCTATAAAAGGAATGGAGGATGCTTAGACTGGAAGAGACATAATATAAGGGGGACATCGAATAAAAAGCTGCGAGGGACCATAGAATTTTTCTTCTCCATCTCTTCCTATTTATTTTTTTAAACTTTTACCTTCTGTCTTAGAATCAATTCTGAGACAGAAGAGAGGTAAGGGCTAGGCAATGGGGGTTAAGTGACTTGCCCAGAATAACATAGCTAAGAAATGTTTGAGGTCAGATTTAAACAGGTCCTCCTGACTCCTGGCCTGGCTCTCAATCCACTGAACAACCTAAATGCCTCTTCTATTTGTTTTTACAAATGAAAAAAACTGGCCCCATTGTGAGGCAGCTGGGTGGGTCAGTGGGAAAAGGAATGTGCCTGGAATCAAGAAGATCTGAATTCAAATGTGACCTCAGACATTTACTAGCTGGATGACCCAGGGCAAGTCACTTCACTTCTGCCTGCCTCAGTTTCCTCAACTGTAAAATGAGAGTAATAAAAGCACCTATTGTGTGAAGATCAAATGAGATCATATTTGTAAAGTACTTAGCACAGTGACTGGCAAATAGCAGTCACTTTATAAATGTTTGTTTCTTTCCTTCTATACAGGTAAAGTAACTTGACTACAAGTTCACAGAACTAATATGTAGCAAAGAAACAAATCTGACTCTGATGTTCATTCCACTAGACCATGCTGACACTTCATAATAGTTGTCAAATCAAATCAACAAGCATTTATTAAATGCTTACTTTGAGCCAGGCACCATGCTAAGTGCTAGAGGTTCAAAGAAAATGGTGTTGATTAAAAGAAAAAATTAGACTAATTTTTCATAGCTCCAAGGTGACAAAAATAGGATCCATGAGTGAAAGTTACAGGAAGGGAGATTTCTGCTTAATGACAAGAGTTGACCAGAGACATGGTGAGCTAATTTGGTAGGTAAAGGAGTTTGACAGAAAAACAAAGAAAGGGCAGCTAGGTGTCTAAGTGGATACAGAAGCAGGCCTAGTGAGGGGAAGTTCTGGATTCAAATCTGGTAGTCTCAATAATTTCTTAGCTGTTGTGACCCTGGGAAAGTCCCTCAATCCTGATTGACTACCCTTTACCATTCTTCTTCCTTGGAACCAATACTTAGTATCAGTTATAAAACAGAAGGTAAAGGTTTTAAAAAAGAAAAACATAGAAACTTGATTTGATGGTTAAGAAAAGATTATTTTACCCAGCCAACCTCCTATCTCCTTCATGCCTTGATTCCTATGAACTTTTAGCATCTCTGCCTTGTGGATGGATCCAGCTGTAAACATAGCCCTAGAATCACTGAGTTTGTCCTTCCCATTCAATTTAGACTCAGGAATATGGACTCCCTCTCCCTGAAATACAGAGCCCCACTTTGACATGAGGGAAGAGATAAAATAATTGGGCTACTGAGAAAAGAACAGGAATTGGCTCCCTGAGGAAAATCTTTATTAGCAGAAGCCCTGTTCAGCTAGAGCGGAATGATAATTATATCATTTTATAATGCCTCAAGGTTTTTACAAATTTACAAATTTAAATATATCTCATTTTGTTCTCACACTAGCCCTAGGAGGTAGGAACTATTATCTCCATTTTATAAATGAGGAAATTGAAGTATAGGAAGGCTGTCACTTGCCCAAAGTCACACTAGCTAGCAAATGTCTGAGTCCAAGTCTTCTTCATTCCAGATCCAGAGCTACATCTGCTCTGTCATTGAGCTGCCTCACTGGTAATTATTACATATCTAAATCCAAACCAGAAATACCAAGTGCAAAGGGTATTTTGGCAGAGTTGTCCTGGGACCATTTAAGAAGAGACCACATAACCATTTGTTAGAGCTATCGTGAGGGAGCATTACGCTTCAACTAGATGACCTAAGTTGGGCAACATGATATAAGGGACAGAATGTTAGATTTGGAATTAGAGAATGACCCAATTTTGAAAGTCAGCTCTACTACTTACGACCTGTGTGACCTTAGGCAAGTCTCTTCCCCTCTTTTGACATCCATTTCCTCTTTTGTATAATGAGGAAACTGAGCCTGATGGCTTCTAAAGTCCCCTCCATCTCTAAATTCATGATCCCATTTACTATCTCTTACTGTCAGCTTCTCTAATTTTGTTGAAATATGAAATATGATAAAATATACAATGGGGACAAGGACACAAAGAAAAATTCAGTTATAGGATGCAGCAATTTTTGAAAGGTTAAGTACTTGCAGAAAGACTTCTAGAACAAATAGCATTTCACAGAGCTAAAGTAAAGGTTGGTGATTTATTAGTTTACCTTTAGAGGGAGTCTTCAAAATGGCTAGGTTCCACAAGTGTAATCAAAAGCCCACTCTTCCTCCATGAATGAAAATAAACTGAACTCAAGCAATAAGATATCAACAAAGAAATTTCAAATGATGGCTACTGTACCCATTTGTTTATAGAATTGGAATTAATGGTTATTCAAGATGAAATCGTCACAGCTAGAAATTGGAGAAAATATATCCTTGTGAAGGCCACATAATTGATCAAATGAATATTATTAAAGGGAATAATAGAAATTGTGCAATTATATCTCTGCAGGTGACAAAAATTCAGCATCTACCAAACAATTAGCAAGTCAGTCTAGTGGCCAGTATCATACATCAGAAACTACATACATGGACACAAAGTAGAAAAAGTATGTTTTACAATTTTCATTTTTCAGATAAGAAATTAGAGCTCAGAGAAGTTTTGTAGCATTCCATATTCAGGGATTGATGATCTAGCCCAACTCTATATATTTTACATTAAGTCCCACAGATTAAGTAATTTGCATAAAGTCACACAGTAATGAAATGCCAGTCAGAGCCTAAACTAAGTCAGATTCCAGATCAAGCATTCCTTTCACTGTACCACAATGAACCCAGATTCAAATCCAAGCCATTTGACTCCAAGTTGAATGCTCATTTAATCTACATATCACATGACTCGGATTCAGCATGGATGATGCAAATAATAGAATTGCCTATTAGCAAGCTTATTTCCATCATTACCCAAACTTCAGTGGAATTTAGGCACTTCCAAGGACTTCAGACACTTGCCTGGACAGTAAAGGGGCAAAGAATATATGAACTTTATCTATTTTTCTTCTTTTTATAGATTAAATACAATAAAGGAAAAAGATGAGTTAGGATTTGCCACCCTCTGAAATGCTTCTTCTGTGGATTCAGTCTACTTTGTATTAACAACATTACCTGATCCATTCCTCCAAGTCCTACGTGTACCCCATCATCCCAACATTTGTCCAGTTATCTCTGGCTAGCATGAGTGATATTAATCTGCCATTAAACATTTTTTTGGTCTCTAGTTTCTTCATAAAAATGAAATAATAAGGGCTGAAATAATAAAGATGATGGCTTAGTAGCAGCAAAAGCTGGATCTGCTTCAAGAATCCTCATAATGAAATAAAAGCTAGCATTTATATAACCCTTTATAAATAACTTATTTTATCCTTACAACTCATAACTGTAACTTTACAAGTGAGGAAACTGAGGTTCAATATGGTTATAGATCAGAAACTGAGATATATACAGCAAGATAAATGACTTGCTAAAGTTTACCCAGAGGTACCAGGGTATAGATTTGAACCCAGAATCTCCGACTCTAAATTCAGCACTTCTCTTGAGAACTGTCACACCAGGTGAGCACTGGACACTCCTGATTTTTTGTGGAGACAGCTGATTTCACCAGAGGTCTAGAAAGGAGACAAATTTTATTTTCTATTCTATATCCTATTCTAATATTATTGAGGTTCAATATGGCCATTGGATATGGCCAACGACTGACATTTGTTTAGAGAAGGATATATTTTATTCAAAAAGAACCAAGGAAAACATTTAAATATGAAAAAGAAGCAAATATATTAGGGATTCAGGATGTCCATGGTAAAAGAAGAATCAAAGAAAGTTGTTAGGGTAGGAATATTGGAGTAGCTTTAGAGAAGTTGGAATAGAACTTCAGAGACGTTGTAAAGAGCCCTTGGGAGTGGGACAATAAAGGGTAGACACTGTGGTTGTAGGGACAATCCCCCATGACCACCTGAGCAGAAGCCAGGAATTCAATGAAGTCTGGAAAAGGAAAAATTCCACATATGTCAAAGGAGCATGAGAATTGTAATGATGGGGAATTGCAGTTATCCAGATGTCTGTGGCTACACAGCTCAAGGAAACTTTTTCTGATCTTGATATGTGCATGGGAAATCCCTTGTTGGAAGTGCCATGAAAGTTTGCTCTACAAAGTCAAATGCCAGTTATCAGCGTGTCAGTTTTGTGAAGACAATATGCTGCAGAAAATCTCTGGGCAAAGATCTTATATTTGAGGTACCCAGGTGAATGAATTTAAATAGATGGTGTAAAAAACAGTGATTCATGGCAAATCCTGACTCCTTTTCTGCCCCTTTACCCCTGCCACAGTAGGCAAAAAAGGACCAACTGAGTTGAAGGCCTCTTGAATTCTGTTTTGATTCAAACAAATATAGATTTGGAATTGGAAGAGATCCTGGAGACCATCTAACTCAACCTGCAAATTTAATGGATGAAGAAACTGAGTCCTAAATTGCAGTTAAGTGATTTACCCACAATGATATTGTCATCAAGTGGAAAAAGTTAAAACTCAAACCCAGGTCCCTTGATTCCAACTCCTACACTCTTCATTTACCCTATACCACACTGCTTACCTTAATTAATCAGTTTTTGATTAACCTAGAGGTAATGGCACTCTCTGTATTTAGCAAGTTAATTAGTCAACAGATATTTATTAGGTACTTATTACATGCCAAGACCTGTGCTAAGGGTTGAAAACAGAAAGAAAGGCAAAAGCATGATGCCCAACCTCAAGGAACTTACATTCTAAAGGGAACACTATATAAACAACTATGAACATACAAGATAAATTGGAGATAATCCCTGAAGAAAGGCACTAGCAGTGAGTGGGGTAGAGGAGGCAGAAGGAAGAGTGTTTCAGGAATGGAGAAAGACAAAATCTGGAGACAAAGTCAGTGTTATGTGTGAAGACCAAGGAGTCCAGAGTTGCTGAATCCTACAATTAACAAGGAAAGTAGTAACATGTAAGAAGACCCAGGCTTTGAAGGTCTTTAAAAGTCCAAATAGAGGGTTTTCTATTTGACTCTGGAAGCAATGGGAGCCATTGAGTTTATTGAGTAGGAGAGTAACATGGTCAGACTTAAACTTTAGGTTCAAACTAGATGTTAGTTAGTTTGTTTCTTTTAGAGAGGTTATTCTAGCCAGTCTTCAAAATATATCCTTGGACCTTGGTTGAACCCTGCCAGAGCTTATGTTCCAATGATAATCAATGATTATCCAATGATAATGAAAACCCAGAATAATTTTTTATACCACTTTAAAGCCTACTTTGGATGGCATAGCTGCCTAACAGAGAGGAAAAGTATGAATTTTTCTAAGAAGGCTAATTCAGGCCTTTTCAGTTCTGAATTCATAATTTATAATCTTATTTTGAGAAAAAAATGCCCCGAAAATACAGTTAAGGAAAAAAACCTTTTTTGCATCTATTGCAGAACTTTTTAGGGATGGTCAAAATTTCTCCAGCCAATGGTTTCATCACCCCCTTCCCAAAGATTCTTAAATGAACACATTTTCATTTTTCTGTCAGTACTATTTTTGCTTTTTTCTTTAATATTTTGTTTTTCTGTGAATCCTGTTAAAATCTGAATAGGGTTTTTCAAACAATGCCATTCTATGGTTTCTTATTACCTAGGCAAATATTTTTATTTTCACATTTCTGTTTTTGAACAGGCTTATGGCCACTGCCACCATTATTTTATAGGCATTACAATTTTATTACAGAAAGAGATGACTTCTTGAAATGTAATTTTTAGATTTATTCATAAATAATCTAAAAGGTTTGTTGAAGCAGATTTTTGAAGACCTTGAAAGTCAAAATAAACTTTCACCTTTATACTATAGATATATATACATATATATCTCATTACATTTTTATTCCTATTGATTTTAGCCAAGCTGCACATCTACTGTTTTCCTTTCCTCTATCCAGAAGTATATATTAACCATCTACATTGTACCTGCCCAAGTTTTAGGAAGAGAGGGGAGTACAGAGCAGTATGGGACTCTACATCAACTCAATTGTTCAATCATTCTTTGTGAGTCCCTGTGGATCATGCTGTCCATGAAGCTTTCTTGGCAAAGATATTGGAGTGGTTTGCCATTTTCCATTTCCTCCTCTAGTAGATTAAAGCAAATAGAGGTTAAGTGACTTGTCCAGGGTCCCATAGTTAGTGTCTGAGGCTGGATTTGAACTCAGGTGTTCCTGACTATAGCTCAGCACTCCATCTACTATACCACATAGCTGCTTCCATATTGACTCTGTCTATATCCAACATTCAATTGAGGAGAAAAGAAGTCCACACAATGGGCATGGTGGGAAGAAGGCTTAGTTGAAATTTAGGAGACTAGAATTCTAGTCCTCAGCATTGTCATAAAATTGATCATATTTTAAAATGATGCTTTAGGGCAAAGATACGTTATTGCTACCAACACCCTGTGGGGTAGGTAGTGCAATGGTTATGGTTATTTTATACAATAGGCAACTGAGGCTCAGAAAGGGAAATTATTTGCTTAAAGTCATACATCAGTTAGGTGGCTCAGAATGCCAGGTCTGAAGTCAGGAGTGCCCATCCTGTGTTCAAATCTGATTTCAAATATTCCCTAGTTGTGTGACTCTAGGCAAGTCACTTAACCTTGTTTGCCTCTGTTTCCTCATCGGTAAAAGGAGCTGGGGAAGGAAATGGCAAACCACATCAGTACCTCTACCAAGAAAATACCAAATGAGGTCACAAAGAGTCAGACACAATTGACACAACTGGACAACACATATCTGGTCATAGAGTATCTCTACTGGTCTTTTCAGTATATCATTATCTATCTTAATCTTAAGATATATGATCCAGGTATGTCACACATTATCTGAATCCCTTCACTGCCATTACTGTTCTCCATTTAAATAAGCCCCCAAACTGCAGAAGATAGGGAGGAAATCTTCCCACATGATCTCATATCTAGGTTTGACCCTCCCATTTTACAGATGAGTAAATTGAGAAATTGGAGATATTATGTGACCTATCTAAGATCATGCAAGTATTAAGGGTCAGAGATAGACTTCAAACTTAAGTCCTCTAACTCTAATGTTCTTCCTACTGTGCCACATTTCCTCCCTCCATCTTTGCTTTCCTATCAGCCCTGAAGCTCCCAAGCACTTGACACTCCAGTGGTCATTCAGTCTCTATTTTGAAGACCTCTAAAGATAAAGAACCCATTACCTCCCAAACTCACTGATCCTAATTCTGGATAGCTCTAATTATTAGGAAGTCTATCCATCTATCAAGTGGCCATCTTCCTTTCTGCAACTTCCATCAATGCTCCTAGCTCAAGTCTCTGTGGAAAAACAGAACAAGTCTAATCCCTCTTCCACATGGATTCAGGTATTCCCCAAATCTTTTCTTCTCTCTATTGAACAATCCTAGCTCTTCACACCATCCTAATATCTTCCTCTAGATGTGTCACACTCGATCAGTGTCCATCTTCAAATGGGATACTCAGAACAGAACATGATATTTCAAATATGTCGACAAGGACAAAGATCACATTGCCCTGAAGACACAGCTCTTGTTAATATGGCAGCATACGGTGATAGCAATATTGAAGGAGTGCCAAAAAATTGCAATGACCTCAGACACCAAAGAAAACTTGCCCAAACAAAAGTAGTGCAGCACACTTAAGAGAAGCTATTCCAGGAAAAGTGGAGTATCATGGAGCAAAAGAGAGTGTTCAGGTCTTAGGGCCAGAAGACTGGCCCATGGGATTCTCAGATGACCCTTGGGCTGTGTGACTAAGGTTAAGACATTTAATCCTTTTGTTTCTTACTTTCATCTTTCAAATGTGGATAACAATATCCAACCTACTTCCCAAGGTTGTTGTGAGAAAAAGATTTTGTAAACAAATCTTTAAAAGGCAAGTCATTGTTGCTGAGGGAAGGTGAGAGAAAGGAAAGGGAGAAAGGTAAGGAAAGGGGACAGGGAAAAAGTCTGACCTGGAATCAAGAAGACTAGATTTAAATCCTGCCTTTGGCTTTGTGGTCCCTGGGCAACTTAATTAACCACTCTCAGCTCACTTACCTTATCTCACAGGCTTGTTGTGAAAATCAAATACTTAAGATATAAAGGGCTTAGCAAGCTTTAAATCAAAATATTCACTATTTTCATTATCAACTTGTGATTCTAGGTAATTTTTATGAATCTTATGAACATCACTTTCCTGATAAGAAATGGAAAGTAGGTTAATTTTTTTAAAAAGAAACATGGAAAAACCTACATGAAATTATAAGAACAAACCAAGCAGAAGCCAGAGAACATTATATATAGCAACAGATATAGATATATTGTTTGAAGAATGACTTATGTATGTCCGCCTCCAGAGAAAACTGACAGAAACAAGCAAGACATAGTTTTACATGTATATTTTTTGGTCAAATGATTCCTTCTCTGGTGCATGGAGAGAAGGGAGGGAGGGGGAGACCTAGGAACTTTAAGGTAATTAAAAAAATAAATGTGATGTTAAAAACATCAAAATAAGGGGACTGGATTAAATGACCTCTAAGATCCCTTCCAGATATAAATATGTGATCCTGTGATTTCCAAGTCCTCCATACTATGAAACCTCTAAGTCAATCTCTATCAGTACTACTAGAATTTGGATTTTACAAAGGAGTTATTCTTTTTAAAAAAATTTTCTTTCTTTTTGATTAAATCTTGGTTCCAATAAAAGGTTTCCATATAAGTTTTCCAGTCATATGATTCATATTGTCTCTCCTTTCTTCCCTTCCCCTTCCCAAAGCTGAAAATCAACTTAATCTGGATTATACATGTATTATCATGCAAAACATATTTCCATATTATCCATTTTTGTAAACAAATAATTTTATAGAACCCAAACCCCCAAACTTATACCCAAATAAACAAATGATAATTCATATGTTTTCATTTGCATTTTTACTCCAACTGTTCTTTTAAGGTGGATAGCATTCTTTTTCATAAGATTCTAATAATTGTCCTAGATCATTGTATTGCTATTAGTGGCAAAGACTATCACATTTGATCATTCTATAACATTGCAGTTACTGTGATAATGATCTCCTGGTTCTGCTTATTTCACCCTGTATCATTTCAAGTAGGTCTTTCCAATTCTTTCTGAAATTATCCTGTTCATCATTCCTAACAGTATTTCATCACCATCATATATCACAATTTTTCTGCCATTCTCCAATTGAGGGACATCCCTTTAGTCTCCAATTCTTTGCCACCACTTTGCACTCTTTTGTGGTCCTTTTATTGCCAAAGGAGTTATTTATTCTTGCTGTGTTTGAAAAGATCTCATGTTTATTCAACCATGAAAATTTGTAAACTCGAAGTTCATATACATAGATTAGTGGAAGGGAAAAAACACTAAGTTTAGAGTTAGAAGACCTAGATTTTAGCGCTGATCCTTCCCTTGAATTTGAGCAAGTTAGCTTTTCTCAGCTCAGTTTCATCCTCTACAAAATGAAAGTATGGAACAAATGGTCTTTGGAGACCCTTCAATTTCTGATTATGTGCCACTTTTTATTCTAAGTTTCTATATAGGTCTGGCATTTTATGTTCCATGGTCAAACTACAAAAGTTACCTCATCCCTTCCCATCATGCAGTGAGAGTATGGAGTAGTCAAAAGGGTAATATTGGTCTTTCAGGAAGAAGTTTTAAGTTTGAATACTGATTCTGCTAATCACAAGCTACATGATCCCTGGCAAATTACTTCACCTACATGAACTTCAGTTTCTTCCTCTATAAAATAAATATGATAATATTTCATAACACTTGTCTCATAGTACCATTATAAGAAAATAAATTTGTAAATCTTAAATGCTATAAAATGTGAATTGTTATATCTGAGTCAATATACTCTTTTCAACCAAGTGGCCCAATGGATAAACACTGGGCATGAGTCAGGAAGACTTGAGATCAATATCCAGTCTTAGACACTTACTGTATAATTCTGGACAAATGACTTAACTATTTGTCCTAGTTTCTTCAATTGTGCTATGATTAAAATGATCATGAGTCAAGATAACCTAATTGTGGTCAAATGACTCTCTTGACCCTCATAAGAAAACAGAAACTCCTGACCCAGGGACATATATACATTTTGGGGAGCTCATTATTCAGCCCCTCCCTTGAATATCTCAAAAATCTTTAATTGGTGAGAGTTAATTAAGAAGTGTTCCATCACACCCTCAGATCTTCCCCAAACTGACAGGTGAGGTTTTACACATCCCCAGGAAAGGAAAAGAACTCCTGTATCCTTTATTTATTAACAAAATTCTGTTAAAAAGGAAGACACCATCCCCAAGGACAAAGTAAATGCTGAAAGTAGCAGACTAGATGGCATCTCTAACCCAGATCCCAGATGAAGCAATATACAGTAATTATCTCTAATATATTAGAATTAATATATGAAAAAAAACAAATTGTCACAACTGAAAAATGAGAATAATTACATTTACCTCACAGAGCTTTAATGAGGATCAAGTGCTTAGTACAATGGCTAACACATAAAAGTACTTCATGAATGCTTGTTTTCTTCCTTCCTCAGAGTTCAGCTCCTTCCACAGAGCTTACTCAGTGTTTTATATGTATTTGCTCAACTGACTTGGGAGGAGAGACTACCTTTTTTGTCCTATTAAGTTAGCTTTTGTACTAATAATAATGGCAGTCAGTCCTACTATTAACATGACTGAGTCTGTCCTATTCTTCAGTTACTGCTGGTAGCTTCAAGTTATATTAAGTTGCTTTGGTAGCTCTAAGTTACTTAAATTACCAGAAAAAGAATTCCAGTGCTTTGGATGGAATCCTATATGGAAAATTGACATAAAGACATAGATAAGAAAGATATGAGATAAAAAGGAATGTGTGGGTTATCATCTGTACCAGGAAAGATAATGTCCAGATTAATGAGGGTATGGATCCATCTGTGCATAAAAATATTGTTAAGAATTTTAATCCCTCCATAATACCCTTCCCTTCTTCATCTCCAACCAAAGTTAGCCTCTTTTACAAATAGGTATAGTAGAAAAAGCACTGGAATTGGAATCAAAAGACATTGGTTTTAGCTCTGCTACTTACCACCTGTGAAAATTCAGGCTAACGACTTTACTACTCTGGGCTTCAATTTCTATGTCCTCTAAAAGAAATAGATTTAATTAAAATATTTCTACAGTCCTTTTCAGCTCTAAAAGCTATGCTCCTAAAGGCAACATTATGTTATGGAAGGAACACTAGATACAGAGTCACAAAGAGCTCAATTTGAATCCTGCCTCCATAACCTAATAGCTACATGGCCCTAATCAAGTCTGTTTTACCTCTCTGCATCTCAGTTCCTCATCTGTAAACCAGGAACCAGAATATTTTCATCATCTTCCTCACAGAGCTGTTCAATTCAATTCAACAAAGAATTATTAAACTCCTACTATATGCTAGGTGCAATTCTATATCCCAGAGGTACAGACAAAAATGAGAACATTTCCTGCCTTCCAGGAACTTACATTCTACTGAAGTATATAATATATAAAGATAAGTAAATCTGAGGTAATTTGAAGAGGGAAGGGACATCACTTGATAGTGAGATCAAGAAATGCTTTCCCTAGCAGAAGGTATGAGCATTGAAGGAAATTAAGGATTCCAGGAATCATTGGATAAGGGGGCAGTGTTCAAAGGTAGGAAGCTACTATAAGAAATGATGAGCAGGAGGATTTAGGAGAAACCTGGAAAGACTTGTATGGACTGATGCAAAGTGAAGTGAGTAGAACTAGGTGTGAATTTTACATTTACTCCACCCTGCTTAGTCTAACAAAACAGGAATGTCTACACCCCACTTAATGATTAAGTATTTAGGAGGATGGCCTGTGACAGGCATGTGCTAGCAAATGACAAATCAGAAAGAACAGACCCCTGGGCTGTCTTAAGTCAAGCTTAAGCTACCACTGGTACATGTGAGACACAGGAAGTGATGTAAAAAACGGTCTATATGTTTTGAGTCACTTCCTCTCTCCAAGCTCTTTTTGTGGAGAGGTGGCTGCATGCTGGGCATCTTGGCATCTTGGCGTGGCTGCAGCTATTGTCCAGGTTTGGTGGTGAGCATCCTTGATAAAATACTGGGAGATTAGTAGTGTAGTTAAGGTGAGGCGTCTTCCCTGAGCTCTCTCAGAGTTTTGGCTGAGATTCCTTTTTTTTCCTTTGCCTTTCCTAAAAACGCCATCCTTCTAGGAGGCCCCTCATCTCAGAGGAGGCCTTGTGGCTGGAAGGTCTCTGAACTCCCCTTGGCTCAGGCGAGGCTGGAGAAATCCTATACCCTTTTCCCTCTCTCTTCTTCTTAATTCCTTCCCTCTATATTAATTAAATCACCATAAATGTCCCAACTGACTTGAGTATTTTCATTGGGATTTGAATTATTCCCTGGTGACCAACTAAATTTATATTTCAGTCAAAAAAACCCTAAATTTACCCCTTACACAGGAGAACATTGTACATAGTTAGGGTAATACAGAACAATGATCAATTGTGAATGACAGCTATTCTCAGCAATACAATGATCCAAGACAATTCTGAAGGACTTATGAAAAATGCTTTATACCTCCAGAGAAAGAATTAATGGAGTGTGAATGCATATTGAAGGTTACTGGTTTCTACTACATTTTCTTCATGCTTTTGTTTTTCTTTCCTTTTTTTTAATGTGTCTCCTTCCACAATATGTTCAACATGGAGATGTGTCTTGAATTATATTACATATATACTACATATGACATATGTAAAATTGCTAATAATCTTAGAGGAGAGGAGAGAAAATCTGAAACATTTTAGAAAACTGTTAAAAAATTATCTTGTAATTGGGAAAAAATAAAACACGGAGAAAAATTTTTTTAAACCCACAGGAATGGAGTTAGGAGAATGCCAGGTCGGAACCACAGCAATGTACACCAGTTGTAAACTTTAAGGGACTATAGAAATAATAGTTTTTTGTCCTGTCTTTAATTCTTATTCCATGAGAAGACATTTCGCCTTCAACACAAAATCAGGCGCCATCTGCTGGGCATAATTTAATGTTCAAATAATTTTAATTGATCAGACTGGCAATTGCTTAGAATGAAGTAGATATTGTAATAATTTGTGGAAGGAAAACTTGTTAACATGGTGCCTTCTGGAGTGTTATTAAATATTGCCTTACCCATTACAGCCTTCTCTGAAACTGGACACCCAACAGGTGCAGTTATTGCCCTTTGCCGCTGTCTTCAGCAAATAAGCCAGGGCCTTTCTATGGAACAATGACATTTAAAAGCTGTTGGTTGCTATTCTGTCAATGTCATCTCCTTTTAGGATGTTTCAAATGGGATTCTGGCAAAGTTATAGCAACCCACAGAGAACAAAGTCTCCCCAAACAGGCATATTAGCCAACATTGAATAAGGTTTCAATTCTTTCAGATCTCGGCTCAAAGCCTACATTTTGCAGACCTTTCCTTCTCTCTCTATCTGCAAAGGCCTTCCCTCTCTGAGATTACCTCTCACCTACTCTGCATATATCTTGCATATATCTTGTTAGTTATATGTTGTTTTCTGCATTAGAATGTTAGTTCCTTGTAATAAGGGACTGTTTTTGCCTTTTCTTGTAAACCCGATACTTAGCATAGTATCCTGGCATATCCCAAGTTCTTAATAAATGCTTTTTCGGCAGTTCCATTGATTTTGGTGAGGTCAACTGGAACAGGTACTGTATTTATAAATGAGATAGACAGACATGGATATAGATAGTTGGGAGAGAGAAAGGGAAGAGACAGACAGACAGGAAGGAGGAGAGAGAGAAAGAGACAGAGAGAAAGAGAAGAAGAAGGAGGAGAAGGAGAAGGAGGAGGAGGAGAAGGAGGAGGAGGAGGAGGAGGAGGAGAAGGAGGAGGAGGAGAAGGAGAAGGAGAAGGAGAAGGAGAAGGAGAAGGAGAAGGAGAAGGAGAAGGAGAAGGAGAAGGAGAAGGAGAAGGAGAAGGAGAAGGAGAAGGAGAAGGAGAAGGAGAAGGAGAAGGAGAAGGAGAAGGAGAAGGAGAAGGAGAAGGAGAAGGAGAAGGAGAAGAAGAAGAAGAAGAAGAAGAAGAAGAAGAAGAAGAAGAAGAAGAAGAAGAAGAAGAAGGAGGAGGAGGAGGAGGAGGAGGAGGAGGAGGAGGAGGAGGAGGAGGAGGAGGAGGAGGAGGAGGAGGAGGAGGAGGAGGAGGAGGAGGAGGAGGAGGAAGGGAGGGAGACAGAGATAGATGGATAAAGAGAGAGAGAAAGGGGGAGGGAGGGAGAGGGAGACAGAAAGAGGCAGAGGGAGAATTTATTAAATAAAGGAAGAGGCAGAGAAGTGCTATGGAAGCCCCAAATTTGCCAAGATAAGGCCAAAGCTGTCCTTTCAAAGTCCATGAAGATTCCAAGTTTCTGGATTTGTTGTTCAGTCATTTCAGTCATGACCCCATTTAGTTTTCTTGGCAAAGATACTGGAGTGGTTTGCCTTCTCCTGATCATTTTACAGAGAATGAAACTGAAGCAAATAGAGTGAAGTGACTTCACTAGGGTCACACAGCTGGTATCTGAGGCGGGATTTGAACTCAGATTTTCCTGCCAGACACTTTATCCACTACTATGCCACCTAGCTGCCCTAGGGGTCTAGAACCAGAGTCCAATTTTCTGGTGAGGAGGAGGTAAAGCTGATAGCTAGATTATAGTGTTGGCAGCATAGCCCAGAGGAGATGACCAAGAAAAGTAGGAGATGACCAATACAAGACCTAGGTTCTAGTCATGACTCCTTCTGTAACATTGGTCAGTTCAAATGAGGCAGCTAGGTGACATATCATGATGGCCTTGAATTCAGAAACACCTGTGCTTAAATCCTGCCTCAAATACAATTTATATAGCCCTAAGCAAAGTCACTTATCTTCTTTTAATAACCAGCCTTCATTTCCTTTCTATAATATCTGAAGATAATAATAGCAAATAGTTCACAGGGCCAAACCCATATAAAATAAAATAGGCCAGGAGATTTGAAAACCTTGAAAGTATATAAATACTTTCTCTATTAGAATATTAGTTTCTTGTAGTAAGGAATATATATATATATACATACATATATATAAACTACCATTTTCAATTAAAATATTTATTAATGATAAGTCACATTTCTGTATCATTTTAAGATTTTTTAGAATGCTTTCCTCTAAACAGTACTGATGAAATAGATGGTGTAAGAATCTTTAACCCTATTTTATGAATGAGGAAACTTAGACTTCAAAGAAATAAAATTATTGATTTGCCCTCTCTCACCTAAACAGGAAATGTCAGAGCCAGGACTAGGGTCCAAGCATCCTGGCTCCAAATCCAAGGCTTTTTTCCATGCCTCATTCTGAGTACTTGATTCTTTCAAAACATTGTGGTAAGCAATGAAGAACTAATCCCTAACCCTCTCTGGACCTCAGTTTGTTGTTGTTTAATTATTTCAGCCACGTCTGATTCTTCATGACCCCATTTGATTTACCATTTCCTTCTCCAGCTCATTTTCCAAATAAGGCTCAGAGGCAAGGAGGGTTAAGTAACTTGCCTGGGATCACACAGCTACTAAGAATCTGAGGCTAGGTGTAAACTCAAGTCTTCCTAACTCCAGGGTCATTAGTTCTATCCACTGTGCCACCTAGTTGCCCTGTTTCCTCAGTTTTCTCATTTGCAAAATGAAGGAGTTAGGCTAATTATTCCCTAAATTCTCTTCCAGCTTAAATTTCAATGTAAAGGAGATAAATCTGACTAAACTAGATCTTTAAGATTATTCGGCACTCTTCAAACACTTGTAACTCCAGGTAAGCTTTTTCTAGCTTGGAGGAAAGGACCATGGAGATGATGAAGACTGAATGTAACTATTGCAAAGATTGCCACTAGATGGAACCATACCCAAACTGATATTCTGAAGATCTGCCAACTGTGAGTTGCTGGATTTAGAATGGATCATAATTCTCTCTAAATTTTGATCCTCATGCCCTTAGCCTGAAATCCTCTACTCTTCCCTGCTGATGTCAAGCCCCAGTTTGAACTCTACCCTCTCAATGAGGTTTTCTCAGTTCACTGGCCACAATGGTGTCCCCTTTCTATGACATCTATAGCTCATAGAGCAGTGATGTCAAACCTTTTAGTTACCATGTGCCATATCCTGCCCCCCCTAAAGACCAAGTGCCCCTGCTACCACTTTATCCCAATCAGGGGTAGGAGAAAGGGAGGGAGTAGCCCAGGCACTCTGCTCAGAAGAAGGAGGAAGTGTTTCCATTGGGCTGCTGGGCAGGGAGGCTCAGTGGAGAGGGGTAAGGAAGCATCTCTGCCTGAGTCCCTCTGCCTTTCCAGTAACTAATTCTGGAGGGCAATGGTGCCTGTGCCTACAGAGATGTCTCTGTGTGCCATCTTTGGCATGTATGCCATAGGTTCACCATCAGGGTCAGCGAGTCCATACCTCTGATCTATTGCATACTAACTGTCTTCTCCCTTACCAGACCATTAACTACTCAAGGTAGTCTTATATTTTTCTCCCCACTACAGAGTCTTGCCGCAAGAGCTGAGCTCTCAATAAATATTTATTTTATTTATTGCATGGTTTTCAAAGACCTCCCAAGAGAATTCAGATGACCTGAATAACTCTCCTTTCAGGTTAGTTTATTATACAAAGGGTCAACTCAGAGCTAGACTGGGGTCAGTTCTTAGGACATGCTTCAACTGGGGATAAAAATGCAATTAAGGACTGAATCTCTGAGTTTAAGGATGACTGATGGCACCTTCTGTGGTAGAAAATAATTGGAAACAACGATTTACTGACTGGCTAAACAAATTGTAGTACAAAGACTTTAGGGAATATTACTGTATTATTAAAAATGGTGAATTCAGAGAAAATGAGGAAGACTTATAGGAACTGATGCTTTGTGAAGTAAACAATCAAGAAAGGATGTATGCATTTTAATAACATAAATTGAAAACTTAAAAAGAAATGGAACTATGTAAATTAGCACACTTTGACCCTAGAGAAGAGATGTTTTTTGTTTTTTTTTTAATGTACCAACTTCCCTTCTTGGGGGTTGGGAGGTACTGCCCTTAGTAGTTAATACAGGCATTGGTTTTGCCAAATCCATTTTTCCTCAATTTTATTATTTTTTTATAAGAGATAGGTTTTTCAAGATTGGGAAAAGAGAGGGAAATTTTTGGAAAGGAGAATGATACAAAAAAGAAAAATATCATTTTAACTCTACTACAGATATTAGAAGCTATCCCTGGGCTTGATTCTGATCTCTACTCACCTTGTTGTTCAGTTGTGTTAATTGTGTCTAATTCTTTAGGACCATGTTTGGAGTTTTGTTTGCAAAGATACTTGAGTACTTTATAATTTCCTTCTCCAACACTTTTTACAGATGAGGAACTGAGGCCAAAAGGGTAAAGTGACTTGACCAGGGTCAACCAGATAGTAAGTGTCTAAGCCAGATTCGAGTTCAGGAAGATGAGTCTTCCTGACTCCAAGTCCAGTAATCTATCCACTGCACTACATAGATGCTCTATTAATCTTGATCTCACCTAGAAAGCAATAATAATAACATGTTTATGTAATTGCATCATTTGCAAAGTTTTCCCCCACAATAACACTATAAGATAGGTACTACAGGCATCTTTATATCCATTTTACAAACTGGAAAACTGAGGTACAGAGAGAGAATGTCCTTGCTTCCATGGTCATGCAGCGGGTAACCCTCTCTACTGATAAGTGGCAAAGTTAGATTTTTAAACCCAAACCTCAAAATTCAAACTCCAGCATGAGACTCTCAAGCACTTTAAATGGGGCAAAGCCTCAAAAGCCACTCTCAATATGAGAAATGTACCATCATAGTTTTGTCAAAACATCCCATTTAATAGAGGTTTGGTCCTTATTGGAACACAACACTATGCTGATAAGTCAAGAATGAAATCAAAAGTTTTACCACCCAGGAAAAAGCATAAACAAAAACCTCACTCACCATTATGGTTTCCCTCTAGGCAATACAGGAAAAACACCTAAACAGACATTCATTCCATTATCAAGGATATTTTCCAGGAAACCCACACTGAGGTTATCATTTTCTAAATTACAAATGATTTCAGCCAGTCCAATTATAAACTAGAAACTGTATCAGCCCTTATTCCTCTTGGCTGCTAGGTGGTACAGTGAATAGAACACTAAGCCCAGAGTCAAGAAGACCTGAGTTCCAATTCAGCCTCAGATACTCAGGCAAGTCACATAACTTCTCTTTGCCTTGGTTTCCTCATCTTTAGAAAGATAATAATAATTATTATTGTCTTTGCCTATAATGCCAATAATGATTAAAAATATAATGCCAATAAAAAAACAAATTACTGTTGTTCAGTTGTTTTTAGTTGTGTCTGATTCTTTGTGACCTCATTTGAGGTTTTCTTGGCAAAAATACTGAAGTGATTTGCCATTTCTTTATCCAGTTCATTTTATAGATGAAGAAACTGAGGCAAACAAATTGAAGTGTTTCTTATATTTCCTTAAGGCTTCTCTAATTACAATGGTAAAAGAAAGTTCTTCCCACTACACCTCTACTATTACAAAGTTTAAAACAGGACAAGAGAAGCATCAGAGACCATTTTTCTTTCATCCGTTCCCATGAGGATGTGGAATGAAGCCTCCCAGGACCAAAGATTTCAACTTTCTTCACTTCCTCTGCCCTGCAGAAGACCTGAAGCTAGATAGCTTCCTTCTGGTTACACATATGTTTACTGTCTACAGTCAGTGTCTTGTAGCCTTAAATCTCATCAAAGAAAGCTGTGGTTTTCAACTATTATTCAGTGGAATAGCACCCTGCCCTGAAGGGCACTAAGTTATCCTTGAACATGTTAACTTACTTCTACATCCTGTATAAATAGTCAAGTGGGTTTTTTGTTTGTTTGTTTTAGGTCAGTGAGAGAGTAGAAAAATCTATTAGGTGATATAAGTCAAAACTAGACAATCCTGCTGCCTCTGGCAATTATGACCTAGCCAATTTTCCACCTTGCTCTAATGGAAATCCACTCACAGACATTTAACCCCCTATAGTCTTGGCTTCCCTTTCTCTTCTTTCTCCTTCTGTTGGTTATTCTGAGCAAACATATGGGAGTTCTCTTCTTTTGGGACAAACACCAATGAGGAACACTTTAACACTCTACTTCTGTTAATTTTTGTTCCTTTTTCCACTCTTTCCTCTTCCTACCATAGGTAATAGGTACTGAATAAATGTTTGTCAAACGAATGAGTGGATAAATGGTTGACTCTTTAAGAAGAACTGATGGGCCATTCTTTCATTTAGCTTTGACTTTTTATATATTCTATTTCTATTTGTTGCAAGAAAACCAATACTGGTGTGATTGAATTCCTCCAGTACTATATCAATTCCTTAGTTCCAAGACAAAGACCTCACATTTAGAATATGCCTTGTTAGATTAATATTTGAAGGTATTCAAACCTTCTCTATAATAGCTGGCAATAGGCAAGGTGACTGCATCCTGTCCATGATCAGAACTATCAATGGCAGTTAGAGATAATTCAATACAAATCAGCTCAATTCACTCAGCAAATGTTTTTTGAATATCTCCTATGTCCTCAGCTCTGTGGAAATGGTACCCAAAATACCATGCCCACAAGAAGCTTCTTGTCATCTTGAGGAGACAACACACACATGCGCGCGTGTGCGCACACGTGTACACACGTGCACACGCACGCACACACACACATACCATACCAGCTGCCCCCTATCTGGTACAAATACATGGAAGAGAGAAATAAATGTGACAGCATCAGAAGTTTATGTATGAAAAGAACAATTTACCTTTCTAGCTCCCAGTTTCCTCAAATCTTTCCAAGCCTTAAGATTCAAGCAAATAGGTTAGATAGAATCAGTAAGTACATTAGAGAGCACAGCTATGTATGTAATAATAATAATAACTTAAAGAAGAACCAGAGGAGGATATAAACAAGAGAATCAACTAGTCCCACTCTCTAGTGGAAACATGAACCTTCTTTACAATATCTCCAATAAGTGGTTGTAAGCTTTCATATGAACACCTGAGGGAATTGAAAAATTCCTTGTGAAAAATTCTTTTTCCTTTTTAGAAAAGCTTGGTAAAAATGTTCTTCCAACAGTAAACCAAAATTTAATTCTGCTCTATGGAATCACATCAAACAAACCCCCAACTCCTACAAAATTCTCACCATTCTAGAATACTTCTTGAAGCAAACTCCAACTTATCGATGTCTTTCCTTAAAGGTGGTATCGGGAACCAAGCCCCAACACTTAAGGTGAAACCTGACTAAATTTTTTTTAATGGTGGGGTTATCTTCATGCTTGTTCTAAATTCTATCAAAATGGATAATAACATACCTAAATGGAGAATTTTGATAGGGAGGAGGAGTTTTATATGTTAATCTACACAGAAGTTCTCATTCTTTGCTTTATTGTAGCAAGGAACTGATCCTGGATTCTCAAAGATACTATCAGTATTGAGTAAAAGATTGGACACAGCTTCATCAATCTGGAAACACTTTGAATATATTTCTAATAATATTGTTATCTTCTCTGAAAATGGGGCACTAGGCTGGCCATTTGGTGATAAATTTTTTTATCTACAGCAACTCATAAAATGGTAAAAATTCCAAATGGGCCCAAGCCAAGTACAGTTTATTTTATTTTATTTTATTTTTTACTTGCACAGTCATAATGGCAAAGTAGTTAAAAAGGGAACAGGGAGTGTTAAGAATTCCATAATTTTTTAAACATCTTCAAATATTATTCTAACTAGGTGTATTCTAAATGTTATTATCTAAAGCTTAGATTCTACTTGGTAGGGCAAGAGAATGCCTAATACTTTCAGAGATAAATAAAATTGAAGAGATTATCTCACACACACCCCAAATCATTATTTTATAATTTCTGGAAAACACCAGGATCTAATGATAATCAAGAAAGTCATGATAAAGGAAATGGCAAATGTTTAAAGACCATAAAAAGTATCATTTCATAGGCCACATAGTCATCTTACCTTGCATCTCACTTTGTAGTGTTCCTGACAAGCATTTACAAAAATGATTCCCATGAAAATAATCCCAGTTTATATGCCAATTTCTCTTTCAGAGTAATGAAAAGATAGAGAAATTCTCAAACCAAGTAAAATCTGTTCCAGCATCATGATGAGGCATTTTTGTGCCCTATAAAGGTTTGAATATTATGCCCTCCATGAGACCTTGCTATGAAACAAGTGGTTTGACATAAAATAAAATAAATCCCTGTAGGCCAAGGCAAGCAGAAATTATCTGGCAATAGGAATATTGACACCAAAAGTCATTTGCAAATGTCCCTTGAAGGATAAAAAATCATGAAAGATTTAAGAGCTATAATAAACACAATGACCAATCAGGAATTCAGAAAATTGATAATAATCATATTTCCCATCTCTTGGCAGGGAAATGATGGACTAGAGGTGCCAAATGAGATATGCATTTTCCAGCCTGGTATTTAACTTAACTATACTTATTTGTTACAAGAGAGGGATTTTTTTTTTATTTTTTGAGGAAGTTGAGGTATTGGTGGTTATTAGTAGTGATACTAAAAAAAGAGGGGGTAAGAAAAGAACATTGATAAATGATCAAAAATATACAAAAAGAGCATAAGGAAATTTAAAAAGGGTAAGATAAGATAAGCAGTGTTGGAGATATCATATTAAGTTTGAAGTATCACTCCCCCCCAAATCCAAGCTATATATGGTAGAGATTCATGGCTTTATAGTCATCTCATTTTTAAAATTATTTTAATTCTGAACTTAACAAATACCAAAAATTCTTTCCATATTCAAAGTAGTGTGAAGATAGGATTAACTCTCCCCTTCTTACTTTTAAATTCATTCAACCAAAAGCAAGACACCCATACTTAAATTAAGTAGGGGAGGTCCACAAACCACCCACTAAAGTGGTTTACAACTCAAGAGGCCACTGAGTGCCCTCCTGGGCAGTGCTAAGCAAATTGAAGGACTGCAATTGGTCCCTGTAAAGTGGAGGAAGGGACAGGAAGTGACCTGCAGAAAGATCTTTAAAAGAGGTCAAAACTTCCTGTCAGCAGGTCTTCAGGCTAAATCTGGAGCAAGGAGGATCAGAGACTCTGGTAAGACTGCTCTTGGATCCTCCCCCTTTGGTGCCACTGCTTGCATGAGTGAAAAGCTGACTCCTTTCCTGTCTTCTGGAGAGATTAGTTTCCAGAGAGGCCTCCCCATCTTGGAGGAGGCTGCATGGGTATTCACACTCAGCTGAGGGCTAATTAGCCTTGCCTGGGTTGAGCCAGGGGTCAGAGCAAATATTTAGTATGTTAGGTTACTCTACCCTCTTTCACATTTCCCTACTTGCATTCTTCCTCACTTTTTTGAAAATAAAGCTGCTAAAGAGTAATTTTGACATTAACTATATTATTTTTTTAATTGGTGACCACATTCTCTTATATTTAGTCCAACCATAAATTTAATCCCTACAGTAGTAAAAATTTATTTTATGTTAAAACACAAATGTCTATTATATACAGCTTTCATATATACACATGTGCATATACACACATATAAATTGAGTGACCAAACTCAAAATGTCTTGCTTATTTATATTTCTCTGAACCTTCTTATGTTCCCTTCTGTGTATTTTTTAAAGTGCTTCAATGACCTTTTCTTTCTTTTTTTTGTATTATTATTTCTAACTCCTTTTTTTTTCTCCCAAATTCACCACTACCACCATGAAAAGAGGAACAGATAAGCATATTCAAGTAAAATCAATCCATTTGCCAAATCCAAAAATGTATCTCTAATTCCGTACCCTGGGTCCATCATTCTTCTGTCAAGAGGTGGATGGCATGCTTTATCCCTAATCATGTGGAAATGGAGTAGGTCACTGCATTGATCAGAATGTTTAAGTCTTTCAAGATTGTTTTTCTTTTTAAAATTTTATTTAATTGATTAATTAAGGATATTTTTCCATGGTTACATGATTCATGTTCTTCCCTCCCCTATTCTGACCCCCTTCCCATAGCCTATGAACAATTCCACTGGGTTTTACACATATCATTGATCAAGACCTATTTCCATGTTATTGATATTTGCACTAGAGTGATGGTTTGGAGTCTATTTCCCCAGTCATATTCCCATTGAACCAAGTGATCAAGCAGTTGTTTTTCATCTGTGTTTCTACTCCCACAGCTATTTCTCTGGATGTGGTCAACATTCTTTCTCATAAGTCCCTCAGAATTGTCCTAGATCATTGCATTGCTGCTAGTAGAGAAGTCCATTACATTCAATTGTGTGCCACAGTGTATCAATCAGTCTCTGTGTATAATGTTCTCCTGGTTCTGTTCTGTTCACTCTGCATCAATTCCTGGAGGTCATTCCAGTTCACATGGACTTCCTCCAGTTCATTATTCTTTTTAGCACAATAGTATGCCATCACCATTTGAACACAATTTGTTCAACCATTCACCAATCAAAAGACACCCTTTCATTTTCCAGTTTTTTGGCACCACAAAGAGTAGGGCTATAAATATTTTTGTACAAGTCTTTTCCCTTATTATCTCCTTGGGGTATAAGCCCAGCAGTGGTATGGCTGGATCAAAGGGCAGGCAGTCTTTTAACGTCCTTTGGCCATAGTTCCAAATTGCCTTCCAGAATGGTTGAATCAGTTCACAACACCAGCAATGCATCAATGTTCCAATTTTGCCACATTCCCTTCAACATTTATTATTTTCCTTTGCTTTCATGTTAGCCAATCTTCTATGTGTGAGGTGGTATCTTAGAGTTGTTTTGATTTGCATTTTTCTAATTATAAGAGATTTAGAACACTTTTTCATGTGCTTATTGATAGTTTTGATTTCTTTATCTGAAAATTGCCTGTTCATGTCCCTTGCCCACCAGCAATTGGTGAATGGCTTGATTTTTTGTATAATTGATTTAGCTCCTTATAAATTTGAATAATTAGACCTTTGTCAGAGGTTTTTGTTATAAAATTCCAATTTGTTACTTCCCTTCTAATTTTGGCTGTATTGGTTTTGTTTGTACAAAATTTCTTTAATTTAATGTTATCAACATTAAAGGGATAGAGAATATTACAGAATGTAAAATGAATAATCTCTTGCTTAGTCTTAAAATTTTTCCTTTCCCATGGATATGACAGGTAAAGTATTCTATGTTCACCTAATTTACTTATAGTTTCCTTCTTTATGTTTAATCCATTCACCCATTTTGAATTTATCTTGGTGTAGGATATGAAATGTTGATCTAAACCTAATCTCTCCCATACTGTTTTCCAGTTTTCCCAGCAGTTTTTATCAAATAGTGAGTTTTTGTCCCAAAAGCTGGGATCACTGGGTTTATCATACACTATCTTGCTGAGGTCATTTACCCCAAGTCTATTCCACTGATCCTCCCTTCTGTCTCTTAGCCATTACCATATTGTTTTGATGACCAGTTTAAGATCTGGTACTAGGCCCCCATCCTTCCTTTTTTTTCATTATTTCCCTTGATATTCTTGACCTTTTGTTCTTCCAAATAAACTTTGTTATAATTTTTTCTAATTCAGTAAAAAAGTTTCTTTGTAGTTTGATAGGTATAGCACTGAATAAGCAAATTATTTTGGGTAGGATTATCATTTTTATTATGTTAGCTTGTCTTACACATGAGCAATTAATGTTTTTCCAATTATTTAAATCTAGTTTTAATTATGTGGTAAGTGTTTTGTTCATATTCATATAGTTCCTCTGTTTCTCTTGGCAGATAGATTCCTAAATATTTTATATTATCTACGGAGATTTTAAATGGAATTCCCAATATTGTTTTTCTATATGATGTTGTTATGTATAATCATTCTCCTAGTTCTACTCATTTCACATTGTATCAGTCCAAATTCTTGTTTTTTTTTTTCCTGTTTGTTGATATTCACCATGTTCATGAAAATATTTTTTTAAAAAATTTCTCCCTTGATCTGATTCTTGTGAATGTTGCACTATAGGTGGCTGCCTACCTTTCCTACCCCTCATTTTATTTCTATCTAGTTCTCCCCATTACTGCTTACACAAAGCATCTGTAAAAGAGACTCTAAACAGTATGTTACCTGAGCTATGCCTAGTTTCCACCACCACCACCCCACCTCTAAGGAGAATTATTTGAACATGCTTTTAAGTTGTCACTTTCATTACACCAGAATAGATGTCTAAGGGAGAATATTCATCTAATTACTTTAGCAATCACTGGATGAAGGAGGAAAAGAAGTAGCAAATGAGTTAATCTGCCTATATTGATTCTGTCATTATTTTAAAAGTTGGGGATGGGGAATAATGAGAGGCAGTTAAAAAGAGCACTTGTTTTTTTCAAACTACACAGGAAAGTCCAAAATAGGTATATAGACAGTTTCCCAATCACAGCACTCATTATGAGTTGCCCTACTGCAAAATGACCCTTCAATCAATCAATAAGTATTTCTATCATGCCAGCCACTGTGCCAGATACCACTGATTCAAGTATAAAGAATACCTAGACTTCAATACGCCAGAGCTCCAAACCCACATTACCAATTGCCTCCTGGAGATGTCTACCTGGATTTTCCACAAACATCCCTAATCTATTATATCTGAAACAATTCACTATCTCCCTCTAAAACATCCCTTTTTTCTATCTTCTTTATTTTGGTAGAGGTCTCTATGATCCATCCTTTGGGTCTCCCAGGTTCACAACCTTGGGATTATGTGGAATTTTTACTCTCCTTTGCTCCCCATGCCAGGGTTGTTTTCCTTTCTCGCCTCTACCATTTACAGTGTCTAGCTTCCTTCAGAACACACTACTCAATTGTCATCTCCCATAGAAAGTCTGTCCGTCTCCCTAGATAAAAGTTTCTCTCTGTCTCTGTCTCTGTCTCTCTCTCTCTCCCAAGAAATAAACAATTTTGTAACTACTATGTGTATATTTGGAACATACTTTAAACTTTAATGGGTCTATGATCTAATCAAAGTGGTGTAGTTGAAAATAGTTATTTCAGAAGCTAGTAGATTGTCCTAATGCTATGCTTTTGTCCATAGATACAACTAAATACGCGTAATGGGGAACAGGAACCAGTAGGATTACAATGTTTATCTAGTTAATTTATATTGCTCTGCAACAAATTATCAGTTATTATATAGGTTTACTCATTCCAATCACATTATCATGTTGGAATAAGGAACTTTCCAGTCAATACACATTTATTAAGCACCTATGGTATATCAGGCATTGTGTTAAGTGCACTGAGTATATGCCCACAAAAGTCATTCTGATACCTCATTGTTATATACTTATTGGTTATTCCAGGCTAGGCTAACAGTGGACAACTTCTAGAAGAACATACCGAACTGGAAAGACTTCAAGTATAGTTGTAACTTGCTGTCCAAGGGCCAACCAAGCTAAGTTTGGAGAGGCTATCTTCAGGTCAGGCAAAGATTGATGTCCACTGTGGTTTTTTTTTTACTTTTTGTTTTTGTTTGGGGGCCTTTTGATAACTATTTAAGACCAGTTATTGTTACAAAAGGTTTCATTGAATCTATGAACTCTAGTTCTTTGAAAAATCAAATCAAGTCATAGTTTAATATCTAACTTGACAGAGGAATTTTCTTTTTATGGAGCTAATATGTACCCCTTATAGGAGTGACCAAATTTCAAAGCCTTAGAATATAATAAAATGTATTCAAACCATACTAAATAGAGGTAGTATGATATATTTAATAGAATGTACCCTGGGCTGGGGGTTAGGGCATGTGGATTCTGGTCCTGGTTCTGCCAAAAACACTTGCTTATATCATAACTTTAGGCAAGTTACCTTATCTCTCTGGACCTCAGTTTCCATATTTGTAAAACAAGAGATGAATATGTTCTCCACATTTCCTCTCCATCATGAAGAATGATTTACAAATTTTCTTTGATGACTCAAAAGGCACTTGGAGGACTTCATGACTACAACAGTCACCACCCATTATCATTGTCCTGTAACAGAGGGGAAGCATTACCTAATTAATCTTGGCTGTGAAACTTACTAGCTTTGTGCCTCATTTTTTTCATCGGTAAAATGGGAGATCATAATACTGGCACTGTCTGTATCACATTGTTGTTGTGGGGAAAGTACAGGGTAAATTTTAAAGTACTATCTAAATGTCAGCTACTGTTATGATTATAGACTACCCTGATGAAATTTAGCCATTACCATGAAGATCACAGTAACACAACCTGTTAAAAGCTAGAAGTGGAAAGGAAAGAAATGTAAAATTAATAAGAAAGAAAAGAAAACATTTAACATTGCAATAAAAGGGAGAATCACCAATTAAGGTTGAAGCAAGAAGGGATAATTAAGGAAATTCACATGAACGTCATCCTCAGAAATATTAGACTAATAGATATCATAGACTAGAATAATAATAATAATGCAACTCACATTTATATAGCATTTTGTAACAGTCATGTGAGGGAGCTACTGCAAATAATATTTATTATCACAATGTTACAGTAAAATAAAGTGAAGCTCAAGACATGAATTATTTATTAAGTAATCAGAAGCTCAGAAGCTTGCCCACAGGCACAAAGCTAGTAAACAACAGAATCTGGACTTGAACTCAAGTCTTTTAACTCTGAATGGCTCTTTTCACCATATCAAAATATTTTAGAGCAGCCCTATGGACTTGGGTCATGAAAACCTGGTTTCAACTCCTGTTTCAGATATTTATTGGCTATATGATCCTGGATAAGTCATGAAAGCACTTTGTTGCCTTGGTTTCCTCATCTGGAAAATGTGGGCAATCAGAGCACCTCTTACAGGATCGTTGTGAGGATCAAATGAGATATTACACATAAAACACTTCAAAAACCTGAAAATGTTACTATTTATATGCATCCTAGCTATTATTATTCATCTAAATCTTCATTTTATGAAAAAAAAAAAGAAACTGAAGTCCATTTGCCCAAATCCATGCATCTATTAAGATGTAGAAGCAGAATTAGAGCCTAAGTCTAGTTCTCCTTCCTCTATCTCACACTGGTTTGTTAAGGACCCTGTATTTTGAGTAATCTGTACAGAAAGATTTCAGAGGGGACAGCTGGGTAGCTCAGTGGATTGAGAGCCAGGTCTAGAGACGGGAGGTCCTAGGATCAAATTTGGCTTCAGACACTTCCCAGCTGGGTGACCCTGGGCAAGTCACTTGACCCCCATTGCCTAGCCCTTACCACTCTTCTGCTTTGGAGCCAATGCATAGTATTGACTCCAAGCCAGTAGGGAAGGGTTTAAAAAAAAAAGATTTCAGATTAGTACAAAGAAAAAAACAACTTCATAATAATTAGAACTGTTTTAAAATGCCACGGGCTGCCTTTAGGGGACTCCAAGCAAAAGCTGGATAGCTACTTATTAGGGACATTCATAAAAGAAATTCTTGGGTACCCCTGATGAGACTAGATAATTTTTTAGGCCCTGTCCAACTCCAAGTCTCTGTGCTTTTTTGAGTGTTCACTTGATCCTTCTCAATGACTATGAAATGCAACATGATGCTGGAGAGAGAGCATTGGATTAGAAGACCTGTATTCAAAACCCACAACATCCATTTGCTACTTGCATAACTTCAGGCAAGGCAATTTTCCCTCTCTGGACCACATTTTTCTCATCTGTAAAATAAGTGTTTGATTAGTGGAGGAATTCTTTTTTTTTTAATTTTCAATTAGAAATTCTCTCCTTTTTTCTAACTTTTCCACCTCCCACTGAGAAGGCAAGAAATATATCTATTATACATCTTAAGTCATGGGAAACTTTTCTGAATTAGCAATGATCTGAAAACTAAAATGAAGTAGAGGAAAATATGATTCAATCTTTATTCTAAGTTCATCATTTTTCTATTAAAAGGTGGATAATATTTTCATAAGTACTATAGAATTCTGGTGGCTCATCGTATTGATTAGAAGTCTTTTATAGTTAATCATTGCTACTGCTATATGCATTGTTCTCCTGGTTCTGCTCATTTCACTTTACTTTAGTCCACACAAATCTTCCCAGGTTTTCCTGAAATTATCCTGCTTATCATTTTTTTACAACACAGTAGTATACCATCACAATCCTATACCAAAACTTGTTCAGCCATTCTATAATTGATATGCATTCCCTCAGTTTACAATTTCTTACCACTTCAAAAGAACTATGATAAATATGTTTGTATATATGGCTCTTGAGAATGGTTAACCTATTTTTCCACATCCCCTTCAGCATTTGCCATTTACCTATTCTATCATATTAGTCAGTCTGATGGGTATGAGGTGGTATCGCAGATGGTTGAGGCAAGGTACTTGCTTTAATGTGCATTTCTCTGTTTATTAATGACTTAGAGAAGATCAAGGGTTCTCAATTTTTTAATGCATGTGCTCCTTTGGGAGCCTAGTGAAGCTTATAGGCCCCTTCTCAGAATCATATCTTTAATAAACGTTAAATTTAAATTAAAGATAATGTTTTCACATCCAAATTTACAAATTTCCTTGAATCTAAAAACATGTCCATGGGGGTTTAGGGTTCATAAACCCCAGATTAAGAATCCCTGACGAGAGGTTCTATGAAGAAGGAAGGAAGGAAGGAGGAAGGAAGGAAGGAAGGAAGGAAGGAAGGAAGGAAGGAAGGAAGGAAGGAAGGAAGGAAGGAAGGGAAGGAAGGAAGGAAGGAAGGAAGGAGGGAGGGAGGGAGGGAGGGGAGGGAGGGAGGGAGGAGGGAGGGAGGGAGGAAGGAAGGAAGGAAGGAAGGAAGGAAGGAAGGAAGGAAGGAAGGAAGGAAGGAAGGAAGGAAGGAAGGAAGGAAGGAAGGAAGGAAGGAAGGAAGGAAGGAAGGAAGGAGGGAAGAAAGGAAGGAAGGAAGGAGGGAAGAAGGGAAGGAAGGAAGGAAGGAAGGAAGGAAGGAAGGAAGGAAGGAAGGAAGGAAGGAAGGAAGGAAGGAAGGAAGGAAGGAAGGAAGGAGGGAGAAAGGAAGGAAGGAAGGAGGAAGAAGGGAAGGAAGGAAGGAAGGAAGGAAGGAAGGAAGGAAGGAAGGAAGGAAGGAAGGAAGGAAGGAAGGAAGGAAGGAAGAAGGAAGGAAGGAAGGAAGGAAGAAGAGAGAGAGAGGAATGGGAGGGAGAGAAAGAGGAAGGTAGGATAAAGGAAAAGAAAGAGAGAGAAAGAAAGAAAGAAAGAAAGAAAGAAAGAAAGGAAAGGAAAGAAGAAAGAAAGAAAGAAAGAAAGAAAGAAAGAAAGAAAGAAAGAAAGAAGAAGAAAGAAAGAAAGAAAGAAAGAAAGAAAGAAAGAAGAAGAAGAAAGAGAAGAAAGAAGAAAGAAAGGAAGGAAGGGAAGGAAGGAAGGAAGGAAGGAAGGAAGGAAGGAAGGAAGGAAGGAAGGAAGGAAGGAAGGAAGGAAGGAAGACAGAGAGAGAGAGAGAGAGGGAGGGAGGGAGGGAGGGAGGGAGGGAGGTAGGGAGGGAAGGAAGGAAGGAAGGAAGGAAGGAAGGAAGGAAGGAAGGAAGGAAGGAAGGAAGGAAGGAAGGAAGGAAGGAAGGAAGGAAGGAAGGAAGGAAGGAAGGAAGGAAGGAAGGAAGGAAGGAAGGAAGGAAAAGGAAAGAAACAATGAAGGGAAAACTAACCTAAACTAAAGAAGAAAAAAGAAAGTTAAGAAAAGAAAAAAGGAGTCTGTGACAGTTTGCAAAGACATTTGAGATTGCAGTTGACATATTCAATTGTATCTGAATTTCAAGAAAACAATTATTCAGCATCACCAATTTAAGCTTTCAGGCTAATTTACATTCCCAGATTGTGTCAAAAACAGTATCACATACTTCAGAGTCTAAATTGCACCTACAAAAATCAGATTGCTTCTGCCAGTCTCCAGCAGCAAAACACAGTTATGTCATTTTTAATCTCAGACATAAAAGCAAGATGAAGTCCATGAAGTTCTAGGGAGGATGTTGAATTTGGTAATTTGGGTTCCTTTTGGCATTTTTCAAGTGTTTCACAATGAGTAACATTTAATGCCATTGTCTTTTTTTTTTTAGTTTGAACATCAAGTTCCCTTTTCCTCCCCCTATTCTTTTAGTTTTGAAAAGACATGGGGCACATGTCATTTTGATCCACTTCAGAAAAAAAACAAAACATTAAGAAAATTGCAAGCCTTATAATAAAGATACTGTACACTCTAGGAGCTTTCATAAACCAGGCTTTCAATTACAAGTGTTTATTATTTTCATTAGGGGACAAATGAAACCCACTTTGCAATTCTGAAATGTCAGCCTCTTGCTTTCTGAATATTCATTATAATAACTTTTATATGCACTTAGACTATAGAGTGTTGGAGCTGAAAGCAACCAAAGAACATAGAATATAGGTGAAAACTGGAAGAGATCTTAGAACATAAGAAAATAAAATTATATAGAAAGGGAAGAAACCTGAGTATTTACAATGCTAGATTCTAGCTGCAAGGAACTATAGATCATAGAATAAAGGATGTTAGTTCTGGAAAAGATCTCAGGTCCCAGAACACATAATGTTAAAGCTGGGAGATACCCTAGGAATCACCAACTTCTTGTTCTAGTGATGAAGAAACTGAAGCTCAAGGAAAGTTTGTGATTTTTTTTTTTTTGCTGAGTTCAAATGAAAACCCAGGCTGTATGATTCCTATTCCAGTACACTTTTTACTACATCAAGCTGATCTTATGTACTTTAGGAAGTATTTAAATAAATGAATTCAAACTATTTACTGGAAGGTCAAATACTACACATGAATCTTAAATAATCTGGCCATATAATGAGAAGAAGTACTCGTTGGGAAAGACCCTGATGTTGGGAAAGTTGCAAGACAAAAGGAAAAGGGATCCTTAGAGGCTGAGATGGATAGATGATGTTATGGAAATGACAAACATGTACTTAAATATGCTTTGAGAGGTAGAAGAGGTTAGAAGCACTTGGTGTGCTATGATCCATGAGGACATGACTAAACCACAATCACAAATATACATATATGTGTGTATGTATGTATGCATTATACAATGTATTCAGTTCTCTGATTTGCAAGAGCTATTTTCTCCATGAACATTGTTCACTTTAGTCCATGTTGACTTCTCATTCTATTCAAATACTCTAATCTTTATTATCTCTAATAAAGTTTAATGGACTCAGTTCATAGCTCTACCAGCAATGTATTGGTGTCCCAATTTTGTCACATCCCCTCCAAGATTTATCATTTTCTTTTATTGGCATATTGACCGATCTGATAGGTATGAGGTGGTACCTCAGAGTTGTTTTAATTTGCATTTCTCTGCTCTTTAAGAGGGATTTAGAACATTTTTTCATGTGATTATTGATAGCTTTGATTTCTTTATCTGAAAACTACCTCTTCATATCCTTTGACCATTTGTCAATTGGAAAATGATGTGTATTCTTATAAATTTGATTTAATTCTTTAGACATTTGAGAAATGAGACCTTTATCAGAGAAATTTATTATAAAAATTTTCCAAGTTTGTTGTCTCTCTTCTTGGTTGTATTGGTTTTGTTTATACAAAACCTTTTAAATGTAATGTAATCAAAACTATTTATTTTATATCTTGTAATGTCCTCTATCTCTTGTTTGGTTATAAATTTTTACGTTTTCATGGATCTAATAGGTTAAACTGTTCTATGTTTCTCTGATTTACTTATAATATCACCCTTTATGTCTAAATCATATACCCACTTTGATAGTATCTTCAACAAATACTTCTTAATAGGAATGTCAAATGATCATTAATATTTATATGTACTAAATTATCAGTGCTTAAAAGCATTTCAATCCTAAAATGAATGCAAAACTTTTATAATTAGATCGTGACTACTGTGAACACTGAATCTCTTGAAAAGACTACATTAAGGGGCAGCTGGGTGGCTCAGTGAATTGAGAACCTGGCCCAGAGATAGGAGGTCCTGGGTTCAAATCTGGCCTCAGATACTTTCCAGCTGTGTGACCTTGGGCAAGTCACTTAACCCATTGCCTAGCCCTTACCACTCTTCTGCCTTAGAACCAATACCCAGTATTGATTCTAAGACGGAAGGTAAGGTTTTATAAAAAAAAAAGAAAGAAAAGAAAAGAAAAGACTACATTATTCCAAATAATGCTATTCAAAGTTATAACATATAGAAAATGATTGGTTCCAGCCAAAGGAAAATAGATAGTTTGATTTCAAATTGTGAGACCACTTCATGGGAATTATTTGCACTAATGAAGGCCTAGCTATAATTGGTAATAATTGATAACATCTCTCCCCAAATAAGTTGGAGATTGGGTAGGGGTGGGAAATTTAGTGCTGACTTTAGGTCCCTATCACCAGACCAAATGCCAAGAAGATTATTTGTTTTTCAGTCATTTCAGTCATGTCTGATTTTTCATGAACTTCTCTGGGGTTTTCCTTGGCTAACATACTAGAATACTAGCATGGTTTACCATTTCCTGATGCAAAGAAAGTTAATTGACATGCCCAGGTTAGCACAGCTAGTAAGTGTCTGAGGCTAGATTTGAACTCAAGAAGATGAGTCTTCCTGGCTTCAGGCCTAGCATTCTATCAACTGTACCACCTAAGGTATTTTTGTGCAGTAAATTCTCTCTTCTTAAGAACAGAGATGATTTTTGCTTCTTTTTTTGTGTCATTAGGGCTTAGCAAAGTACCTGTTACACAGTGGTGGCTGCTTAATAAATGTTTGTGGATTGTTTAATTGATTAATATATTTAAGCAGAGGACAAATGACCACTTTCAGATGTACAATAGTAGGAATAATTTAAGCATTAAAGAAGTAGTTGTGGTCTAGCAGAAAAGCATTCTGGACTAAGGGTATGGAGACCTAGGTTCAAATTCTTTTTCAGATGTTTAGTGAACAAATCACTTAATCTTTCAGATCCTCAGTGCCCACAGTGGCAAAACAGGAATAATGAAAGAAGTACTACCTGCTTTAAAACAAGATTGTGATGAGGACTGAGTTTCAGAAACCTTATATTTGATAGATAGATAGATAGATAGATAGATAGATAGATAGATAGATGATAGATGGAAGGATGATAGATAAATGGATGCAAATGAATATATATTATATATGGTAATATAGGATGTATATGGTTTAATATAATATATGGAAAAATGTAAAATATTATTCAGGGAACTACCCATCCACATAGATTCTAGCAATGAGAAGCTAAGAGTCAGTCTAGGAAATGATTAGGGTTCTATGGAGAATCTCCTTTATTCTATGGATGTGGTTCTGTTTTTGCCAACCCCAAGTTCCATTAGTACAAATTATAGGGTTTTTTTCCCCCAACTGAAAGCTTAGTAAGTACTTAATGAATCATCTTTCTAGGCAGGTAAATGTCATCATTCCTGCCTACACTGATGAGTAAATGAAGACATCCTCACATTATCCAGAAAAAAAATCTGATTTGGGGAAGAAGGATACCTGAAATAGCAGCCAGCCAAGCTGATACACAGTCCCATGAGCTGTGACCATTCATCATCAAGCCTTTGGTTTCAAAAGTTCTGCACATAAGTCTATGACTCACTAGCTAAGAGACATAAACCAAGTAATTTAATTTCTCTAGGTCATAGTTTTCTTAGCAGTGAAATAAGAATAAAAACCCAATACTCTATAACCTTACAAACCTGTTACCATGAAATGGCACCAGTTGCTAAAGTATATAAAGGCCTAGATTTAATTCCCAACTCTGCCTCTGATTAGCTAAACAGCTTTAGGCACTTCACAGAATACTAATAACTCACATTTCTGTAACCTCAAGGTTTATAAAGAACTTTCCTCACCACAAATCTAGAAAGTAAATGGTAATTATTAGTCCTGTTAGTGAAAGAGGAAATTGAGGTTTAGATAAATTTAGTGACTTGCCTCTGGTCACACAGCTAGTCAGAGCTGGGACTGGGATTAGAACCAAGATCTCCCAACTCTTCTCAAAACAGTATGCTTCCTCTTTAGATCTTCATTTACTTATCTGTAAAATGAGGGTCCTGGACTAGAAAATATCTCTTAGGATAATATATTCAAAGTTGAAAGAAACTTCAGAATCTATCCAATTCTCTCATTTTATAAAGAGACAAATCAGAGTTCCAAGGAAATTTGTCTGGTCAAGATTATACACATAGTGACAGAGTTGGGTTTGAACCCAGGAGAGCTGATCTCTTACATCCCATAAAATGCTAATTCTTCTGATGATGGTATTATTATTATCATTCTTAATCCAGGGAGATTATCTTTTAAATGTAGTCAATCTGGCCAATATGACAGTAAAGGAAAATAATAAATGTTGGAGGGGATGTGGCAAAATTGGGACACTAATACTCTGCTGGTGGAGTTGTGAATTGATCCAAGCATTCTGGAAGGCAATTTGGAATTATGTGCAAAGAGCTTTAAAAGATTGTCTGCCTTTTGATCCAGCAATACCACTACTGGGTCTGTACCCCAAAGAGATAAAAATGTTTTTACAAAAATATTTATAGCTGTGCTTTTTTTTGGTGGCAAGAAATTGGAGAACAAGGGGATGCCTCTCAATTAGGGGATGCATCTCAATTGGGGAATGGCTGACCATATTGTGGCATATGATGGTGATATAATACTATTATGCTGAAAGGAATGCTGAACTGCTTGATTTCTATATGAACTGAAAAGACCTCCATGAATTGATATGGAATGAAATGAGAAGAACCAGGAGAACATTGTACACAATAATTGAAACACTGTGGGATGATTGAATGTAATAGACTCTGCTACCAAAAGCAATGCAATGATCAAGAACAATCCCATGGAACTTATGAAAAAGAATGCTAAACAATGAAAAAGAACTGTGGGAGTAGAAATGCAGAAGGAAAACATATGATTTATCAGTTGGTTATATGGGTATATGATTTAGGGTTGTGGTTTTAAAAATATTACTCTATTATAAATATGAATAATATGGAAATAGGTTTTGAGTAATAAGGTGTGTGTAAACCAGTGGAATTGCTTAACAGCTCTGGGAGGGGGAGGGAAGAGGGAATAGAGACAACATGAATCATGGAACCATGGAAAATATTCTAAAAAAATTTAAATAATGGGGGGAGTAAAGTCAACAATGCCAGTTTCTAATGTTGAAAAAATAAATTAAAAAAATGTAGTCCATTGATAAAAAAAGACATTTATTGAGCTTCTGCTATGTGAAAGATTCCATTATAGGAAACATAAACGAATAGAAGTAATGATGATATTGGCCTCAAAAGCTTACAATCTAGTTGAATTTTGATAATACTTTAAATAAACACTTCAAGAATTCATGATTTCATCATACCTACCTTTTCCCTACAAAAAGTCCTACCATGACTCATCATGCTATGAGCATGAAACCTAGGGGTCTCAAAGGCTATGGGAGTGGAATTCAGGTTTGCCACACTGGAAAGGAGTTGAAGCACTGTCCTGGAAATAATAAAGTCTGTTTCCCAAGGTCTAGCATAAGAAAGCAGAAAAGATCACATCACCAGTAGACTGATCACTTGGAAATTCTTTGACTTTGTCTCTAAAACAAAATATAGAATGGACTTCAGTCCTATGTGATTTCCACTCCTCTAAGTGAGAGTAGCAGATTGATGAGGAAATAAAGGGACAGAATGTGGATAATCACATTAAAAAATCAACACTGCAACTGTAAGATCCTTAAACAGGCTTACTATCAAAGGAAGGAAGCTGCATGACACTTCACATTCTCACCATAAATGAAACCAGAAAAAAAATTGCAGCTAAATAGAAGGATGTTCATAGGTTCTCAATGAAGAAGCAAATAAAGAAGTTGACAGAATTAATTTAATCATGAAATCAAAGGCAAAAGAGGTATATTTCATTGGCTATTTGGATAGTTTGCATTATAGTATTTATGATGTATTTTTGCAAAAATAACTGAGATTTATATGTCAACATCTATTGTAGAAGATGAAGAAATTGAGAAATTCTGTGAAGAATTTGAACACTCTGCAAATTAAATCAAGGTATATTTTGATACTTGGTGACTTCATTGCAAAATGGAGTGTGATGATAAATGCTTAAAAAGTTTAGATGTAAAAAAAAGAGAGGCCAAACTGCTGAAGCTTAAAGAGAAGTCTTAAACATATCAATTTATCAATGGGGAGAGATTGAAGGATAAAGAGAGGGAGAGACACAGAGGGAGAGCTTTTATTTATGAAAAGATGTTGGTTGGACATAGCAAGCAGCAAATAACCTACAAAATTGAAAATTTATTCAATTTTTATAAGAAATAAATGATTATTAATATGGAAGTCATTCATGAATCAACTCTATAAATGAATTAGCCCAGTGACTTGTTAGATCAACTATCAAAATCAATTTCAAACAATAATAAAGAGAAAAAGTGAAAAAATATGGTATATAATTGAGACAATTCCAAGTGACCTATTTAAATTAGATGTTGAAGCCAAAAATGGGAGATGGGTGGAAGAACACATAACAACATGGATTATAACTATTACAAACTCAAAAGACCAAATTAACAGACAGCAAAGACTTAACTTCTTTGACAAGTAATGCAATATGGTAGCCAAGGGCAACACTGATATAGAATATAAATTCATTTATAAAATCTAACAGAGAAGGAAGAAAACTTGAGAAGATACCCAAATAATTAAAAATTTCTCAAGCTCATTTAAAGATGAAATTGGAAAGCCAACATATATATCAAAAATGGAAAAGATCTACAAAGAGTTTCATAACAAAAACTTTACACTGTTGAAAACAGTTAAGCTTCTACATTTGGACTATGATCTCACAATCCTAGATGTTCACAGAAATATATACGAATGACACTGAAGAAAACGAAGATTGGCAAAGTGATAAGCTAGAACAAATATATGTTTGTTATATGCTGAAGACAAGGGCAGTGGAGTATCAGTTTTCAAGGTATTGGAAAGAAGATAAGATATTGATGGCATGAGAAAAAATCTCTGAAATTATCACCTTTATACACAAATACGTGTTACACACACACATGCACACACAATCAACCAGGAGTTATCAATTAATACTGATCCATGTGTCAATTTTCCCATTTATACAAAATCTTTATAAGGATCATATGCAAGAGCCCCACAGGATGGCCAAATATGGACACATTACTGGAGTACCCACAAGACTGATCACAAATCCATATATATATATATATATATATATATATATATATATATATATATATATGTATTGAGAATATCCTTGATGTATTTATAAGAAGGAAGAAGATAACATATCATATTTTGCCTATTATGGGGTAATGGAACAGAATTTCAGGATTCAGATAAATGATCTTTTTACAAAAAACATATTCTAACATCCCAAGTTAAAAGTAGTTAAGAGAGATAAAAGCACAGGAAAAATAACTGACAAAGAGATTAAAAGTGGTTGGAAAAGGAAATCTCCTTTTGCTAAAGCCCTGAAAACTGCTTTTTGTATCCTTCTTGCCAAAAGAGCTGGGTCTAGCTGAGTCCCAGATCAATCCAGCTATGGGCAAAGAGAACCCCCAAATTGCCTTAAGTCTGCACTATATCTTCTTCCTTTCTCATAATGGTCCCAGATGGAATTTGGAGAGTGCTGGAGTGCTTTCCCTAGTTCTACCAGTGTCTATGATACATGTTATTCTTCCTGTGTGTCCTCAGGTAACAAAGACAAAAATCCACCTGAGTATAATATGTAAAAGGCATCAGGCCATATTTGTCTCTACATTCCAGAGTTCAACTAGCACAGCTTATTCTGGGGACAGATGTTGTGGATTCCAGCACAGGTGGGAGACAGCCATAATCTCCTCCTACTGTGCTAATCAGTTTATGGATACTTACTCTACGGGTACTATCCACAACTATCATGAAGACAGCACTAAACTTGCTTTCAACACCTGTCTCAGATTTCGTGAAAGAAATCCAAATGAGATAATAATTCACCAGTCAATTCACTAGAAATCCCCATCTGTTTGTTCTTTGTGTAGGTGTCCACTATTCCTGTGTCAAAATCAATCAATAATGTTTGACAAATGTAAAAATAGATAACTCCTTTTAATAACCAATTGATTATTAATATCAAATGAGATATAATATGAGGAGGATAATGCTTATCAAAGGTATTTGCCACTGCCAGGGAGATGTCCAACACAGAATCCAAATGGAAAATAAAAATTCATATTTTCAGAGCAAACTCTGTTGACTGCATAAATTTTAGAACCCTCCAGGATCTTCTATATAGAATCCCTAATCATTAAACAATAAAGAACAGCTATATGGTCCAGTGGATAGAGCACCAGGCCTGGAGTCAGAAAGATTTGAGTTCAAACTGGTTTCAAACACTTAGCTGTGTGACAGCTTGGGCAACTTACTTAATCCTTCTTGCCTTGATTTTCTCATCTGTAAAATGAGTTGGCAAATGAAATGTCAAACAACTCCAGTGTCCTTGGCAAGAAAATCCCAAAAGGGGTCAGAAAAAGTTTGACATGACTAAACAAACAACAAATAACTCAAAGGAATCAAGCTTAACTTTCTAAACACACACAGAGCCTCTCAGCTGCCCCTCAGAAGATACCCAAACTTGATGAAGATGTCAAGGTTATCCATAGTATCCTGGGTCATTGTCAGTTATTCTGATTTGCTATTGAACTTCAACAACTCCGAGAGAGAGTGACTGATGACTTTGTGTAACTCTACTTCACTTAAATCCAGTTTGTGACTGATAGTGAGAGGAAAATGAGGAAGAAGAGATGGAAAGGATAATAAAGGAGTGGAAAAGAAGGAATGTGAGAAAGAAAGGAGAGGTTGGATAAAGAGTGAAAAGGAAGGGATTGAGACAGTGAGGAAGAAGGGCTCAATAAACTGATAAGGGAATAAAGGGGAAGAATCCAGAAAATACTGGCAACGAAAGAGAGGCATTAGGTAGAGAATACCAGAGTGGCCAGAGATGGGTCCATAGTTCTGAATAATTAAACTGACTAGGATTATGTACTTTTCAGGAGTTTAATAAGAAGAAAACAGGAGAGATTCACGGAATAGCATAAGACTTATAGCTATTTTTGCAATGAATAAGAAATGACTAGCTATTAAGAAGCCTTCATCTATTCTTTAGTCTAGGTTAATAACGTCGGTTCAATAAAATTTAGAGTACAAGAGCAAGCTGCTTCAGCAAGGGATCTTAGCAGTCAGCTGTTCAAACCCCCTATCTTACGGAAGAGAAAAATGGCACCCGGAGACGTAAAGGAGACAGAACCTAGGTACCTCGTGGCAGAGCAAGTCATTAAGACACCAGTTTGCCCACTGGACCTCTGGGTACTGATAAGGCAGGACTAGACAATCTCTAAGATATCTTCTAGCTCCAACTCTCAGCCAACCCCTGCCACTGAAGCAAAGTGGAGGGAGGAGCCACAAAGGAACCTGGGCAACGAATCAGAAACTTTTGTACAACGCTGCCGGCTTCTTGAGCTTTCTGGAACGCTGGCAGATGAGTGGTGGAGGCAGTGGGCGGGGGGCGGGGCTTTCAGTGACGGACGGACGGATCGGGCCTCTCGGCACGCGGCACTTGTTGCAGCGTTCCAATGACCAACTCTGAATGGAGCTTTGAGCTGAGCAGGGGCGGGGTCTCGGGACCGCCAGGGTAGATTGTACAGCCAGCCTGTCCACCAGCCAGTCTGCATTCTGCTGTCGCGTCTTTTACTCCAGTTGCAGATCCTGCTACTCCCGTGGGCCCGGGCCCGGACTGCGTGCGACCGGACGAACGGACGCACGCAGTACAAGCTCGGGAGCTCTCCAGGGCCAAATCCTCGCAGCCGGCAGGATAGCGGGGTTTCGCTAGGGAACTGACTCCTCCTGCAGGGTTGGGTAAGTTTCGTCCCACTAGAAAAGAAGAAAATGGTCGTGAGGACCACTTCGTAGTACAGGCTTATTGAGGTAGCACCAGTTACTACTAATTCGATAATGCTTTCATGACTTACAAGGTTCTTTCCTCCCAATAACCCCATAAGGTAGGAAGTGGACTAATGTTTGCGCTTTACAGTTGAGGAAACTGAGGCTCGGAGAGGTGCGGGCAGCCACAGCTGGTTAAGTACGGGGACCAGAATTCGAACTCACCCTGGGCTGTCCAGCACAGTTTGACTCAAGCCCGGCCCCCTTCCAGGAATGTTTCCAGGGTCCTAGAATTAGATTTGGAAGCGACATTAAAGATCACTTTGTATCCCCAGGACCCAGCACAGTGCCTTCCTGACACCTAATAGGTGCTTAATAAAATGCTTTTTGAATCGCACCCCTTGCAGATGTTCTGCCAGGGTAACCCTTTCCTACTAAGGGCATTTTCTGCGGGTAAAGCCCGCCAATGTTTCTGGCCTGTGTCTAAGCCAAAGGTATGCACGTTTGTGTTCCTGGCAGCTAATGGGGTGGGAGAGGGAGCAGGAATTTCTCCCAGGTCTGTGCATCCCCTCTCCAAAACCAAAGCTGCTTCTCTCCACGCTAGTTATCTGTCTCTAGTGCTCAGGACATTCCTGAGTCTTTATTTCTTTCCAGTTGTAAGAGCTGTGAAGTTAGCCTTAGGACATATTTTTTGCAGACTTAAGTTGGAAGGGCTTTCTCCCATACCTTCCTTGAGTCTCTCAGCCCTTTGACCTCCACACCCTTTTCAGTAAATGAGAGAGTGTCCTGGAGGGGATTGCTCCTTGTCTTGTAAGTAATGCTGGCCCTAGTAAAGGACAAGGGGGAAACCGGTTTAGAAAACTAGTAGCTATCTTAATTTTGATTTAGAGCCTGGAAATCACCGCAGTGGATCCTTAGGGGACCCAAGAGAACTCTTCTGGGCAAAAGACATAATCTCCCTGCCCCTCACCAAGCTTCTTAGAAATTAACTTAATTCCGGGATGGCCCCTCTATTCATTATTTCCAATTTATCTTGAAATATAGCTTGCTTCATATGTTTTTATTTGCATTTATTATCCTCTTAGGTTGTAAGTTCCATGAGGGAACTGTCTTTTGTCTCTTTTTGTATCTCTAGCATTTAGCACAGAACCTGACATATAGTAAACACAAAAAATTGTTATTGAAAATTGATGCTGAATTATCCAGAATGGAGAATAATAGAAAAATTGTTAGTTTCTGAATCTGTAAAATGAGGGACCCAGTGACCAAAATTTAACCAGCTCTGAATCCTATAAACCGTACCAGAGGAAGTTATATTGTATTTTCTCTTCAGTCTCCTTGTTTTTAAGTTATCCTTTCCTCCAGCATTAAACTTAACCAAATAAATAAAGTGTTACCAGAGCTTTCTCCCCTGCCCAGTCTGTGTCTCCTTTTCAGATTTTTTTTTCCTGGATGTTCTTTTTGTCCTGAAGCTAAACTGTTTTGTGTTACTACCTAAACTAATATATTGGACCTCAACAGAAATGTGGGTTAGAAACATGCTCAAGTTGGTCTATTCCTGCTTTGTCAGTGATGGTTTAGGGTTTCATTGGGTTGATTTTTTCCATGATAAAGCTTCTGCTTTGGTGGGGGAGGGAGAGTGACAGGGCATCATGATGCAGTGGAAAGCCCTGTTTTAGGATTTACTGGGTTCATATCCAATTGCTGCCACTGGCTACCTATGTTACCTTGGGTAACCTCTCCTTGGGACTCAGTTTCTCAGATGATCCTCACAGTACCTTCTAGCTATAAATACCTGTTTCTATGATCCGAAAACCCTCTTGTCAATACATGCCCCCCTTTTAGACTATTTCTGCAGTTCATGGAATCATAAACTTTACAGAAGAGGAAACCAAGACCTGAAGAATTTAAGGACCTTGTCTAAAGCCACAGAATTATTACATAGCAGAGCCAGGGTTTAAAACCAGGTCCTTGGACTGCAAATCAGTAAGATTTTGTCCTTTCTTCTGCACTACCTCTCCCTTATTTCATCATGCATTCTTGGCCTTTTACCAAGTTAGGGTAGATAGTTTCACCCTGTGCAAAATGAAGAGATTGAACTAGATGGCCTTGAAAACTTTTTCCTTTTCTTGCATTCTAAGGGTCTCATTTTTGGTTCCCTGTGAGTGAGTTCTATTTGCTGTAACTACTGTCTTGTCCTTTGCCTAAGCTCTTAATACTTGGCAAAAATAAGTACTCAGATCAACGAAGGACAGGGTAACCTTTTCTTATAGAGAAACAAGTCAGAGATCAGAATACAAGTCCAGTGTCCTATTAATTGGAAGGACCCTCTGAACTTACAAAATGGGCTAATACAAGTGATTCTCCTAAATGAACCTTCTTGTTTCATGACCCTTAATGATGAGATTTGTGTCTGTGAGCATTCCCTATGTTGAAAGAACAGAGAAACTGATAATTGCATAAAAACATTTGAAAGCAAGGTGATATCTCCCTAAGGAAAAGGGGACATAAAATTCTAGACTTAATCTTAGAGAATATATGAATTTCTTTAGCTAGTATCCTGGGGAATGCTATTCTTCATATTCAGATGAAAGTATATCTGTTGGTTTCCTAGAAAAATGTTTACTCCTTTGCATCTCTAATACTGACCAGGTTATAGACAGCATTTCTGTCTTCTGAGGACAGTGAATTTACAGAGCTTTCTCACCAGGTTGGCTCATGGATATATCTTCAGCCAAGATTTCTGTGGTAATTCAAGTCTTATCTAGTAAGGCAAGCAGGGTGAGAGGTACACTTCATTGATTGAGAGGATACAAGCACCAACCAAATCACAGATCTTCCAAGTGTTCAGATAAACTCTCTTGCTAGATTATATTCTAGACTGAATAAATTGCCCATAGCACCTGAATCTGTGGTTAGCCTCACTCACTTTTTTTGTTCATGTTCCTTATTTTAAGAGAGACTAAACACAAGGAAATTAACCATAAACCAGAACTTAAAGAAAATCAAGTTGAAGGGAAAGCAAGTGGCCATTCTCCCTCTGAGCAACTTAGAGGGCAGAGCCTTTCTCTTGCTACTTTCATATCTCTAGAGCTTAGCATGGTACCTGGTATATAATTGGTGCTTCATAAATGTTTATTCATTGAACCCAGTTTCCTACTCCTATATTTATATTCCTGAATCAGATAAAAATAGAGCAAAATATTTCTCTTCATCCTCACAGTAACCCTGAAATGTAGGTGCTATTATTATCTCCACTTTATAGATGAGAAAGCTGTTTGAGAGAGTTTAAGTGACTCAGCTAGGATCATACAATTAGTAAGTATTTGATGTGGTATTTGTACTCATGTCTTCTAGTCTCTGAATCCACCGTACTATGTTCTGAGCTACCTACTTGCCTCCATGTTGGGAATATATTCCTTGCCTGTTCTGAGAGAATTCTAGAATTGGAAGGGAAGTTAGAAACTTATAGTCCAGTTCCTTCTTTTTTGCAGATAAGGAAACTTTAACCCAGGAAAAATGATTTATCAGGGATCATACAATTGGTCAGTGTCAGAGGCAGGATTTGAACCTGGTCCTTCTGACTCCAAGGCACTTTCCAAAGGAACATGTGTTATTTCTTTCAAGGCTTAACTGGGGTGCCAGCACTTCTTTTTTCCCAGATACCTTAAATGAAGGTCATGTTATTCTTTCCAGAATTTTCTAGAGGAATTGGGCCAGATCTCTTCTTTGTCCCATCATACTGTACCTAATAACATACTTAAGTATACATGTGGTACTTCTCTCAACTAAGACTCCAAGTCCTGTGCTTTTTCCACTGTATCACAATGACTCAACAATTTAAAAAGAAAACAAACTTAAGTATATGCCATGTATCTAAAACATTATACTAAGTCTTATGGTAATAAAAATATAAATAAGATGCATAATAAGAAACCTCTGATAATGTATTCTACTTTACTCAGGGTTAACATAAACACACTTTTTTTCTTCTGAGTTTGCCTATCTGGGACAAGTTCTTTAACTTCTGTTTGCTTCATTTTCCGCATTTGTAAGACAGGGATAGTAATAGCATCAATTTCCCAGGGTTATTGTGAGAATCAAATAACATAATTTTGTAAATTATAATGTAAAATATACTTAATTATATTATGCATATATATTACTTCTATATTTCTATAAGTAAAAATATAACAAAATAAAATTAGCACTGTGCCTGGCACAGAATAAGAGCTATATGGAAATGTTAATTATCATTATCAGTTATCATCATTATTATTTTGTTTGCACTATTGTTCTCGATCCTCTCTAGTTCTTCTTTGACACCTTGAATAAGTTGTAGTTCCTCTATTGGACTCATTTTCTTCATTTGTAAAATAAGGGGTTTAGACCAAATCAGAAGTTCTTAACTATACCAGAAGTAGATTTATTAAGATAACAAACATGCAGTAAGTTTAGAAAAATGGATTGGAGCCAGATTTTGGAAGGGTTAAGGAGTTTTCTTTTTAGTCATTAGTCATTAAAAGGACTTTGCATGGTTTTTGAGTACGGGACTATAATAGGTTTAGTGTTTTGGGGAGATTTTTAAAAATCTTTAGTGTGACTATGTAAACATGTTCACTAATATAGGATTATATGCATTCCTGCCTTATGGCAAGCCTGAGTCTCTCCTTTGACCTCCTCCAGGAGAATGAAGCCCACATGAGTATGGATGATTTGCAGTTTTCCAGGTGGTATCAGTTGGCCCATAGATGTTAGGGGGTGGGGGGTGGGTGCTGAGGTGCGGTTATACTGAAAACACAAAGAGAGCTGGGTGTTCCAGCTTAGGTTGACCAAACTCAAACAATCTTAGAATGCAAATAGGTCAAAAAACATAAATACAGGGGTTGTTAAGATTCCTTTGGAGTCAAGAATTATGCTTATGGATGTCCATTAGTCACTAGCTTTTGCTGTGTGTAATTCCCTTTACCCTCCTTGAGAGAAGGGTCTGATATAATTGGCCTGAGTAAGAGCATGGTACTAGGAAAATTATCCGTAAATGGTTTAAGTTTGTGATATTTTAAAGTTGAAAGAGACCAGAAAGTCACTTAGTCCACAGATTCTTTTTTTTTTTATTTTAAAATAAAAAATTTAAAATATAACTATTTATTTTTAAAATAGTTTTCCATGCTTCCATGATTCATTTTCTTTCTCTCCCTTCTTCCCTCCCCCCTCCCAGAGCTGACAAGCAATTCCATTGGGTTGTACAAATGTTGTCACTTGATACCTATTCCCATATTATTCATTTTTGCTATAGAGAGATCTTTTAAAGCTTAAACCCCAAATCACATACCCATATATACATGTGGTGATATCATATATTTTGCTTTTGCATTTCTACTCCCATAGTTCTTTCTCTTATGGATAGCATTCTTTCTCATAAGTCCTTCAGGAGTGTCCTGGCTTGTTGCATTGCTTCTAGTAGCAAAGTCCATTCCATTAGTCCAAGGATTCTTAATTTTCTGTGTGTTATGGATCTCTTTAAGGTAGACTGGTGACCCCTTCTTAGAATTAGGTTTTTAAATTTCTAAACAAAATACAAAATATATTTCTTTAAAAATACAAAATACATGGTATTGTGCCATGTTATGTGCCAAGGGAGATATCAAAAATAAACCATAGTCGTAACCTTCCTAGAGCATATATTTAAGGAATGCCAGATTCTTGGGGGTATTTAAAAACTTTAATATTCTTCTTTATTTGTGAAATTAACATTCTGAGGATTCCTGCCTCTTTAGAAAAATAATTTTTGAGCGGTTTCTTCTGACTGTTATGTACTGTTTAACATCATAATAATATCTCAGCCAGATTAGACTGTTCCCTGTACTTGAAACACTGTCTCCACCCTTCCTATTTACCCAGCCCATCTCCTATCCCCAAGAGACAGTGTATTTCACTGGAAAGAGTGTTGGATTTGGAAACAGAGGTCTTGGGTTCAATTCCTGGGTCACACAAGAAATTTATACACCACTGTAGTCTTGGAGTTGGATGCAACACTGATGTGAAATGATTTGCATCTTCTTTCCTCCAAAGATAATCTTGTACCCATGGCACTATTACTTTTACAATGGAGAGGGATGAAATCAGTTCTACAAGTTCACACAATTAAGAGAAGGGAACAGAGAGATCCATGTCTTCTGATTTCATGTGGAATCAGATACGATCTATTTCTTATGAACATCACCAGTTGTCTTTGCCTGGGTGGGCAGTGACAGTATACCACTGAGGCATTCTCATTGCTTATTTTTATCTTCTAAACAGCTGGGTGCGTGTTTTCTGAATTCCTCTGGTTAGTAAATATAGTTTAACATCAGTTTCTGCAGAAATTGCTTCTGTTTGTGGCCAACATTCTTTCAGGATTTGAATCCATTTAAAGGTTGTGAATAGCTTCTTCCCTCAGCATCCAGGTTTGACCTTCAAGGTTGATGTTACAAATGGTTCTTTTAAAAAATATTATGGAGGCAAGATACACAGTACAGTGGATAAAGCATCAAGCCTGGAGCTGGGAAGACCTGCATTCAAATTCAACCTCAGACATCTTCCTAGCTGTTTTACCCTCAGCAAGTCACTTAACTCTGGTTGCCTAACCCATATTGCTCTTGTGTCTTAGAATTAATAAAAAGGGGGCAGTGAGGTGGTTTGGTGGATTGAGAGCCAGACCTGGAGATGGGAGACCCTGTTCAATTTTGGGCCTGTTCAAATTTGGCCTTAGATACTTTCTAGCAGTGTGAACCTGAGCAAGTCACTTAACCCCAATTGCCTAGCCTTTATCACTCTTCTGTTTTGGAACTGAGATCTAGTATCCATTCTAAGAAGAAGGTAAAAATAAAAATAAATTACTTTGTCCCTATGAGTTATTTCCATAGTTGTTGATAGAGGTAGTGGTAATAGTGGTAGAAATATTTTCTAACTTTAAATGATTTAATTTGCATGGTGGTTCCATAAAATGGAATAAATTTGAATGGGAGTAATTCCTTTTGGAAGTTTCAAAGACTGATTGAAGTAGATCAAAGTCCTGTATTGTGGTAGAAACTTATTGGGTGACTGAACATCATGGCTGATAGAGTGGAAGAATGTGCCATTGACTTAGAATCAGAGAGAGGACCTGGTGTCCAGTCTTAGCTTGAGTTCTTACCTTCTGTGTGATTTTATATTAGGCTGTGATATAAAGGGCACTGACTTTAGATTTAGAAGACCTCGGTTTGATTCTTGCATGTCTCAAATTGGATGTCCTCTGCAGTCATTTCCAACTCAACATGCCAGTCAGTCAATAAGCAATTTAATAAGCACCTACTATGTGCTTGGCAGACAGTGTGCTAAACCCTCAAGATTAAAAAAAAAAAAGCAAAAAAACCATCCTCTGCCCTCAAGGAGCTCACAGTCTACTGGGGAAGATAACATGCAAACAGCATATAGGGTCACATGGGTAAAATGGAGAAAAATCAACCTAAGGAAGGCTACTGTTATTAAAGGGATAGCATCTAAAGCAATTCATTCCCCCCCCCCCAAACCGTCCCCTGTTGAGAGTACCACCATCTTCCTTGTCTATAAGTGAGCAGTTTGTTGGCATCCTCTGCTCTCACTTGTGCCAACCCCATATTTCCAATCTGCTGTGGAATCTTGTCATTTCTCGTCAGTACATATCTCATGGGTCCTCTCCTTTTTACTCCCACTTGCCAGCCACCCTGGTGTAGATCCTCATCATCTCTCTTCTGATTTATTGTAGTCACCTTCTAGTTGATTTTCCTGCCTTAAATCTCCCCTTCACCCTGCCTCCCACTCAATTTCCAAAGTGAAAAAAGCTTTGTTAAGCATACATGTCATCCCGATCCCCACTCCAATTCAATAAACTCTAGCGAATCTCTAATTAAATATAAAATCCACTCTTTGTCTTTCCAAGTGCTTCACAACCTGCATCCTTCCTCTCTTTCCAGTCTCTTTAGCATTTACTTCTCTTCATATATTTGACAGTCTAGCAATATTGGCCTTCTTGTTCGTGACCTTCTTATCTCAAGACTTCATGTCTTTTCACAGTCTGTCCCTCCTCTCTAGAATGTTCTTCCTCTTGTCTTCCTTCAAGACCAAGACTCAGCTCAAATTCCACCTTCTTCAGGAAGCCGTTTTAGTCTCTTTTCTCCTTTAGTGTCTTCCTTCCGAGATGCCCATCTGTTTTTAGTTGTTGTTCAGTTGGTTTTTTTAGTTAAGTCCAAGCTTTGTGAACTCATTTGAGGTTGCCGTTTCTTTCTCTAGCTCATCTTACAAATGAGGAAACTGAGGCAAACAGGGTTAAGTGACTTGCCCAGGGTTACCCAGCTAATAAGTGTCTGAGGCCAGTCTTCAGCTCAGGAATATGAGTCTTTCTGACTCCAGACCTAGCACTCTATCCACTGAACCACCTAGCTGTCCCTATCTTGTCTACACAAGGTTGTTTGTTTGTTCCATTAAAATAGGAGATCCATGAGGTTAGAGAATGGTTTTGCTTTTCTTTGAACCCCGAGCACCTAGCACAGTGCTAAGCACATAGTAAATGTTTAATAAAATCTTGCTGATTCACTGACTTACTCTGAGATTCTGTGATTCTAAATTCAGTTGCCTTTCTTTTTTTACAAATGAGTTAATTTGACTGTCATAAATACTTTATGTGTATTTTTTTTTTAAGAAAGGGGGATAGAATAGGGAATTGGAAGACTGTAGTTTTGTCCTGCCTTGACAAACCTGTTTGTTTGTTTCAGGTAGGATGGAGCCAGACCCTTCTCCACCAAGTCCATCCCACCTCCATCCACAACATGGACGGTCCCAGCTCAATGCAGCTGCCTCTTCAGAGCCAGGTGAAGAGGCTAAAGATCAGAGGCAGGGACCTCTGTCAGGAGATGGCCCATCCTCACCACCTTCAGCTACTGCTAAGCGTCCAACTAGCCAAGAGAGAGTGGTGAAAAATGGTAAGAAGAGATAGAAAAAAAGACAACTTTTATGCTATTTCTTAAATTCTTAAGCTTGTTCCTTTACTTTGAAATTTTCTCTTCCAACCTTCTTTTATGAAAATATATTTTATGAACCCTCCTCTCTGTGTGGTAAGGTGATAGCTAGCTAATTTGATAAATTAGCCCATGCTAGTATTACGAAGTACAGAAATGATCTTACAGATGGGAAAACTGAGGCTTACAGGAGGACAGGGATTTGTCTTAGGTTCCACAGGTAACAAATAGCGGTTAGGATTCAGACCCAGATCTGCTGACATATTTGAAAGTACTCTTTCAAAGCCAGCAAGATAACTTTACCTTCTGTAATATGGACTTTGAGCCTCAGAAAATCTACTTCTAATTCAAAGGAGTAACCCTTTGAGTGGTTAAGTTCAAGGACTCTGGTGGGCTGACTTGAGCTGGAAGATAGAGATTTTTAGGCTATGGAACTTTCAGATCATACTGCCTTGCACTTAAGACCTACTTTTCTCTGGAAGAGTAATTGTGATACGTGAGCTTACTTCTGAGATACACTGAATGTTAGTGGAGCATGATTGAAAGGGAGCCTTGTATGGCCTTAAGTTATGGGAGGCATGATATGATCTGTAAAAATGGAAAGCATATTGAATTTGGAGTCTGCGAGCCAAGTCTGAATCCTACCTGTCTCTCTGCCAGCAAGGCTACCTTGGGCAAAACATTTTTCCATTTGATGAAGGGTGGATTAGATGAGAATGATAGTGATAACCCACAGTTCCAAAGGACTTAGAGACTTGAAAAATACCTCATATACATGATTTTATCTGAGCCACACAACTTTGGTAAGGAGCTATTGCAGATCTCTGTTCTATTTTATAGAGAAACTGAAGATCAGAATTTAACAGACTTTCCTATTGGGCACACAGTTAAATCCCTAAGGTCTAAAACCTGTGATCTAATGGTGAGAATAAATGGTTTGCCTCCCTCTCTGTGTTACCATGAGGCTGGAATTAGATAATATGAATAACAGCTCTTGCACCCAATTCCTTTCCACTCACATAGCTTAGATCAGGTCCTCATTAGTGATTTCCCTGATTTTTCCAGAACTTTCCTAACTGGCCTCCCTGCCTTGAGTCCTCTCACCAAGCCAGTCTGTCCTCTACACTGCTGGCCAAAGGATTTCCCTTAAATGCAGAAATGACCATGTGACTCCCCTTCTTTTTTTTTAAACCCTTACCTTCCATCTTGGAGTCAATACTGTGTATTGGCTCCAAGGCAGAAGAGTAGTAAGGGCTAGGCAATGGGGGTCAAGTGACTTGCCCAGGGTCACACAGCTGGGAAGTGTCTGAGGCCAGATTTGAACCTAGGACCTCCCATCTGTAGGCCTGGCTCTCAATCCACTGAGCCACCCAGCTGCCCCCCTTCTTTTCCTTTTTGATGCAAGTTAAGCCCTTTCTTCTTCATGACCCTCCCCACCATCACCCCCAACTGCTAGTACCTTTCCTCCTGAGCTACCTTGTATTTAGCTACTGAGTTCATATTTATTAATTTTATATTTATATGGCATATATTTTGGTATGTACTTGTTGTCTCCCTCATTAGAGTCCTTTGTAAACTTATTATCAGCAGTTTGTTTTAATCTTTGTACTTGTATCACTAGCACCTCATATACTTATGATCAATAAAAAAAGCTTTGTAAACATTATGCAAAAAAAGTAAGGTCATATTAATTCCCTCCTCTTTGGGCCCACTATCTATAAGAAGAAACTAACACTCTGGTTTTAGCATGAGAATCTCACCAAAGATAGTCTCTTTCCCTTTGAGATGAATTCAAATTTTGGTTTTCTCGGAAGGAGATTATCAGATTGAATTTTGGCCATTCTTCTTTATGTATCTTTTTTTTATCATCTGGTTCTCATGAATTGTTGTCTCAGGGTTGTTATGTGGAAAAGAACCTTTTTATTTTGGTAAAAGAAGGCCATATCCTTTGATGCTAAAAGCCTCTGGTCATGGTAACCTCTTCTTATTGATTGAAATCAAAATGATTCAAGCAAGCCTTGGCCAATTGAATTCAGTTGTGCCCCTTTAAAAATTCTTGCACTCATGTAGATACCTAAAATCCTGCTTAGTTCTGTAGCCTCAGTCAATGTTGTTGGCAGTTGCATAAGCAAATTCTTCTGTTCTTAACTAGCTGTGTACTGTGATCAAGACCAGGGAATCAAATTTTTTAGAGTTTAAAGGAACCTTGGAGAATATTTTTTCCTTCCTTCACCCGAAAAAGCTTTATGGCAGAAACCCTGAACAAGAGATACTGGATCCCTTCCGTTACCCATTATTGCATCAGTAATTTTCAGTGAGTTTTTTTTTTATTTCAGTTTCAGAGAAGGGACAGAACTCTTCAGGGACAAGAGGACATTATTGATGGATTAGAGATGAGCCTTTGAGGAACACAGTGTTGAAATGTGGTAAACAAGTTAGCCCAACTGGAAAAGGATGATCATTTGATGTAGACTCAAAGAAATTAGAATGAGATAAGAGAGCTTGGAGATCATACAGTCCATTGTCTTCATTTTTTTAAATGATAAAACCAAAGTCAGAGCAGTTATGTGACTTCTTATACAGGTTTACACAGGTAGGTAGAAAGCAGGGCTGGAGCTTGACCTCAGACCTTTAAAATTAAAATTCAGTGCTCTCTTCCCTTTTCCTCTCTGGGCCTCAGCTTCCTGCTAGATGATAGGGAGCCTTTGTATGTCAGCCTAAGAAGTTTGGAATTTTATTTGGTAATGATAATAATTGCAAAACCCTTTCACTCATTTGAGATGTACAACAACCTTGTGCTACAGGTGCTACTATTATCCCCATTGTACAGATGAGGAAATTGAAGCTGACCGAGGTGAAGTATCTTGCCCAGGGTCACACAACTAATAAGTTTCTGAGACAGATTTTGAAGTAGGGTCTTCTTGACTCAAAATCCAGCGAGCGCCATAATCAGGAATGATAAACAAATTGTTGAGCAGAGAAGTGATGTGAGCAGACATATGCATTAGAGACTCTTCTGCCAAGGAGGGATGGAACAGGGAGAGTGGAGGTGGGAAGACCTGTTGGGAGGCAATTGTAGTCATCTACAGAGGTGGCATAATGAGCACCTGGACCAGCGTGGTGACAGCAGGAACAGAGAGTAGGGGAAGGACACTGAAAATGCCTTCTGGGAGGAGATAGCATCCTGTTTGGTTTTTAAAGGGTAAATAAGAGGACTTCAGCTGGTAGAATAGGCAATGGAGGAAGAAGGATGGGCATGGCAGTTGAACTCTGGAAGAGGGTAAGCAGAGGCTTGTGTACTCACAGAGGCTCATAGTCATCAAAGGACACAATGAAGGAAGATTTTAGAATCAAAATGTTTATCTAATAAATTTCTTTCTGAGGACAGAACCTCTCTGAACCAATGTCTGACACCTTAATCTCTAGAAAAATGTAATAGAAGTAAACCATTGAAGAGGGAACATCGTGTTTCTGTTTTGAATGTGAAGTAATAAGACTAGTTTCCTTTGTGGTTTGTGGAAGGAAATCTTTCATTGCTGTGTGGTCAGCCTTACACATTCAAATCCTTGGTCTTTCCTTACCTTCTATATCATTCCCCACCAATTTGTTTTTTTTAAACCCTTATTTTCTGGCTTAGTAACAATTCTAAGACAGAAGGACAAAGGCTAAGCAAATGGAGAAAAGTGACTTGCCCAGGGTTGCATGTCTAAGAAGTTCACAGATTTGAACTCAAGTCCTCCTAACTTCAGGCCTGATGTTTTATTCACTGTGCTACCTAGCTGCCCCTCTCCCATCAGTTTGTAAGGGATATGTTTATACCTCATACTGAAAGGTTGGGAAATGAGCCTTTATTTTTATCAGCTACCTCAGCCTTTAAAACTACATATTTCTTAGAACCATGTAGAATTTTTCCCAAAAATTGTCCATGTTTTAGGACAAAGAGATATTGCAAATAAATGGTACATGGCAGAAATAATAAACACATCCTTATAAACCACAATGTAATCAAAAGAGTATTCTGTTCAGGGAGCACTAACAAAAAACGTAACTCTCTTTCGCAAAAGAATGAACTGGTTACATTGAAATCCTAAAGTGATACTTTAAGGGGGGAAATGAAATTTTCTTTTTAGACCACATGGTAAAAGTACTTTTTGAATTTCCTAAAATAGGAATCTGGGTGGGTATCACTTCTGTCTTCCCATTTTATTTGCAGTGCCCTTTTGAGGGGATCCAGTCAATCCCTTTGCATTTCATTCCTCAGTGTGTACATTATGGTGATTGAGCAAGCCGGTAGGCATGATCTACATCTGTTACAACTGCCATTTTACTGAGAATTCTGGCCTCTGAAAGCCCTATTTCCTCCTGTTGTATGACTACATCTCTGACAAGTCCAATTATAACCTCCAGCTTTAGATTTCAACAGTGTGGAGCCATTAATTTCCTTCTGGTTTAGGATCTTTGGGACCTGGATGACTCATACAATGCCTTCCACCCTCCAGTAATTTTGACTTTATTGGATGAAGCTGATAAACATTCTCCTCTTGTTAATTCCTAAATAAATAATCTTTCATAGTTGATTATTGACCTTCTGCTTGTGAGGCAAGAGCTTCTCTTCTGATGTAGGTCCTACCACTGACTCATACTGAATGTGTAACCCTGGGTCAGTCATTTAAGTTCTCTCTGCCTCCATTTCCTCATCTGTAAAATCAGAATGATAAGAGCAGCATCTACCTTGCAGAGCTGTGAAGATCAAATGAAATTCTCTGTTTTCACAAATGTTAGATCAGGGTCATCATGACACTAATATTATACAACTGTGAAAATCAAATAAGATAATATAGTAAAGTATCTTGTAAATCTTAAAATCCTGTAAAGAAATGCTAGTTATATATTGTAGGACTATTTGCCCTTACACTAAACATATACATGAGAAATATGTATATGCAAAATAAAAAAATATATGCACACATACACACGTATACACACATAAATGCATGCCTATAATATCATGTAGAAGCTTCCACTCAAATGGATGAATGTGTTAAAGTAAAATATGCTCATCTGTTTATCCTATAGGGGATTATGGAGCAGGTAGGAAGATGGGTGCTAGACCCCATTTATTGATTCACCAACAGAGCTAACAACATCTGCAGACTGGTGACCCAAGAATAGAAGCCAGGTGTGCACATGGTCAATGTGTCATGTACACGTGAGTTGTTAATGTGGCATCTTGACCCGTTAGCTAATGTTGATAACAGAAATGAAGGTGCTTTGTAAACCTCTAAAGAGCTACCCAAGGCAGTAATTTAATATGTAATTTAATATAATCGTTAAGGTTTATGAAGCAATTTTATCATCATCATCATTAACTTCTCTTTATTCAGTGCCTACTTGTACTTTGGTGTAGAGGAAGATAGAAAATGTTGAAATTTTCTTTTTTCATTTCATCAGTGCCTTCTTTGCAATCATCCATCCTGGCAAGTAGGAAAACTGAGAGTCAGAGAGATGAAAGGAGTGACCCCCAGTCACGCAGCTAGTGAGGACGAGAACTGAGACTTGAGGCCTGGCCATCTGATTCCCAAGCCCCAGAAGAGTCTCAGACAGTACGGCCAGATGACTTGAAGTGTAAGGCAGGGTTTTATAGCATTTCAGAGCACTAGCCACCAACATGGCCTCTTACTGTGTACGAACAGGGCTTTGTATAGAGCAGGTCCCTAAATGCTTTTTGAGTTGACCTGTTGAATAAATGTATAACTTCATTTCCAAGGTTAAAGCCTTAGTGTTTGATCTGAGCTCTTAAACAGATCACTTGTGCTCCTTCCTCACTCCCTGTTTTGCCCCTCTGTATGATGAGATGGACTGGTAGAGGGGTCTCTATGGCCCTTCCAGCTAGGCTCCCCATTTCTTTCTCTGAACCTCCTACAGAACAGTTATAAGCTGTGCTAAGTATTTGTGGGGCACAGATAGAAGGAGAAATAAAAAGTACCTTCTTTGAAATATAACAGATGGAACTGATACTTCATTGTCTGGTAGCATGACAACTTTAGGGACAGACTTCTCCAGATGGTGTGGGATAATTAAAAGTAATCATAGTAGTTCATTTTACCTGGTCAATCTTAACCTTTTCTGGAGCCCCCACAGCACAGCACTCCATGCAAAAACAGGCCCACGCTACAAAAAGATGAACTACTTCTGCTGCTATAATTATTATAATTACCATCACAGAGCTTCATAGCATACAAAATTTATTTGCTGTCCCTTCTCTGAGATAGAGTTTTTGACACAGGCTGTCTATATAATGAAGTCTTTTTTGCTGAATTCAATTAAAAAAAAATTGAACATCCAAGAGAACTTAGGCAAACTGCTGGGGGAGGGGGAAGAGAGAGAGATTGAGATTGGAGACTGCCATTTTCTTCTCTAACTCATATTGCAGATGAGAAAATTGAGGCAAACAAGGTTAAGTGACTTGCCCAGTCATACCTAGTACATGACTGAGGCCAGATTTGAACTCAGGTCTTCCTGACTTCAAGCCTACTCAATCTACCAAGTCATTTATCTACTTCACAATACAACTAGTACCCTTTTTGGCAGCCATAGGACAAATCATATTGCTGATTGACCTAGGAGTTAGACCACAGTCAAGCATGCCTTCAAATTTTTTTTGACCATTTTCTATTTTCTCAACATAGGCTTGGTGGTCAGAGACTCATGAGATTGCCCAGATAAATTATAATTCCTTTCCCTTTGGTGTGGGTCTTTATTAGACTCATAGAGCCTCAGATGGAAGTGACAGGCAAGTTAGACAACGAACATTTATTATCAGCTTCCTTTGTGTCAGGCACTAAGCATTAGGGACAGATTGGACCCTGCCCATAAGGAGATCACATTCTAAACAGAGTCCTGTAAATAAGGAGGTATTTGTGTACAAGATGCATACAGATCAGAGAGGAAGCAGCTTAGAGGGATTGTTGAAAAGTTTTCCTGCCAGAAATGTTGGAACTTCTGAGTCCATATCATCCAACTTATACTTGAACAACACTTTTCTACAACCTACCTGAGATGTGCTCATCACCCTTTGTGTGAAGTTAGCTCCATGGAAGGGGGATCCCCTGTAATCTTCCAGGGACGTCCCTTCCTTTTGATAACTAATTTTTGGGAAGCTTTTCCTTTGTTCAAATCTAAATTTGCTTTTTTTCAACTCTTACCCAGTGCTCCTATTTCTGCCCTGTGGAACCAGGAACAAATATAATCCTTATTCCATACAATAACCTTTCAAAGAACTAAAGACAGAACCCCATTCCCTTCAAGGCAATTTGATCAGCACTGACATGTATTGAACCAAGTCACAGATTGGCATTGAGCTGAACTCAAGGCTAAGAAGACTTGGGTTCGGGTCTCAACTCTGACATACTTCCTCTGTGATCCTGGGCAAATCACTTAATTCTCCCTTGGAGAACTCTCTAACACCCTGATTGCAGCAGAAGTGTCATCTTGTGTTGGTAGAATTTCTGCACCAGAAGCTCACTGCTCCACATCTCAAGTCTAGCCATTCTGCTCTCTGGACATTTATGAGTCTCTCGTGTACAAGACATTGTGCCAAGGGAGAGGAGGCAATGTATGGAGATCCAAAGTAAAGCATCCCCTGCCTTTCAGGAGTTTATTTTCTCTAGGAAAAATAACCCCTAGTTCCTTTAGCCACTTTTCATATTCAGATCTTTCAGCAATCTTGTTGCCCTCCCCTGGTTCTCCAAGCTGATGGCATCCACAAGTGAATTCTAGGTGTGTTCTGACCAGCTCAGAGGATCAACTTCCTAGTCCTGGTCACTGATTTTTATATCTAGTGGGAATTTCCATCCCCTTCATTTTACAGAGGAGAAAATGGAGGCCCAGGAATTTGGACAAAATCACAGAGCAATGTAGTGTCAAAGGGAAGGGAGGACCCTAGAGAGTGCTCTCACTTCTCTACAATAACTGTTGTTCACTAGTTCAGTCATGTCCAACTCCTTGGGACCTCACAGACCATACTGTCCATGGAGTTCTCTTGGCAAAGGTAGTAAAATGATTTGCCATTTTCTTCTTTAACTAATTTTGCAGATGAGAAAACTGGGAAAAACAGGGTTAAGTGACTTGTCGAGTGTTACACAGCTAGTAAGTGGCTGAGGTCAGATTTGAACTCAGATCTTCCTGACTTCAGGCCTGTTGCCCTATCCATTGAGCCAGTTGGCTGCCTCCCAGAATAATGAATACCCTTTTTGCCAGCCACAGGGCAAATCATATTGGTAAATGACCTAGGAGTTAGACCGCAGTCAACTATGAACCTTCTTTAAGAACTTCAGAGTAAGAAGGGACCTGAGAGACCATCAAGTCTAGCCCTCCCATTTTAAAGCCAAGAAAACCCACTTCCGTGTAGGGTGTGACTTGCCCACTTCACTTTGAATTTCCTCTGCAGAGGCTACCTTGTGAAGCCAGGCCTCCTGATTGCTCATGGGTTGCTCCTTCCAATACGCCAGGCTGCTTCTCTCTCTGCAGGGCAGTGCTGAGCTTCACTGGAGTCTCTAAAGGACTCTGCTCTGAGAATCCACCGCAGTGAACGTGTTTTCAGAAAGACAGCTGCCACCTCCCAGGTGCCTTTTTAAATGCTCATTGTGTAGCACTGAGCACAATGGGGACCAAGTCCAGATTGCTGCCAAAATGCTCATTTTAAAAAATTCCTCCTCCATTCTTTCTTGGGACGTGTAGAAAAAGCATTATTAAACAGTCGATGCAATTCCACAAGTCTCATCCCACCTACACTGTAATGACTTAGCCTCCTCTTTGGGAGAGGAGGGATTTCATACGCTTCAGTATGTGCACCCAGCGACAGCCAGGTTGCCATGAGTGGCAAAGCCTTGAATGGGCCTGAGATCATCGAGTTTGCTTAGAATCCTTTAACCAGCCCATGTTAGAGCTGGAAAGGCCCCTGAGACAGAAAATGTAAAGGATGGAACAGTTCTTAGAGCAGAGAACAGCAAAGCTGGAAGGAACCTTAGTGATCTTGTCCAACCCCCTCATTTTACAAATGAGCATCAAGACATTTCCTAGGTGTTTTCCCATTCCTGTTCCCCTTCACCACTTTAGTCTGTGACTCACATTGTGATTCCCCTTCCTGGGTCTTGGTGTCCTCCTGGTAGTGTTTGTACAGTGCTTTATGAATTACAAGGGGCTTTTCTTACCTATACTCTTTCATTTGATGCTCCAAACAGCCTTGGGAGATTTAGTATATCCCTATTTCACATAGATATTATTATTATATATACTATTATATATATCCTTATGTTACTGATGAGGAAACTGAGGCACCAAGAGGTCAGGTGATTTGCCCAGGATCACACAGGTAGTACCTGTCTGAAGGATTTGAACTGAGGTCTCCTTGATTCTAAGTCTAACCCACTATCCACTTTACTATCTAGCTACCTCTCTGTAAAATGAAGGGGTTGAAATAGATGGGTTCTGATGTCCCTTCTAGCTGTAAGATCTGTTGTTCTTTTTAAAAATTAATTGATTTTTCACATTTATTTTTTTTTAATGATGAGTTCCAAGTTCTCTCCATCCCTTAAACCCCTACCATACTCCTTGAGAAGGCAAGCAGTATAATACCCATTATACACAAGTAAAGTCATATAAAACATGTTTGCCTAATTACAGCTAGGCCCAGATTATTTCAAAAGGTGAAACCCTAAAGGGGTCGCATTATTTGAGTTTTGGGTCCGTATTTCCATTATACTGTAACCATCCACCATATCTGGCATAATTATAAATTGTGAATTCAAATACAACCATTTTAGGGGATTCATTGTTCATACCAATCAGGACTTTGCTGGTATGGAATTTATGAAACTTCTGGAATGAGAGTAGGAGAGCTCCTCTTGGGAGGCTGAAACTGGTTCCTTAGAAAATCAAATGCAAAATAATACAATCTAATGACATTTTAAAGCTATTAGAATGCTATTTCTTTTTGTTATACAATGACTATAATCAGGCGTTCCTTTCTTTCTTTTTTTTTAAAGTACATTAGTGTGGCAGCTCAGGTTGTCCCACGGTAAATGTTGTGAATCAATTCTGAGTAATTCTTCTCTCTTCCTCAGGAGCAAATCTAGTCCCTGATGACTTTGGCACTTGGCTTTGTTCTATTTTCTGTCCCCATCCCACTCTCATCCTCTGTTTCCCTCTCCTGCTATGAGTTCTACAAAGAGAAAATGGATTTCTCTTAATGCTCTTTTGAGCATATGACCTCAAGTCCTTTCTGGAACTAACTTTCTCTGTCTAAAAAATTTGAGTATATGCTATATCCAAGCATGGCTTTTCTCTGCTCAAAAAACCCCAAGTGCTTTCCTATTGCTTTCTGAAGAACATGCAAATTCTTCTGCCTGGCATTCAAGGCCTTCTTTAACCCAATGCTCCCTTGTCTTTCGGGACTCCTTGCCCATTTCTCTTCTCCATGCCCATCTTGTTACTGGCTAGCCAAATTGGACTGTTTTCTGTGCCCCAGATCACAGCCTATGTTTTCTCACACCTCACCATCTTGATCAAACTGATTCCTCTTGAGACCCTACCCATCTTTTAAAGGCAAGCTCAGAGACTGCCTTTTCTTTAAGCCTGCTCTGATCCCCACCCAGGTCCTTCTCCCCGAGACCTCATCCAGCACTTCTATTTTGCAGCTCTCTAATGCATTTATCATGTAGTATTGCCATTTGTAGTTGCCTTATATAAAGTAGGTGCCCAGATGCTATCCTTTTACTCAAAACCAAAAGTACTTCCATTCACAGAGCTCGATCGACTTCAGGGGCAGAGGCTGTCATCAGCTCCAATTTTGTCCATTATTGTCTTTTTTTGTTTCTGATTCCCTTCAGTCATCTAAAGTGACCTCTGCCCTCCATGAGCAGGACGTCAGTGTGCCCGATTGCAGGAGTTCATTGATGGCAATTGGACCTGGAGTTTCAATGAAATCATTATGGTGTGACCTTGTGCTAGAGCCTGGGTTTGTGTTATGTCACAGCATTAGAGTCATTCCCCAGAGACCTGCTTTGGCCAGTTCTTAGTTCCATGACTGTGGGCAGCACATCTTTCTTCTCTTGAGTGACCCTGACAGAAGATCAAAAACTCTTCTTCCAGCCAAACGAGATGCTCCTGCCATGTTGCTCCAGCTGGGTTGCTTTTTTCATGCTTGGAATGTTATCACCTCCCCTTTGCCTTTTGGAACTGTCCCTTTTAGGGTCTAGGTTAAGCTCCTAGGCTGTCTCCTCCAAGAGATCTTTTCAGATGACTTTAGTTGTCGATAACCACTCCCCTAAATCTTCATGCGTTTATTATGTATCCTATGTTTGCTTTATCTCTGAATATGTTGTATCCTAGCAGAATTAAAGATCTATGAAGGCTGGCTGTACCTACCTCAGTACCTTGAGAGCTTATGGTATTTGCCCAGGATCACAAACCAGTATTGTTACTGATATTATTATTGCTATACAAAGTAACCTATGGAATACATAATGTAAAATAATATGTAATAATAATAATAGTAGCTAGCATTTATATAGAATGTTTAGACTTGCTAAGGGGAAAGAATGTATTAACTTGTGGAAGCATGATTTGAATCCAGGCTTCCCTTGCTTTAAAGCCAACTCCTTATCCACTATCAAGCTACCTTGCCATGAGAACAATTCATAATTTCCTAGCACTTTTCAGTTTATACAGACCTTTTTTCCAGGAGATGAATCAGGAAATCAGATTTATCCCCATTTTATAGATAAAGAACCTGCTACCTGGAGCAGAATAGTAGGTCTCAGCCAGAAAGGACCAGATGTCATATGGTTGAACATCTCCATTTTACAGATGAGAAAACTAAGATCCAGTTGGTGTGGCTTCCCCCAAGTAAAAGGGGCAGGGCTAGTCCTTGCACCGAAATCATCTGACTCCTGAGTAGTGCTGTTGCTATAGTTAAGATGCCCCTTCTTTAAAACAGGCCATTCTAGTCGGATTCTAAATTTTATCCATCCCCGGGCTCATGCTTTTAACTCTTGGGAATTTTTCTTCATTGAAGTTTTCCATTTTATTTTGTCGACTGTGGATGTTCATGATTCTTTTCCCTTAGCTTCTCAGTTTCTCTCCTACTTTCTACTATCCCCTCCCCCTCCCTTCCCCTAAGCATCTCCTTTTCATTACCCACGTGAAGCAACAGTCGTGATCACAGAGCTTGGACATGCCACCCAGGCTTCTAGCAGATTCCTAATACCTGTGGGTGTTCCTTTTTCTAATGTTGTACCCTGAAATCTTTCCTGAGAAAGCCTCACTTTTCCTTTCATGCTTTTTAAAGACTTGTTTTTCTTCAAGTTTTGAAAACTTGAGTGACTTTAAAAGGAGGGGAAGGAAGGGGGCCATCTTAACTGCAAGTATAAAAATAAATGCCCCTCCTTTCTAAGTGATTTGCAGTATTCTTCATCTGGAGCCAGTGATGAATATTATTCAGATCAATGCAGAATTTTATAGTTGATTGGTGTTTAGATTCATAGCTTGAAGAAATCTTGAAAGCCATTTAACACAGTTCTGTTACTTTGTAACAAATATTTACAACTGGACCATATCCAGAGGGTATTGGCAAGAGAAATGGAAGCCATGTGTTACATGTATTGACTGGGAGAAATGGGGGCCTCTAAACCTATAGAATAGAAAACTTGGAAAAAGGTGAAATAGCTGTCTTTGAGTACTCAAATCCCCTAAAGGGATTGAGTAATTTGGCCAAGGTCATACAAATAGGACAGAATTAAGATTCAAATCTAGTTCCTATGACTCCAGATCCAGGTAATATTATATAACTGATTGAATGGGCTCTGGGTTAGTTTCTGTTTGTGTTTCATTTTTATGATGAAGGTTATGAAGTGCCTGGAGTCAAGAAGACTCATATTCCTTAGTTCAAATCTATCCTTAGACACTTACTAACTGTATGACTTTGGGCCTCAGTTTCCTCATCTATAAATTGAGCTGGAGAAGCAAACCATTCCAATATCATTGCCAAGAAAACCTCAAAAAGTGGTCATCAAATGTCAGAATGACTGAACAGCAACAACAACAAATAAGTATTTGGTTTAGTAAGTAATCTGGTTTAGTCCACCCAGGAGTGTTGGGGGCCACATGCAATCATTGGGACCTTTGATCTAGACAGTAATACATTTAGGTGGATTTGGAAAAGATTGAATGACTAGACCCAAAGATAGTCATTGATGTCAGCTTGGATGAAGTGGCCCTAGAAATCTGCCTTTGCTGCTGTAATCTTCAACACTTTTATCAATGGCTTGGACAAAGGCATAGATAAAATATTTATTATGTGTACAGATGATACAAGCCTAAGAGGACTAGCCAGTACATTGGCTGTCAAATTTAAAAATTATCTCAGCAGACTAGAATGATGGATCAAATTTAAGAAGATGAAATCCATGGAAGATAAATATAAAGTCTTGCACTTAATATTCAAAAAATAAACTTCACAAGTACAAGATGGAGGCGGTGTGGCTAGCAGTTTATGATTTCATTTTGTTTTGTTTTTGAAAACTACTGGTCCAATGAATCAACAACATGGCATTGAGAAGTGTGGCGTCCAGAAGCAGAAGCTGAAGGCCCTACCATACTTTGCTTTGGTCAGCCAACATCTAGAGTAGAGTATGGAGCTCTGGGTGTCACTTTTAGAAAGAATATTTACAACTGGACCATATCCAGAGGGTATTGGCAAGAGAAATGGAAGCCATGTGTTACATGTATTGACTGGGAGAAATGGGGGCCTCTAAACCTATAGAATAGAAAACTTGGAAAAAGGTGAAATAGCTGTCTTTGAGTACTCAAAGAGCTGTCATTGTGGCAAAGGGATTAGAATCGTTCTGCTTGGTGCAGGCAGACAAAAAGAACTGGGAAAAATCAGAGGCAAATGCCCAGAAGCAGACTTTAGATTTAATGAAAAGAATAATTTCAAAAGCATATAAAAACAGTCCAAACCTGGAATAGGTGGCCTGGGAGATGATGGGTTCCTCCTGACAGGAACATTTCAAGCAAAGGCTAGACAACTACATGTCAGCAGCCCTGTAGAGAGGAAATCATTTTTTAACCCTTCTAATTCTGAGATTCAATGCAAAAAAATTTCCTTTGTTCATCTAGTCCTAAAATCTACCACATAATTTAATAGAGTAGAAAATCACTAGACTTGGGATTAGAAGCTCTGGATTCTAGTTCTGGCTCCCCTACTTTATAGCCCTGTGGCCCTGGGCTTGTCACTTAACCTGTCCCAGCCTCAGTTTCCTTATCTGTAAAATGGAGATAATAATAGCACCTACCTCTTTGGGTTATTGTAGATCAGGTAAGATAACATATGTGAAACATTTTCTCATCATTAAAGTTCTTTGTAAATGCTTTTAAAAATCATTTTGTTAAATGTCTGGCCCTCCTACTAAGTGTATGACCCAGGGAAAGTCATTTTTACCTTGTCAGGGTCTCTCTTTCCTCATTGATAAAATGACCCCCAAGGACCATTCGAACTTTTAATCTTCTGAAATTTAAGAAGCTCTCTCTCTCACCAGTGATTCTGGATTGTAAACCTCAAAATTTCTCAGACTTATGAATGTTAGGGATTTCGCCCATTTTGAGGAATCTTCTACTTAAAAAAATTCCCTAGAAGATGGTGAGAACTCTACTTGAGTGTGGGGGCTCCTAGCTATGGGAGTGTCCCTGCTCCACCCTACTTAAGACTGCTTTAGGACAGAAAACTGCTTGCTAAACAATGAAAGTACTTTGATCCATGCTTATGGAAGGGACAGGAAGTTCTTTGAGTCATGACTGTTTTAGAATTGATACAATGGGATACTAAGTACCTATAAAGGTGGGGCAACTTGTAAACTACTTAAACCTAAAAGGGTGATAACTTTTTCGGAGGTTTTTTCTTAATGAAATTTGTCGACACAGAAGCATTTTTTCCTCACTTACTAAAGAGATTAAAACTACTCAGCTGTGTATTCAAAATGGGCAGTCCTTTAGAAACATCTACAGTGATTGGTAGATGTAAGGACTTAGGGGAGGTGACAGAGGAGATTTTGCCCTTAAAAATAAGAGCTCAGAGAAGAGCAAGGGGCTTGATTTCTGACTCTCATTCTGAAGGAGAGCTCCTTGAGGAGCTCCTCTGAGGGGCTCTGTCCCTCTGGGGTAGGAGCTCTGGAGGCTCTTGAGAGAGGCCCTTTGAAACAATCTCTGGCTGGAAGACTCTTTGAGGAAGGACGCTGGCCTGGTGTCACTAGTATCCTTGTTTAGTCAGACCTTGTGGTGAGTGCTAAAAAAACTGACTGATTTCTCTTTTAAGACTCAGGTCTAGGCCATATTGGCTTGAGGCTCTTCATACTTATTCCTTTCTTACTCTCTCTCTCTCTTTCTTTGATTACTCATTGTATTGTTAATTAAAATCTCTATAAAACCCAATTGACTTGGGTATTTGAATAATTGGGAATATTTCCCTGGCGACCACCTTATATTTGATTTTAAACCCAAGACACTGTGGTGAAACATATTTCTGTGGTCAAATTTACTCACCCTCTCTTATATCTATCACAATTTATATCTTCCACTATTTTAATCACTACAGTTTAAGACCTCAACCATTTTAAATCTCACAGGATGAAATGGATTATCATTGTGTGCTCCTGTGTTATGATCTGTAATCTCTATTAGTCCATGAAAGCAGTTCAGCTAAAGTAGTTCAGATCAGTTGCTTAACCAGATTAAGTAGGAAATAATAATAGAACCTCATTAGTCATATAGAAACTTTCCACTCAGTACAAGAATGCCTTACCAGACAGTTAACCATTTTCTGCTTGAATACTTTCAGTATTTCTGAAAGAACTTCCAGTGATAGAGAGTCTGTCATTTAGTGAAACAGCTAATTCCACTATGGAGCTTCTTGTGTTAGAAAAGACCTCCCTCATTTTGTGCTGAATTCTGCCCACTGATGCTATTCATTTCTGCCCACCCCCACCCCACCCCTGGCCTTAAGGGGTTAAGTCTAATATTATGAAGGCCCTCCAAATGCTTGACTACATCGATCCTGTCTTCTCTCTCTTCTCTTCTCAAGATTAAATATTCCTAGGGCTGCCAGTAGATGCTCTTATGTCATGGGATGCACATCTTCCACCTCTTGCCCAGTTGCACTCCTTTGGAAGTACTACTGTTTGTCAATATCTCTCCTGAAATGTGGCACTGATATGAAATCACAGATGCTGTGCCTCATAATTTACACTAGGATAAAAGCTTGTAAAAATGGATTGAGAATATTTAATATGCTTCAAATTCAGGAATCAAGTTTGTGATATGGTAGCCAAAATAGTAGCTAGTGCAACCTTAGGCTACATTGAGAGAATTATAATGTCCAAGACTAGAGAGACAGTAATCTTACTCTCCTCTATCTGGGTCAGACTATCTGTATCTTGTTTAATTGGAAATACAGCCCCTGCTGATCTACATGAAACACATATTTTCAGTCCAAAAAAGAATCTCTCCATCTCTTTTCCTCTATGGACTATTTATCAATCAACACAACAGTTCTCTGCAGCAGTTGATGTGGAAATTGATAGTGGATTATGGCTGAAGGAGACCTTTGCTCCTGTGAGGTCCTACACCATGCCAACACCATAGAATTCTCTTTTTTTTTTTCAGAAATATTCCCCTAAATTATCACCAGCAGTTGAGGAAGCTTGCAGGATATACCTACAAAATTTGTTTCAAAAGTCCTAAAAAGCAATAGTCAAGACTTCTGGGTAAACATAGTGGCAGTCTAGATGCAGGACTCTTCCTCTTCTCAGCCCCTACCAATATTGACTACCTCAAAAGGCCAAAAAAATTCATGTGAACGAAGGGACTCTACAGTATGGAACAGCATTGAAGGTATGTGGGATTTGGGCATTTCCACACCATAAGGGGGTGAAAAAGATTCCACCAAACATGAGCTGATCTACCCTCCCCCATCCCACCTACAGAGCCAGAGCCAGAGCCATCGTGCACCAGAATAAGTGAGTGAGTGAGGGGCACCTCTAGGTCCTTGGCAGCTGACTATGACCACCAAAAACCTACCCCTGACACCCCAGCAGACTGAAGAGTGCAGACCGTGGGCTCCTGTGGGGAGATAGCAGAGAGAAGGGCAGCAAACAGCAGAAGCTGCAGAGACTCAAGAGCTGGCCTCAGGAAAAATCCTTGCTCTTTAGCCCCGATCACAGAGCCTGCCCATCTCAGATTTCTGATTGGAAAGGGAAGGAAAAACCACCATAGTGATGGCAAACAGTGCCCAGGAACAACTTCCCAATACCAAGAAAAACAAGAAGGGGTTGACCTAGGGTAATTTTTATGGAGGAAAAACCCAGGCTACAGAGGAAATAGAAGAGGAAATACAAATAAATGCACCAAAACCTTCCCAAAAAATGGAAATTGGCCACAAGCTCTTGAAGAATTTAAATTGGAGCTTACCAAAAAGATGGAAGCCTTCTGGCAAGAAAAGTGGTAAATATTTCAAAAGGAAAATAATAGTTTAAAGGACAAGAACTCCCAATTGGAGAAACAGCTGGAAGCCAAAAAAGCAGGATAGACCAAACTGAAAAGGAAAACCACTCCTTAAAGATCAGAATTAGGCAATTGGAAGCCAATGATCTTGCAAAACAGCAAGAATTAATAGAGCAAAGTCAAAAGACTGATAAAATAGAAGAAAACATAAAATATCTCACTGACAAGATGACATCAGGAAAACCGATCACAAAGAGACAATTTGAGAATCATTGGTCTACCTGAAAACCCAGAAATAAACAGAAATCTTGACATCATAATACAAGAAATTATCCAAGAAAACTGCCCTGATGTTCTTGAACAAGGAGGCAAAATGGACATTGAAAGAGTTCATAGAACACCTTCTACACTAAATGCTCAAAAGGCAACTCCCAGGAATGTAATTGCCAAATTCAAGAGCTTCCAAGCTAAGGAGAAAATTTCACAAGAAGCCAAAAAGAGACAGTATCAAGGAGCACCAATCAGGATTACACAAGATCTAGCAGCTTCCACCATAAAGGACCACAAGGCTTGGAATATGATATTCAGAAAGGCAAGAGAATTGGGTCTTCAACCAAGGATTACGTACCCATCAAAACTGACTATATACTTTTAGGGGAAAGTATGGGCATCCAACAAAATAGAAGACTTCCAAGTATTTGTAAAGAAAAGACCAGAACTAAGTGGAAAGTTTGATATCCAAACACAAAAATCAAGAGAAACATGAAAAGGTAAATAAGAAAGAGAGAGTCCTTCTTTAAGGACTTCAATAAGATCAAATTGTTTATAGTAATATATAGGGGAAATGGCATTTGTAACTCACAGAAGTTATATTCACTATTATAGTAATTAGAAGAATCATTCACAGTAGGATATTGGCATAATAAGTGGTATAAGATGATATGCAAAAAAAAAGAAAAAGGGAGGGGGGAATTGAAGATGGCACCAAGAGAAACTTGAAGAAATAAGATAAATAGGAGAATCTTTATTATACAAAGAGACACATGGGAAGGGAAGGGAAGGGAAGGGGAAGAATACTATTATAAGAAGGAGAGGAAGAGAATGCTAACAGGTAATATTTAAATCTTACTTTCAGTGAAATCAGTTTGGAGAGGGAAGAACATCTAGATCCATTGGGGTATTGAATTCTATCTTACCGTACAGGGAAAGTGAGTAGGGAAAATTAAGGGGGAGAGGGGAGCGGGGAGTACAAAAAGGGAGGGAAAGAGAAGGGGGGAGGAACTTAAAAGACCCAATAAAAAATAAGAAGGGAACAAAAATGGAGGGGACAGAAAGGGAAGCATATTAAGGGTGGGGATTAGGGGGACTGAATAAAAGCAAACAACTATTTTAAAAGGATGTAGCAAAAGAAGAAAGGACAGAAGTAGGAGAGGATATCAAAATGCTGGGGAATGCACAAGGAGCAATCATAACTTTGAATGTAAATGGGATGAATCCACCCATAAAATGAAAACAAATAGCAGAGTGGATTAGAAAGCAAAATCCTACCATATGTTGTCTACAAGAAAAACACATGAGGCAGATAGACACTAAAAAGGTGAGAATTAAAGGTTGGAGCAAAACCTATTGGGCCTCAACTGAGAGAAAGAAGGCAGGAATTTCAATCATGATATCTGACAAAACCAAAGTAAAAATAGATCTGATTAAAAGTGATAGGGAAGTTAACTACATCCTGATAAAAAGCAGTATAGACAATGAGGAAAAACAGACAATGAGTAATAAAACATATATGCACCAAATGGTATAGCATCCAAATTTATAAAGTAGAAACTAGTGGAGTTGAAGGAGGCAATAGATAGTAAAACAATACTAGTGGGAGACCTGAATTTAGCACTATCAAATCTAGATAAATCAAACCAAAAAGTAAATAAGAAAGAGGTAAGAGATGTGAATGAAATCTTAGAAAAATTAGAGTTAGTAGATACGTGGAGAAAAATAAATAGCGACAAAAAGGAATATACCTTTTCAGCAGCACATGGTATATTCACAAAGATTGACCATGTACTAGGGCATAAAAACATGGCAAACAAATGCAGAAAAGCAGAAATAATAAATGCAAACTTTTCAGATCATAATGCAATAAGAAATAATAATCAGTAAGGGTACATGGAAAGCAAAATAAAAAATTATTTGAAAATTACATAATATGATTTTACAAAATCGGTTAAAGAACAAATTATAGAAACAGTGATTTCATTGAAGAAAATGACAATAATGAGACCTCCTTTCAAAATCTATGTGATGCAGCCAAAGCAGTACTAAGGGGAAAATGTATGTCCTTGAGTTCATATATTAACAAATGAAGGAGGGCAAATCAAGAAACTTGAAAGCAAACAAATTAAAAACCTCCAGATGAAAACTAAAATAGAGATCCTGAAAATTAAGGGAGAAATTAACAAAATTGAAAGTGAAAGAACTACTGAAGTAATAGATAAGACTAGAAGCTGGTACTTTGAAAACACAAATAAAATAAACAAAGTACTGGTCAATCTAATTTAAAAAAGGAAAGAAGAGAACCAAATCGATAGTATCATAGATTAAAAGGGAGACCTTACCTCTAATGAAGAGGACATTAAGGCATTCATTAAAAACTATTTTGCCCAATTATATGGCAACAAATATGGCAATCTAGGTGATATGGATGAATATTTACAAAAATATAAATTGCCTAGTTTAACAGAAGAAGAAATAGAATTCTTAAATAATCCCATATCAGAAAAAGAAATTAAATAAACCATCAAAGAACTCCCTAAGAAAAAATCCCCAGGGCCTGATGGATTCACAAGTAAATTCTATCAAACATTCAGAGAACAACTAATCCCAATGCTATATAAACTATTTGACATAATAAGCAAAGAAGGAGTTCTACCAAATTCCTTTTATGACACAAATATGGTACTGATTCCAAAGCCAGGCAGGTCAAAAACAGAAAAAGAAAACTATAGACCAATCTCCTTAATGAACATAGATGCAAAAATCTTAAAGAAAGTGATCATGAGGGTTATTCATAATGATCAGGTGGGATTTATACCAGGAATGCAAGGATGGTTCAATATTAGGAAAACCATCCACATAACTGACCATATCAACAAGCAAACCAACAAAAATAACGTGATTATATCAATAGATGCAGAAAAAGCCTTTGACAAAATAGAACACTAATTCCTATTGAAAACACGAGAAACCATAGGAATAGAAGGGCCTTTCCTAAAAATAATAAACAGTATTTATATAAAACCATCAACAGACATCATCTGCAATGGGGATAAACTAGAAGCCTTCTCAATAAGATCAGGAGTGAAACAAGGATGCCCATTATCACCTCTATTATTTAACATTGTACTAGAAACACTAGCAGTAGCAATTAGAGAAGAAAAAGAAATTGAAGGTATTAAAATTGGCAATGAGGAGACCAAGCTATCACTCTTTGCCGATGATATGATGGTCTATTTAAAGAATCCTAGAGAATCAACTAAAAAGCTAGTGGAAGTAATCAACAACTTTAGGAAAGTTGCAGGATACAAAATAATCCCACATTAAGTCATCAGCATTTCTATATATCTCCAACACATCTCAGCAACAAGAATTAGAAAGAGAAATTTCATTTAAAATCACCCTAGACAATATAAAATACTTAGGAATCGATCTGCCAAGACAAACAGGAACTATATGAATACAACTACAAAACACTTTCCACACAATTAAAACTAGATCTAAACAACTGGAAAAACATTAACTGCTCATGGGTGGAACGAGCTAACATAATAAAAATGACCATCCTACCCAAACTTATTTACTTATTTAATGCCATATCCATTGAACTACCAAAAACTTTTTTACTGAATTAGAAAAAACCATAACAAAGTTCATTTGGAAGAACAAAAGGTCAAGGATATGCAGGGAAATCATGAAAAAAATGCAAAGGAAGGAGGACTTGCAGTCTCAGATCTCAAACTATACTATAAAGCAGTGGTCATCAAAACAATTTGATACTGGCTAAGAGAAAGGAGGATCAGTGGAATAGACTTTGGGGTAAATGACCTCAGCAAGACAGTCTATGATAAACCCAAAGATCCCCACTTTTTGGACAAAAATACACTAATAAAATCTTCTAGGAAAATTGGAAGACAATATGGGAGAGATTGTTGGATTAACATCTCACACCCTAAACCAAGATAAACTCAGAATGGATGAATGACCTGAATATAAAGAAGGAAACTATAAGTAAATTAGGTGAGCACAGAAGAGTATACATGTCAGATCTTTGGGAAAGGAAAGATTTTAAGACCAAGCAATAGTTACAAAAAAATCACAAAATGTAAAATAAATAATTTTGATTACATTAAATTAAAAAGGTTTTGTACAAACAAAACCAATGTAACCAAAATTAGAAGGGAACCAACAAATTGGGAAAAAAATCTTCATAACAAAGACCTCTGGGAAAGATCTAATTACTTAAATTTATAAAGAGCTAAATCAATTGTACAAAAAATTAAGCTATTCGCCACTTGATAAATGGGCAAGGGACATGAATAGGCAATTTTCAGATGAAGAAATCAAAACTATTAATAAGCACATGAAAAAGTGTTCTAAATCTCTAATAATCAGAGTGATGCAAATCAAAGCAATTCTGAGATATCACTTCACACCTAGCAGATTGGTAACATGATAGCAAAGGAAAGTAATGAACGTTGGAGGGGATGTGGCAAAGTTGGGACATTAATGCATTGCTGGTGGAGTTGTGAATTGATCTAGCCATTCTGGAGAGCAATTTGGAACTATGCCCAAAGGGCAATAAAAGACTGTCTGCCCTTTGATCCAGCCATAGCACTGCTGGGTTTATACCCCAAAGAGATAATAAGGAAAAAGACTTGTATAAGAATATTCATAGCTGCACTCTTTGTGGTGGCAAAAAATTGGAAAATGAGGGGTTGCCCTTCAATTGGGGAATGGCTGACCAAATTGTGGTATATGTTGGTGATGGAATACTATTGTGCTCAAAGGAATAATAAAGTGGAGGAATTCAATGGGAACTGGAACAACCTGCAGGAAGTGATGCAGAGTGAGAGGAGCAGAACCGGGAAAACATTGTACACAGAGACTGATACACTGTGGTACAATCAAATGTAATGGACTTCTCCATTAATGGCAATGCAGTGATCCTGAACAACTTGGAGGTATCTATGAGAAAAAACTATCCACATTCAGAGGAAAAATTGGAAGTAGAAAAATAACTGCTTGATTACATGGGTCAAGGGGATATGATTGGGGATGTAGACTCTAAATGATCATCCTAGTGGAAACATCAACAACATGGAAATAGGTTCTGATCAAGGACACATGTAAAACACAGTGGGATTGTGCGTTGGTTATGGGAAGGGGTGAGGGAGGTGAGGGAAATAATATGATTCTTGTAACCAAGGAATAATGTTCTAAATTGACTAATTAAAATTTTTAAAAAATAGTCATTCGCCTTCAGTACCCCTATTCTTAGCAGTGAATGGTATGTAAGCAAATTTAAGGCTTCACAAATAAAACAGGAAAGAGAGAGCAGCCAGGAATCATAAAATCAGGAGATATGGAACAGAAGAAGCCTTAAAGGTCAAGCAGTTCAACCCCTTCATCTTATAAAGAAACTGAGGACCATAGAGAAAAAATAACTTACTTGCCCAAGAATACACAGTTGAAATCTGTTTAATCTGTAAGCAAACTGATATGAATCACACTTGTGTAATGTTGATTGCTCAGTCAGGATCATCTTCTGGGGGAGAAAAATTGGACTCAATCTTTCTCTCTCCACCATACTATCTATGCTTTGGTCCCATCCCCTCCTTCTATGAGGGCCACTTTCTTCTTTAAGAACAAAATCAGGTGTCACCTTCTTCACTGAAGCTTACCAGCTTTACTTGCATGTATATATCTCTTTCATACCCTTCTTAGATTATGAATTCTTTGAGGGCAAGCACTGGATCATATTTGATTCCTGTAGTTCCTAGTGCTATGTCTAGTGCTTAATAAAGGCTGAATTTAAATTTACATTTAAGACTCAGCCGTAACCTTTTCCCTATTGTTTCTATGAGAAAGATACCAAAAGATACCTCAGGAATTCTGTAGGATGGAGCCACTACCTATTTCTGAGAACCCAGCTTCATTAAAGACTTTTAAGCCAAACTTTTACCTATCCTGAGAGAATCATTATTCCATTCTGGCATGACTCAAGTAATGATTATGGCAATTTTAAGTGACATCTTTGAGTACAGGACTCAAACATTCCCTTTCTTCTTTGCCTAAAAGTGTCGAAACTAACTTCAGCAATTTTGCTTCTAGAATCAACTCAATGAATCTCAACGTAGAAAAGTAATTCCAGCCTGAAAATGACTATTTGAGCAGTATAGATTGCCAGATTGGAGAGTTTAGCATCCTAAGTATTTTAGCAAATGGCATTATGTACAAGTCCATAAGCTTTTTTAAATACCTACTATGAAATACCTACTAGCATTCTGTGCTAAATCCTGGGGATATCAGGAAAGCCCAAAAAGCACCCTGCCCTCAAGGAGCTTTCAGTTTAATGAGAGAGTAAACATGCAAACAACAATGTGCAAACAAAATAGATATTGGATAACTTGGAGATCTTCTCAGAAGGAAGGCTTAGAGATTTAAGAGAACTGGGAAAATGCTACTTACAGAAAATGGGACTTTAGCTGTGACTTGAAGGAAACCAAGGAAGCCGGGAGGAAATGAGGAAGGAGAGCAGGGCATGAGGGATAGCCAGTAAAAATGCCAAGTGAGAAAGTTCTTATCCAAGGAACATTAAGGGACCCTCATAACTGGGTTATAGAGCATATGGAGAAGTGGAAGGTGGAGGAAACTGGGAAGGAAGGGCTTTAAAAGCTAGAGTATTTTTCTCTTTGATCCTGGAGGTAATATGGCATCACTGAAATTTGCTGAATAGGGGGATGATGTGGTCAGACCTGCATTTTAGAAAGATCACTTTGATAGCTGAATGGACTAGAGGGGGAACAGACCTAAGGCAGGGAGACCAGTGTGATAATTTCAAACTTTATATTATTGGATTATGATGTGATGTCATATTTAATGTTAGAATGCCAAGACTGAATCACTTAAGTGATCCTAATGCCCATAGAAGCATAGAGTCAAAACAGAGAGTTTGTACTTTTCCAGTAACTCTGAGTCAGGTGGATAAGGCCTGCAGTTTTTCATGAAATGAATTCTTGACCTACTGCAGGGTCCTTGAGTCATTTTCCTCCTTCTCCCTTAGTTAGCATTAACCCCTTCCATTGGTCTGTGGGCCTGATAAAGAAAGTGTTTCTTCCTGAGCTTCACCCAAGCCTGATATTAATAAAGAACCCCAAGAACTTTCCACTAGATCTGGGTCTGATTTGAGATGCCCTCTTTCTGAATCTGGCACTGATTTACCTGTTCTCAACCAAGCCCATTTTTAAGATACATCTTGCCATGTGAATCCCACCTTAAGAGATTTTCCCTTCCCAACATATCTCTCTACTTCTCAGACTGGGGTGAGTTTCTTGTATATGGGAAAAAACTTTAATTATATTTCTATATAATGTGTATATGCACATGTGCAGATGGATGGATGAATGAATAAATGGATGAATATATGCTTTGTTTGCCTGCTTACTGAGTCACATAACAAACAATAAAGCTCATAATCATGTCATTTCTTGAATATCCTTTTTCTAGAAAACCTGAACTGAGGTATTTTGCTTTAACTCAAGTCCTTGAGATCAAGTAAAGGAATCAGCCAGAAAGCTATGTAGTGGTCCAGGAGTGAGATGATAACCTGAACCAGAGAAGAGAAGGAGGTATATCTGAAAGCGGATGAAAGGGGTAGAATCAACATGATTTGGCAGCAATCAATAGTCATGTAGGTTGGACAACAGGGAATGGATGAAAGAGTGTGAAGTCGAGGGTGGCACCTGGTGTGTGAGTCTGGGTGCCTGGAAGCCTGCTGGTAACTTTAAGTTGATTGAATAGGATAGGAGTTAACATAGTTAGACTGTACTTGAGGAAAATAACTTTGACAGCCAAGTAGAAGATAGTCTAGAATGGAGAGAGGCTTGCTGGCAGGGTATGGCAATAGACCAGGTATGAGGTGAGGAGAGTCTGCAACAATGTGATGGCAATGTTAGAGGAGAGAAGTGGCATGAATGAGAGGTGTAACAAAGGTAACATTGACAGATCTTGGCAAATGATTGGCTGTAGGAGAGTGAGTGATAAGTCGAGGATGACACCTGAATTTTGAGTTTGGGCAACTAGGGACAATGCTTGTACCCTTTTAGTACAGTAATAGGGAAGTTAGGAAGATGGAAGGATTTGGTGGCAAGACAAATGCATAGAATTTGGGGCTTGTTGAGTTTTGAGGACATCTGGTTTGAGATGTCCAGTAACCAGTTGGAGATGTAAGACTAGAGGTCAAGGGAAAGATTTGGGCTGGACAGGTAGATGTGAGAATTATCTACATAGAGATGACAGTTGAATTCACTTAATGAGATCTTCAGATGAAATATAGAGGCATAAGAGAAATGGGCACAGAGCCTTGGGGTACTATGATTAGATGTGACCTGGATAAAAATCTAGCCTAAGAGACCCAGGAGGGACAGTCAGAAAGGCTTCTAGGAAGATTACAAAGCATTGTGAACTATACTAGGTCTTTGGAATTTTGAGCTCATGGAAATAATAATGTAAGAAATCATTTAACTTGTTTTGTCTCTAGCCCTAATAGATTAAAGCTGCCTGGGGCATGCTGACAGATGTGGAACCTGGGGACCAGGAGCTATAGCCCTAGATAGTATGTTAGCTAGTAAGTAGCAGAGCTACAGTGAGATCCCAGGTCTCCTAACACCTAAGTTTGTGTTCTTTTTTTCTTCCTGATGAAATTTGAAATGCCTACCATTTCATGTTTATTAGAAGTTTAAAATTGCATGCTTTTGCTGTAAGCCTTTGGCATGAGGCCAGCGACACATTAAGAAATTTAAATGTATTGACAGCAGCAATAATGTTAATGAAGAAACAACACAAAAAATATGTCTTACTGTATCCTGGCCATCTGCACTGGAATTTGAATAATGCACTAAAAACAGATCAGTGAGAATGCCACCAGATTAGGCTTGTCAGAAGTACCAAAGGTAAGATTCCCTCCTAAGAGATGTGTTTTCATGCTTTCTGTCTCTGTCTCTGTCTCTCTGTCTCTCTCTCTCTCTCTCTCTCCCCTTCTCCCCTCTCTCTCCCTTTCTCTCTCTGTTGTCATGGATTGTAAATCAAGGGACCCTTATTAGGAACACAAGGGTCCATTCCAACAATGATGCTGTTTAAAGGAAAAAGCCATTCCATGAATTTTTTCTTTGAACTCCATTTTTAAAAAAGTACATCAACACCATCTTCCATTGAATTCAATAGGTGCTTTTGTGAGTTTCTGTACTGTACTTGGCATTAAGATGTTACAGTGACTCAGAACTTCTTCATAAAAAGATTGGTCAAAGAAATTGGGAATGTTTAACTTAGAGAAGACTTAAAGAGAAAAGATTTTTCCTAACCAAAAGCCAACATGTTAGCAAATGCTCTGACTTTGCCTGGGTGACCCTTATAACCCTTGATTCTGTCATCTTCCTAAGCGTGTTTCTTGATGCTGTTCTAACTGCAGCTGGGTTTGCCCAGTTGCTAACATTGCATGATTGGTGCTTGTGTTTTTCCTGGGACACTCCTAAATACATCTCCCACCCCATAAGACATTCCTGCTCTCAAGTCAGTGAATGCCATGGCTCTGGCTGAATTTCTAAGTGATCCCTTCCAGCCTTCCTGATGTAATATTTGGAAATTAAAACTTGTGTTAACTGGTTGTCATTTCTTCTAGTAACCTGATTTATTTTTACCCTCCTGTTTAGCAATGACCATCTTTGCATTGAGGGTCAATGGACCAGGGTTCTAATTCTAACACAGCCATACTTTAACTTGTATGGCCATGAACTCAAGATATTTTTCTCTGGATGCCTCAGTTTCCTCATCTTTAAAATGAGAGGGACAGGACTAGAGGACCTTTTAAGATCCTTGTAGCTCTAAATCTGTGCCACTTCCATATCACAGCTTGTATCCTTATTACTTAACCATATTGTCCACAAGTCCCTTAGTTAACCTCCACTGTAAAAAGAGGAAATTGGTTCTGATCGTCTTTAAACTCTCTTTCTGCTATGACATTCGGTGGTTCTAAATTCCTGTTTTTGTTGAAAAGCAGTAAATTCAGACAACTTTTCCCTCAGTGGAAAAAGTTGGAATTGATCTCAAATATTAGTTTGGCATTTGTGTATTTGCTGAAACATTATAACTTGTCAGATTGAAGCCAAAATAATTTTAAATGTGTTTTGTTTTGTTTTTGCAGTGCTATGAATAATTGTTAAAAATTAATCATACCAGTCTGGAAATGAGAGATATGACCCCAGACACTTCCTACCTGTGTCACCTGGGCAAGTCACTTTACCCCAATAAAGCCTAGCCTTAACTGCTCTTATATTTTGTAATAGATTTTTGGTATCAATTTTAAGACTAAAGGAATGAAATATTTGTTTTTCTTTTTAAATTTTGAGCTAAAACCATTATTTCAGCTATTAGATCTTTTTAAAAATCATCTAATGCCTTTAAAAAAAAAAAGACAAGAATGTGAAATCATATCTGGGGCCAGTTCTGTCTTCCAATGTGTAAGGAAGTACACCTTATCTTCTTTGATCCTCACAACAGCCTCTTGAGGCAGACATGCTAGGTACTGTCCCCATTTTACAGAGGAAGAACCTGAATTTCAAGCCTAGGACTTGTCCATTGGCATGTAGCTTGTTATCACTAGAGGAAACCAGGTCTTTCCTGACTCCAGCTCCAGGATTCTTTCTGTTATGCCACTTTGGGTCCATCATCCATGATTTAAGTGAAACTGGGGCAGGGGAGGATGGGAATGGGATGCAAAATAGAATTCTAGTCTTCTCTCTGGCAACATTTTGTCATTTCTCATCTCTGGGTCTTAGTTTCATCCTATATAAAATGAAAGAATTTTGTCATTTTCTTGGTGGTATGAACTGTGTCACTTTCATCTCTGTATTTTTAGTATCTAATATATGTTGATATAGGCCAGCACTCTCATTTTACAGGTGAGGAAACTGAGGCCAGGAGTTTGGGGTTTGTTTTGTTTGTCTTCCCCAAGGTCACACAGTTAGTAAGGAGCAGAAGAGGGATTTGAAATTAAGTCCTCTAACTCCAAATCCAGCATGCTTTCCATGGTGCCACATTTATTTTCCATTCTGGACATTTTATTCAGTGTTAAAAATTTTTAATTGGCCTTGTAGTAAACAGCTATAATCTTCCACATTATGTATTTCCTCTATTGGGAACAAAGCTTCCAACCAGATGAATATGGACCAGACTCCCAAAGGTCATTCTCGTAGTCTGATGAAATGACCTTTACATTACAGTTTCTTAATCTTGGTAACTTATATTTGGGATTCTGCTCATTTCTCTGGCAGGCTCAGGCCCATGAAAGGAGCCTAGTTACAAAACAAGGGCTTAAAGATTTGCTGAAGGGAACAGCTTAGTGGCTCAGTGGATTGAGGGCCAGGCCCAGAGACAGAAGGTCCTAAGTTCAAATCGGGCCTCAGACACTTTCTAGCTGTGTGACCCTTGGTAGGTCACTTAACCTCCATTGCCTAGCCCTTACTACTCTTCTGCCTTGGAACCAATCCACAGTAGTCATTTTAAGATGGAAGGTAAAAACTTAAAAAAAAAAGACCTGCTTATAAGGAAGAAAAATGTGTATGTATAGATATTTCTTTAGTAAAAAAATATATGTATGCATATATATGTATTTATAACATTTTGTTATAATTGTATACATATGTGCAATAACAAATATATATTCATATAATTATACATATTCATATACACATACATAATATACCTTATCTCCCCATGAGTTGACTTTTTTGCTTCCATTGTATCTGTACTTGTAATATCCCGCCTGGTTTTATGAAAGAAAAGAAAAAAAGTAGGATTTTTATCTCTTTAGAAGATGCTTTGATCAGCTCACTCTTGTAGCCTTTATAATAACTCTCACTCTATACTTTGTAGTTTGTTTATTTGCTTAAATCTCATCCTGCTGTACTAGACTATAAGCTTCCTGAGGGCAAGACTACATCCCCCTTCATCTTTAAAGCATCCACCCACAGTCCCCACCACAGGGCTTCAAAAATAGTAATTTTACCACATAAACAGTATATTCCTTGGTAAATGTTAGTTGAATGAATCATTGAGTAGAAACTGGTTTTACTTCTAAAGTTCTGACCCATGCTTTGTGTCTGGTTTTTCCTTTTGAAGAGATGAGGAAAGAAGATATTGAACTATCCTTTGAAGATGTTCTGGAAAAGGCCAAGGCAGGAGACCCTAAGGCACAGACAGAGGTAACTGTTGTTGTTGTTTTGTGCTATTTTGTTTATATCTTTCACATTTTAATTGTCTTTAAAGAAAGAAAAGGATGAAACTTAGAACAAGATCACTTGGTCTTTTCTCTCCTTCTCCCAGTTAAAAATGCTTCCCTCTGAATGAGCAGGATTCTCTTAGACTTGCAGTTGGGCCCATCACATTCAGCCTCAGTTTAATTTTCCCTGGGAGCTTAGCTGTTTTTCAGAAAATTAACTTTTTTAACCCACCATCAGAAACCACAAGTTTCCAATCAAAGGGCCCCTTTCCCACCTCTGTGTACAGGAAGGGTTGGCCCCCTCTTTACTCTGTTATTTTGGGAGGATGGTGCTTGCTACCCTTCTTGCAGTAAGTTTGGTGATTTTATGGACATAAACATGCCATCTGAAGTGATGTCAACACAAAGAAAATTTATTCATTTCTAATGTTCCTTTTACTTCTTATTTTTAATTTAATTATTTAAAAAATTTTAATAACAAATTTTCACTAGCTTCTTTTTTATAAATCTATTTTTCCTCTCAATACCAGATATGGGAGAGAATCTCATTATTCCATTAGAGTGGTCATAGATAAAAAGCTAAATCATCAATGTTGCCACGTTGATGAAAAGACAAGAGACTAGCATGTTGAAAGATGAATAAGGATTTGGGAATCTTGAAGAGAAGGCACCTGAAGTAGGCAAGAGCTTATCACTTTGTGATGCTATTGTCCCAACAGAGTAAGACTAGGTATTGGTGACCACAGATGTTGGCCATCAAAAATCGCGACCTGTAATAGAATTGAAGCTAAATTGCTATCTCAGATTAATTTAGAATTAGGTAAATTACACTGTTTATACTCTTAACTTAGAGTATACCAGAGATTTCTTTTTTTTTTTTTGGCATATATTAAGCCCTTTATTTTTTTTTTTAAATATATTTTATTTGATCATTTCCAAGCATTATTCGTTAAAGACATAGATCATTTTCTTTTCCTCCCCCCTCCACCCCCCATAGCCGACGCGTAAGTCCACTGGGCATTAGATGTTTTCTTGATTTGAACCCATTGCTTTGTTGATAGTATTTGCATTAGAGTGTTCATTTAGAGTCTATCCTCTGTCATGTCCCCTCAACCTCTGTATTCAGGCAGTTGCTTTTTCTCGGTGTTTCCACTCCCATAGTTTATCCTTTGCTTATGAATGGTGTTTTTTTCTCCTGGATCCCTGCAAGTTGTTCAGGGACATTACACCGCCACTAATGGAGAAGTCCATTACATTCGATTATACCACAGTGTATTAGTCTCTGTGTACAATGTTCTCCTGGTTCTGCTCCTCTCGCTCTGCATCACTTCCTGGAGGTTGTTCCAGTCTCCATGGAACTTCTCCACTTTATTATTCCTTTTAGCACAATAGTATTCCATCACCAACATATACCACAGTTTGTTCAGCCATTCCCCAATTGATGGGCATCCCCTCGTTTTCCAGTTTTGGGCCACCACAAAGAGCGCAGCTATGAATATTTTTGTACAAGTCTTTGTGTCCATTATCTCTTTGGGGTACAGACCCAGCAGTGCTATGGCTGGGTCAAAGGTATACCAGAGATTTCTAAGCTTTACTTAACTCTCAACTGTGGTTTGGTGAACTGCCCACCAACCTTTGGGGCATTTTTCTTATATATCATTCATTCATTCACCAAATATTTATTAAGCACCTACCCTATGCAATAGCACACTGTCTTAGGTTTGGGGGGAATGCAGAACTAGAGAAGACACATTGACTTCAAGTAACTCAAGTCTTAAAGTTTCTTTGTAAATTGGCTGAATGTTAATTGACTGGCACTGCTATTTGACTGGTACTGAATTTTGAGCATCTTGTTCTTTTCCAGTGTTCCCTGAACTTTGCAGAGAGATTTAAAGTGAATCATAATGAAAGACCACTAAACTATGGGTCAGATGGCCTGGGCTCTAGTGCTGGTTCCAACAGCAGGATAAGGTGGAAAGAGCACTGAATCTGAGGGTCAGAGGACCTGACTTCAAATCCTACCTGATTCCTGTTACCTGTATGACCTTGGGCAAATCATTTTAACCCTTTTAGTCTCAATTTCCACAGCTATAAAACGAGGACAGTAGAGACTGGCCTCTGAAGCCCCTTCTAGCTCTTTATCTGCAATCCTACAAGAAGCTGTGCCATTGTGTAAGCTATTCCCCCTCTCTAAGCCTTGGTTTGCTCATTTGTGGTATCAGGGGTCTGGATGGTCTTGATACCTTAAGACCATTTCCAGCTGATAATCCCTGCTGTGAATTTTTTTAGGGATTAGTTTTATGGTTTTCATTTACTTTATTTTTTAATTAATTAATTTATTTGTTTATTTTAAAAACCCTTGCCTTCCGTCTTGGAATCAATACGGTGTATTGGTTCCTAGGCAGAAGAGTGGTAAGGGCTAGGCAATGGGAGTTAAGTGACTTGCTCAGGGTCACACAGCTGGGAAGTGTCTGAGGCCAGATTTGAACCTAGGACCTCCCGTCTCTAGGCCTGGCTGTCAATCCACTAAGCTACCCAGCTGCCCCCTCATTTACTTTATTTATCAATAAAGTGAAGAAGTATTTTTCAAATTTGTTTTTCCCCTTCCTGGTTGATTTTTGTTTTGTTTTGTTTTTGTGGAAAGCAAGAATAGAATGCCCTAGAACCATGTTGGTGAACCTATAGCATGCATGGTAGAGGAGGCTGTGCCCCTGAGCCTCATGGGAGTGCTTCCTCCTTCCCCGTCTGGGATAAGGGGATGACTAGCATGCAGCATGAAGGTTGCAGTTTGGGCACTTAAAGGTCTCTAAAAGGTTTGCCATCACTACCCTAGAACTTGCATAAAGGATTTTTTTGTTTGTTTGTGGAACAGTTTTATTATCTTTTTAATAGAACTGTGTTCATTTCTGTTGCATACTTTCAGACTAAGCTATCTTTCATTTTCTTTTTTTTTAAACCCTTATTTTCTGTCTTAATATCAATTCTAAGTCAGACAAGCAGCAAAAGGTAGGCAATTGGTAGTGACATGTCCAGGGTCACACACCTAGGAAGTGTCTGAGGCCAGATTTGAACCTAGGAACTCCCATCTCTAGGCCTTGCTCTCAATCCAATGTGCTATTTAGCTGCCTCGACACTAAACAGTTTCAGTAAACATAGCTACTTTCCTTTTTATTTGTGTGATCTACATTTAGTTGTAGACTGGTGTTGGTACGTGGCCCCTGTGATGGGTAACCACAGACATTTCTGAGTAGTAATACCATCCTGGCTCCCAGTTCTCATCGTCCATCTCTTTTCCTTGATGGAGTTATGGCTCTGTCATTGACATAGATGATTTGCTGGTAGAAGAAAAGGAAATGGTAGTAATGGGAAAACAAACTCCATTTAAGGAGAGGAACGAGGTATTCTGAATTCTTTATGAAATGAAACATAGTTTCTGCCCATGTAGATTCTTCTCCATTTTCCAGGTAACCAAAAGGCAATCAGTTGTTTGTTTTTTCTAATTTCATTTGTATAACAAGGATTTATAGTATTGAGTTGAAAGGTGAAATGTGAAATGTGAAAGCTTCACATTCCTAACTTACTACTTCCTGCTCTTGTGGCTTTGGACACCAGTCAGTTCTCTTGCCTGGGCCTATGAAATGAGCAGATTAGATTAGAAAGCTGGTCCATAAGGTCCTCTCCACTTCTAAATCCCATGATCTGGGGGCCCTTCAAGATAAATGACTGTCATTTAAAACAGTTGGTGCTTTTTACCATACCTTGCCTTCAAAGGTGATGCAAACTTATTTAAAATCAGGCACCTGGGTAATAAGTGGCCCAGTACTGAGAAGCAGTGGTGAGAATACTGCAAAACCTTCATTAAAAGCCATGCTTGGCTCCTTAAAAGTCCAAGAAACACATTTTGAGTAGGCTAGCAAGCTGGACTATATGAAAGCAGATGGTGGGATTGATCATTAAAAAAAAAAGAAAGAAAGATGTTAACCTGCTTATAAGAAAGCATAAATACTTAGAGAATAGCTCCCACACTCTGACTTTCATTACTTATTTTCATAGGGCACAAGCAAATGTTGCATAAGGGAGAATATAATGTAGTGACTTGGGGTAGGCTGATGAGAACAAAAGCACAACTTTGTAAGCCTGGACTTACTTTTAGCTTTAAAGGGGAATTAAATAAACAGAGTTCCCATTTTTTTGTGAAATATTTGATTGTAATATGTAAAATAGAATGTAAAACTCTATCATACTTATATAGTTTTAATGTTTATATTAATTATCATGTTATTATTATAACAACATCAGGTCATATTTCCATGATAGCATGGCAAAGTGGATGGAGATTTGGCCTTAAGGACAGGAAGATTTGTGTTTGAATCTTGCCTCTGACACATAGTGATTGCATGATCTTTGGCAAATCACTTGCTCTCTCTGGTCCTTAGTTTCCTTATCTGTTAAGTGAAAAATTTAACAAGGTTCTGTCCAGCTTTATATGATCCTGTGATTATTGATTCTCTGATTCTGTGTCTAGATATTTTGCATTTGTATTGTCTTAATTTTAAAACTGTAATTTTCCTTACATGTATGGAATTCTCCAAGGATCATTTTTCATGCTTTTAAAGCCTTGTGACCCAAATGTTTCCAGACAAACACATTCCCATTTTCAAGTCATTAGGGATTCAGCATCAGAAATTTCCTTTATAGTTTGTATAGAGAAACATCTATTTTATAAAATTAGATTTGTTTACCCTTAATGTATATCTTATTTTGTCAAAATTCAAGTTCCTAGAAATTTTCAACTTAAAAATTATATGTTCTAAAGAAATAAGGGGTTCTCCTGCAAGCTATAACGGAATCTTTCCTTTTTTTCTTTCTTTATTTCCTTCTTCCTGAAATGAAGAGACTCAATGGTTTCCAAACAATGTATGGTTTCCAAAGTTCCTTTCACTCTGTGAGATTCTCCTAACTTTCTCTGACTCTGACCTTAAGATTTCAGGAGATAGACAAACTGAACTACCTGAATTTTCAGCCAGTGCCAAGATAGATATTTGGACATTTCAGGAAGAAAGCATGGGAGAATGCCTAGGGACACTTGGGTAGGGAATCCAGTGTGCTAAAAGGAGATTGAGTGGGAAATAGGGGCAGGAGGGAAGGAACAAGAGATTAGAATAGGTGGAGTAGGAATGGGGACAAGGATTTGGAAGGCGATCAAGTATAAGAAAGGGAAGGTGGTGGGCCAGAAAGATCATGGAAGATGATGATTTTGGGGTAGAAGCCAATTGAAGATTATGTTAACTTGAGGATTGTGCATTATCCTGGGTTTGGTTCCAGGTGGGGAAACACTACTTGAAATTAGCAGATGATGCTGATGAAGAGCTCAACAACTGTAGTGCTGTTGACTGGCTAATTCTTGCTGCGAAGCAAGGCCGGAGAGAGGCCGTCAAGCTGCTGCGTCGCTGCCTAGCAGACAGAAGAGGTAAATGTTGGGGCATTTTATTTAAACAGCATTATAGAGACTTGGACAATTTTTTTTTGTTGAATTTTAGAAAAGAAACTTCAACCAGATGTCCGTGATTTGTTGAAGTTCTTTTTCCCCAGTATTTCCTGATACTTATTGAAGCTAAACAAAAACATGGATGGTCTCTTAATAGTGTTCATCTGGTTTGTGGGAGGGGAGTGAAGTATTGGAGTCGGGGGAGAGATGGAGCTCATTGCTCAGAAGCACCCTTTCCAAGGACCTTGAAACTAAATTGACAGAGTATTAAATTGTCAGCTCTTGTCTAATCATATGTGGCAATGTGGGATAATGGTGGTTAATGTTCTCCATTGTCTTTTTTTAGGTATCACTTCGGAAAATGAGCAGGAAGTAAAAAAGTTGTCCTCAGAGACTGACTTAGAGAGGGCTGTGCGCAAAGCTGCATTAGTCATGTATTGGAAACTCAACCCAAAGAAGAAAAAACAGGTGGCTGTTTCAGAGCTTCTAGAAAACGTTGGCCAAGTCAATGAACAAGGTAAATCGGTTCTGGAAAAGATTTCCTAAGAAAGACTGGCATGGTATAGAGTAGTGGTAAAAGTACTAGTTTTGAGGCAGAAACACCTGAATTTCAGTTCCAGCTTTGGGCAAGTGAGTTGACTTTTTGATAGCCATTTCCTCATGCATAAAATAGAGGTGATTGTACTACCTATTTCAGGGAATTTTTCTAGAATAGGATGTAAATAGGATGACTGATGGGGAAATGCTTGGTTAAATTGTATAGAATAGAATGTCAGGGCTGGGAAGGATCTTAGAACAAAGAATATTCTAAGATAGATTGAGGGAGACTTCCCTGTAGCTGGGGAGGAACCTTAGAACACAGGATTCAGAGATAAAAGAGGCCATTAGATCATAGAAGATCAATATAAGGAGAGTCCTTAGAATGAGAATTTCAGAGCTGGGAGGGATGTTAGACCACATAATATTAAAAGTGAATGGGATCTTAGAATATAGAATATCAGATCCAAGAAGGACCTTAGAATATAGAATGTTGGAGTTGAGATTGTCCTTAAAATATGGATTTCAGGTCTCAAAGGTTCCTTAGAACATAGAATTTGGGAGCTGAGAGAAATCTTAAAGCATAGAGTTGAATAAGACATTTATCTAATCTTAAATATATCTGATCAATAAATCCTCTGCAACAGAATGCATGCTCAGGATCCCACAATGCAAGAGGTTAAACAAGAAGTATTCCTGTGTTATGGTATTGATAATTAATTACATCTGTCTAATACTTTAACAGCTATAGAGCACCTTCCATTATATCATCTTATTTGGCCCTCACTTTGAAGGAAGTGGAATCAGCCCCATTCTTCTAAAAACACCAAAGCTCTGAGGTTCACTTTTCCTCTCTAAGTGTTAGAGGAGCTTACAAAAAATCAAAGTGGGTGCTTAGGGAAGTCTTCATGGAGGTGAAGAATTTAGCTGGACCTTGAATAAAGGAGATTTTCATGGTCATTGAGGTGGGGAATTTGAGGCTTGCCCCTAGTATTTTTGCTTCCTATTGCAGATATGTGTTCACTACATGACTTGACTTTGATTTTTGATCCAACTGGTGTCCTACAGATGGAGGAAAGCAGCCTGGCCCCATTCCAAAATCAATCCAGAAGCAGAGGAGAATGCTGGAGCGGCTAGTCAGCAGCGAATGTAAGCACAGGCTTCTCATTTATACTCCCTCATTTAATTCAAGCACCTCTTTCCCGCCTCCCACCCGACTTCTCTTATCTATGTGCCTGTGAGGAAGGCCTTGGCCCTTCAGCCATGCCAATTATCTCCAGAGATGACTGCAGCATCCCTAGTGTTGTCTACTTGGAGTCGTCCAGCTTGTTTGGATTATCTGACTCCTTTGAAAAAGGCTAAAATTCAAAGGCTCCTTCTGCCCTGACAGTCTAAAGTCCCTTCCAGCAGGGACATTCCATATTCTAAAACCTTTTCCAGCTCAAAGTCAGGTCTTTTGTCCCTGAAACTGATGAAGGCACTTTACGTTATGCTTCCCTTTAAAAAGAGGTATTCCGCAATCCTAAAGCCCTTTGGAATAGAGGCCCATTTGAGTGATTTAAAAGAAAAATGGCATTCATGAGCTAGAGCCTGGTCTGGAAAAAAAGGTCACCCTCTCAAGCTACGACGGATTTTTCATAAAAATAATAACCAATCCTAATTCTATCACACTCTTCCCTGTCACACATGGGCAGTATGATTATTCTCATCTTAAAGATAAAGAAATTAAGGGCCAGAGAGATGAACCCGACTGCTCAGGAGCCCAAAGCCCAGGAAGGGTTAGAGAGAGAATTCTAGCTCAGGAAATGTGACCCCCAAGTCCAGCGTGGGCAGGGACCTCAGATCGAGCCGTACTCTGTGCAACATGCTCGAAAACCCTCATTGAGAGGCACCCAACCTCCCCAGTCAGCGCCTCGTCCTCTGCTTTTCGTGTTCCCATTGCACCCATCCATCCTGACTTATGCCCGGCACACCTCCTCCTTCCCTCCTGGGTAAGCCAGGCGAGGGAAACCCCTCTTCCATAGGACACCCCACAGACCGGCAGGTGTTGTGGCCTTCCGAGGAATCTTCTTGACCCATCGGAGCCTCCATTCTTGGACCAAGTCCTTATCGTGTGGGTACCTCGAGAGCGTTCACCTTCCCAGAACGGAGTGCCGTATCCCTGTGCAGTCTGAGCCGGCCAGGAGAGAGCAGAGGCCTCCGAGCAAACACTCAGCTTTCTGTCCCCCTTTGGCCGATGGGGAATGCTGCCCAGGCTGCCTAGGCTGGAGTTGTGGGTGTCCCAGGGCAGCTGGCGGCATCTCTCTGGCCTCTGTCAAATGAGATCTGATCGGTGAAGATCTATAGAAAATACTGCTCAGCAGTCTGTCATCAGGGGAGTGCTTTCTCACTCTCAAAGCCCTCAAGAAATAGGACCAGCTATTATTTTTTATGAAAACCCATCTGCTTTCATGATCTTTGTAACTAGATAAGAAAGAGGAGACTGTAGAAAGAGCCGCCGTTGTCGTGAGGTCCTGGCACACAGGAGGGGCTTCATTAATGCTTATGGACTTAGACGGGAAAGAGGTCCTCAGGGCGCTCGCTCCTTTGGCATTCTCTAAAGGGCCTCGCCAGTAACGGCCAGATTCCCTGCCTCTGCTGGGGGCCGAGCCACGATGACAAGGAACCTCAAGATATAGAAGGAACTCTCAGCCCATTAGAGGTGGTAGAGTGCTTTACAAATAGGATCCCATTCGGTCCTCACAATGGCCCTGAGAGGGAGGGAGGTGCTACTGTTATCCTTATTTTACAGATGAGGAGACTGAGGCAGGCAGTGGGTCACTGATTTAGCCAAAGTCACATAGCAAGTGTGGGAGGCTGGCTTTGAAGTCTCCTCAGCCCTGGGGCCGTGGCTCTGACTCCTGCACCACAGAGTGGTAGACTTAATGATCAGGAATATCAGGGTTCAAATCCTGCCTCCAAGACTTCAGCGCTTTGTGACCTTCCATTAACCATTCTCTGCCTCCGTTTCTTCATTCACAAAATGAGGGCAGTGAGGAGGTTTTGTTAGGAAGCACAGAGGATAGAGCAGGAGGGCCGGGGTCCAGTGGGAGGCCTCCCCGCTCTCTGCCTGGGAACCAGGACTTAAACTGTCTTCTAAGACAGGAGGTGAGAGTTTTAAAAAACCAAATAAAAAATCAGGGGATGGCACTGAATGACCTGGAGGCTCTCAATGGATAATCAGGCCTGCGATGGGAGCTCCACGCCGTCCCTGTGAAGTTCCTATTTGAAGAGTGTCGTCGCCCTCCAACACGTTCAGAAACCCCCAGAAAAGGAGCCATTGATTGGAGCTCAGCACAAAAATGCTTCGGTTTATACTAATGGTTAATTAGTATGATTAATGGCATGATTAACTAGTCTGATTCGTTTATCCTCATGATTAATTAGTATTAGTGAGGATTAATTAAATCCATGTCGAGGAATACCATGCTACTTCATTCTTTTCAGAGGGCACTATTGGCAAGGGGAGAAAGAGTCTGTCAGGGATGAAAAGTCTCCTTGAGCAGCCAGATGATCTCCCTGATCCCCCCAGCTCGGGCTGCCTCCCCACATGCCCTCCGCACCTTTGCCCCGAGGCTCCCTCTCCAGAGCCCTCCACCGGCCACGACGCTCCTGGTCTTGGTCCCCCCACCCCCTCGCCCCAGAAAACCTTTTCTCTCCCAGGCACTGGCTCTTCAGGACGCGTGTGATGGGGCCCTGTAGCCCAGCTTCTTAGGAGGCAGAAGGAACTGGCCAGGATTTGTCTTTGCATGTTTAATAACCACTGAAGTCACAGAGTAGTAAATGAATTGTGACATTCCTGTGGGCAGGCCTTGCCTTGAACACCTGTTACAAAACAGGGAGGACCGGGGGGAGGAGGAGGGGATTTTGTAAAAAAAAATTGAAAGAAAAAAAACCCTAGGAAGACTAGAAGCTAGAGAATATTTTGGATAGCAATTTCAAATTGAATTTTAAATAGCAAACAAAAAGCCCCAACCTTTTTGGTGTCGGGTTCCTAATGGCATTCAGGAGAGAATACTTTCTCTACGCCATTTAGGGAAGGAAGAGTCTTCCCTGACAAGAGAATTGGAGAGAGACGGTGGACATGAAGATGGATAATTCCTGTTGTTCCATTCAGCTTTGGTGCTCCATACTGTCACTGGTGTGGAGTCATGGGCAGCCTAACCCACTGAGTGACCCTGGACAAGTCCCTTAACCTCTCCCCCCCCCGCCGAGCCCTCTCCACCCTCTGCCTTGGGACAGCCATTTGGACTGAATCCAGGACAGAAGGGTAGAATGCCATCCTCTCTGAGGGCAGAAGACGTCCCCTCTGATGGTATTTGTATGAGGAGCGCTTAGTGCCCTGCCCAGCCCTGCGTGCTTAATAAACCCATTCGCTCCTTCCATACTTCATGTCGTTGCTTTACTGTTGCCGGATCCCAGAAGGACATGAGGGTGGGGGGAGCGTGCCCCAGGCACAGACGGTCACTCAGAGCCTCGCCTGTCCCCCAGGGACTTAGCGGCATGTGCTTCTCTCCCCCAGCTAAGAACTACATCGCCCTGGACGACTTTGTGGAGATCACCAAGAAGTACGCCAAAGGCATCATCCCGAGCAGCCTCCTGCTGCAGGACGACGACGACGACGAAGAGCTGGCGGGGAAGAGCCCCGAGGACCTGCCCTTGCGCCTCAAGGTGGGTGAGGGGGGAGGACGGGGTCCTTCGTCCAGGGCTGCCCTTTGTCCCTCGTTCCCCTCTGCTCTCCCTCACCCACAGCCCCTTGGGCGCGTGGGGCCCTGGTGCCAGCCTGGCACTGCCTAGGGGCTGGGGTGGGCACAGGGCAGGACGTAGCGATCCACAAACGATCCAGATCCTGGGGAGCTCCACAACTCCAGGGCCCTTTGGATCCCCAGGTGCCTGGGAGCTTGGGCCTCGTCAGGAAGGCGGGGAGGACGGGGTGTGGGGAACACGCTGTGTGCCTGGCCTCTCCCGGCCGAGGTCCGGGTGGGCTGGTGCTTGCAGGGGCCCCACCAGGCTCATGAGATCCCGGCCCTCGGAGGACATGCTTTAACACGGGAGTGCCGCCCATCCTGTTGGATAAGGACATTCTCCTTTACCTCAACATTGTACGCTGCAGCCAGAGTTTAGTCTAAGGTGTCATTCAGCAATACCCAGTGATCGGACTGTCCGAAGTCTACCAGTTCTGCCCCCTCTCCAGCTGGGGCGAGCCTCTAACTTTTAAGGGCCTCAACTAATGCTGATCTCCTCTACCCCAGCTTGCTCCTCTGGCACATCCTCTTCCCTCTTGACCTCAAAAATAATAATAGTAGTAGTAGTAGTCGTGGACACCTCAGCCTCTAAAAGGGGCGAAACGCTGTTCGTGTTCTCTGTCTCCTCACAGCCACCCTGAGATCCAGGTACTAGGATGATGCCCCTCTTACAGATGAAACTGAGGCAGGCAGCCATGACCTGTCTGGGGTCACAGAGATAACAAAAGCGCCCGGCTGCCTCCTTCTCCCTGAACATCTTCCATGCAAGTTTGGGACTTGCTCCCCACCAGGGTCTCTGGAAGGAATTCATTTGCCCATTCTACCATTGCAGGCCCATTCTTTGCCTGTTAAGAAGGTTTGGGATGACTAGCTGGCTTCTGGTGCTTTCATCACAAAGATTTTAAGTGTTTACTGTGCCAAGCCTTGTACTAGATTTTGGGAATAGAAAGAGACACGTGCAGAGATACCCCCTTTCCGCTCCCCCCAAAGAGTTTACATTCTAATAGACCCAGAAAACACCCGTCGGGCAAGGGGGAAGATGTAGAGATCCTGAGCATTTGGGGCAGACCCGTGAAGCGTCCCCAGCATCCTTTAGATGCAGTAGCCGGTCAAGTGGCAAAGCCCGGGGACCTGGAAGGAAGGCCTCCAGGTGCCTGGAAGTAGATCCCTCTTTCACAGACGTGCTTTCAGGAGATGACAAGCAGTCTGACTTTCCAGAAAGCTTTGGAAATCCTGGCAAAGTCCAGCACAGTGGGTTGGGGTCTGCCTGTTGACACGTCTGAACGTGTTTTGATATGTTGGCTTTTCTTTAGAGGCGGAAGAGGAGGAGACGGCTCTCGTGACCTTCTTCCCACCTCAGACGCTGGTTGCCTCCCCATCCTCTTTAACATTCATTCCCTTCCTCCCCAGGTGGTGAAATACCCGCTTCATGCCATCATGGAAATCAAAGAGTACCTGATCGACATGGCCTCTAAGGCGGGCATGCACTGGCTCTCCACCATCATCCCAACCCACCACATCAACGCCCTCATCTTTTTCTTTATCATCAGCAACCTGACTATCGACTTCTTTGCGTTCTTCATCCCGTTAGTCATCTTCTACCTGTCTTTCATTTCCATGGTGATCTGTACGTTGAAGGTGTTCCAAGACAGTAAGGCCTGGGAGAACTTCCGGACACTCACGGACTTACTGCTGCACTTTGAACCCAACCTGGACGTCGAGCAGGCTGAGGTGAACTTCGGCTGGAACCACTTAGAGCCCTACATCCACTTCCTCTTGTCCGTGTTCTTTGTCATTTTCTCTTTCCCCATAGCCAGCAAAGAGTGGATCCCTTGCTCGGAGCTGGCCGTCATCTCCATCTTCTTCACCGTGACCAGTTACATGAGCTTGAGCACCTCGGCAGAGCCGTACACGCGGCGGGCGCTGGTGGTCGAGGTCACGGCCGGCTTGCTCTCCGTCCTGCGGACTTTACCTGTCGACTGGCACTTCCTGAAGTTCCTGGGCCAGACGTTTTATACCGTGCCCATAGGTCACTTCATCACACTGAATGTGAGTGTCCCGTGTTTCCTGTTTATGTACCTCTTTTACCTCTTCTTCAGGATGGCACAGCTGAGGAATTTCAAAGGCACTTACTGCTACTTGGTCCCGTACTTGGTATGTTTCATGTGGTGTGAGCTTTCTGTTGTCATTCTGCTCGAGTCCTCCGGTCTTGGTCTTATCCGAGCCTCCATCGGCTATTTTCTCTTCCTCTTTGCCCTCCCAATTCTGGTCGTTGGCATTGTCTTGATGTGCATCGTCCAGTTTTCTAGATGGTTTGTCTCCCTGGAGCTCACCAAAATCGTGGTCACCACGGTGTTGTGCAGCATCCCCTTGCTCCTACGCTGGTGGACAAAAAACAACTTCTCTGTGGTGGAGATGGTGAAGTCTTTGACCAAGAGCTCCATCGTCAAGCTCATCCTCGTGTGGATCACAGCCATCGTGCTCTTCTGCTGGTTCTATGTGTACCGCTCAGAGGGCATGAAAGTCTACAACTCCACTTTGACGTGGCCACAGTATGGCTTCCTGTGTGGACCCCGCGCCTGGAAGGAAACTAACATGGCACGCACCCAGATTTTGTGCAGCCACCTGGAGGGACACAGGGTCACGTGGACTGGGCGGTTCAAGTACGTCCGAGTTACAGATATCGACAACAGTGCCGAGTCCGCCATCAACATGCTCCCATTCTTCATTGGAGACTGGATGAGGTGCCTGTATGGCGAAGCCTACCCCAGCTGCCTCCCTGGCAACATCAGCACCGCAGAAGAAGAGCTCTGCCGGCTCAAATATCTCGCCAAACACGAGTGCCATATTAAAAAGTTTGATAGGTACAAGTTTGAAATAACGGTGGGCATGCCCTACAGCAACATTGGAAACAAGACCATCGAGGAAGACGATATCACCAAAGACATCGTCCTGAGGGCCAGCAGCGAGTTCAAAAGCGTCTTACTGAACCTGAGACAGGGAAGTGTTATCGAGTTCAGCACGATCCTCGAAGGGCGACTCGGCAGCAAGTGGCCGGTCTTTGAACTGAAGGCAATCAGCTGTCTCAACTGCATGGCCCAGCTTACTCCTGCAAAAAGACACGTGAAGATCGAGCATGACTGGAGGAGCACCGTGCATGGGGCCATTAAGTTTGCATTTGATTTCTTCTTCTCCCCCTTCTTATCAGCAACTTGATTGGGTGGCAGCTATCCAGTGTGTGGGGGAGGGCATTGAGTCTAACTAGATGACACCTTTCCTATTACCCTAGGTTCGACTTCTTCGCCAGGCTGGCTGTAACATTACATTTAGAAGTGTGTGTTAATTTGGTGTGTCAATTCTGTACCACAGGCACTTATATGGCCCCAAGTACTAATGAACTTGGTGAAAAAAATGCTATTAACTTTTCCTATTTACAAATGAAGATTATTGTTGGAAATTGCATGCACACAGGCTTACCTAAAGCCCAAAAGTTTGTTGTGGTTCCTATATGACTTTGGAATTTTAAAAAATGCTCGATATTAAAAAGCACTTTATAGGTAATTCCCACCCCTCCCCCGCTGCTATTTTCGTATTCCTTTAGATTTGTTGCTGTTATTATTTTACAAATACGAGTGGTGTGTAAGTAAAGTTATATTGGTTTGTATTTATTCAGTTGTCACTCTAGTTTTAGCTCTCTTCTAAGTGTGATGACACCTAGAACTAACTGAGCTCAGTGAGTTTTGACCTGATCTCTGGGCTTATTTAACAGGCTAGAATTTTCAGATGCAGTGGAACTCTGCTTTGGTTGAGAATATGTTCCATGCCAGATTTGAGTGTACATACAATGAATTGTCTTGGACCATTTCAGAATCTTGTACAAAATGACTACTGTGTGGAAATGTGCCAAATCTAAACCGTGTTAATTTGTCAAACGCACCTCAGCGCTGGGCGCTGTGCCCCCAATAGTCATAAAAGCTTGGTGATCTGTACAGCAGAAAAATGGGGGTCAGAAGAGGCTCAAATAAAGACATCTGTGGTCAAATCTATGATTGGTGCAATTTGAAAACTTTATTGCGGCATGCAAGCACATTTAATAGAATCCAATTTAACTAGAGATTGGGGCTTTAAATACAAACAACTTTTAGTAATTTTATCCATAAAGATTTTTTTTTCTTGGAAACATTAGAAAGTACCCAAAGTCAATCCACAAATCAACTAGCATTTGTGAAGCATTTTTCTATGTGCTGTAATTAAAAAGAAAGACAAAAACAGCCCCTGCCCCTCCATGAGCTTACATTCCAATAGTGGAAGCAGCATAAACATATCCAGATATACACAAGATGCACCCATTAATCCTAGAGGCAATGTTGTCCTTGTGGCTTGGAGGACCAAGAAACCTCTCTTGCAGAAGGTGCCTTGACCTGAGAAGAGTTAGATCTGGTGATGAGAAGGGAGAATGTTTACTTAGAGACCCAGAAATAAGAGTCAGAGAAAATCAAGCATGAGGACTAGCCGGGCCACACAGTGTATAGAGAAGAGTATTGTAGAAGACTAGAAAGTTAGAAGGGGCCATATTGTAAAGAGCTTTAAATGCCAAAACAGTGCCTATCCGATCTTAGCAGTAATAGAAAAGCCTACTGGAATCTGAGCGATAGAGCGACCTTCTTATTTAACTTATCTTAGAATACGACCGTATCTCCTGAAAGAAGCAAGTGTGTCATGAGTAAACTTTGTGTTCAAGTTCAGTCACCAAATATTCACGAAGCACCTACTCTGTGCAATTAAACTTCAAAGAATTTGAATGTCCGCAACGATAGCACTCAGATACCAGTAAATACAAAGTAATTTCAAAAGGGCAAATCAGGCTTTTGCCTTGTGTAGAAGATAGCAGTAGACTTAAAGGAAGCCAGGGACTGAGGCTGGTGAGAAAGTGCATTCCAGGCATGGAAAACCACTGATGGCACAAAGGCAGGGATTGAAAGGGTATATATCTGGAATTGGCATATGGGATAGGGAGCGTCTGAAGGCAAAAAAATGTGAAATAAGATCAGACAGTTAAGTCTCCACCAAGAAAGATTGTAACCCTTCCTCACCTTAGTAAAGGGTCATTCACTACCACATGGCCAGCATCCTACTCTTTTATCTCATGGTACTCTTCCTGATGGGCAGCTAGATGGGGAAGTGCATGGAGTGTCAGGAAGAGCTGAGTTCAAATCCAGTCTCTGGCACTAGCTTTATGGCTGGGCAAGTCATTGAACCTTGTTTGCCTCATTTTCTTCATCTGTAAAAATGATCTGGAGAAGGAAATGGCAAACCACTCCAGTATCTTAGCCAAGAAAACCCCAAATGAAGTAACTGCTCCTGCTTGTGAGGTTTTCCTGGCTCTTCCCCCATTCCCAGAAGACTCTCCCTCTTCATCTCTGCCTCCTGGCTTCCCTAGTTGCATTCAAGTCTCAACTAAAATTCCCACTTCTGCAAGAAGTCTTTCTTGATCCTCCTTGATATCCTGGTGCCTTTCCTCTTTGGTTATCCCCAATGTATTTGTCTCTATCTTGTTTGTATAGAGTTGCTTGCAAGTTGTCTTCTCCCATTAGCTTCTTGACAACAGAACTATAGTACATGCTTAAATTCATGTGACTAAAGTCCCAAGAGTCTAAGTTACTTTTCCAGTCATACTGTTCTGTTTTTCAGTCTTATCCGACTTAATGATCCCATTTGGGATTTTCTTGGGATTTGCCATTTCCTTCTCCAGCTCCTTTTTATGGATGAGGAAACTGAGGCAAACAGAAGTGATTTGCCCAGAGTCCCACAGCTAATGTGTCTGAGACCAGATTGGAACAATATAGTACTGTACTATGCCCAGTCAGTCATACAGCACCAAAATTTGAGCCCCTGTCCTCAAACTCCCAAATCTAATGCTTAATCCAATACATGAGGCTAATGTATAGGAAAATGAAACAACTGCCCTATGTCTCTACATGCCTCTATGTCTACATCATTATTCTCACGGAGATGTGAGTCACCTTAGTTCCCAATTTATAGTGATATTTGTCAATTTTGCCATATGATTAGCTTTGTTTCTCTTCCTTAGTGGAAAACCAACCAATGTATCCCCATTTGCTCTGTTTTGTAGTGGAGAATGCTTAGTAGATGAAAATCAAGTCTAAACCAAGTTAAAATCTCTCCACTTGACCTTTTAATGGTTCCCATGGTTCACTGTTCCCGTGTCTCTGATGTTACTGACTTTCTCACATTGTCCATCCTTCTGTTGGCTCACACTGAGATTTTTTCTGGTCTTTTCCTATTAGAGTCCAAATGGACACCAGTTATTACAATAACTGCCCCTACCCAATCTTGCCATCAGAGTGAACAGGGGAAATTTTTTAAATTTATTTCATTAATTTAGAATATTTTCCCATGGTTACATGATTCATGTTCTTTCCCTCCCCTCTTGCCACCTCTGTAGCCAGCACACAATTCCACTGTGTGTCATTGATCAAGACCTATTTCCATATTATTAATATTTGCACCAAGGTGATTGTTTAGAGTCTACATCCCCAATCATATCTCCATCAAACCATGTGATCAAGCAGTTGTTTTTCTTCTGGGTTTCTGCCCCCACAGTTCTTCCTCTGGATGTGAATATCATCTTTCTCATAAGTCGCTCAAAATTGTCCTGGATCAATGGCATTGCTGCTAGTAGAGAAGTCTATTACATTTGATTATACCACATTGTATCTATCTCTGTGTAAAATGTTCTCCTGGTTCTGCTCCTTTCACTCTGCATCAATTCCTGGATGGAATCCCTCCAGTTCATTATTCCTTTGTGCACAATAGTATTCCATCACCATCAGATACCACAATTTGTTCAGCTATTCCCCAATTGAAGGTGTCCCCTCATTTTCCAATCTTTTTGCTACCACAAAGAGCACAGCCATGAATATTTTGGTACAAGTCTTTTTCCTTATGGTCTCTTTGGGGTACAAACCCAGCAGTGGTATACCTGGATCAAAATCAGGCAGTCTTTTAAAGCCTTTTGGGCATAGCAAACAAGGGAAATTAATAGCATTGAAAGGTATCTTGGAAGTCATCCATCAACAACCAATCAATAACTATATATTAAGCATCTACTATTTCCTCGGCCAGAATGTCCCTCGCAAACTTCCCTGATAGAATTATCCAGCCTCCACTTACCCTCCTCTAGTTTTGAGAAGCTCGCGTTAAACACCCATTATTTGGTTATTTCTAAGCACTTAATAAATAAACTATTAATTCCTACCCTTAATGAAGCTTTTAGATTAATTGTGGTTAATAATAGTTGTGTCTGACTTTGTGACACCATCTGGGGTTTTCTTACCAAAGACACTAGAGTAGTTTGTCATGTCCTCCAGCTCATTTTACAGATTAGGAAACTGAGGCAAACGGTTAAATGACCTATCCAGGGGCACATCTATATTTAAGCCCAACTGCCTTCCTATAACTCCCATCCACATGAGACCACATGCGGCAGAGCATATAGACAGCTGACTTTAGTCAAAGACCTAGATTAAAATCCTGCCTCTGGTACCAACAGTATAGACATTGGCAAGTCACGCCCTCTCTGCTCCCAGCCAACAAAGATTATGAGTAACAGATCATTTCCGAGAATTGATCCAATCGCAGGTACCAAACAAACAGGGGGAGGAGAAGGCAACTTACCACCTAGTTCCCCAGAGGGAGAAGACAGAATTAATATCTGCTGAATTAAATGGGAGCCAGGAAGAATAAATCTAATCTCTTTTCCACATGGCAGCCCTCTGATAACGATCATATTCCTCCTAAATCTGTAGCGCTCTAGGCTGAGTCTCAATAATTGCATTTGTGTGTAAGAGGATGTCCTCTCCCGATCCAAGCGCTGCATCTGAGAAAGAGCATCTGATTGGAAGTCAGCTTGCCTGGGCTTGAGTTCAGAGTCCTCCCTCCACTCTGTGACCTGCCACTCTCCAGCTTTAGGGTCCTCCTCGTGAGGAGGGGACAGAAGAAAGGGTCTGGGATGTCCTTTCCGGCTGTATCATGCTCTGATTCTCTGAGGGTACCGAATGCCACACTGGCCAGGAGAGCGTTAGAAGAGAGAAGATGCTGACATGCAGGAGGGAGAAGATGCTGTAGACACACTTCACATCTCAGTGTTTGTACCTGAGACTTTTTGAATTCAGAAAGATTCAGAAAGAAATGTAGGAATTGGAGAGATCCTCTGAGAAGGATCAGCCCCAAGATGAGCCTCCTTTTTCTCTCTAGCACCTTCTGGTTAAGGAGGCCTAGAGGGAGGGAAGGGAGGACGTGGGATTCTTGCTTTCTTTGATCAGACCTGTATTTCCAGATGTGTCAGGACCAGCATCTTTGTCATTTACAGAGAAATTAAGAAAGTTACTTGAGCTACTTACCCATCAGTCAACAAGCATTTATTAACTGCTTCCTAGGTGCCAAGCACTGTGCTAAGATGAGGAATATAAAGAAAAACAAGATCCCTGTCTTCAAATTCTAATGGGGAAGGCAATATGCAAATAACTGTGTACCTACTACTAGTACTACCACCACCACTACTACTACCACCACCACCACACACACACACAGCACAGATATGTCAGAGAGGGGTTGTATAGGAACTACCTGCAGTTCCTATATAATGAACCTGTGGCTGGTGACCTGAGAAGGAGAATGGAGGCTGGAGGAATATGGATGAATAGATTATAGATAGCCGAAGAAACGCCAGAATAAAGACTCAGAGACAAGTTAAAACATGTGGGGAGTTGCGAGCTCCGTTCTTGGCAGCTTTAGTACAAGAATGGACTGTTCAGGGCAGAGACTGAGGGCAAGGAAGCTTTTATAAAGTCCAGGTGAAAGGGGATAAAGACCAGTTCTAGAGGGATTTTGGAATGATAAGAGAGAAAGATAAGAAAAAATAGGAAGATAGAATAAGAAATAAGGTTGGTGACTGGTTAGATGTGGGGAGAAAGGGGTGCAGGGAAATGGAATATCATGGATTATTTCCAACCTGAACGACCAGGAGGATGGTGCACACCCTCAATAGAAAAGGAGAAGTTAGGAAGAATGTTTTGAGGGACAGATACGTTCTCTCTTGGACAGGTGACTTTAGGTGTCCATGGGACATCCAGGCAGAAATGTCCAATGTAGAGTTGGTGATATAGGATTGGAATGGAGATTCTAAATATCAGGAAATCATCTGACCAAAGATAATCCTTAGATCTGTGGGAACTGATAAGATCACCAAAAGGTTTTTGGGGGGGCAGAGGTGGGAGAAAGAGAGGTGGGGGAGGGAGAGAGACAGAGAGAGGAAAGAGGAGAGATCAAAGGTGGGGGGAGAAGGAGAGGAGGGAGGAAGAGAGAGAAGAGACAGAGAGAGGGGGACAGAGACAGAGAGAAGGAGAGAGATACAGAGAGAAAGCCAAAGCCCTGTGGATACTTAGAGTTAGGGGATGAGACACCAGGATGATCCAGACCAGGTGACTGAGGAGAGGTCAGATGGGCAAGAAGAAAAACCAAAGAATGTCATGAAACTCCATTGTGCTGAGAGTTTCCACAAGAAGAATGGTCAAGAGTGACAAATGCTACAGAGAAATCAAAGAGGATGAGGACTGAGATAAAGCAGTGGAATTTGAGGGCCTTCTCTGTTGTCCCTCTCCAATCAATTTCTTAGACATAAAGGACCAATAAATATTTTAAACCCTTATCTTCTCTCTTGGAATCAATATTATATGTTGGTTCTAAGGCAGAAGGTAAGGGCTAGGCAATGAGGGTTAAGTAACTTGCCCAGGGTTATATAACTAGGAAGTGCCTGAGACCAGATTTTGAACCCAGAACCACCTATCTTTAGGCCTGGCTCTCAATTCACTGAGAATAGGTAAAAGGTCCAGTGAGCTCAGTCAGTCCCTGTGGGGGTCTCAAGCCTTGTATCCTTTGTTTAGGAGAGCAGAATAATGACCCTCTGTTCCATCAGGTGGCACTCAAAGCCTGCACTTGGTTTCTCTCTCAGACATACACAGAGATACACAACTCAGTGTGATGTTGGCAGAGGCCAGTTCAGGATTTCTAAGCATTCAATAGCAATTAGGTAATTGAAAACAGAGAGCCCTGGTAACCTTTCCCATTGAGGCCAAAGAAATCTGTTCAGTCTATTCATCTAGAGTGTGAAAATTGACTCTGCCCCCAGCAAGAATGACGTCAACAGAGCTCCTAATTTGAGTCACTGTCAGAAAGATGGTTTTATCCATTCCATTCTCTACAAACACCTGAACTTGAAGGAGGAGGAGGAAAGGAATAGAGGCTACCATAGCTTTAGAAAAGTACCCAAGTTTGGAGTGTTAGAACCAGAAGCTCCTTAGATCACAGGAAATAGAATGTTTACATCTGGAAAAGACCCTCAAAATGTAAACTCGTCTGAGCTAAAAGAGACTTCAGGACCTAAAATATGTGAATTGGAAAGGATCTTTGAATGGAATATCTGAGCTAGAAGGAACCTTACAACATAAAATGTCTGATCTCGAAAAGACCTTACAAAACACATTAACTGAGCTGGGAGCAACCTGAAAACATAATATGGGGAGCTGGAAGGGACTTACTTTAGAACATAAAATGTCTGCGCTAGAATGGATCTTAGAACATAGAATGTCTGCTATAGAAAGACCTTACAACAAAGAATTTCTGAACTGGATGGAACCCTTAGAACATATAATATCTGAGCTGGGAGGGACTTTAAAACATAAATGCCCAAGCTAGAATGGATCTTAGAATCTGTGAGCTAGAAGGAGACCTTAGAACACAATGTGTAAAATGGAAAGGACCTTGCT